>NC_080188.1:191886935-192511935 GCF_030028045.1 Hippopotamus amphibius kiboko | reverse complement strand
AAAATGAAAAGCATTTTTTTGAATCAGTATGTTTGGTTAATATAAATAATTAGCCTGTCCAACTACATTTTTGTAAGCTTTTCAAGTCAACTCTTTTGGACAGTGAATAAAAAGAAAAGCCTCTAGAGATCAGATAAAATAGTGACTATGATTCCTTTTTTCCTTTTTACAATGACATGAATCATTAAGTCTAACCCCAACACTAGCATCTCTGTGCAGGGAAGAGGAAAAAGCAAAAACAAGAACAATCAAACTAAAAATGTGTTCCACAGTTTCTCACTTGATTATATATTAATCTTTCTTTGGGGAATCTGTTCCTTAAAGTTGAATTAATCATACACTAAAATCCATGGCATATTTTTCTCATTAGTCTTTTATTTTTTTGTCTTTAATTTGTGATTTTGCCCTCTAACTGCATCCCAGTTCCATTCTCCACTGACACAAATTTCATCTATCTTGTAATACATATATATACTTTCAAAATATGTAGCTTTTAAAAGTATGCAAATATATACTGTCCTAAGCTCTGCTGGCCTCCAGAGCCAGGCAATCCGGAAGCAGTTGCAAAAATCAGGGCGTAAGATGAGTGTATAAGTTTTTTGCTGGGAGATACCAGCAAGCTGGAGGAAGGCAGAGAAAGAGCCCCAAGATGGTCTTTGTTCCTTGTGAGGAGCTCTATAGGCTCTGGATGTGTGCCAAACCTGAAGCCCGCCCCTCATGCTAAAGCCCCAGGACAATTTAATTTAAATTTTAAGCACATTTCAGTTAATCCATTTCTTTAATTATGAACATCTCATGTGTTTTGCAATTGTTGCCTAATACAAATTGCATCAAAATAAATATTCTTGACTACATCCTTTTACAAATCTGTATCTATTTATCTCAAGTATATACTCAGAATTAAGGATTCTGGGACATGAGCTACATGCACATTCAATTTCATGGACAAGTGTGCAGTTTTCTCACTTTCTCAAAACAGACCAAAAGATTGTCTTCTTTCCATCCTCTACCTTTGTCAGTTTGTTAAGCATCTGTGGTGACATGTCATTGTTGTGCCACCTGATACAGAGAATACTGCAAGTTGCAATGTTAGAGGGTCACAGTGGCCATTCATTCCTCAGGTCAAGCACTGAGAGGTGTTGGTGGAGCAGGATGGGGACATATGGATCTTTATTGAAAAAGGACTTGGGTATCTTTCTTTTAAAATAAATAAATAAATTTATTTATTTATTTTACTGGTTCCGCTGGGTCTTTGTCGCTGCACGTGGTCTTTCTCTAATTGCAGCCAGCAGGGGCTACTCTTCATTGCGGTGCGTGGGCTTCTCATTGTGGTGGCTTCTCTTGTTTCAGAGCACAAGCTCTAGGTATGTGGGATCAGTAGTTGTGGCACATGGACGGGCCACATGTGGGATCTTCTGCGGCATGTGGGATCGTCCCGGCTGCTCCTCAGCATGTGGGATCTCCCTGGACCAGGGTTTGAACCCGTGTCCCCTGCATTGGCAGGCAGATTCTTAAGCACTGCACCACCAGGGAAGTCCAGAAGGATATCTTTTAAAGGAAGGCATATTTGTTTTCAATGCAACTGGTCTAATTTTAACATAATTTTCTAAAGAGGTTATGAGAGTTGCCAAGATTAATACAATCAAGCTATATGTGTAATATATGTTATATATATATAAAATACTATATATTTTTATATTACATATAAACTATGCATATCATATATAACCTATGTGCATAGTTTATACCTACATATATGTGGACCTTTTGTTTTGTTATGTATTTAATTAGCATAACATAGAATTTGCTGCTAGTGCCAAAGAATACAATTCTGTATTTAAATTTTATATATCTATGTATACATATAAAGTAACATCTATATAACATATTACTATGATCTATATATTTTAGTAAGATCTATAAATAGATTATGAGCTAATCGTGTGTGTTAATGTTGATTTATATTTGAAAACCGTCCTTAGAAGTTTGAATTTTATTTTTCAAGTAATTGGAAGCTATAAAATATTTTTTGGTAGGCCCATGGAATCATAACCCCATTCAACTGGATATGTTTGAGAATGGTAGTGTTTTCACAAATCTGGAGAATAGCATTAATAGGTAAACATATGATATCTACACAGGATTCTAAGAAACATCTATAAAAGGATCAAATTTTGTTTACCCTCTTTTGCTGAGCATGTAAGTCTGCTGCTAAGAATAAATCTTAGTAATTTATCCAAAATGAAAGTTCAAAGAGAGTATTAGGACTAGGGCTGTGTCCTGGATGGGGTTTTGAGGGAACTTGGTTGGGAACAAGGGTGACTTTGGGGGAAGAAGTAACATGTAGGGAAAATGATCAGGTGGCCATTACTTGTGAATGCATTGAGAACAAGAAGCAGTGAGACTTTTGAAGATGCATATTTACTGTAAAGTGTTGTGGTCTTATCTTTCCAAAGCAGATGTGTCAGGGGGCTAGTTATCACTTGTTTTACAAGTTACGATAATACTATTTAGTTTAGTATTTTCATTTATTTAACAAAATGTCACCTGGGATGTTGTTAAGGCTTGTTCAAGCAGAGAGCATGACAATTTCAGATCTCTTCTGATATTTAAATAAATACTTATCTGTTTGTCTATCTATCTATCTATCTTTTAATCTGTCTATTGAAGGAAACCAGAATATTTAATCCTAATATATACCTCTTTGACATAAAAGTCATTTTGAGCTGATGGCAATTAAGAAGCAGAAAACCCACAACAAGCTTCCTCACTTCAGCCTAAATGCAGGTTATAAAATAACCTTTACTGGAGACAAACTCTTTTTAGCCCAGAGGTGGCACCAGAGGAACTGCAAACAAACCTTCCTCCATTAATTCCTGCCCATATAGTTACCTTCCCAAGTTTGCCACCTTGGACACCAAAAACTGCTTTCCTTGTCCTGTGATTTCTCTAAAAATGTATTATTTTTCGTTGAAGACCCTGTGTAACCCAAAATCCTAAGCCACTGCTTTGAATTATTCTTTGTTTCAGGTTTCTCTCTACAATGCACACTGTACACATTAATAAACCATTTGTTTTCTCTTGTGAATCCATCTTTTTGTTAGAGTCCCTGCTGGAAACCTAAGATGGGCAGAGGTAAATTTTTGTGTCCCCTACGCTAACATTTGTCTATCAGTGTGCTTCTGACAAGCTATATCCACATATAGATGTTTTACAATAAAGTCACCCAGAGATAATTGTTACAGAACAAAATTCAATCTACGTAAAAATTAGCCTCTCACGGGTACATTTAGATGCTCACAGATTCTCTCAGTTGTCCATTGAAATCCATGTTTTATTTCATATGATGAGGAAGAATATTATTTGGATTATTTTTGCTTTTCAAAATAATTTCATCTATAACTTTAGAGATGTAATACATCTAAGTTATGATTTAACAAATACAACACGCAGTTTAAAGCACATAATTGTATACAATAATTTAAAAATACTTAACGTACATATTTAATATTAATAAATTTGAATATTTGTAAAAAAGTTTATCAGCGTGACATTCTTATGAGAAAGATTAAAGGATTTATCATATTTATACTGTGCTTTATATAATTCAAGGTATGTTAGATAATTGAATGATAAACAAAATAATTCAGCTGTGAGGACATTTTCTTCTGCAACTTGTAAAGTAAGTCGCTAAAATACTTGTTAACCAATCAATGGTATCCACATGATTTTTAAAGATGACTGATTTCTGTAATTTCGTTACTGAAAAACATCTTTTCAAATTGAAGTTTTAAATTCATTTATGATAGTTTACTGTCCCTTGCTTGCAGGTTTTTTTTTGCTTCTTCCTCTAGATTCCAGTATCACATTATTCATAGTTCTGTGATTTATTCATTATTTCATTTGGAATTTATCATATAAAATACTCTGTTCACAAACCTAATTTCATTATAAATTGTGAGATTTTAAGTGAGTGTTATGGTGTCTTAGTTTTCTATATACACTTATGTCTCAAATAAAAATGCCTACAATTTTGATTACACATAAATGTAGAGCACTGTTGATTGTTCATTTTCCTAAGTTACTTAATTTGACCTTTACAAGGTTTCTGAAAATTGTTTGGTTATAAAAACTGAAAATTATAGAAATTAAGTAGCTTATCCTAATAAAAACATCTAGGTGGTGGTGAAGCCATGATTCAGGCATAGCCCTGTCTGGGAATCTGGTTTCCTTTCCATTATACCTCAGCCCAACCTGCAATCTGCCAGCCATTTCTGCATTTAGCCTATAAACTTTAGGTCTGTAGGGTAGGTCTGTAAATACGTTGCAGTCTTTTCCAGTCTTTACCAATGGGAAATTTTATGAATGATAAATTCTGCCAGTATTAAAACTGGATTTCTGCTTTGTTGTTGTTGTTGTTGAAAGTTGTCAGATCTGACCAACTGGAGTGACAATAGCTCAATACTATAGCTTCTTATGTGTAGAGTGGAGTGTACTCTCTTCTAAATGTCTGACGTGAAGCACCAACGGATCAATTGATTTGTTACTCATCTTTCCTAGGCTTTCTGTTGTTATTGTTTTGTTTTATTTTTTGTATTTTTCTTTTGTTTGATTTTTTGTTTTGTTTTGTTTTTACTAATATCTTGTCTGCTTCACTCATTCAAGTTAACTTCCTGGCATGCAAGCATTTACATCCATGATCTATATTATACCATAATATTCTACATGTTTATTGTAAGAAAGAATAAGGAAAGTGAGAAGGAAATGTACAAATAGGAATGAGAAAAGAAAAGGGAAGACAGAAGGAAAAAAAGAGAAAGGATGGAAAGGATAAAGAAAGGAAGGAAGAAAGGGTTGCCCTTTTTGTCTCACTAAAAAATAACAATAATAATAATAATTTCCCAAATCTTTATCTCTATTTAGGCCAAAAATTTCCTATCATAATTGATTCGATATCCTTTTAGTAGAATTTACTTCTTATTAATACTTGCTAATAATTTGTGTTAATTAACTTTTACTGTTATATTGTGTGTGCCTTGTATTATCCTGAACATCAATGGAATGATAGAACACAAAATAACAAGTATGTAATGTGCTAGATGTTAGAAATTTGAAATCAAAACTTGATAAAAATAAACATACTTTATGCCATTAGTCTTTAGCTTATGCATCACTTTATATCCTCTGTGTAATTTTTCATTTATTGACTAACCATGAAAAACTCAGGAAAATAAGAAGGAAACAGAAATGATCTTTTAATAGTGAAAGGCCAGAAAATAGTGTGAAAAAAAGAAAGGCATAGTGACTGTGTAATAAGCAGGGTTAAAAAGTAAGTTAATTTGGGTCAAAGAATTTGAGTAGCAATGACCTGAGCCAATGGAAAATTCAGAGGCATTTACAGTTAGACGCAGTATTGTAGACTTTTGATAGGTTCTTACAGAACATAGAGTTACGGAAGAAAAATGGGAGGCAATTTGAGATACTTATGTACTATAGTCTCATAATACAAGTAAGTAAAATAATTGGTAATGCCTTTTACATGATGTAAACAAAGTAAATAAAAGTAAAATATAATGGGCAGTGAAAGCTCATTTGAAAACAAGATCTTTCCAAAAGCCTTTGGCAGTACTTAAAGGAAGCAAACCAATTTAAAGCAAATAACTTCAGGGGTATTATCAAAGGGACAATAACCATCTCATATTTATGTATGCAGCATAATGAACTGAAAACAATAAGGCAAATACATTAAATTAGCATAATTTTATTTCACTATTCAAATTTATAGTTTGTAAATTGATTTTGTTTCAATTCCTGCATTCTCTCTGGATTTTACACATTGTATTTTAAATCTATGCTTGTGTTTGAATTTGATAATTTTCATTCTTTTCTACGAATGTTTACCATGTTATATAGTTATATAGTTACACAGATTTTGCCTTTTAAGTTTGCTCTTATTGAAAAAGTACTCATAGTTATGTTTGGCCAAAGTAGATAATTAACAGACTTAATATTTATGTTTATTACTTTAGAATAAATATTGCACTGGATTTTCTTATAACACACCAAAAATACTGTTTGACTAAAATTTCTAACTTCTTATAAAATCATTGATCTACATAATCTTAATGATAGTAATAATAGTAGGCATTTATCATCAAGCATTCTTTGACCCAAATTCTAATTAAAAGAAAGACATAATATTTGATTTTTGAAGTTAAAATTTTCCTCCGTTTTCAAGCTCAAGCCATATATCCTCTGAAATAAAGAACAAAAATTAAAATTTTTGCTTTCTAATTTGGATTTTCAGAGAATATTAGGCATACTGATTCTGAAAGAAAAATTCTCCCACAATGATAGTCATACAAGCAACTTATTTTATATTTTGAACTAGGTTCTTAGTAAACCATAGCAATTCAAGCAAAATGAAGAACTGATGTCCACACAACTCCTTTTTTTCTCATGGTCCACAGGGATCACACCAACAGTGAAGCTAGCAATGTGCTGTAATGTTAAATTATAAAGTTCAATACATATTCTTTACATCCTCCTAGCATGATGCCTTAGAAATTATAATATTACTTAAATGAGGCAATTGAAAATATACTCTTAAAGATACTATTCTAAATACTATCACACAAGTCTTAATATTAAATAGTGGAAAATGTCATCAACTTTCTAGAGTCTGGATGACTGTCATAATGACCTGTAGAACTGCAGTGTAGCAAAGATGATATAAAAACTCTGCTTATCAATGATTTCACTTAATCTATTTTGCTATATATATTCTGATTTAGTGTGCTGTATATATGACAAAATTTAAAGTACCCTAACAACTAAAGTTAATTCTTAGTCTTCTTTTTTAAGTTTCTATTTGTGGGTTTTTAATTAGATGCGTAGGTTGCAGATAAGAGGAGTTATGGTTAGGTGTTTTGTTATAATTAGCTCTAATAAATGAAGTTCACTGGAAAAAAATAATTAGCTTTTATAATTGTTAGGTACCAGCATTAGTTGGTATTGATGACTCTAGGCCAAATATATGAAGTGTCTTTATCAGAGTAATGAAAGAATCTCCTCTGTAATTGCTAATAATTGTTAATATTTATAAAATCCTATATATGTGCCAGCCTCTAGCTATTCAGCTTACAAGTTTTATTCATTTAATCATTACAAATCCATAAGTTAGGCTTTATGGTTAGTTTCATTTTACCGACAAGGAAGATGAGGCATGGAGAGCCTGACTTATTTTCTTAAGTTTCACACTTGCAAATGGATGTCTTGATTTGAAATCAGGCAATCTGACGCTAAAATCCTCCCCTTTCATCACAGCAATCTGATGCTAAAATCCTCCCCTTCATCACAGCAAAAGAAAAGCAGGATAAAGAAGAAAATAACTACTCAGAAATAAATCAATCAGTGAAAATATGAGGATTGCATTAACTTTACTTTTTTTCCACTTGAACATAAATTAATCTGTTCTGAAAGTTTTGCTAAATATGAAATTGTTTTGCTAAATATCTGCTAAATATGAAAGCAGTGGTTCTGTCTTTTTTCTTTAATGCTCCATCTCTCAGTGTGAGAAGAAGAAAATACAATATATTCTAAGAACTACATATATAAGTGATAGAAAATTCACACACACACACACACACACACACACACACAAAGGCATGGGTAGATATGTTTGCTACAAACAGTGCTCACAAAATGACTGAAAGTTCATGCATTTCATTTCTAGTTTTCAATGAAATAACAGTGAAGAGAATTATCAATTTTTATCTCTGAGAGGCATTTACTTCTTCCTTTAATTATAATAATTTCCCCATATTTCAGTATTAAACTCTACAATTTTATGGTTGATACTAGAATCTTAATATTGTTTTGCAGGATCATACTGTTTCTCAATAATACCTCAAACTAGTAGGTATAAGTACTGGCTATGGGGTCTTATTTAGCCTTATTGCTTTAAATTCTATTGATAATTGAATGACTCCAAATTTATGACCCTAATCCTGATATTTAACTAGAAGTCCATGTGAATTGCATATGAATATCCCTCATCCAAATTTATGCTCTGCCCACTCGATGTAGTTCCTGCAAACTATTGCTCCTGCTGGTGCATGTTGGCTAGATTCTGCAGGTATTTCAAAGTATAGTTTATTTAATAGGGCTCCTTAATAGGGCTGAGCATGTCCACAGTCTGGTTATGTTGTGACTTAACTCTGGTCACTGGGTTAGTGACTGAGAGGGAAAATGTAAGCAAAGATCAGGTGAAAGCTTACTGTGTTCTATGAAAGGGAAGCCTTTGCATTGTCTTCAAGCACTGTGACCCTTAGTAGCAAATTGTGATCCACCTCTCCAGGCCCAGAGGGTTCCAAGCAATCTGAGGATTCAAGGTTTTCAGGAGCATAAACCTAAAAGTACTCATCCATGGTTGAGAGTTCTAATCTTTCCCAACCAATACCTCGACCCAGCCATAGCAGACTGACTTTAAATGAGAGTTCAGCTTCTTGGGAATTGGCTACTCTTATTACTAAGTTAGTGGCCCTTTTGCTCAGATTTCTCCTCCCTCCAGCTAAAGTAGACCAGCTCCTCTTTACATGCTGCTACGGGACCTTCTGGCTTCCACATTTAGCTATTAGTTGCTGATTAATCATGCTCAGTTTTACCTTATCTTTTTTCAAATGCTTTTTTTACACTCAGCAATAACCACGTAAACCCACTAGGATGGGGGTTATAGTTACTCAGTCTCCCCCATATTTTTCAAAAGACCTAATACGTTGTACCTAATAGCACACCTCACTCCACTGGAATTCCATCTCACAGTGACATAGCTAAAAATATTACAATTGCAAGTCTTCCTTGTACCAGGTCCTATCTACAATATGTTCTCTCTATCAGTAGTGATGGAGTCCTTATGGCCAGCAAGTCAATAGGTGATCCAGCTGAAACATCCCATCTTAGTGTCTGCTTTCTCATCCTGCTGCAGGATGAGTTTGGACTAGGCCTGGACAGAGAGAGAAGCTGGAATAAGTTACAGTTCCAAACAAGGCTTACACTGATGCCACAGGGAGCTCTCCAGCTGAGAAAGCCCTTTAGAATGACCCACTTTCTGTAAGGAGGTTGATATTCATACTCCCAGATCCAATGGTTGTAGGTGTGGGCATCCCAGGAAGAAGAAGTGACATTTGATGAAATGCCTCTTTTCAGAGGAGGCATTTTCCAAGGAGAGCTGAAGCTAGCAATACTTACAGGTCAGGAGGAAGTAAACTCTGTCTTGGTGATAGTTGTGGGGGTGCATTAAATAATCCACTTCAGAAAGAGTTAAGGGGAGTGTCTAACAGATTACCTGCAGTGCTGATGTAAGCAGAAGTAAGAGAAAATATTATTGTTCTTTTTTTTTTGGCCACACCATACAGATTGTGGGAATCTTATTTCCCTGACCAGGGACTGAACTCCACCCCTGGCAGTGGAAGGGTGAGTCCTAACCACATGACCACCATGAAATTGCCATATATGTTCAATTTTAATACTTAGTTTCAGAGTTAACTATACAGTGTCTGAATGTATGTGAACTACAAGAAATTAGGTATGGTTCAAGATCTCAACAGAGAAAGACTGAAGATACAGATTTTAGATTTATAAATGTAATAGTTGTCATTGTGGTTTAGGTGAATTCAGCAAAAGTAACAATCCACAAACTAACAATATTATGGCAAATACTAATATTTAAGCACAAAGAAAAAAGATCATGGGAACCCAAATGTGAATTAGCAAGACGGTTATACACAAAAACCAGGATTCCCATTCTTTAGTTTATTCAAATGCCAGAAGTTTGATATTTAAATGAGCTATAATCCACTCTGATACTTATTCAGTACCACTTTAATAATGTTGAAATTAGAATAAATCAATGATAGTAAGATATACATTGCAACTTGAAATAAATGTTCTTAAGCATGGTACCACAGAAAAATCTTAAATATTTTATTTTTAATACATTTCTGTAACTCAAGACAACTCCATCCCTTGATTTATGAGAAAAATGTGGCTGTGTATTTTTAAAAGCTGTTACATGTAGCACATATCTTTTATAAACCTAAAAAGGGTTGCAAATGATCTAATATATAGCTAATAAATGGAGGTAGTTGAGTGAAATAAATGCACATAAAACCTTTCATAGATTTTGGTTACATTTTAGTTGTAAGGATGCCTATGAATAAGATGTTCATTTCTATTAATCTATTTGTTATTCATATCACAGTAATATAAAATAACTAAGCAAATAGGGACTAATAAAACCATTAAACCAATAAGCCTAAAAAAGGCAAATGAAAGTACAATTATTTCTGCCATAAACTCATGTAACTCCCTAGATTATACTGCTAAATTCTGGCTTAAATACATTAACCTTATATGCACAATTTCTCACGGTGGCTAAAAAGGTGAGATAACATGAACGGACATTTTCATCTATTTAACATCTTAAATTGAAATCCAGTGCACATACCATACACAATATTAAGGTAGGGATGACAGTGTCTTTTGAGGTCAGGTACTATTTTTATTTCATTTATTTTTGTGCTTTGCAGTAGACATTTGCCAAAGTCCATGTATTCACACCTTCCTTTTCTGTTAAATTTTGCTACTCAAGTTCATGTGCAAGTTTCTACTATGTTATGTACTAGCCCCTCTGCCAGCCATATGAGAAGCTAATTGCACCAAGGATGGTAGGTTATTGTAAACACTCAAGTCATTGACCAATCCAATTCTTAATCTTTTGATAATTTGAACTAAAAGATGGAACCTATAATTAGATACAGTTGAATTAAAAGGTCTTTTAAAGTTAGGTTTAGAGCAGTGTACATGGTAGTATGAGAGCAAAGCAAACACTTTAGAGGGAAGTAAGATGACAGAGAATGAAGCCATTTGCTGCAAGAAAATGTTCTTGTTTCCCCATATTCTAATGTTCTGTTTAGTTCCTTTTTGTCCTTACTCTTTTCTTCCCTTTTCTCACTTGGATTTTATTTAAACAAATATTTGTTTACGTAAATATCCCCCTTTACTCAAAATAATGTCAGTGTTTTCTGTTCTTTGCAATAATGATGCTGTATTTGGAGGTATTGCTGAGGTTCTGAAAAGCTAAACTATGAACAAGACTTCTCTCACACATTTGCAATTCATTTTATACAAAGGAGTTGAGAGTAAGATGCAAGAAGTTCATAGAAGACTTTACTAGAAAACCATTTATAGCAGATGCCTAAGCAAACTGCACAATAACACTCACTGCTGGAACGGAGGGAAAAAGAGATAACATCAGTAAAAACTAAATAAAAGCATCAGGGTGAATTGTAAATTAAACCAGTATAGTTTCAGGTGTACAGCAAAGTGATTCAGTTATACATATATCTATTCTTTTTTCAAATTCTTTTTCCATTTAGGTTGTTACAGAATATTGAGCAGAGTTCCCTATGCTATACAGTAGGTCCTTGTTTGTTTTGTATTTTAAGTACAGTAGTGTATGTATACACCTGAAACTAACACAACATTGTTAATCAACTATAATATAAAATAAAAAAAATTAAAATAAACCTAAGGAAGGAAAAAAAATAAACTAAACCAGGACAGATGAATGATTATGAAACAGAAATGGAGATGTACGTGAAGTTAAGGTTGAATGTAAGCAAAGACTCCACTGAGAAAAGTTTTAAGAAATAGTGAATTTTTAATCTGGTGTAGAATAGAAGGCAGCACTGAAAACCTTTTATGGCAAATAAAAGATCATATACACATGATACTAGAGTGTGGTGGCATTTGGATGCTAGTCCAAGAAAGCTGAACTTCATGTCATAGAAAAGAAGGCTACCTTGATATATTAGTTTCTTATTGCTGCTGTAATGTTACCATCAAATAATAATGGCTTAGAACAGCAAAAATTATCCTCTTAAAGTTCTGGAAGTCAGAAGTGCAAAATCAGATTAACTGGGCTAAAATCAGTGTCTGCGGGTCTGTTTTCATTCTGTAGGCTCCAGGGGAGAACTGTGGTCTTTTTCTGCTTCCAGTGGCCACCTGCATTCTTTGCCTAGTGGCTTCTTCCTCTACCTTCAAAGCCTTCAGTGTAGCATCTTCTCTCCTCTCTGAATTCTGCCTCACTGCTTATCTATTACCTGACAGTGATCCTCCTGCCGCCCTTGTGACCCTTGTGATTACATTCTCCCTGCTCAAGATCCTTAACTTAATACAACATATAAAGTCCCCTTTACCATTTAAGGTAATATATGCATGAGTTATGGAGATTTAGACATGAACACCTTTTGTGGGAGTACATTATTCAGCCAACCACACGTGACATCATGTCCGCCTCAGGGAAATAGTATAGGATATACTTTAGACAGGGTAATATAGAAATTAAGTGCATGCACTTTGACATAAAAGACTTCTAGAGTTCAGCCCCAATTCTGCCAATACATAGCTATGTGATCTTAGAGAAAACATTTTGAAATCATAAATTTCTTTAAATTGTAATTGAAATGATTTTTCATTCATTTTTGGACTATTATAAGGTATGTATATATGTAATGTATACAAAATACATAGACATAACAAACACACACACACACATATATATATCAAGTTGGCCATAGAACTAATCATCACAGAATTGCTATCAAAATTCACAAAAGAGTTTTTGTAAACATGGATGAAATTATACTATTTATTTTTAATAGAAGTGCTAAGGAACTAGGTTAGCTAAGAAAGTTTTGATAAAAATTAAGTGTAAGGAATCACTCTACCTGTTTTCAAGACTTGCTGTATAGCTACAGTAGTCAAGACTCAGATAATGTGAGAGGTATAGACACATAGATTAAAGAAACCAAATAGGAAACAGACCTTCAAAAATATGCCTGACAAAAGATAGACTTTTCAACCTTTTCAAGGGGTGGTGGAGCAACTGAACATCCATAGGTAAAAAAATAAAAAATAAGTGAACTTCAATATAAGCGTCACATCTTATACAACAATTAACTCCTAATAGATCACAGAATTAAATGTAAAATGTCACACTATAAAACTTTTTTAGAAAAAAAATAAGAAAAAATTTTGGGTTAAAGAAAGAGCTCTTAGATTTGATACTGAAAGCCTGATGCATAAAAGGAAAATCTGATAAATTAAACTTCATCAAAATAACTTGCCCTCTGTGAAAGACACTGTTAAGGGAATGAATAGAAAAGGTACAGATTGGGAGAAAATACCAGCACACAGCATATACAACAGAGACCTAGCATTTAGGAGATATAACTCTCAAAATTGAAAGTAAAATTTAACAAACCATACAATTCAATTACAACATGGACAAAGAAATGAAGCAACATTTCGCAGAAGATATACAGATGACAAGTAAATACATTAAAAGATATTCAATACCATTAGCCATTAGAGGAATGCAAATTAAAATCACAATCAGAGTAGCTAAAAAATTGATACCACACATGTATCTGTATGGCCAAAAAAAACCTGATACCACTAACTGTTGGTGAGCATCACTTAAACCATTGCTGGTGGGAATGTAAAGTGGCACAGACACTTTGGAAACCATTTTGGCAGTTTCTGCAAACACTGAACATGCAGCTAACAGATGACCTAGTAATTGAAATCCTGGGTCTTTATTATATAGAAACAAAGACTTTTAAGTTCACACAAAAATGTACATAAATATTTATAGCAGCTTCATTTGAAATAGCCCCAAACTGGAAACAATCCAACTATTTTGAACAGGTAAATTGCTAAAGCAATTCTGGCATAGACCTAACACTGAATATTACTCAGCAATAAAAAGAAACCGTTCATACACATGACAACCTGCATGAATCTCTAGAGAATTAGGCTAAGTGAAAAAAATCCAGTCCGAAAAGGCTGCATACTCCATGATTCCATTTACATAACATTCCTGAAACAGCCTAATTACAAAAATAGAGGACAGATTAGTGGTTATCAGGGATTAAGTGAGGTGAGTGGGATTAAGCTTTGAGAGGGAAGGAAGGGCAGCAGGAGGGGCCCTACTGGTGATAGAAATGTTCTCTCTCTTTACTGTATTAGTGAAAACATCCTGGTTGTAATATTGTGCTACAGATTTGCAAGAAGTTACTATTAGAGGAAGCTGTGTAAAGGTGCACAGAATTAGTTTCTGAATTACTTTTTTCTATTAACTGTAAATTTACAATTATGTGAAACTACAAAGTTCAATTTAAAAAATCTGTAAGAATAAAAAAAAGACACCTAAAATTAAATTAATCAGCATATTTCTCAATAATCTTGGGAGAAGTCTGGATAGGTTTGAGATCGGGGATGTTTTTCCCCTAAAAATAAACAAATGCTTAAATATATTGATTATTAAATGCACTAATTTAGTTTCAGAGATATATCTTATTAAGATAAACATGTTTCTAAATGAATTTTTTATTTAATCCATGATTTGTACTTCTTTGACATGTAATTAGCAAATTGATCTTTTATGTAGTATAATGCTCAAGGAAGTGCATGCATTATTTTATACTTTTAATAGAAATTTGAGAAAATCATTAAAATATCAATTTTTTTTCTTTTTTAATTGTGATATAATAGACATATTATAGTAGTTTCAGGTGCACAACATAATGGTTCAATATTTATATATATTGAACTGATCACCACTATAAGTGCAGTTAACACACATTTTAACATCAGTTTTCTAAATATATATTTAATGTACTTGATTAGTAAAACTTTCAAAATTGAGATACTAGCTCACAATGAATTTTCCTGTGCCTGCATTCTGTTGTGGCTTTTGAAAACTCCAAACATTTGGTTCCTGTGATAAACATTTTTGGCAGCTTCTTTCACTTTAACATGCTGGATTCGTCTTTCTTTAAAAGAAGTGTCTTGGTCATCAGAATGGTTTATGTCAAATGCAGCTTTCAGGAAAATAAACTGCTTCTCTAGATCATTTTTATAGAACTAAATACTTATTCAATGTATCCAACCAAAAGATTTAACAAATGTAAAAACATCAGTGTAAATATAACATTAAGAACAATGTTTCAGGACTTTGTTTATAGAAGAACTTTGTAAAAATAGCTGTGATAATTCTCCTCAAAATTGTAGTAAGTCCAAGAGAAACTATGCAGAGGAAATGGAATATCTGAATTAGTTTTTCTTTAATTGCACTGCATTTTATGTTTAGTTTGTTATCTGAAATATTTTTACTCTTGCTTCTTTCCACAATTTACTTGCTATTACCTGTAATTATTTTGATAAATTAACATTTAACTACTCATTACAGATTTTTTAGTTTTCTCTGTATTGATTAATAATGCATTATATGTATTATTACTATGTGTTTTATACTTAATTAGTGTTACTATGTTATTACACAATTTTATTAAAGCAAAGTTGCAGGATGTCAAAATTTGAGAAATAAAGGTACTATTTCTTATTATAAAGAAAAATTATTAATGAACTGTTTCTATTAGCACAGTTATTTAACTAACATAAATGTAGAGTATCAGTAAGGGTCTAACTCTAGACTCCAATTTTTGTGCTAGGAATACTAAGAAAAAGTTCAGCAAACATCTGCACTGTTCACTGAGGTCTTCCTTGACCACACACTACATAAGGTTGCAACCTATCCTCAAGAGGTTTTTTTTTTTTTTTCCCTCTTTCAAGCTATTTTCTCGGTATATATTGTCATTCCTTCACATAGTATATATTTACTTTTTTTTTCAAGTTAGTATTTTATTTATATTTTACTCAGCAAAGCCATGTACTCAGGATTTTAATTTTCTTTCATAGATGAAAAATACATCAAAAAGTGATGAACAAAACAAAGTATTTCACCCTTTCGGAAATTTAATTTATTAAAGACTCACATTTATTCAAAAGGCTTGTAAGTGTACAGTGTTGTGTTTGATAACAAAGGATATACAGAAAACTGCATGGTAGATGCTGTACTGGACCTAGGTTCTGCATATGGGGCAGAGAAAGGGCGAGGGTAAGGAGCACTAGTGGGAGAAGAAAGCCATTCTTCCTTTTTCTCCTTGTTTCAGCTTTCCCTCCTGTGATGGGGGTTGGGGAGGATAAATCAGGCAACTCCTGTGCTACATGTCCTACTGATTCCAATTTCTCCAAGCTAGTAAGGAGGAAGAGTCTCACTTGGACTCAGTTTTTCACTCAACTTACCAGAGAAGCCTGTGGTGGAAAATATTGAGATCTTGCTGATCTTTAAGTCCTCAATTTACTAGTGAACCCTGTTTTTATTCTTTGTGAGTTAGACCCAAGGAGTTAAGTAGAAGTCCAGGCACCAACCCCATAGCCACAGTCATTCTAATATAGCATGAGAGCAATTCCAGTAAAGAACAGTAATACGATTGCAGCAACACTTGAGATAGGTGATGCTGAACTGCCTAGCTTGTGGTTTTTCTCTAGGAAAGCCTAACAGGACAGGTGCAGGAATCGAGCAGACAGGTGGAGCAGGAAGACGTGATGGAGGGAAGGATGTGAGTAACTTGGAATTAATTACAATAACGGTCAAAAAGTCTACTAGATAAGAATTTAAGTAAAGAAAAACAGGCTGACAAGAAGAGAGAAAGTGATGTGAACAAATTAGAAGTTTCAAGGAGGCCATTTATTCATTCCTCAAAAATTTATTAGCAAGTTCTGTGATGTGACAAAACTGCCATGCTATGTTCTAATGAAGAGGAATTAGCCATGGTCTCTGCCCTCAGAGAGCTTACGGTTTAGCAGAAAAAAGGCACTAATCAAATAATCATACATACAATGTGAAATTATTTAGTACAGTAAATGCTAAAAATTTTATTCCTTATAACTTTCTGGTAAAAAATTAAATATATATATGAACCAGAAAGTATATATTTACTTTTTTACCTGATTTTTATTTTCCATCTTTTGTGTCAGAGTATAGGCTCCATGCGGCAGAAAATTTGTTTTTTTTTTTTAGTTTAACTTAATTTTATTTTTAAACATTTACCAAAGTATTTTGATAACCTATATAATGAATTATCTAGAAAAAAAATTAAGTTAAAAACTTTTGCAAAAAATAACCCAATCCACAAATGGGAGGAAGACCTAAATAGACATTTCTCCAAAGAAGACATACAGATGGCCAACAAGCACATGAAAAGATGCTCAACATCACTAATCATTAGAGAAATGCAAGTCAAAGCCACAATGGGGTATCACCTCACATCGGTCAGAATGGCCATCATCAAAAAATCTAGAAACAATAAATGTTGGAGAGGCTGTGGGGAAAAGGGAACTCTCCTGCACTGTTGGTGGGAATATAAGCTGGTACAGCCACTATGGAAAACAGTATGGAGGTTCCTTCAAAAACTACAAATAGAACTACCATATGATCCAGTAATCCCTCTACTGGGCATATACCCAGAGAAAACCATAATCCCAAAAGAAACATGTACCATAATGTTCATTGCAGCACTATTTACAATAGGCAGGACATGGAAGCAACCTAAATGCCCAACAACAGATGAATGGATAAAGAAGATGTGGCACATATATACAATGGAATATTACTCAGCCATAAAAAGGAATGAAATGGAGCTATATGTAATGAGGTGGATAGACCTAGAGTCTGTCATTCAGAGTGAAGTAAGCCAGAAAGAGAAAAGCTAATACTGTATGCTAACTCATATATATGGAATTTAAAAAGAAGAAATGGTACTGATGAACCCAGTGAGAGGGCAAGAATAAGGATGCAGATGCAGAGAATGGACTGGAGGACATGGGGTTGGGGTGTGGGGAGCAAAGGTGAAGCTGGGATGAAGTGAGAGAGTAGCATAGACACAGATACACTACCAGTTGTAAAATAGATAGCTAGTGGGAAGTTGCTGTATAACAAAGGGAGATCAACTCCATGATGGGTGATGCCTTAGAGGGCCAGGGCAGGGAGGGTTGGAGGGAGTCACGGGAGGGAGCGGATGTGGTGATATATGTATAAATATAGCTGATTCAGTTTGTTGTACCTCAAAAGCTGGTACAAGAGTGTAAAGCAATTATATTCCAATAAAGAGCTTAAATAAAAAAAAAAACTTTTGCAAAGAAATGAAATGTTCAAAGGTAAACAACAGGCCTGTAAACACTAAAAGTAGATAAATGGAATTTAAAGGCAAATGCCAAAATTTATCCCAGTATCTTAAATGCAGAGCATTTTTTTCTGTTAAAATATAAATTGCAAAGTGTGGCTCGTAAAGATTTAGATAACTTGAACAGGCTGTTTAAATGAAAACAAATTGGAAAGATTTACAAAGGATGGCCATCATAAATGATCCAGACCCAGACAGTTTTACAGACTATTTCTACCCAAACTTTGAGATAGTTATTCTCCTGTCTGATCCACCGCCTTTCTTTTCCTGGAAAATATCAGACACTCTTTCTTCTCAGGGTCTCCTGTCTGCTGGGAAGGTCTTGAGCTTCCTGGCTCAAACATTACCTCTCATTAAGAGCTGCCCCAGTATCCAAGTTGAATTTGCCACCTCCACATCCATCAGGCACTCCCCGCTATCCTGCTTAATTTCTTTTTTTTCCAGAAGCAGTTATTACATCTATAGTGCTATATACCTTACTTATTAAATATATTTATCTGCCCCAACACACACAGATACACACTGTAATGAAAATGAATTGAACACAAGAACTTTTGTCTCTTGTTCTTTGCTCATTTCTGCTGCCTTGATACATCCAGTCCTTATTTCTTTTTTTTAAACAATTTTAAAAAAAAATTATTTATTTATTTATTTATTTATTTATTGGCTGTGTTTGGTCTTCATTGCTGCACACAGGCTTTCTCTAGTTGCGTCGAGCGGGGGCTACTCTTTGTTGTGGTGCGCAGGCTGCTCATTGCTGTGATCTTTCTTGTTGCAGAGCACGGGCTCTAGGCGCATGGGCTTCAGTAGTTGCAGCACATGGGCTCAACAGTTGTGGCTCACAGGCTCTAAAGTGCAGGCTCAATAGTTGTGGCACACAGGCTTAGTTGTTCCACGGCATGCGGTATCTTCCTGGGGCAGGGCTCACACCCATGTCCCCTGCATTGGCAGGCGGATTCTTAACCACTGTGCCACCTAGGAAGCCCCCAGCCCTTATTTCTTGAGTGAATAAATGACATTTAGGAGGGCAACCATTCATCCCTCACTCTCTCTGCGCCCACTTTTGCGTGGAAGAAAGAACACCTGCCTCTTAAGATTTATTTGGGAAAAGAATACATTGCCTTTTTTCATCTCTCTGGCTCCTCTTCCTGGGAAAAGGAGAGACTTGACTGATGGGTGAGACTGGAAACATCACCAAATATCAGAGATGGTACAATTTCCTGCACTCTCTTTTTCTCATTCCCTCTCACTATCACTCAGAGCCGTCACTTAGATCTACTCAGCACTGTTACATTCAGTGCTACCAACAATAATATTAATAAATCAAATCCTGTCTAATCTCTTTGACACCAGCCATTGACTCAAAACTCAGTGGAGAAAAAATTAAAGTTGGCTTGTACCATTAAACCATTTTAAAGCAAAATTTTAGAAGTCTCTACATTTATTTTATGAATCTCACTTGACTATAATATTCAAGCATAAAATCATAAACTTTTATTCAAACAACCATAGACTTTAAAAATTTCAAGTATGAAATTCCTGAAAAAATTATAAAAAATTATTGAACATTATTTTAAAAAGAATGATTTGCATCAGCTAAGTTAGTTGAATTCCAAAAACTGTGATGTGGTTCTATATTAGACTCTGTATTAATATAATTGATTGTTAATAAGTTAAATAATGACCACAAATATCTAACAATAAATTTTTGAACAAAATGTGATAGTAAATTTCAGAACGTTATTTTAAACATTTTAAGTAAATTAGAACTAGAAATATATGTCACAATATACATTTACTGGAAATCAACACAATATATGTAATAGAAAATGCTGGATCACTAAAGGCATTGTCAATTAAAAAGGAACACTTTAGAATTACTGTTAAAATATATTTTCAACTTTATAATGACCATTCTAGTTAACGCAAATTCTCTCAAATGACACATTTATATTTTAGAAAACTTGAGAAGTCACAATGTTATGATTACCTATAAAACTATAAAGCCAGAATTCTCAGAAATCTATTGCTTTCTACGGGTCAGTCATAACTGTTGAGATGTGAGTATATGTTACAAAATTCAATCATATGAAAGATAACACTCATTGAACACATATAAGCTGAGCTTGTTATTGTGTGATGCATATGTATACATTATGTGTGTACTTGTATAGATAACATATCACATAAGGAATACTTTATATCACTTCATTATTTCACAAGAACTTTGGTGAAATCAAAATTAGAATTGTGGGTCATTTAGCCCAGCAATAGAACAAACAGATTTTGCTGTGTTGGCAGAGTTTAATTTTGCTGCAGTATGAAATTGGTGTCTCTAAGCAAAATTCATTCACCGAAGGAGTGCATTTTTTTATTCTACAGAATAAGAAAATGCATAATGAATAACCAGTTACATAGTAACGCTTGAGCAGCAGCAACACTTGACTTAATTATAATAAATTAAAGTTATCTTCAGTTTTGTTTAAATAATATAACAATTGCCATTATTATTCCTAGGAGGTGTGCTAGGTATGCAAACATAGATTAAATTTTAAAATGTCCCTTATTCAGCAGTTAACATTGCAAGTTACTAGAACAGTTTTTCAGCTATTTATAGTGAGTTTCTCTATAGCTGCCCTTAATTTTAGAATGTATTCCCATATTTAATAAACTATAATTTAAAAGTGTATGCTCTGCAGTGTGCTGGATCAGGTCCTGATACTTATTTAATGTATATTCTTTTCCCATCTGAAGGATGCCCTAGTTTAAGATACTTGGATATAGCAAAAGAGAGACTCACCCTCAAGTCTTGTTTTAATTGTATCCATTTCCATTCCTTGAATTATAACCACTTCTTAAACTATGTAGAATTTGTGTAATGTATGACTGGTTACAGACCACCTAGAATTTAGTCAATTTTTACTATCCCTTCAGTTGCCCTTAGTTCATTTTCCAAGCCTATAACATTCCTGCTATCCAGAGCCCCTGTTTTTCTCCTTGTTTGCTATTATCTTGTCTCCCTTTCTCCATAACCTTTGCATCACATTCAACAGCAACAACAACTGAAACAAAGCACATCATCATAATGAACCAACAGTACTATCCTGTACCCAAAGCCAGAAAACAACTTCCTGAGCAAAGACACAGACCCCCACACAAGCCTTTAACCCTCACTTTGTTCTTATTTTTTAACTCCTTTCTTCCAACTTTATAATCAATGGTACACAAGTCATTTTATACCTACTCTATCCTACAAAAGCAAATATCCCTGGACACCTTCCCCATATACTCGATTTCCCTTAGGCAAATTCCTCTTTCCTCTGAAAGAAAAAATGTATCAAGAATGTAATCACACATTGCACAGGCAACAAAAGGTCATAGAGTTCAAAACACATTGGAAAGAAAACTTCATATCCCATATTTTAGAGTAAATATAATGATGATTCAATTTGATCTTACATTTGAAGTAAATATTAGTGTTTCTACACTGTTGATGTAATACGCAAGTGATTCACTTCTAAATTCATTTTTATTTTATGTTGAAAAATTTTCATGAGAAAACATACTTCCTTACATTGAATGATTGCATATAATTGGTTTACTTTCAAATTAAAAAAAACTTTGCTACTACATATTAATGAAAAATATTGATGGTAATAAATACTTATGAAACATATCTTAATCCATGATGATTTTAACATAATTTTCTCCTTGTTTAAATTGTAAAATGATAGTATTGAAAATAGACTACTGTATGTTTCAAATAAATCAAGATACTGTGAGAAATACTTTCTAAGTACATACCAGGTGATGATTGCACAATACTGTGGATGAACTAAAAGCCATGAGATATTCACTTTATTATTTCTTTTTTCAGCTTTATTGAAGCATGGCTGACAAAAATTATAAATATTTAATGTGTACAGTTTGATGGTTTTATGTAAATATAAATTGTGAAATGATCACCAAAATCAAATTAATTAGCTTTCATTACATTACATAGTCACCTTTTTTTTTTTCCATTCCTCTATCCCCCTGCCTTCTGGCAACTGCTTTTGTTCTCTGCATATATGTCTGTTTCTGTTTTGTTTGTTCATTTGCTTTGTTTTCACACATAAGTGAAATATGGTGTTTGTCTTTCTCTGACATTTCACCTAGCTTATTACCCTCTTGATCCATCCATGTTGTCATAAATGTCATTCTTTTTTTATTGCTGAATAATATTCTTATCTATCCTTCGTCTTTATCTATCCATGGTCACTTAGTTTGCTTCCATTTATTAGCTGTTATAAATAATGCTGCAGTGAACATGGGGAAAGGGTATATATATTTCTAATCAGTGTTTTTGTTTCCTTTGGAAAAATACCCCAAAGTAGAATTGCTAGATCATATGGTAGTTCTATTGTTAATACTCTGGGGAACCTTCATTGTGTTCTATAGAAGCTACACCCATTTAAATTTCCAACAGTACATGAGGGCTCCCTTTTCTCCACATCCAGGCTAACAATTGTTATCTCTTGACTTTTAGATAGTCAACATTCTGACAGGTATGATGTGATCTCTCATTGTGGCTTTGATTTGCATTTTGCTGATGATTAGTGATGTTGAGTGTCTTTTCATTCTTTTCATGTGCTTGTGGCCACATGTATGTATTCTTTGGAAAAATGTTTATTCAGATCCTCTGCAAATTTTCTAATTGGGTTCTTTCTTTTGCGATATTGAGTTGTATGAGTTCTTTGTATATTTTGGATATTAACCCCTTACCAGCTATATTGTTTGCAATATCTTCTCCCATTCAGTAGACTATCTTTTCATTTTGTTGATAGTTTCCTTCACTGTGCAAAAGCTTTTTAGTTTGATTAGTCCATTTGCTCATTTTTGCTTTCGTTGGCCTTGCATAAGGAACAGATCCCCCAAAATATTAAGAAATGTCAAAGAGTGTACCGTCTATGTTTTCTTCTAAGAGTTTTATGCTTTCAGGTCTTATGTTAATGTCTTTAATCAATTTTGGATTTATTTTTGTATATGGTGTGAGAAAGTTCAGATTGATTCGCTTGCATGTAGCCATTCAGTTTTCCTAAGTTCATTTATTAAAGAGACTGTCTTTTCCCCATTGTTTGTTCTTTCCTCCTTTTGCTTAGACCATATAAGTATCAATGTATTTCTGGGCTCTCTATTCTGTTCCATTGATCTTTGTGTCTATTTTTGTGCCAGTAACACTATTTTTATGATTGTAGCTTTGTGGTTACTTTGAAATTAGGGAACATGATACCTCCAGCTTTGTTTTTCTTTCTCAATATTGTTTTGGCTTTTCGAGGTCTTTTATGTTTCCACAGGAATTTTAGAATTATGCTTTATTGTTCTGTGAAAAATGCCATTGAAATTCTGATAGAGATTACATTGAATCTGTAGATTGCCTTGGGTAGTATAGTCATTTTAACAATATTAATTCTTCCAATCCGTGAGCATGGTGTATCTTTCCATTTGTTTCATCTTCAGTTTCTTTCATCAGTGTCTTACAGTTTTCCTAGTATAGGTATTTTACCTCCTTAGTTAGATTTATTCCTAGGTATCTTATTCTTTTTTGATGCAGTTTTAAATAGGATTGTTTTCTTAATTTCTCTGATATTTCCAGAGTCTCTTAAATTGTCTTCATTTATTATCTTTCCCCCTTTTCTGTTCATTTTGGGTGATTTCCATTGCTTTGTCTTCCAGTTCAGATCCATTTCCCTTAGTCTACTATTGATATCTTCCACTGTGTATTTTGTTATAATTATCATACTCTTCAGCTCTGTTTGGATATCCTTTATATTTTCTAACTCTTTGTTAATATTCTTGCTGTGATCATCCATTCATCTCCTGAAATTGTTGAGCATCTTTATGATCATTACCTTGAACATTTTATTGAGTAGGTAGCTTATCTTTATTTCACTTATTTCTTCTCTAGGGGTTTATCTTGTTCCTTTGTTTGAAACATATTCCTCTGCCATCTCATTCTGTCTAATTCTCTATTTTTATGTATTAGGTAGTTTGGTTATGTTTCCAGTTCTTGGAGAAGTGGCCTTATGTAGGAGACATCCTATGGAGCACAGCAGCACAGTCCCCTCTAGTTACCAGAGCTGTAGGCTCTAGTGTTGCCCCAGTGTTGGCTGAATGTGCCTTTGCATTGTGGTTGAGCCAATG
The DNA here is from genome assembly GCF_030028045.1 of Hippopotamus amphibius kiboko. Classification (NCBI taxonomy): domain Eukaryota; kingdom Metazoa; phylum Chordata; class Mammalia; order Artiodactyla; family Hippopotamidae; genus Hippopotamus; species Hippopotamus amphibius. The sequence continues at coordinate 192,487,600 of NC_080188.1, read as the reverse complement.
GCAGTGGGTGCATTTGTAGGTGGGGCTGGCCCCTGGCCCATTTGGCTTCCAGGTGCTGTCTCTTGTGGAGGCTGCCATTCTTCTGGTGGTCACAGTCAGCCCCAGCATTTTATAATGCATGACTCAGGGAGATCCAGGCTTGTGCCCGCCATCTGGTGAACAGGGATGGGTACTGAGCAGGCTGGCTGCAGGACCTGTGGGTTCAGAGGCTGGTGTTTGCTCACTGGTGGGTGAGGCTGTGTCGCCACATAGCTGTGTGCTCAGCATGGGAGGCATCCTAGGACTTGTGCTGACAAACTAGTGAGCAGGTAAGTGCCGGTACTAATAGACTAGAGGGAAGACTCTAAAGTGGCATTTGCCTTCACCAGTGTCCTCATGGTAGGACAAGTTTCCAAAAATGGCTTCTGCCAGCATCTATGTCCCCCAGGGTATTCCCACTTGCTTCTTGCCTCTCCAAGAGGCTCTTCAGGATCAACAATTGCACCTGACCCAGGCTTTCTTCAAATCACATCCTCTGTGCTGGGTCACAGAGCATGTGAGATTTTGTTCATGCCCTTCAAGAACAATCTGTTTCTTGTAACCCTTCTGTTCTGCAGTACACCAGCCCCACTGTCTTCAAAGCCAGATTTTCTGGGCACTCATGATTCTGAGGCAGGATCTCCAGGCTGGAAAGCCCAGTGTGGGGCTTAGAAAGAACATCTGCAATTGTGATTATCCTTCCGTTTGTGGATTACCTACTTAAGGGTTTGGGTCTTAACTCTACCACATCTCTGCTTCTCCTACCTGTCTTGTTGCAGTTTCTTCTGTATTTCTTTAGTTGTGGAAAATCTTTACTGCTAGACTTCAGGTTGTTCTCATCAACAGTTGCTCTGTAAGTAGCTGTAATTTTTCTGTGCTTTTGGGAGGAGGTGAGCTCAGAGTCTTCAACTCTGCCTTCTTCGCCACATATCCCCCATGGAATTGTTCACTTTAAAATGGTGACTATTATGTTATGTGGATTTTGCCTCAAATTGTTTTAAATTTTTTGTTAAGCCTTATATTTAGCTTTTATAAATATCTCCATGGATTTTGATAAAAATACACTTAGTAAATTCATGATTTTACAAACGTTATCTTATCATGCAATTTATATAATTATTTGATATTTGACCATTTCCTCACATTCTAAAATTTCCCTTTTTTGATAAGTCAAATTAAAAGTTTCAGTAATTAAGCAAAATTTGAACATCAAGAAAAATCGAAAGTCTTTTTATATTATTTTATCCATATGTATCTATCAAAGCAATTCAAGGTAATGATTTAGAGAATGTTGATTCTGAGATTAGTTTTAGCAATGCAATAACTACAGTGTATATTAAATGATCAAGGTGTATTCATTCTTTTGGATTAATTATACAAACCCCATAGCAGCCCTGCAAGGTAAAGATTGGCATTCTGTTTGCATATGGGTAAACTGTGGTTTAGATAATTCACCCTAATGTTTTGATTATAAAACCTAAACACTTCCTGTTTTCACTAGGAAACCTGTATAAACCCAAGAAAGGCATTATTCTGAAAATGAACAGTCTATAACTGTGTATTGAATCTATATTTGTAATTAGTTGTGGGAGACTGCCGATATACTCAATGAATGCTTCTGGCTATATGGAAGTTGTGGAGGAAATGCATTAACAGGAAGTAATTTGTGTTTTGAATGAAGACAATATGGGGGATATAATATAAATACAATTTTTATTTATCTCCCACACTTTCTCTCTAATATTTACAGAGTAAAGAAATGATTTTTCTTGTAACTAAGTGAAAACTCCGGCAAAGCCCAAGGCTTCTCAGGTAGCTTGTATTTAACAGATAGTCGTATGATCATTTCATTCATCAAGCCCAGCTTCATTTCAGCAACTTAAATAACACTTCAATATATTAATTAAAACTCCACTCTTCATTGAGAAGCATCACTTTCCTCTTTGTTCCTCCAGCTAGAATATATAGTTGCTGGGATTGTTGCCCTCATGGGAGACAGTGTGTTTGGCTTTTTCTCTTTTTCCTGCTCACTTCTCCTTCTGCTCCATCCTAGCTACCCACACTTTGATCACAAAGGGCTGGAATTACTTTCCTATACATCAGTAACTGTGTTTCTATTCTGTCAGATGCTTTTTTTTTTTTTTAACTCATCAACCATCAAAACAAACAGTTATAAAGTAGGAATAGATAACCATAAAAAATTGCAAATCTTCAAAATTATGGATGTCTGTGCTCTATTTCTTTTTTACAGACTGATTATTTGAGCAACCCACCTCATTTTTCAAACTTTTTCATAAATTTTGACCAATTTAACAAATCATTTATTGTATATAAGCCTTCTGCAGTTTGTTTAGAATCTAGCATTCATCATAAAATTGATACTCTATACACATTTTTAATCTACTTTTTTTTCAATTTTAAAGAAGTTCAAACAACAAAAAAATATAAACATATTGAGGAGAGAAAAGATGGCGGCGAAGTAGAGAGACGTGGAGTGCATCCCTCTCCACAGATGCATTGGGAATGCACGGAAGGATGCAGTCATTCCCACAGAGAACCAGCTGAACACCAGCAGATGGCCTCGGACACCAGAAAGGGCTGCGGGGAGCCCGACACAGCCGGTAGGGAGGCATCTACGAGGGCTCAAAGAGGGTGAAGTGGCGGAGCTGTGGCAAATGGGAGGGAGTGAGAAACATACGGAGGGTCCGCAGCGCAGCTCAGCGTTCCCAGACCGAGACATCGATCCGCGGCTGAACGGAGGGTCCAGGAGCGGGAGCGTGGGAACCGGAGAGCTGGTTCAGGGGGAGAAACATTGTTGCCGGTAGGGTGACGGACCGAGAGGACAGGAGGGAGGAGGTCCGCGGAGAGGAGTGCCCGTCCCTGAGAGCTGCCCGGCCATGATGGCGGCTGGAGGCTGCAGGCTCACGGGTGGGGGGGAGGAGCCACGCGTAGCCTCTCTCTCTCTTTCGGCGCCTCTGCAACAGGCAGTGGAGAGACGCCCCTGGGCCACCTAAGGTGCTCAGGGATAACAAGCACCATCAGGCACTCAGGCGGGGCTAGATTAAAACCCCTTGCAACCCCAGCAGCAGGGAGGCTGCCGAGAGAAAAAAAAAACAACAGCAACAACAACAAAAAAACCCCGAGAGAGGCCCAACTCTAAGACTTTCTGTTTACGCCTGAGCCACCGGGGTCCCTCTGCAACAGGCACCTCCAAGCCCAACTGAAACAACAGTGCACCACTGCTCACTCACTCCCAGGAGAAGGAGCCACTATTGTACCCTCTCCCTCCCCACACACCGACGCTTACAAACGAACAATAAAGGAACCTCTGCTGGTCACAGAATAATGCAAAAAAACCCAAGGCAAGGAGAAGGACACTTACAGCTGAGACGCTAAGGAAACAGAAATAGTAGTATCAGTACCTATTGAACTGGTCCATTCTGGGATAAGTTCTGGATTTTTTTTTTTCTTTTTCTTTTTCTCTCTCTTTTTTTTTTTTTCCTTTATTAAATACGATCTTAGCCCTAAGGGATCTACAAGTTTTATAACATAATTTTTTAATGATATTTTTTATTCTTTTTTTTTTTTTGTCTTTTTATATACTTCTATATCTAGCTAAGTTTTTGGTAGTACAGACAAAATATCTCTCATACTTTCCTTTCATCCCTATCTTTTATACATTTCTATTCCTTTCTGTTTATTTGCATATTTCCAACCACATTACACTCTTCTGTTCCCCTTTCTTCCAGCCTTTTTAAGTTTATTTTATCTTAACATACTTATAAGCAACACTATCGGTCTGCTCAGACTCCTTGCTCTATTCTCCAGATGACTCACTGCCTTGGTATTTAATATTAGGCTTTTGTCTTTATCTTAGTTCTTAGTACAGTTGTCTAATTACATTCTGAGAATCTCCATTCTCTCTGGTGGTACTCTGGCTCTTTTCTATATTTGATCCTAGCGTACAAAATCTCCCTGGATTAATGTTTGTATGTGTAAGGTGTTATTTGTTTGTTTGTTTGCTTTTGCTTTTGTCTCTGATTTGTTCTGTTTCAGTTGTTAATTTCTGTTGGGTTTCTCTTTGAATATCTGATAGCACACTGGGGTTCTGTCAGGTCTTTCTAGAGCCTTATGTCCTAACAGATTCAGTAATTGTATGTCTTATACATGTATGTGTTTCCTAGACTTAATATTCATTTAATCCAATACTTGGACATTAGTCTGAGGCTTGGACAGTCTTCTATAAACACCTCTATCGCCAGGACAAGCAACCCCAAAAGTTTGGACAACCATGAGGAAACAGAGAAACACCATGCAGGCAAAGGAGCAGGAAAAAACCCACAAGACCAAATAAATGAGGAGGAAATAGGAAAAATGCCTCAAAAAGAATTCAGAGTAATGATAGTAAAAATGATACAAAATCTCGATAACAAAATAGAGAAAATACAAGAAACAGTTCATAAGACCTCAGAAAAACAAACAGCAATGGATAACAAAATAACTGAAATTCAAAATACTCTAGATGCTATAACCAGCAGAATGACTGAGGCAGAAGAATGAATAAGTGAGATGGAAGATAGAATGGGGGAAATAACTGCCACAGAGCAGGAAAAAGAAAAAAGAATAAAAAGATTAGAAGACAATCTCAGAGACCTCAGTGATAACCTTAAACGTACCAACATTCGAATTATAGGCATCCCAGAAGAAGAAGAAAACAAGAAAGGGTCTGAGAAAATATTTGAAGAGGTTATAGTGGAAAACTTCCCCAACATGGGAAAGGAAATAATTCACCAAGTCCAAGAAGCACAGAGAGTCCCATACAGAATAAACCCAAGGAGAAATACACCAAGACACATATTAATCAAACTAATGACAATTAAACACAAAGAAAAACTATTAAAAGCAGCAAGAGAAAAGCAACAAACAACATATAAGGGAAAACCCATAAGGATAACAGCTGACCTTTCTACAGAAACTCTGCAGGCCAGAAGGGAATGGCAGGATATACTGAAAGTCCTGAAAGAGAAAAACCTACAGCCAAGAATACTCTACCCAGCAAGAATCTCATTCAGATTTGAGGGAGAAATCAAAAGCTTTCCAGACAAGCAAAAGTTAAGAGAATTCAGCAATACCAAACCAGCCTTACAACAAGTGCTAAAGGAACTTCTCTAAGTAGGAAACATAAGAAAAGGAAAACACCTACAAATACAAACCCAAAACAATGAAGAAAATGGTCATTGGAACACACATATCAGTAATCACTTTAAATGTAAATGGCTTAAATGCTCCAACCAAAAGACACAGACTGGCTGAATGGATACAAAAACAAGACCCTTGTATATGCTGCCTACAAGAAACCCACTTCAGACCAAGGGATACATATAGACTGAAAGGAAAGGGATGGAAAAAGATATTCCATGCAAATGGAAGTCAAAAGAAAGCTGGAGTAGCAATACTCATATCAGACAAATTAGACTTGAAAGTAAATACTATTACAAGAGACAAGGAAGGACACTACATCAAGATCAAGGGATCCATTCAGGAAGAACATATCACAATGGTAAATATCTATGCCCCCAATATAGGAGCACCTCAATACATAAGGCAAATGCTAACAGCTATAAAAGGGGACATCGACAGGAACACAATAATAGTGGGAGACTTGAACACCCCACTTACATCAATGGACAGATCATCCAAACAGAAAATAAATAAAGACACACAAGCTTTAAATGACACATTAGACCATCTCGACTTAATTGATATTTATAGGACATTCCGTCCAAAAACGACAGACTACACTTTCTTCTCAAGTGCACACGGAACATTTTCCAGGATAGATCACATCTTGGGTCACAAATCAAACCTCAGCAAATTCAAGAAAATGGAAATCATATCAAGCATCTTCTCAGACCACAACGCCATGAGACTAGATATCAATTACAGGAAAAAAAACTGCAAAAAATACAAACACATGGAGGCTAAACAATTCACTCCTAAACAACCAAGGAATCACTAAAGAAATCAAAGAGGAAATCAAAAAATATCTAGAAACAAATGACAATGAAAACACAACAACCCAAAACCTATGGGATGCAGCAAAAGCAGTTCTAAGAGGGAAGTTCATAGCAATACAGTCCTACCTTAAGAAACAAGAAAATGATCGAATAAACAACCTAACCTTACACCTCAAACAACTAGAGAAAGAAGAACAAAGAAACCCCAAAGTGAGCAGAAGGAAAGAAATCATAAAGATCAGAGCAGAAATAAATGAAAAAGAAAGGAAAGAAACCATAAGAAAAATAAATAAAACTAAAAGCTGGTTCTTTGAGAAGATTAACAAAATTGATAAACCATTAGCCAGAGGCATCAAGAAAAAAAGGGAGAAGATGCAAATCAACAGAATTAGAAATGAAAAAGGAGAAGTCACAACGGACACCTCAGAAATACAAAAGATCATGAGAGACTACTACAAGCAACTACATGCCAATCAATTGGATAACCTGGAAGAAATGGATAAATTCTTCGAAAAATACAATCTTCCAAGACTGAACCAGGAAGAAATAGAAACCATGAAGAGACCAATCACAAGTACGGAAATTGAGGCAGTGATTAAAAATCTCCCAACACACAAAAGTCCAGGACCAGATGGGTTCATGGGCGAATTCTATCAAACATTTCGAGAAGAGCTAACACCTATCCTTCTCAAACTCTTCCAAAATATTGCAGAAGGCAGAACACTCCCAAACTCATTCTACGAGGCTACCATCACCCTGATACCAAAACCAGGGAAACATGTCACAAAAAAAGAAAACTACAGACCGATATCACTGATGAATATAGATGCAAAACTCCTCAACAAAATACTAGCTAACAGAATCCAACAGCACATTAAAAAAATCATCCACCATGATCAAGTGGGGTTTATCCCTGGGATGCAAGGATTCTTCAATATACGCAAATCAACCAATATCAAAAAATTGAAGGATAAAAACCATATGATCATCTCAATAGATGCAGAAAAAGCTTTTGACAAAGTTCAACATCCATTTATGATAAAAGCTCTCCAGAAAATGGGCATAGAAGGAAATTACCTCAACAGAATAAAAGCCAATATGAAAAACCAAAAGCCAACATCATTCTCAATGGGGAAAAACTGCAAGCATTCCCTCTGAGAACAGGAACAAGACAAGGGTGTCCACTCTCACCACTATTATTCAACATAGTTTGGGAAGTTTTAGCCACAGCCATCAGAGAAGAAAAAGAAATAAAAGGAATCCAAATTGGAAAAGAAGAAGTAAAATTGTCACTCTTTGCAGATGACATGATATTATATATAGAAAACCCTAAAGACTCTACCAGAAAACTGCTAGCACTAATTGATGAGTTTAGTAAAGTAGCAGGATACAAAATTAATGCACAGAAATCTCTTGCATTCCTATACACTAACAACAGAAGAGCAGAAAGAGAAATGAAGGAAACTCTCCCATTCACCATTGCAACAAAAAGAATCAAATACCTAGGAATAAACCTGCCTAAGGAGGCAAAAGATCTGTATGCAGAAAACTTTAAGACATTGATGAAAGAAATCAAAGAGGACACAAACAGATGGAGGGACATCCCATGTTCCTGGATTGGAAGAATCAACATCGTGAAAATGACTGTACTACCCAAAGCAATTTACAGATTCAATGCAATCCCGATCAAATTACCAATGGCATTTTTCACAGAACTAGAGCAAGAAATCTTACGATTTGTATGGAAACGCAAAAGACCCCGAATAGCCAAAGCAATCTTGAGAAGGAAAAATGGAGTTGGAGGAATCAGGCTTCCTGACTTCAAACTATACTACAAGGCCATAGTGATCAAGACAGTATGGTACTGGCACAAAAATAGAAAGGAAGATCAATGGAATAGAATAGAGAACTCAGAAGTAAGTCCAAACACATATGGGCACCTTATCTTTGACAAAGTAGGCCGGAGTATACAATGGAAAAAAGACAGCCTCTTCAATAAGTGGTACTGGGAAAATTGGACAGCAACATGTAAAAGAATGAACTTAGAACACTTCCTAACACCATACACAAAAATAAACTCCAAATGGATTAAAGACCTACATGTAAGGCCAGACACTATAAAACTCCTCGAGGAAAACATAGGCAGAACATTCTATGACATCCATCAAAGCAAGATCGTTTTGGACCCACCTCCTAGAATCATGGAAATAAAATCAAAAATAAACAAATGGGACCTCATGAAACTTAAAAGCTTTTGCACAGTGAAATAAACCATAAACAAGACTAAAAGGCAACCCTCAGAATGGGAAAAAATAATTACCTATGAAACAACGGACAAAGGATTAACCTCCAAAATATACAAGCAGCTCATGAAGCTTAATACCAAAAAAGCAAATAACCCAATCCACAAATGGGCAGAAGACCTAAATAGACATTTCTCCAAAGAAGACATACAGATGGCCAACAAACACATGAAAAGATGCTCAACATCACTCATCATCAGAGAAATGCAAGTCAAAGCACAATGAGGTATCACCTCACACCAATCAGAATGGCCATCATCACAAAATCTGGAAACCACAAATGTTGGAGAGGGTATGGAGAAAAGGGAACTCTCCTGCACTGTTGGTGGGACTGCAAGTTGGTACAGCCACTATGGAAAACAATTTGGAGGTTCCTTCAAAAACTACAAATAGAACTACCATATGATCCAGTAATCCCACTCCTGGGCATATACCCAAAGAAAACCATAATCCCAAAAGAAACATGTACCATCATGTTTATTGCAGCACTATTTACAATAGGCAGGACATGGAAGCAACTGAAATGCCCATCAACAAATGAATGGATACAGAAGATGTGGCATATATATACAATGGAATATTACTCAGTTATAAAAAGGGATGAGATGGAGCTATATGTAATGAGGTGGATAGAACTACAGTCTGTCATACAGAGTGAAGTAAGTCAGAAAGAGAAGGACAAATATTGTATGCTAACTCACATATACGGAATCCAGAAATGGTACTGATGAACTCAGTGACAAGAACAAGGATGCAGATACAGAGAATGGACTGGAGAACTCGAGGTATGGGAGGGGGCGGGGGTGAAGGGGAAACTGAGATGAAGCGAGAGAGTAGCACAGACATATATATACTACCAAGTGTAAAATAGTCAGTGGGAAGTTGTTGTATAACAAAGGGAGTCCAACTCGATGATGGAAGATGCCTTAGAGGACTGGGGTGGGGAGAGTGGGGGGGACTCGAGGGGGGAGAGTCAAGGAAGGGAGGGAATATGGGGATATGTGTATAAAAACAGATGATTGAACCTGGTGTACACCCCCAAAAAATAATAAAAAATAAAAAATAAAAAAAATTATCTTCAAAAATAAAAATAAAAAAATAAACGTATTTAATCACATATTTACTGTTGGTGTTGTTCTTTCTTCTTTAGTGTAGATCAGATGTAATTTCTTATCAGCCTGAAACTCTATTCACATTTTTTTAGATCAAGTTTACTGACAAAGTATGATCTCAGTTTTTCTTAATCAGGGAGCATCTTTGTCATGCCTACTTCAATGATTACTTGTATCAAATATAGAAATCTTGTTGACAGCTGTTTTCTCCTTTCAGCAATCTAAGGATGTCATTTCAGTGTTTTCCAAACTTTATTGCTTCTGATGAGTAGTCAGATGTCATTTGTGTAGTTGATTATCTGCATATAATTTGTTTTTTCTCTAGCTTCCTTTAATACTTCCTCTTTACTACTAAGTTTTAGTAATTTTACTATGATAAGGCTATACATCATATTTCTTATCTGTATTATGCTTAGGATTTGTTGCTTATCTAGGATATATATGTTAACAGTTTAACCACATTTGTAGCAATTTCTATCATTATTTCTTCAATTTTTTTTCTGCGCGGATGTTTCTCTAGTATCATTTTTGCTTTTTTTGTGTATTTGTTGACATAAAATAAACTGCATATATTTAAAGTGTACAATTTGGTATTTTTTCTTACTAGTCAACTATTTTATACATATTAATGTATATATGTCAATCCCAATCTCCCAATTCATCCCACTCCAACACCCCCTGCTTTCCTCCCTTGGTGTCCATATGTTTGTTCTTTACATCTGTGTCTCTGTTTCTGCCTTGCAAACAGGTTGATCTATACCATATTTCTAGATTCTACATATATGCATTAATATACAATATTTGTTTTTCTCTTTGTGATTTACTTCACTCTGTATGACAGTGTCTAGGTCCATCCATGTATCTACAAATGACCCAGTTTCATTCTTTTTATGACTGAGTAACATTCCATTGTGTATATCTACCACATCTTCTTTATCCATTCATCTGTTGGTGGGCATTTAGGTTGCTTCCATGTCCTGGCTATTATAAATAGTGCTGCCATGAACATTGGGGTGCATATGTCTTTTTGAATTATGGTTTTCTCTGAGTATATGCCCAGTAGTGGGATTGATGGGTCATATGATAGTTCTATTTTTCATTTTTTAAGGAACCTCCATACTGTTGTTCATAGTGGCTGTATCAATTTACATTCCCACCAGCAAGTGCAGGAGGGTTCCCTTTTCTCCACATCCTCTCTCGCATTTATTGTTTGTAGATTTTCTGATGGTGTCCATTCTAACCAGTGTGAGCTGATATCTCATTGTAATTTTGATTTTCATATCTCTAATAATTAGTGTTGTTGAGAACTTTTTCATGGGCCTCTTAGCCATCTGTATGTCTTCTTTGGAGAAATGCCTATTTAGGTCTTCTGCCCATTTTTTGAATGGATTGTTTTTTTTTTTGGATATTGAGCTGGATGAACTGTTTATATATTTTGGAGATTAATCCTTTGTCCATTGATTCGTTTGCAAATATTTTCTGCCATTTTGAGGGTTGTCTTTTTGTTTTATATAGTTTCCTTTGCTGTGCAAAAGCTTTTAACTTTCATTAGGCCCCATTTGTTTCCTTTTGACTTTATTTCCATTACACTAGGAGGTGGGTCAAAAAAGATCTTGCTGTGATTTATGTCAAATAGTGTTCTTCTTATGTTTTCTTCTAAAAGTTTTATAGTGTCTGGCCTTACGTTTAGGTCTTTAATCCATTTTGAGTTTATTTTTGTGTATGGTATTAGGGAGTGTTTTGATTTCTGTCTTTTACATGTAGCTGTCCAGTTTTCCCAGCACCACTTATTGAAGAGGCTGTCCTTTCTCCATTGTATATCCTTACCTCCTTTGTCATAGATCAGTTGACCATAGTTTATCTCTGGGCTTTCTATCCTGTTCCATTGACCTATATTCTGTTTTTGTGCCAGTACCATACTGTCTTGATTACTGTAGCTTTGTAGTATAGTCTGAAGTCAGGGAGTCTGATTCTTCCAGCTCCATTTTTTTCCCTCAATATTGCTTTGGATAATCATTTTCACGGTGTTGACTCTTCTATTCCAAGAACATGGTATATCTTTCCATCTGTTTGTGCTGTCTTTGATTTCATTTTCCAGTGTCTTATAGTTTTCTGAGTACAAGGTCTTTTACCTCCTTAGGTAGGTTTATCCCTAAGTATTTTATTCTTTTTGTTGCAATGTTGAATGGGATTGTTTCCTCAATTTCTCTTTCTGATCTTTCATTGTTACTGCATAGAAATGCAAGAGATTTCTGTGTGTTAATTTTGTATTCTGCAACTGTACCAAATTCATTGATTAGCTCAAGTAGTTTTCTGTTGGCATCTTTAGGATTTTCTATGTATAGTATCATGTCATCTGCAAACCGTGACAGTTTTAGTTCTTCTTTTCCAATTTGGATTCCTTTTATTCCTTTTTCTTCTCCGATTGCTGTGGCAAGGATCTTCAAAAGTATGTTGAATAGTAGTGGTGAGAGTGGACATCCTTGTCTTGTTCCTGATCTTAGAGGGAATGCTTTCAGTTTTTCACCATTGAGAAAGATGTTTACTGTGGGTTTGTCATATATGGCCTCTATTATGTTGAGGTAGGCCCACCTTCTGGAGAGTTTTTATCATAAATGTGTGTTGAATTTTGTCAAAAGCTTTTTCTCCATCCACTGAGATGAACATATGTTTTTTATCCTTCAATTTGTTAATATATGGGGGTATTGCATTGATTGATTTGCATATATTGAAGAGTCCTTGCATCCCTGGGATAAACCCCACTTGATCATTGTATATAATCCTTTTAATGTGTTGTTGGATTCTGTTTGCAGTATTTTGTTGAGGATTTTTGCATCTAAATTCATCAGTGATATTGGTCTGTAATTTTCTTTTTTTGTAGTATCTTTATCTGGTTTTGGTATCAGGGTGATGGTGGCCTCATAGAATGAGTTTGGGAGTGTTCCTTCCTTTGCACCTTTTTGGAAGAGTTTGAGAAGGATGGGTGTTAGCTCTTCTCTAAATGTTTGATAGAATTCACCTGTGAAACCATCTGGCCCTGGACTTTTTTTTATTGGAAGATTTTTTATTACAGTTTCATTACTTGTGATTGGTCTGTTCATATTTTCTATTTCTTCCTGGTTCAGTCTTGGAAGGTTATACCTTTCTTTTATCCATTTCATCCGGGTTGTCCATTTCATTGGCATATAGTTGCTTGTAGCAATCTCTTATGATGCTTTTTATTTTTTAAGTTTTTGTTGTAACTTCTCCTGTTTCTTTTGTAATTTTATTGATTTGAGTCCTCTCCCTCTTTTCCTTGATGAGTCTAGGTAAAGGTTTATCAATTTTGTTTACCTCATCAAAGAAGTAGCTTTTAGTTTTATTGATCTTCTTTTAGTTTTAGTTTGCTATTGTTTTCTTTGTTTCTATTTCATTTATTTCTGCTCTGATCTTTATGATTTCTTTCCTTCTACCAACTTTGGGTTTTATTTGTTCTTGTTTCTCTAGTTCCTTTAGGTAAAAGGTTAAATTGTTTATTTGAGTTTTTTCTTGTTTCTTGAGGTAGAATTGTATTGCTATAAACTTCCCTCTTAGAACTGCTTTTGTTGCATCCCATAGGTTTTGGATTGCCATGTTTTCATTGCCATTTGTCTCTAGGAATTTTTTGATTTCCTCTTTGATTTCTTCAGCAATCTCTTGGTTATTTAGTAGTGTATTGTTTAGCCTCCATGTGTTTGTTTTTTAAGTGCTTTTTTTTTCTTGTAATTTATTTCCAATCTCATAGCCTTATAGTCTGAAAAGATGCTTGATACAATTTTAATTTTCTTAAATTTACCAAGGTTTGATTTGTGACCCAAGATGTGATCTATCCTGCAGAATGTTCTGTGTGCACTTGAGAAGAAAGTGTATTGTATTGCTTTTGGATAGAATGTCCTATAAATATCAATTAAATCTATCTGGTCTGTTGTGTAATTTAAAGCTTGTGTTTCCTTTTTAATTTTCTGTCTGGGTGATCTGTCCATTGGTGTAAATGATATGTTAAAGTCCCCCCACAATTATTCTGTTACTTTTGAGTTCCTCTTTTATAAGCTGTTAGCGTTTGCCTTATGTATTGAGGTGCTCCTATAGTGGGTGCATGTATAGTTATAATTTTTGTATCTTCTTCTTGAATTGATCCCTTGATCATTATGTAGTGTCTTTCCTTGTCTCTTGTAACATTCTTTATTTTAAAGTCTATTTTATCTGATATTAGTATTGCTACTCCAGCTTTCTTTTGATTTCCATTTGTATGGAATATCTTTTTCCATCCTCTCACTTTCAGTCTGTATGTGTCCCTAGGTCTGAAGGGGTCTCTTATAAACAGCATGTATGTGGGTCTTGTTTTTGTATCCATTCATCCAGTCCATGTCTTTTTGGTTGGAGCACTTAATTCATTCACATTTAATGTAATTATTGATATGTATGTTCCTATTACCATTTTCTTAATTATTTTAGGTTTGTTTTTGTAGGTCCTTTTCTTCTCTTGTGTTTCCCACTTAGTGAAGTTCCTTTAGCATTTGTTGTAGAGCTGGTTTGGTTGTACTGTATTCTCTTAGCTTTTGCTTATCTGTAAAGCTTCTGATTTCTCCATTGAATCTGAATGATATCCTTGCTGGGTAGAGTATTCTTGGTTATAGTTTCTTCCCTTTCATCAGTTAAATATACTGTACCACTCCCTTCTGGCTTGCAGAGTTTCTGCTGAAAAATCAGCTGTTAACGTTATGGAAGTTCCCTTGTATGTTATTTGTTGTTTTTCCCTTGTTGCTTTTAATAATTTTTCTTTGTCTTTAATTTTTGTGAATTTGATTGCCATGTGTCTTGGTTTGTTTCTTTTTGGGTTTATCCTGCCTGGGAGTCTCTGCCCTTCCTGGACTTGGTTCACTCTTTTCTTTCCCATATTAGGGAAGATTTCATCTATAATCTCTTCAAGTATTTTCTTGGGTCCTCTCTCTAGTCTCATTTTTGGAATTCCAATCATATGTACATTAGTGGAAGGGCAAGTCCAATAATGCTGACTCTGGAAGGCTGATAAATCAACTACACTTCAATAAAAAGATTAATTATCAGGGAAATTATGCTGGGAAAAAGCCTTATTCTCCTTTTGACCTTTTCATACAGGTTTAATAAAGTTGTACATTTTTACAGATGGAAAAAAAATCCAAATTGGAAACCATCATTTCATCCTAAAACTGTCAATAATACATATAATCAAGTGTACTGCCTCCCATTTGTGTGTTTGTACAAAACAAAATCATTCAAATGAGCAAATGTTTTTATTGAAAATTAGTCTCATCACTGCACCAAACATACTCTGCCTGTCACTACAATTTTAAAATTTCCATTTTCTCTCTCTGAACTGCTACCCTCTTCCCCTTTCCTTTATCTCAGCTGCTCTTCTTTCCTTATGTTTCAGTTAAACCTTTTTAGTCACCACCAAATCCACAAATTTGATTTGTTCATATGTTACCTTTTCACATTAATAAATTGAAACATATACCTCTCTTTTCAAATTCCAGTTCATTCATAATCATTCTCATTTTACTACCTCTCATCACCTTCAGTTATTGTTACTCTTTTCTGGATAATCTAGAGCAATATGCGAATTGCACATACAAATATGCTTTAAAATCACCCAAACTAATCCAAGCCAAAACGCAACCCAAGAAATCAAAGATGGGAAAAACAGCCTCTCTTACTTCATTCTTTTGCCGTTACCAGGCTTTTTATACTGATTTTACAATAAATATTCACAAGACATTTATATACATTAACTGCCTTCACTTTCCATATATTCTTTTCACTTTAGTTCAATATCATTTGTAATAGATTTTACATCAGTGAACTTACATGATTGATCAAGGAAAAATGTTTGGAATAAGAGAGGAGAAGGTGTAAATAAAAGCAAGGATTATAAAAGGGAATCTTTTTTCATTAAATGTTAAGTGGATAATTTCAAAGTTACATGATGCATTGAGCATCACTGCTTAAAAGACTTAAAACTTTGATGAACTATATATTTTATTTTATAGCATGTATTTATTTTTTTAATAAATATGGTCTTCAATCAGAAATCACTTCTTAAGTTTTGAGTCCAGAATTGATTCAAATATTCAGAATTATATGGCACAGCCACAAAACAAAAACCATATTAACCATTCCCAACAATCTTACATTACAAATTAGGGTTTTCTAGTAAGGTGAAAAAAGAACAAAGAAAAAGAAAAAAACAAACCAGTGAGAGATACAATCTACCTGTGACTTCAAATATGCATTGTAGATAAACTGGTGATTGAAAATTAGAGCAATCAATGTTTTTATTATCAATATTTGTTTATTTATTTTTAAGGGAATCTTCAATTAGTGATCACATTGTATGCAGAATCTTCATATGTTGCATGTTTGATACTATATGTAAGCTTGTTATACCTCACCACTTACTCACATAGGGTCCTGTTCCCAAAGCTGGTGGTAACATCCAGTGGCTAAAACTTATGACAGGATATCCTAAAGCTTACCATTATAAAGATACTTTTATAGAGTTCTTGAGCCAATTAGCACATGTTGGGACTGGAACGATTCCTAGTAAAACCTTTAACCATTTGAATTAATCAGTCTCAAATTCAGGAAGTCATCACTGATTCTTCTCTTTCTTGTGCAACCCACATCCAGAGCATCAGGAAATCTTTTTTTCATAAATCCAAAGCATCTCCAAATCTCACCACTTCGTAATATGTCCAAGATTATTCTAGGCATTTTCATCTTTTATTCTGGATTATTTCTAGAGGTTTTTTCTTTGTTTCTCTTTTACCATCGTCACCCTCTCCCCTAACCCCAGACACAAGTACAGCTACCCAGTGGCAATTCATCCTAATTAAAATGAACTGAAAATAGTTTCCCATTGTCTGAAAGATCACTCATGATGTGGCTGCTGTCTATATCCATACTACTTTTTATCCCTGCTCCTTCTCAGCCAGTGTTACTGTTTGCTGCCCTTTAAAAATACCTAGCCTTTTCTTTGCTTAGGCCTGTTGCCTCTGAGTGAAATGCTCTCTTCTATGAAACATTTAAGAGATGGCTTCCTTACCATTCACAGCTCAGCCCAGTGTTTAATAAATGTTTTCTTTATAAATGGGTCTCATTGGCTGTGTTGTTGAATTGGGGGTCCTGCTGCTTGCCACTTACAAAATCAATACTCAAAAACGTTGGTAGCAAAAAAAGGTGCCTTTAATCAGAATTCCAGCAATCTGGGAAGATGGTGGACTCAGCATCCCCCGAAAAACCACATCCAAAGATTCTGCTTGGTTATGAAAGTTTTTAAAGGGAAACGGAGAAGTAATCTCAGTAAATTGTTGAGATGGGGGGTCATAGTCGTCGCCATCCCCCGATGTGTGCAGGCTTGTGGACTCCTGATCTTCCTTCAGATCTTATCTTATTTACACAGTTTTGTCACACAGTGTGTTTGGGAGATTACTGAAGGGGAACCTAGAGAAGAGATCTGGTCATTTGGTAATTACTTATTCTTCATTTCTATTTCTTTGATCTACAGAAAGAACCGACAAATTAGGCAAGATATTTTGTGATTAAAAGATTTGAAAGCTGTGCTTAGGCTGCAGATGAGTAGAGCATTGGGCTGCCCAGTTTAAAAGTTCATTACAATACAGCTTTGCTAAAGTGACAGGAAAAGGGGCTTCCTGCTGAGGGCGATGTCCTACAAGAAGCTGCTTACAGCTGTACAGATTCAATTTACAAATAATAATCACTTAGTATACATTTTAGGATCCTTACCATTCTGACAGAACTGGAGAGATTATTACAATCCAGAATGGCAGTCTTAGTACCAATACTTGTAATTACCTTTCAGAGATGTGAAATTTGAGTGAAAAACATAGAAAATCAAAATATAATAATAAACAACAATAATGGTCTCTTTCTCTTTAAACCTTTTCTCAGATGTGCTACAGAAGATGAAATATTGCTGTAGTAATTAGAATTTAGAGATGTATCTTCACTTTCACATGTAAGGTTTGAAAGTGGCCATAATAAAGGTAAATAAAAGTTCAGACCTATGATCATATCAAACAACCCACTTGCTCTTGCACTAGTCCTGAACAAAGGGTGAAGAAAGTGCAATATGGGTACATTCTTAATTAAATAAATGGGTACATTTGTGATCCTTTGTGTGGATATTTTTAAGCACCTTCTATGTTCCAGGCACTATTTAGTAAAAGGAATGCCAGATACAGCATAAGTAGCATGACTACTGAAACTACTAAGTTCAAATGTTATATGTTTAAATTTCTGGAGGTATTCATACAGTGATAAGGAATTAAAGAACAATGTTTTAGCATCATTCAATATGATTTTGGTTGTGAATGTACTATTCAAAGAGCAGGAAACCTAAATAAAACAGCAGAAGTAGGTCAGCCTGAGATCTATTAAAATAATCTAGTTTCATTAAAGGTGTGTCTCTCTAAGTGTGAAAGGAGTTGTACTGGGTAACACACAGTATTTCTCTCTGTGAAATCACTATGGAAACAGCCACAATAGATTATAAACTTCGTGACCTACTATTATAACACTTTTGTTTTGTGTATAGAGTTTTTTCCTTCTTGCAAATCATTCAGTGCAGCATTAGCAGGAGGTACTAACATATTCCTTTGAATCTATTAGAGAAAATAATTAAAGTAAGTTCAATTTTAGGAAAAGAGAGCCTCTGAACCCTGTGACTGATTAAATTCTGGCCAATTTTCTTTCCATTTAGAGTTTTAAGGTCATGGGTTATTTTTCTTTGAAATACTGTCCTTTCTCAGAACAACCAATACAACTTTTTCTTTGGCCAAAAGGGTCATAAATGCACAATGAGAATAAAAGAGAGCACAGAACAGGGCAGCACAGGCCCACTAATAAACAGTGGACTCAGGTCATGACTATATCATGGAGGATCATTAATTAGCAACACATATAGATATAAGCAAGGTTTTTTGTATCTTATTTTAAATTAAAACAATTAACAAACTACCCTAATGGAATTTAAGTAGAGAATGATTGCCTGAACATCTTCTCTAATTTGAAATTCAGATAAATGCAAATGCAATATTTTTATTCTATGCATGCTTTATAGTCTAAATCATATGTATAATATAATATTTCTTAAAATGTCTGTTGGTTTTGAAGCTATTATTGCTCTATATAACATTTTGAGCTTTATCCCACTGTATGTGTTTTAAATGGTATTTTTCACAGAGATGAATGTTTCCATAGCTTAATATTTTTATGGCTTATATTATATCATCTTAAATTCTAATATGTTATTATTTTAAGATTCCATATTGTTAACTTTTCAAACTTAAATCTTTAAATTGGTAATTTAATGTCAGTAGCGTGTGATGATTTAAATACTTTATGAGCCATGATGGATATTGAAGTATTCATACCCATTAGAGTTTAAAAATGATTCTCTCAATCATGATCAACCATTACCATACCATATTTTCTCTTGTAAGTAAAATAATTGTCTTTTTCCCCCTATGGTTAGTTTCAATGGTTGATTAATGTTTGAATTGAAGATAAACATATCAATCAATTGACATGTCCATTGCTAGTAAAACCTGAGGTCTGTATTTTAGGAAATGTATACAAATTAATATCAAATTTTGCAGTATTTCAAAATAATGTAGTAAGTTTGGGAATATTGGCTTAATTTTCGGTTAACTCTCATAACTATATTAGTATTCCAACTAGAATACAATCTACATTACCTTAGCCTACGTAGATTATTCTTGTTAAAAGTAGGCCACATACTACATCTCAGATAATCTCCCTTAAGCAGACTGCAGTTGTTTTTATGAAATTTAAAACTTTCTTCTAAGGAAGACCACCAATAGGGAAAATTGTGAATTTTTCAACATATTACTTTTAAAGAGAACTCTATATTAAGAAAAAAATATGAATTATCAAGTTTGTCAAAATATAGGTTACATATGAACTCAGTAAAATTTGAAACAATATTCAAAAGAGTACTTTACGTAACATTGTATCACCAAGAGGCGGTGGCTTTGTCGGTGGTGATTTTAAATTCATTTTAACACATTATTCAAACATAGCTAATGTAATAAAATGGGTTACAGTTTTCTCAGTTAGAGTGAGTTCACTTATTATTCTATGTATTTTTGAATTGAGCGTTGAGAACTACTATGCTGTAGTAACTTATTTGAGGTTATCTTGGTAAAGAGAAGAAGGAAGGATTTAATTACAGATCATTGTTTTTATTGTGATGTTTATTAAACAGATTTTTTTTAACTGTTGATACCAAGCTAACATATAACTGAGTAATATATATATTTACATCCTTTGAAAACCTATGAGTTTTAACAAGAAAAAGGAACGTAAGTGTAATATATGTAAACATTTATGTAGAGTTGCAAATGTTACAGGGACAGTTTTCAAATTAATACTGTCTCTAGCTAACAGCTGGCTAACAGAATAACACCTCCAGCTGATATTCTGTCATCATCTCCTTTTTAGCAGAATCTCTAGGTTTCTGCTTCTGCTGGACTTGCTCATTTGTCTGTTCATGGTTTCGTCTTACTGCCTTGTGTGGTAAATAGCAGAGGATCAATAAATGTTTGCTGACGGAATTAATAAATTATACTCAGATCCTGTTGCAGGTAATACAACGTCTATTGTGTCTCCCGCACACTGCAGCTAATAATAACAAGCAACAAGTAGTTATCATCTAAAATCATCAACCCTTTAAGGGGAAGTTTGTTCACAAGCATTCACATAATTTACATATATTCAATGAAGGTAAATTAGAATTTTAGTGAAAGGGATTTTAGAGATCCCCAGCATGTGCTTCCCACACATGCCTTCATGCTTGGCCCCTGCCCTGGAGCAGATGACCCCGGACTCTGCCTAGAGCTAATTAAACCCGGGTCAGGGCAGGCCAGTTGGATTCCTGGAAATGAGGTTTCGGAAATGGAATACTATAGAAACTCAGTTGTTAAACTGCGAGGGACTAGAAGAGTGGGTAAACCAAGGAGCTAAGTCTGCCATCTAGGGAGAGAAATGCAACTGGTCTTCTGAAAGCTGAGTGAGGAGTGAGTGGAATGTGCAGTCTTCAGAGAGAGTGAAGTGAAACTGTGAGGAGAAGCAGAGCAACCAGCCTGTGTGGCCCCAGGCAGAAGAAAAGAGACAGACATAGGTATTTTCCCATGAGGCCCCACTGCACTTTTGCGCTAAAATTTTGAGAGAGTCTCATACATTCTTAGGATAATCGCCTCTTTTTGTGTTAATGCATTTTTCCCCTTTTAAACAAAGCAAGCCAGATTAGAAACTTACACTTTAAAAAATGCAATGTGAACAAATTTTTCAATAAATTGTGCTGGTTAAATTGTTTTATTCAAGGTAAGATCTGAATACTGTGGAAACAGAACTGTACTGAATCCTGCTGCACTAGGCTCTTTCAAGTGTGGGGCTGAAAACCATGCATTTTTAAAATCTCGGCACATTTGGAATTATTTAGAGCGTAGCCACATTTAGTTTGGCAAGAAAACAAGGTAAAGGCTTCCTGGGGGAACTTAGTCTTGGAATGTGCTGCATCTAGTGTCAAACATACTGATATCCTTGAATAAAATGTCATAAACAGTGGCCTTGTCCTAATTTTTCACCTGTCCTCAGTAAACAGCCTAAATTCCTGCAAAGCTGGGCATTCATCTATCCTTCTCCAGTTCCTGCCAATTAATTCTGAGGACAGAAATAAAACTAAAATGTATATTTTAAAATTCTATTCAAACTCATAGGCAGTTTAACTGTTTAATAGTGTAGGAAGCTAGAATCGTGGTTTCACATACAATATGAAATTCTACTTGATTTCAGCAAAATATATCGCTTTGTTTTATTTATAGTTTTTACTGTTTTAGGTGTTCATAGGGCCGCCCTTCAGGGAGTGCCTCCCCCATCTTTGGTCCAAGCCAGCAGCAGATCACTAATCTGATAACTGTAACTCAGCTAACTATGCAGGTGCTCCCAGATCACGCACGAGCACATTGTTGAATTCAGCAATATATTGCTTTCATCGTAACTATAAGTCTGAGGAAATTGCTTTAAGGCTGTGTTTCCTGATTTGATTACCCTAAATTTTACACTGCTCTGCACAAGTGTCTGGAGAACAATTGCATGCATTTGTCATTTCTGTTTTAAAAGTATTAGGTGTCTGGGAAACATTTGAACCCTCTCATTGAAAAATGCCATGCAAGTTATGGCCCGGGGCAATGATGTGCTGATATAGAATTATTCTGCTGAAATTCATGCAGAAAAACAGCACTCAGCTTAGAGAAACTCAGATTTATTCCCTTCTTTTCATTCTCACAGCCCCTGCTTTAGTGTGAGACTTCATCAACTGAAGGATGCCATTGTATATTACTATTCTAAGCAGTTTGGAAATTCCAGATAGGGAAAAAAGCAAATTCACAGGCCCAAGGTCAAACTTTTCGTTAGGATAGAACATGGATTTTGAAGTAAGCAGTTGCTAGCTAGGTCCCTGAAGGGAATGTTACAAATGCCGTCTTTAAAAAGACCAATGGGCGTCACTGAGGAATTTTAAGCAGGAAAGTACACAAACATACATGCATTTTTAGGAAGATTCCTCTGAATAATTTGTAAATCAGATGATCAAATTATGTGAACATTATATTAAATATTATATAAATATTATATAAATCAGATTATATAATACATTGTAACACTAATTCAAACAAATTTACTTTCAGTTATGCTTTCCATTGTGGTTTTAATCAAATCTTCTGTTTAGGGTATTTTTCTGAGTCCATGTTTTCCTTGCTTTTGAATTTTCTTTCTTCCAGTTATTTCAAAGAAATCTGTTCATTACAACAAAAGACAAACCAACAACTACAGCATTTTCCAGGCAGGGACCTGGAAGGAGGGTGGGCATGGGGTTAGAGAGGAGCCAATACAAATGCAAATCACCAAATTCACAGATTCTGGAGAACCCAAGGATCAGGGCAAAATCCTCTTGAAAGATTTTCAGCCTTGCCAACTTTTTTGGGAGGCTCCTGGAATATATATATTCATTTCATCAAAGACTGAGCAGGTCTTGACTTTGCAATATCCAGGGAAAAATGAGACAGTATCGCAAATTGCAGGCGTTTTCCCTCTCAATTTAATAACATCAAATAACAACAGCATTCAACAGATCTCTATTATTAAAACATGATATGATTTAAATAAGGCCCTCTTTCCTGAAATGTGTGTTTGTGCAAGAAAAATACACAAAGAAACATATATGTAGATATGTTAGAAGGTAATACATTTTCCTTTATAGAAATTCTTTGTGAAGAGAAAAAGGCAGGTGGAGGGATAGACTGTGACAGGGATTTTAGATGCTCTTGCTAGTGAAAGCTCTGATAAGGGGTGATCCGTGCAGTAATTAGCAGGAGAGAGGGCAGGAGTTCATCCCATATGGGGGAAGAGTGATCTAGGAGAAAATTAAAATAAAGGAGGAGTCAACCAAGAAAGTCTTTGTAGAAATTATTTCCTCTGAAGTTTTAAGAAATACTAATTTGCCAGCTCTAGAAAATACCCCAAGTTTAGCCTATCATCTGAGCCCTAATGGCAGTGGAAATGACATGAGAAAGATTTCTTTTCTTTTGAAAAGCGAAAAATGCCAATTATTGTTATTATTTTTCTGGATAGTGTAAATCATAAAAGAGAAGTAGAAAAGGGAAATTTGAGTGTGGTCTAATGTTTGTATTTTAGAGGCATTTTTACTGGGATAATTTTTTAAATGTATCATTTGTCCTTGAATATAGACAAGGAAAATGTGCTTCATTTACATAAGTAAATGCCAGTCTTTTTCTTTCTTTTGTTTTATTTGCTATTCCATATGTATTAGCTTACAACAGTTGCCACAACAAAGTACTACAGACTGAGTGCCTTAAACAATAGAAATCTATTTTGTCACATTTCTGGAGGCTAGAAATTCAAGATCAAGGTATACCCAGGGTTGATTTCCTCTGAGAACTTCTCCCTTTGACTTGTAGATGGTCATCTTTTCACATTTCATAGAGTCTTTTCTCTGTGAATATCTGTCATAATCTCCTCTTCTGTGGACACCAGTCATGTTGGATTAGGGCCCAGCCCAATGACCTGATTTAACCATAATTACTTCTTTAAAGCCAAAACTCCAATATAGTCACATTTTAAGGTACTAGAAGTTAGGACTTCAACATACAAATTTTGAGGGGTACACAATTCAAACCAAAACACCATAGTATTTTTCCCATAGTATATTTTCATCCCCAAATTTAGATTTTTTTGAGCTCTAGAAAATCATTTCAAATAACACAAAAATATAAATTTCAATATTTCTAATATTCATTTTTATATTATGATGCAGATATTTGTGTGTGCAGTACTTCTTTGCCCACCCAAATCTCAACTATTGATATTAACAGGAGTTGCAAATGTCTTAACAGGAATGTGAATTATCTTTATAATGGTTTTGTGTGATCCATATCATTTAGCCTGTGATGGTTGCCTTTGTGAGTATATATTTGCATACATATAAGTATATTCATGCATACACACATATGTGTGTACACACATGTATATATGCTTGTAAACTAAAATAGACAATAAAAGGGCTAGGGAAAAATAATCACATTTCATGAAAAGATGTTAAGCATTGTTGTGTTCCCAGTATTGGTGTGCTTTCTGAGGTCACTTTCTCTCCCAGTATTGCAGATGGTATATATGAAACAGACTTTTGTATCAGTGAAAATAATTACTTGTCCTCCACGATTCCAGTTAGAAAACAAACATGATTTCCTTTTAACTGTCATCTATTTATACATTGATTTCCTTCATCTGGAAAAAACTATTCTCTACTTAAAACTCTAAAAGAAATCATAAGGGAAATCATTATGGCAGTCAGCAGAAATAGAAATAGAATTGTTCAAGATAGGGGTCAATGTTAGTCACCTATCTTCCTGACTTTCTTTTAGTCACAGATCTCTGTGCAGAACTGTCTCCTACTCGCTTTCTTTGAACATCATTTCACCAACTCCTATAACTGAGCTTTGCTTACATTGTATTTTGTAAAGGTCAAATTATATACTTTAAAATTATGCTATCAGCAAAAAAAATTATAAAGTTTTTTAACTTCCCAAACTCAGTTTTGTCAAAACACTTACAGAATTGTTTTAGAAATCACTATGTAAATACCTTTAAACTAAAGCAGGAAAAAATAATTAATGTAGGAAAACTGAAGAAAGCCAGGAAAAAGACAGCTGCTAGCAGGACAAGACATGGAGACAAAATCTGTAGGATAAAGATAAAATATGGGCTATTTCATCTCCAGGCTTGCCCCTGGCACTATCTGACAAGGTAGGGGAAAAGTTATGGCAATCAGCAAAAGAAAGTCCCCAGTTCTCCTTTCTCTTTCTACTTCATATTTTTTAGACATTAAACCATGGTGATATCTGAACCCTGGAGTGACTGCATTTCAGAAACTAGGAATGCCTTTGAAGTCTCTTCTTATCAAGGGATAAATGCAAGGTCAGCAAGTTCATGCTGCAAATTTTCAAAGGAAAGAAATCCAAATATTTTATGCTATTAAAAATCTATCACTCATTAACCTTTAACTTTTGATGTGAAACCATACGTAATTTGATTCAGTTGCAACAGAGTGTAAGATTGGAATTTTTGTATTCCTTTATTATTTGAAAAAGTGTTCCATGTTGGAGGGAAATGGTAGAAAAGCTGAGGCAGGAAGGCGGGGGTGGGGTTGAGGCGGGAGGGGTATGTGTACCAAATTCAGAGTCCTGTTCCCCCTCTGTTCCCTACACCCTCCCCCATTTCACTTCTCTGTTTAGTGACCAGACCTTATAGGACTTCCTAACAACCTATTAATTTACAACACTAGTCCTCAAATTTTCTTTCGTGCTGAATAGTTTTCCCATGATCATTATTATTTCAAGAGCTAATGGTGCTGTTAAAAAAATATCTATGGCTTTAGAAGGACACTCTCTAAATGAAATATTCACAAACAACTGTAGAATATTACAAGGTCAGAACAAGCTCAGCAATGAGGACCTATGCATGCATGCCCAGCTGGCTTCTTGATGTTCTGTCCTGTACAGCCTGCACTCCGTATCTGCAGGTTCCACGTCCATGATTCACCGCAGATGGAAAGTATTCCATACAAAACTCCAGAATGTCTCAGGCTTCCCTGGTGGCACTGTGGTTAAGAATCCACCTGCCAATGCAGGGGACACAGGTTTGAGCCTTGGGTCAGGAAGATCCCACATGCCACAGAGCAACTGAGCCTGCGTGCCACAACTACTGAGCTGTGCTCTAGAGCATGTGAGCCACAACTGTTGAGCCCACGTGCCACAACTACTGAAGTCCATGTGTCTAGAACCCATGCTCTGCAACAAGAGAAGCCACCGCAATCAGAAGCGCATGCACCACAACGAAGAGTAGCACCCACTCACTGCAACTAGAGAAAGCCAACGCAGCAACAAAGACCCAATGCAGCCATTTAATTAATTAATTAATTAAAAAATAAATGTTAGAGGAATCCTGTGTCACTGGTTCTTCAGGGGAAATAAAAATCAAATTAATAATTAAAAAAAAAATCCAGAATATCTCAAAAAGCAAAACTTGAATTTTCTATGTGCTGGCAACTATATACCTGGCATTTACATTGTATTTACAACTATTTACACAGCATTTACATTGTATTAGGTATTATAAGTAATTTAGAGATAATTTAAAGTATGGGGGGGGTGTGCACAGATTATATGCAAATACTACGTCATTTTACAAGGGACCTGAGCATGCGCAGGTTTTGGAATCCACATGGGGTCCTGGAACCAATGCACCATGGATGCCAAGAGTCAACTCTATGGAATTGTTCTTTTGAGGCTTCATAGCAGTTATTCCCAAGGCTAGTCTTCCCCCTTGGTTAAGTAAGAATCAGGCTGTGTGATTAATTGCTTTGTTTGGGTAGCTGCAGACCTTAAGTCAGAAAAATGGATGTGATGACCTCAGGAAATTCCTCCAGGTCTTATTGTCCTAGGAAATCAAATCTGTTGCAAGCAGCTGATTCCATAGCAAAAAATTAGCATAGTCAATATACATATTTTCTATATACATTGTTTTCATGAGGGAATGCTGGATTATTAGCTAAATTTTTCTCTTGAAATAATTTTTTAAAAAAATTTGCTAGCATACACATCTTAAATTCACATTCTGTAGCGTAGAATTACTAATAATATTTTTTTCAAAATTAAAATAGTCATATACTCTTTTTTCTGCAACTACGCCCTCCAGCTTCCCCAGAGAACAATAAGCAGCTACACACTCACCTGGTACTGATCCTCCTGTTTACACACAGCAGATGCTGACATGGTTGTAAACTGGCACATAAGAATTAAAATGCATCACCTCATGTTAGAAATGTGCTGAGGCAGTGCTGCTAAAATACAATCTAATATTTTAACATACCATATGCTACATTCGAGTAAAATAGGTGTATGCTTAAAGAAGGAAGATAATTTATTTTCTTATTTTTCATTATGACAGGAATTAAACAATTTTTTTAATTTTTATTGGAGTCTAATTGATTTACAATGTTGTGTTAGTTTATGCTCTACAGCAAAGTGTATCAGTTATACACATACATATATCCACTCTTTTTTAGGTTCTTTTCCCATATAGGTCATTACAGAGTATTGAGAAGAGTTCCCAGTGCTGTACAGTAGGTCCTTATTGTCTGTTTTATATATAGTGGTATGTATATGTCATACCACTCTCCCAATTTATCCCTCCCCTTTCCCCCCAGCAACCGTAAGTTTGTTTTCTACATCTGTGACTCCGTTTCTTACACAATTATTTTTAATAATTTCCTGAGTTCTCTGTTTATCACTATTATTCATCTCTGTAGTAGCATTCTCCTGCAAAGATTAAAAAATAGGGAATAATTTTGCCTTTTAACATGAAAACAATGAGAAAGTAGACAATGTAGCAGATCTCTCTCTCTTTTACTGAACAAGCTCAAATGTTAAAGGTACTTCTCACCTGTATTCTCCAAAATGTGTGACAACCTGCTTATAATATTTTACTTTCTATAATGTGCACTCTCAAAATATACGAAATAAAAATGTTATCTGAAGCAAGAAACACATAGTAAAAGGAATTCTAGAATTAATGACAAAAAACAATTAAAAAATAAAAATCCTCTCTATAGAATGAAGGCTGACATGAACTCTGATACCTGCAGCAGGTGGATGCCTGCAACCAGGTGCAATGGTGGTTAGAGATCAGTTGGAGAAAAACTAAGTTTTTACTTGCCATTCCACTTTTGTTACCCTTCCCTGTAAGAAAAAACAGTAACAATAGCCCAAACTACTGGGTGAGTTTTTGTGAAAGTCCACACAGACAGACTGGAGATCTCAGGAGTTCACTCTTCCATGTAGAATTCCTCCAAATACCAAGTCTTCAGTATCATCACTTAGAAAGACTGTCTTCAAAATCCTTCTTGTCCCTAAGATATTAAGGTGGAACTCTGTCCAAAGGAGTTCCCTTCCCTCTTGGATATTGATTCCTCTAGTACTGTTTGCACTCATAGTTTTTTATGTCTTATAGTGGATTTGTTTTTCTTTTTATTACTTATCTGCTTTCTCCAGTTATTCTTGGCAGGAATGTTATCTTGGATAGAGATATTTCATCATACTAGATGCAGAATCCTGCAAGAAAATATTAAGATGAAGGATATATAATAAAAATCTAGAATATAACAATAGAAGTAAAAGCGTCAAAATATAGATGAGTCCCAGAAGAGGAAAAAACAACCCAAAGAAGAAAATAATTGAAGAAATAGTCAAAGTTTTTTCTTTTTAGTTTCTAAAATAGATGGGGATTTCCTGGCTGTTTACTTTGTTTTGATTTCTACTTAGTGAACCTACCAGGACACTCTTGCCCCCAGATCACACAGACCAACAAGGATAGAATATTAGTTTCCTACTGCTGCTGTAACAAATTACCTCAGACTTGGTGGCTTACGTAATACAGATATTGTCTCTTACAATTCTGGAAGGCAGAGGTCCAAAGTAAGTTTCACTGGGCTAAAGTCAAAGTGTCTGCAAAATTGGTTCTTTCTGGAGGCTATAGGCTAGAATTAATTCCTGGCCTCTTCTGGCTTCTGGTGGCTTCATTCCTTTTGGCTGCATCACTCCAATCATGATTTCTGTGGGCACACTGCCTTCTCCTTATAAGGATTCCAGGGAGTATACTGGCGCACCCAGATAATCCACACAGTCTCCACATGTCAATTTCCTGAATATAATCCCATGTGTAAAGTGCTTTTTGCCATAGAAGGTAGCACATTCAATGGTTTCAGGATTTGTATATGAAGATCTCTTTTTGGGGGGAATGGTAATCATTCAGCTTACCACAGATAGGAAACACAAAATCCTCTGTCTTTAATAAAACACTGCAA
This sequence comes from Hippopotamus amphibius kiboko, assembly GCF_030028045.1. Taxonomy (NCBI): domain Eukaryota; kingdom Metazoa; phylum Chordata; class Mammalia; order Artiodactyla; family Hippopotamidae; genus Hippopotamus; species Hippopotamus amphibius. The sequence goes on along the minus strand of NC_080188.1, from coordinate 192,458,610 downwards.
GCCAGGCCTGTAAAGCCAGTCATTCACCACATCAAAGCAAGATCACCTCATCAAAGCACAGAATCACCTTCAGTGGAGTGGTGGGCGATAAATGCAGCATCTGATACTAAATGTAAAGACCGAAAATTGTCAGCAAATATGTATGTCAAGAAGGATAGATCCCATCTTAGTGAACACATGAGTAACATCTGAACATGATCAGGGACGCATGGAGAAATTTGCTGAGGTTCTAATTTGGTTATAACTACAGCAATTTAGTAGAAACTCAAAAGGACTAAAGTGCACCATGATGGTTCAACTCCTTGAGGATGAAAAGCAGATTTAGCAGAATACATGTAGCTAGTGGGTACAAATGTATTTGAGCAATTAGTAACACTACATTAAGAGAAAGAAAAGGATCTGATGGGAAAGATGGGTGGAGAAAACTGATGCAGAGAAGAATTAAGAACAAAAGAGAACATCTTTCTAAGATGGAAAGATACAGCCAAGGCTCAGAGAAAAACAAACACTGCCCTTTCCACCTGAACAAAAATAAACCTACTCCTATTATCCAGAAAAATTCATCCTTTTAAGAAGGGATGCAAGTGAGGATTCGCTAAAATAACACAGTTATCATAAGAAATAAGAGGAAAATAAACTAAGTTCTAAAGGACAACCAAACTACCAAAAGTATTTTAAAATTTTAACCTAGTACTTTAGTTGACATCTTAAAATAGACAACCTATTTAGCATAAAAGAACAGTGAAGGGAGAGGGATAAATTAGGAGATTGAGATTAACAGATACACACTAATATATATAAAATAGATAAATAGCAAGGACCTACTGTAAAGCACAGGAAACTATATTCAATATCTTATAATAACCTATAAGGGAAAAGAATCTGAAGAAGATATATAATATATATTATATATATATATGACAATCATTTTGTTGTACACCTGAATCATTGTAAATCAACTATACTTCAATAAAAAAGAAAAGAACAATGGGGACAAAAATTTCAATATGACTACAAATAAGTAGGATCTGAAATAAGACCTAACAAAATTTAGAAATTTTTGTAAAAAATAGAATGGAATCTCCTCTTCACAAGGATAACAGGAATGAATAAACACCAGTAAGAAAAAAAAAAAGAGAGAGGCAACGAAAAGGAAAATAGTATGTAGGAAAATGTTGGATGTACCAGATTATAGACTGAAAATGTTTTTATACTTTTTTAATAATGTTGTTATAAGGTTTTATAAAGTTAATACTTTAGATTTTATAGGTCACAGAGGTCTCTGTTACACATTCTTCTTGGTGTTCACAGCCTTTTAAGACAGTAAAAAATGAAATATTCTCAACTTTCAAGCCAGACTCAGGTCTTAATTTGGGCCTTAGGCAACAGTTTGCTGACCCCTGTACTCGACAGGCAAATGTTGAAAGAAGCAGATTCTTTACTGAAAACTATAAAACCAGCCATTCAGCCCTACCTCTGCCATCCTCCCAAAAAATTATATTTGAAAAAGACATATTGAAAGATTGTGTGCCTGGGACTTATATTGACTTACTGACTTACACTGACTTTAAAGATATGAAGGAAAAACACTTTATGCATCAGTCAGAAATTCCAAGTCATGTATAAAGAAAAAATTCTGAACACCATGAAACTTCTCAACAGCAACGTTTATAGCATACTCAACAATTTAAGAGAATCAGGAAAGAAAACGTGAGCCAAGTTTAACCCAGGTCTATTAAATACAAGTCTGAACCTTAGGAAAATAATTATGGACAGGAAGGAACTCAGGGAATATTTTTCACTTGAGATCACCAACCCACCACCATCATTCTCATAATCACCACCATCACCACCACCACCACCATCATCATTATCATAATCCTCACCACCACCACCACCGTTATCATAATCCTCACCACCACCACCACCATTATCATAATCCTCACCACCACCACCATTATCATAATCCTCACCACCACCACCATTATCATAATCATCACCACCACCACCATTATCATAATCCTCACCACCACCACCACCATTATCATAATCCTCACCACCACCACCATTATCATAATCCTCACCATCATTATCATAATCCTCACCACCATCATTATCATAATCCTCTCCACCACTACCACCACCATCATCAGGGCTGCATTTCCATGTATAACTGTAAGGTGGTTTTTGTTTTTGTTTTTGTTTGCAAGATCAAATGAGATAATTCCTGAGACACAAAATTTTTAAAGTTGGAAATGCTTTACATCTGTAAAATATTGTGTTCATATAACTTAGTTTCCTTTTCCTCAGGCTTCTCTTTCACTTATTTTACTCAATGTTATCCCTTGCTCATTCAGTTTAGAGCAATTTCCAGAGTATGTGAATGTAAGCCAACTTGTGTCTTGTCCAAAAGGCCTGCACTGTTATCAGTATTACTTTGATTTTTTTTTAATTGAAACAGAGTTGATTTACAATATTGTATTAGTTTCAGGTGTATAGCAGAGTGATTCAGTTATATGTATATATATATATTATTTTCAGATTCTTTTCCATTATAGTTTATTACAAGACATTGAATATATTTCCCTATGTTATACAGTGGGTCCTCATTGTTTATCTGTTTTATATATAGTTGTGTATCTGCTAATCCCAAACTCCTAATTTGTCCCTCCCCCCATAAGTTTGGTAACCATAAGTTTGTTTTCTATGTCTGTGAGTCTGTTTCTGTTTTATAAATAAGTCCATTTGTATCATTTTTTTTAGATTCCACATATGAGTGATATCATATGATATTTGTCTTTCTCTATCTGACTTATTTCACTTAGTCTGGTAATCTCTGGGTCCATCCATGCAGCTGCAAATGGCATCATTTCATTTTTTATGGCTGAGTAATACTTTCATGCTGGTTGTGAAGTGCTAATATTTGCATTGTTGAAACCTTTATATTGTCATTTAGGCTTGAATATGGATTAGTGGGAACGATAAAATTTCAAGGTAGGCCAGTCCTCAGAATCATATATAAGTTTGTATCATCACAAATAATGTGGCATTTAGTAGCATTGGAATGAAATACATTTTCATTCTGTCTGTTCCTGCGCCGTTCTAGGCTTGTCTCTGAGAAGCAGCTCTGCAACGTGAGCGTATTCATTTTAGCTTATTCATCCCTCTTCTCCCTTTCTTTTAACACTAGGGAGGGTGAGTTAACACAGGTGCTCACAGGAGAGCTGAAATAAATCGTGCAGCTCAGAGTTTGTAGTTGTCTGTGGCCTCAGCCAGCTTTCACTGCTGACCCCTTGGACCTTTTCTACTTGCTGACCTTCCTCCCAGTCTCACCATTATTAGTACATTCATTAGTGCTGTTCTCCAGTCATGTTCCATGGAAATAGTTACGGTCTTTACGTTCCTGGTCGATGTGCCCTGGAGGTACGCGCCAACGACCCAAATTACTCATAGCTGTAGGGATAGAGCAGCATAACGTGAGTGGGCTTTGAGAATCTAGATCTGAGGTGTCCAGTAAATTAGCCATTAGCTGCAAGTGGCTATTTAAAATTTGATTAAGTCTAAATAACATTAAAATTCAGTTCCTCCATCATACTAGTCACATTTCAGGTATTCAAAAGGCTCTACTGATGAGTGGCTATGCTTCTGGATTTTGGACAGCACAGACAGGGAATACTTCCCTCACTGTAGAAATGTCTGTTGGACAATGCTACCCAAATTCACAATAAAAATTCTCTTTGGAAAAAAAATTTCTCTTTAGAAATAGGTTCCTACAATCAAATATATTTGGAAAATGCTGTGCATTTCACGATCTTATTGGAGACGTGTAAGGGATATTTTAAAATATGTTATAGTCATTTTAAGCCCAGTGTTTCCCATATTAAATGAATTAGATAATCACTTTTTCTTCCTATCTGCATTCAGGAAAAAAACTGGTATTCCATGGAGTGCACTTTGAGGAAATATGATAGAGGATTTAAGAAAAGATTTATTTCACCAAATGCTAGTAAAGGAAACTAACTCGAATCTCATGTACGATGCATTTACTGCATTAAAGACTTTTAGCTTATAAACATAAATTTAATAACTTTTTAAAACCACATTTACCAATAGATGCTCTATAGCACGTAAGCAGACAAATGGAAACTGCGCTTAGTTAAAAGCTAATTCAAAAATTCAAGGCCTCTTTTTGTTTTTCGTAGGGGAATTATGCAAAACCTCACAGATTTAATTTGTATATAATAGCAAAGGCTTGCTGCTTATTAGAGTTACTTAAGTTACTTGGCATGCCTTAATATTAACTCATGGTTAGACATTCTGATTTAGTACTCTAAAAAGTGGTCCATAACAAAGGAATTATTTTAAAAGTCACATAACTGCTAATGTGTACATACATAGCAAAATTGTTGAATTACCATAATTTGAGTGAATAGACATTTGTTCTTAATATAACATCATTATTGCATGGAGTTGCCTTGTTCTTAAATATAAATATTTAATTAATGGGGTTAATTAATTATTAACCTGGTTAATTAACAGGGTTGCTCTTAGTGATTACAGTGGATATTTATTTGATTGTGAAAAGTTGCAGATTATTTTGACATTCTGATTAGAATTTGATCTGCCTCAGTTCTTCAATATGATCAAATTCTAGGGCCATCGTAACTTGGTTACCATTAAAAAAGAGTTTTCAAACACCCATCTAAAGTTATGTCACTAGTGAATGATAGAATCAGGATGCAGGCACCATTATTCTAAAATGTAATGTATTCTTTGCTTTATAATATATGTCTCAAAAATAGATTTAAGCATTAAAATAATGTTGTGGTATGTGAATTTTCTGTAGAAAAAACAGAAGATACAACATTTGAAAAACAAGGGCAAATGCAAGACCAAAGGGAACAAAGAGGAGTTTTTATCCTGATATAGAGACAAAAGCATCAAACCCTCCTTGATGAGGTTAGCATTTCAGGAGACACAGTAAGACTGTATATGCATTCTGAATATATAAAAGGCAGGCCTTTTGTGGATAAACAAAGCCTGTCAGAAATCAGAAGAGAGTAAATCATAGCTAAAGTTTGCCCTATCTGGCTGATATGAGTCATTGTGAATAGCTAACAGCCTGAAAATATAAGAAAAAATAAGTAATATACAGAATATTTTAAGCTTTTTCACAAGATAAAAGTTGTCTATGGTAAGAACTTTGCCTTCACCATAGATCTTCACCTATGGAAGTGAAGCTGGTGTAAAATTAAGCTAAATTGAATGTATACAGTGGAATGCAACCAAGTATAAGACTATGTATAAAAGACATGCAGATGAAAGAAAAATCCTGAGTGATAAAATACATTATACAAAGCATTTCTCAACTTATAGCATGAGAGCAATATATTGCCTAGGAAACTCTCAAGCATCTCATGAAAAGAGATATTATCTCCTTTCATTTATCTTATTTACTACTTATTTTTGTTGCATTTGAAAATATTACTTTTCTCTAAATCAAAGGGAGGCATATACTTTGCAAAAATTAGGAAAAATAGAAATGAGTAAAGAAAAAAATGGCATTTGTCCATGAGTTGTTTTTAAACTTGCCAAAATCCAGAGAGGTTTTTTTTTGGGGGGGGGGGGGGGTATTTATTTTTTTAAATCTTGGCTTATCAAATTGATGAAGTTGGAGAGCATATTTCAAGTTTTCATTAATTCTCTAATTTTACTTATCACGCATTCACTCATTCATTTATGCATGTATCTGTATAGATATCTATGTTTGAAAGTATGTCTGTCTGTCTGTATTTGTATGTTTACTGTTCATTTCTTACTGAACATTTTTGACTCTGTCTAGGTATTCAAAGCAATAAGTTGCATCAGTTTAGTTGAACATTGAAGTAAATCCTGTCAAAAAATTATCTTTACTTACTTGATAAAAGTAAATAAGTAAATAGGTAAGGGAGAGTAGGAAAGATAAATTAGGAGTTTGGGATTAACATATACACACTACTATATATGGAATAGACAAACAAGGACCTACTGTATAGCACAGGGAACTATATTCAATATCTTGTAATAACCTATAATGGAAAATGACTAAATCACTTTGTTCTTTACCTGAAACTAATACAGTATTGTAAATTAACTATATTTTACTAAAAATAATAAAAATAATTAAATAAGTAATATCAGCTTCCCACTTTACCCTATTATTTTTCTTCAATCCTGCTCTACTCTGTCTCAAGACTAAGTCCTACTGCACATTATTAAAGATATTTAATTTATTAGATATTGACAACTTCTTTTATGTTGTTTTGATACTTTGCAACTTTTTTTCAATCACACACTTCTTACGTCTTACTAATTACTCTTCAATTAATCTGTGAATTCTCAAATTAGTAGCCACATATTGAACTGACTTTGAACGCCTGAAACACAAGTAAATGCTTGGTAGTCTTTTTTACAATAAATGTTTATTAACATCTACAAAATATAAAATATAAAGTACAATAAGGAATGCAAAGAGTATATAATGCACTCCTGAATTAAAGAAAATTGATAGATGTGTTTCAAAAAATGACTCAAATTTCTTGGACACAATGTTGCCATAGTCAACAGTATTTAGAAATCTCTTTGGAACAACTGACAGTAGGACCACAGGCTGTGTTTATGTGAATGTTTTAGTGAGATTCTCAGAGCATCATTTTGGAGAAATTTTTTGAAACTTAAATTATAATTTTTGGCTGTTTTACATGTTTGTTATTTACTGATTTTTTACTTTTGCTTGGACAAATTTTGGCTTTTTATTCCATGGGCAAAGCAGTGCTTTGAGCAATTGTAACAAATTAATGCTTTTTTTCTTTCTTTACTCTCAGTTATGTTACAGATCTCAATAAGATGGTTGCAGTAGGTAGCTTTAGCGATGACTCCCCTTGGTCCCTTCTTCCTGGTAGATGTGATTGTACTGTCTCTTATGAAGTCCACCTGGCAAAGAACAGAGTCCATCCCACCTCCATCCAACAGCCAGCAAGGAACAGGGGCCCTCAGGCCAATAAACCAGAGGAACTGAATGCTATCAACCACATGAGTAACTTTGAGCCCTTAAGATGACTCCAGTCCCAGGTGATACCTTGATTGCAGCTTTGTCAACACCCCCAGCCAGAAGTCCCAATTCAGGTACCCTTGGATTCTTAACCCACAAAAATTTGTAAGATTATAAATGTTTATTGCTTTAAGTGACTACATTTTAGGATAACTGTCACACTGCCATAGATAACTGTGCAATGGTAGACATGGAGAAGGCAAAGGAATATCCTCATACACAAGGATATAATGATAATAATATAATATATACACTAAACAATAATAGATGTGCTTGCTTATTCCAGCAGACACAAAGAGAACATATTTTAAAAATTTTTACTGCAATACCATTATTACTACTTCTAGAAAATCAGGGGAAAAAAGTATGTCAAAAACTAAAAGAAATCTTATAGACTATCTAACTCAAGGTTCAAAAGGGAATGGTGCCTTGGTAAAGTCATGGGTCACAGATTTTCCCTAATAATCTTTGGCCCTCAGTTCCTCTGGGTTCTAACAAGTTTTAACCCTATTTTTAAAACACATGTATTAACGCTTTTGCCCAAGTTCATTTGCTTTTAGCAGCCATTGATTGGAAAATGTGGTGGTGTGAAAAGGTATGACGGTGACTGTCAAAGGTAAAATTCAAATTCCTGTTAATAGCTTTTTTTATTAATCTAGAATTCCTGCATGCCGAGACCAGCTCGGCGACTTGAGGTGAGTGACGGGTGCCGGCAAGTTTAAAGAAAACACAGGCACAAATTGAAGAGAAAGATGGGACGGGGAACTCATGACCTCTAGGATCAAGAGCCTTGTTGCCTGATCCCACGTGGCTTTTATTGAGTTCTTGGCATAGCCTAAGGGTCTAACACTCCCAGGTTAATCCCATAAACAATCAAAGGCCTCACATGACTGGGGCAATGATCTTTGTTTGCCTCCTGGGTCCAATTTGAGCAGGTGTGGATCTGAGCAGGGTGTGGATTTGAGCTGGGCGTGGAGAGCAAAGCAGCCCTGGGGGCAGGAGACCTCTCTCAGAAGGATTAAGGGTCTGTGCCCCACCCCTCTTGGCCCCTCTGTGACTGTGCCTGTCTTAGGTTGTTCCTCCCCTGAGGAATCTTACCCGTCTCTGGCTAACCAGCCATCCTCCAGGGCCAAACAGGGTGATATGAGGTGTGCAAGTGAGAAAGGGGCTGCGCCCCCAGAGAGGGTCAACTTTCTGCCTATGCCCCCATAGTCTCCACACCCAGCACCCTTAGCTCCTCTACTGCTCCAGCAGGACTTTCTGCATCCAGTTGCTCAGCCCACATACTTTAACTACTTTTAGTAACATTTTCAAGGTTTCAGAAAGACTTCTGAATGTCTTCCCACACCTGCACATGTCCCACATGCATCTTTAATGATCATCAAGCATCCTAAAATTATGGACACCACTAAATGTGCAACATACTGCCTGGACTGTGGCCCTAGATCATTGAAGATTAAAATAATTAGACATGTGAAAAATAATGTCCTAGAAGCAGAATTGTCTTTCTCATTTATTACCATATCTAACTGCCTTTAGATTCTGAAAGGGTTTGCTTATCAACATTTAACCTTCTTTTCAATGATTAATTGAAACACAGGTTTACTGGGCACCATCATTTTCTTCCCAGCCACAAGTTCTGACACAGCAGCTCTTTATGATTCCCATAAATCTAGCTATGGTCGGGGTTTGTCATGTCAAATTGCATGAACATTTCTTAATTCACATATTTTTATGTAATTTACAACTCAAATATAAAAATATAAGCAATTCAAATATGCAGATCAAGAATTATCATTCATTTAATAAAGTGGTACCAAATTTATCCTGTGGACAATGTTTGGCTTCTAAGGTACCATGGGTAATCAATAGTGCTGTTGTTTCCAAATTAGGTTTTTATAAATAATTTCTAAAAGTTTAAATTCAGTGATTTTTCTTTTACTATTCATGTTTGCTATTTATATAGCAGACTTGAGTGTTTTGCTTTTCATTATTTCAAGAATAAACCTGTTCAATCTGTATAAATACTTCCTCCTGAAAGTGAAAAACAAGATCAAGATAAAAATAAATGTGACACCTGATGTCAAGGCCAAAAATACTTTAGTGCAATATTTCTTGATATAGCCATTGTATTGAACATAATTACTGTACAATAAATAGATATTAAAAAGAAAAATTCCATAAAATAAAACTGTAGCTGAAGATTTACATTTATGTTACTCTACTGAGTACTATGATCTATCATTAAAATAATTGTATTTTGAACTATGAATCAAGTTATGAATATTCTTGAATTCAAAAGTACACCTGGGTCAAGAGCAAATTTTGTAATAAAAAAGATATTTATAAACAACTTTCTACACTGTAACATTTAGTATCAGTTACTGGAAGGTGATTGAAATATTAAGATGTCCCTAATTCAAGTCAAGGTTTTTCATAAGAGGAAATGTAAGGCAATTTAACATAAAGAATGTATATAGAAGCAATGAATAGGACAAGTTGTGAGAAAGAGATTAAAATCTTATTTCATGGCCTCCCTAGGACATAAGGGAGGAGAATTAACACAGAAAATAATTAAGACTGAATAGGCACAGAATGGGAAGATAATGGACTCATGGGCGTAAGTAAATATGGGAATTAGAGCTGGAAGGGCTGTTGTCAGAAACCACAATGTGTACTTAGCTCAGAGGCAGCACTGTTCTGAATTATGCAAAGCTGCAGCTTATAGTCATGAAATGGCATTAATGGAGTGGAGGTGAAAATCACAGGGGGCCAGTGTGTGATCCCTTCTGTAAAAAGTCCACAGATTTACTGAAGTGATGTCACAACTGTAACACAGGTAAGGAGCATGAACTGGTACCAGAAGAACGTGGAGATGTGCGTACCTGAGAAGCATCAGCTCCCCTGGGACTGTTTTTCTAAAAATGGAAAATGTCACGTGTGGGAAGGAAGTAATTTTGAGCAAGAAAAATGGTGGCGCAGGACCGTCAGCAACACGTCTCCTAGAAAACAGCCCAATAAGCAATCTTTCCTTCAAGACTGTAAAGAACATATTCATTTAGGATGGGGAGGTGTGTCCAAGGTAATTAAAGAGGCAAGAAGCAGAAAGTATTCTAGAGTGAGGTGAAATGTAAAGGACAGTGAGTTTATATAAAACAGAGGTGAGGACGCAGGGAAAGGATCAGTGGGAGAAGAGAGACTGCTCTGTTGAGTCAGGAGTATAACCATACCTGTGTTGGGGGGAGGAACACGTGAAGACTGACACCAGGGGAATTCGTGTTTGCGTGGATGTAATGGGTGAGTGGAGAGAACAGTGTAGTGAAAATAGCTGTTTGCAGGCTCTACATGGAACCCAGGTGTGAAAATACTTCCAAGCTGAAACAATTAAAGACAGTGGCTGGTTTCAGAATTTAGATAACATTCCCCATTTGCAGTACGGTTATTAGTGTGCATTCGTGTAGTCACGCAGTTTGTAGTCAGATTAAAATCAAAATAGAATGCCGGTGTTCAGGGTATTAGAAAGTGTCCGTAGACCATTGTTCCTCCTTAAGATAAGAGAAAAAGCCAAATGAGCCACACAATCATAGTATTTTTAAAAATCCATCAGCGAACTGAGGATGTGAAGAAATGTAAATAAACTTCCAGAAAGTAAATAGCCATTTTTTAAGGGGAAAAATACCCTCAGTTGCTTTTAATACTGGTAAAGCAGGAGGTTCAAAAGAAATCTGCTATTCTGAGAGATGTAGGCCAATGAGACACATTTTTAACCTTTCACTGTCCCTGGGCTGGCTTGATGGCTGCAATTGTGAGAAGGCCAAGTGACAGCTGTTGGGAAAAATTAATAGTCTTGTTCAGGCTTCAGAGGCAACGTAGGCCTTTGGCTTAACAAAGACCCTGAGAAATGCTACATACCGAACTGCTGGACTACATGCAGGTCAGCAGAAATAGCGCTAGCAAGGCTTGGGAACCAGCAGATTAGGCAGGGAGTGGGTCACGAAGCATTTTGGGCCTTGGGAATCTGGCCAGTTCCAGGGATCATCGAACATTCTGGGACTTACCACTGAGGTATCAAAGCGCTTATGATAATAGCCAGAGCTGCATATTTGCACGTAATCTGATGACCATCAGCCTGCAGCTTGGCGTTAAAAGCATGACTCCTTTGAGAGGCACTTTGAAGTCTCACCTGTGGGGTGGGCGCACTGCCTGGGACCATCCCAACGGGGACTCCAGATTGTTGTTCCAGGGACTTCCCAGCATTGCTTGGATCTGGATGTAGGTGTTTCCCCAATTGGTGATGTATGTGCCTTTATCTCTCTCTATATATTTCTTGTTCTCCCAACTTAGTGATGCAAATTCTTCCAGGTTTGTGATATATATGTGTATCTTGTCCTTATACTGTGACTTAATACTAATATAATAAATTTCCTTATTTCTTGCTTATTAAAGTGTGGAGTGGTTTTTTTGCCAGTGAATCCTCTGAACCTGAAGCTGAAAGCAGGTCTTTCAGCAAAACAACAGCTCTAGACAACACACACACACTGTTTCCCACAGATCTTTACCACCTGCAGGAGGTGGAGGCAGGGAAGACCTGTGAGAGATGTCCCAGGTGCAAGGGATCTTTCTGAATGCAGGACATCAGCACTGGCTGGTTGAAAGCAAGGGTGGAGAAACCAATGAGAGACATGCCCAGAAGCTTCTGGGGCCCTCCCAGTGTGCAGGATGGCAGTCTCGGAAGGGCAGAGGGAAGAGTAGGGGAGCTGAAACATCCCTCCCCACGATAAAGGTAAGGCGGCCACCCTCTATAGCTTACCTTCCAAAGAGTGGAGTGGGAGACCAAGCTTTTATCTTTAGTTTAAAAGTTATTTTCTTTTCAGACATACTGATTTTTTCCCCTACACGTATATCCTTGATTTCTACATTTATTGAATTTATTGCAGTGAAGTAAAAGAATATTGCCATGTGAACAAGATTTTTTTGGTAGTATGTTGATAATTGTGGCTTCCATGGTATAATGACTTTGTTGTAAACATTTCATGTATACTACTTACTATAAAAGAATGCTTTCTGGTTTTATTGTATGCAATTTAACATACAGTCTAAGGTTGTTAATTGCATAATACAGATCTACATGTTTGTTTTTGTCTGGCTCATTGATCTATCAGCTTCTGAAAATGATGTGTGAAAATTTCTAAGTGCAACTGTTCCTGAAAATTGGTTTGCTTTTTGGTTCTGTCCACTGAAATAAAAGCTGCACAAGCACAGAGAATTTTATCTTTTACTGACCAATGTCTTCAAAGCACCTAGAAGAGGGCCTGAAACAAGGTAAGCCTCCAAGAAATGTTGGTGGATTTAATTAATGTGGTTTTTCCATTAGGTATTTTGATTTATGCATTTCAAAGTTTGTATATTTCATGATCGTTACAGATTTTGAGTTCTTTTAAGCAATATGAAAACTTCTCAATATATATTTTAATTCATTGCTTAGAATAATATTTTGTCTGATCTTGAAATTGTGATTTCTGCTGGTTATTTGCTCAAAGTAATGGTATATTAAAGGGGTGGGACATGAGAGTAGTCTGTCTTGAGTACAGGCAGTAGGGGAGTGTATTGTTTGTAGAGATTTAACAATAATACACGGGTTAACATTCAGTCTTCTTTCAATTATCATGATAAGCAGACACTTGTAAACGATGTCAGAGATGAAGTACATCTGCTAAGCAGGGTACATGTTCCCATTGCCCCGACCCTTGCCTGATCTTCCTATACCTGCTTATTTTCAAAATTTCTTTATTTATTCTGTTTTCTTTCAAGGGAGAAGGATGGGTTTTTTATGAATTAAGTACCTTGTTTATTTATAAAAATCTTCATAGTTCATAATAATACAGCTGGATGAATTGTCAGAAGTTTAATAAACCTGTGTAACTAAAACACAAAACAAGATACAGACTACTAACAGCAACCCCAAAACTGTAATGTCCCATAATAGCCAATAATCTCCAGCTGGGAGGAAGCACTGACTTAATTTCCATCACCATGAACTAATTTTATCATGATTGATATTGACATGGCTGGAATCTTACTGTGTGTAGTTCTGTGTTGGCTTCTTTGAGATATGTTTATGAAACTCATCCTTGATGCAAAAGGCTGTAATTCATTAATTTTTATTGGCATGTGTGATAATGCACTTATCTGTCATACTGTAGAAAGATGTATTTGTTTCCAGTTTACATTTTTATTAATAATACTGCTATGAACATTTCCATACATGTCTTTTGGTATAAATGTGTGCACACTTCTTTGGGGCATATAATTACTAAGTCCTAGCTCAGTTTTAGTAGATACTTTGAAATACCTTTCTAAACTGATTATCTCAATTTACACTCCTACCAGCTGTCTGTGACAAAGTTGTTTTACATCATTGTTCTTGTTCTCAATATTTCAATATTTGCTGTATTAGTGGCCATCTATTAAAATTGTACTGTAGTTTTAATTCATATTTCCCTGGTGGTTAATGATGAGTAAGACCCTTGGGGCTGAGCTAAATATTAGTTACACCTGGAGATGGTCATGTCTCTTCTATTCTTCAGCACTAGGTGAATCTTCTTAGGGCTTAAGTTGGGTTGCGGTTTGTTGTTATGGTTACCTTCAAGACCAATAGCTTCAAATTCCTCTGGACTTAACTAATGCTAAGGGTAAGGGCTGGTGTACGGGACAGTTTTACTCAAGTTTCCTCAACTACCATAACTGATGGGTTTTCTTGTGCCCCTGAGCCTTGATAGGGTCTCTGTTTAAGATTTGATTGGTCCTCTTCCCAGGGTAGATGACAATTCATGTTACTCTGTGCTTACTCACCTGCTGATGGGGGTGGGGGATGCCTCAGGCCATCTTCAGCCTTAGACCTGTGATGCTGGGTCATACGAAGGGGGCTTTCTCAGACACCCTGCCCTCATCAAAGTTAGGAAACCTTTCTGCAATAGGTCTCCAGGTGTTCCTCGGGAGCACAATGCTTTGTTGCCATTTCATCCGTGTTATAAAACTTCTGTTCATTCACCAAGGCCATAGAAAGTGGGTTTATCACTTAAAAACCATATCTACATCAAAAGGTTAATAAAAGAACACTATGAACAACTTTATTCTCACAAATTTGATAACCTAGATGAAATGGAGTAATTCTTTGAAAGACACCATCTGCTAAAATTCACAAAAGAAAAAGTAGACGATTTGAATAGGCCTATATCTATTAAAGGAATTCAAGCAATAATTAACCTTAATGTGAGTGAAACCTAATGTAAACTATAACTTTGGGTGGTAAGGATGTCTCAGTGTAGAATCACGTATTTAACAAATGTATCATTCTAATGCAGGATGTTGATAGTTGGGAAGACTGTTTATGTTTAAAAGAGTATATGGGAACTCTGTACTGTCTGCTCAATTTTGCTATGAATCTGAAACTGCTCTAAAAGATAAAGTGTATTTAAAAAGAAAACATAAAAGGATTAGTTCTGAAAATCCAAGTTGATGCAGTTCCACAAATTAAACTAGAAATTTTTCTACCATATTTCAAATTGCCTGTTAACAGAGCCTAAAAGTATACACTGGAAAGGGAAGTATATAAGATGGCCTGGTGAAAGGTCAGAGGCAAAATAAAATTCTTAAGAATGGAAAACAAACAAACAACAAAACAAAACAAAACCCATATCTACTTCTGTCTCATCAGCAGAAGCTTTGTGCGACTTTATTTCCTGAAACTGGGCTGAGGGAGGACTTCATATTAGCATTTGTAATAATACCACAAAGCATTATTCATTTAGTGGTCTGCTTAGCTTAGAAACATCTATGCGTATAAGCCTCTTCAGTTTGAGAGAAAAAATAAATTATGAAAATGAAATGGTGAAAACATTTGCTTTCAATCATTGACTCCATAGCAAAAATAGTAAAAGCATCCTCTCACTGTGATATGACAGCCTAGCTTCATTTTCTCCTACTTTTCCTTATAAGCTTAATAAAAATTTATTATACACTTGGCTTGACAAAACATTTTGTACCATCATTGCTATAAAGGTTAAATATAGCAGAAATAAACCTCATTAGATTTCAGTATGGATAACAGTCTCTTTAAAACCGATCTTCCTCAGATTATAATGATACAGTCCTTTATATTCAATACCCTGACAAAAAGTGTTGAAGGAAAAAATTTCTTAGGATTTCATAAGATGTACATTTATCTGTCAACACCTATTAACCTTTTATTCTGCTTTGTATACCTTTTTGTTGTTTGCTTTGTTTTTTTCGCCTTTCTTCATGTGTTTGTGATTCTTCCCAATGACCTATAGCTGTGGTTCATCAATTTTTATTACACTGTATATTCTGTTGTGATTATACCACAATTGATTCATTTATTCTAATGACGAACATTTGTGTTGTGTCCAATTTCTGGCCGTCATAAATGATGATGCTATGAATATTCCTATGCATGTTTTCTGGAATAGATGTGCACTCCTTTTTCTAGGGTCTAGAGCTGGAAGTAGAATCGCGAAGTTTCGGGATTTGCATGTGGTAAACCTTAGAGAAATTGTCAGCGTGTTCTTCAGAACTTACGTCTGATTTACATGACATCAAGAACTTTAATTATATGAAAGTTCTTATAGATCCCCATCCTCACCAACCTGATACTGTCAGATATTCACGTTAGCCAACCAATCCATGATGCAGTAGCATCACAGTGTGGCTTTGGTTTGCTTTTGCTTGGTTATTAAAGACCCTGAGCACGTCTTCATGCATTTATTAGCCATTTGGAGTTCATCTTTTGTAAAGTTTCTGTTTATTCACTTGTCTTTTTTTATCTTATGTAATATGTAAAGTTTTTTGTATGTTTTGTATAGCCATCATTCTTCAGCTTATTTTTTTCACAGCTTTTAAGAGTTTGTAATTTTAATGTATATACAATATGCATGCCTCCCTTGGGTTACTTCTTCCATGTCTTGTCTTAGAAATCAACCTCTTTCTCAAGGTTATGAAGATAACCTCTTATGTTATCTTTTAAGGGTTTTGCATGGTTGACTTTTACATTTAGGACTTCAGTCAACCTGGCATTGATTCTCTTGTAATCATGTGACGTAGAGGTCCAATTTCATTTCTTTTTTTCATGTGGATTGCCAGGTTTCCTACCACCAATTATTAAAAATTCTGTCCTTCCCCCACTGTCTGCTAGGCTGCAATGTCCATATCAAGCTTCTGTGTACGTGTGTATCTAATTCTCAGGTTTCCCCTCTGTTTCATTTGCCATGATGTCAATACCTGCAATAACACCATACTTTTTTTTATCCTTCTTCAATAGCATTTTGACTAAGGTTGGACCATTGCATTTCCATAAAAGTTTTAGAATCAGGAAATAAAAGCTATTCATCACTCCCATTTTAAAATAAAATGTATATCCAGCCATCCTATTACTATCTTGCTGGTTCTAATGATGACTAATGAATTATTATTAATTTAGTTGTTTTGGATGCTTCTATGTATGCAAACATATAACCTGTGATCATTAACAGTTTTTGTTTCTTCTTTTCTAATTCTGGCTTTTTTTTCCTCACTGAGATTTTGGGTTTATCTATTACAACACCTGGTTTCCTTAGCCAAAAGAAGCCAAGCTAATAGATGCTCACTGGATCTATTTAGATTTTAGAGCTCATAAAGACTAGTTGGCTGAACGTTTGACTCTAACCCATGAACTAAGTAATGCAGACTAAGAGATAGTTTAGCTGCTGTCCTGGCGTTGTTCATGAAGGTGCGTAGATGCTGCTGCTGGTCCAGCACATCCAGAGGACCACTGATGTTTCTCTGTTGGGTCAGCAGAAATCTCCAATCAGAGAAGCGCATCACAGAACTCTTGTTTATGGAACATAACTAATTCTCAGGCTTGTCTCTCTTTTGCCTTTGCCATGTTGTCAACACCGTCAATAAAGCCGTACTTTTTCTGTTCTTCTTTAGTACCTTCTTCTTGTGAGAAATACTCTCAGACTCCTATACTTGTGCATAAGGACCTCTTTAACATGTAGAAATGTATGAATGAGGAAAGCCTGACTCTATGTCTAAAGCCACTAACATTTTGCACACATTTCTGGACCCGTAGAGAGATCATGATGGACAGTTGACTCAGGAAATCACATAAAAGCCTGAGTAACAGTTTGTTTTGGCTCATTGACTGGATGCTGCTAGACATGAAATGCTCTACCACTTCACCTTCACACTCTGCATGCACCTGGAGGCTGGTGGAGAAGATCAGTCCCTCAAGTGGACAAACATTGCACAGCATGTGGTGAAGTGGACTGTTTTCTAAAGCAGGAAGTGCCAGAGGTAAAACTATGCAATGATTTATGGGCAGTGACTAACCACATGGCAAGAAGGTAAGGACTGAAATGTCCTTATGAAACTTCTGTGTGTGTGAGTGTTACTGGGTTCCTTATAAAAGGATCTGAGAATTACATGTAAAAAAAATTTAGAATCAGGATCAAGTGAGTGAGAATATATTTGTTTCTTGTGTGAATGCTCACAAAAGAGTATTCACTGCAGAAGAAACTCTCAGAGGGACAAGTTTATTCATCCTGGTCAGCTTCTTTCACTGATTACCATAAAATCAGATCAATAACCTCACAAGGCAACTGGGATGAAGATCATTCCTGGATCAAACAGCATGGACTTCACCCCACTGAGTCCAAACTGATCACTGCCATTGATGGAACACAGTCTCACAGGTTCACACATCACCATTATTACACCACTTTTCTGGAGGATTGGGAAATGACCCAGTGGAAGTCTCATTGTTTGGGGCCCTTCTTTTATAAGCAACTCTCTTCACTTAAATAAAAGTTATACTGGATATGGATGTCTTCTCCGACCCCAGTGCCTCTGTAAGCACTACCTTTTGTGGATTTACTGAATGTCTAATTCACTATTATGATATCATGCACAACATTGCTTTTTTGATAAATAATTCATTTTATAATAACAACAAAACAAAATTAATATCCATGATGAAGGGGCTCATGTATAGGGAGTTTATCTTATCACAGTTTTCTCATAAAAACTTTTTGTATCAAGTTGAAGTGACCTTTGGAAGATTTAGTAAAGGCCTCACTATAAGCTGTAAATATATTGTCCCACAAAATGTGGTCTAGCCAAACAGCTACTTGGAGGTACTGGGATAAGCAATTATGTTGGGTATGAATATCTCTTCCCTTGGCAATATTTGGTACTGTTTCTGCCATGGCCAAAACGTATTGTCCCAGTGTTCAAGATTTGCAAGTGGCCTTGCCTTATGATCACTAACAAATTTTTGTTTTCCATCACTAGAAGTTTGTGCTTTTCTGGTTTAAAGGTATAGTTCACCCAGAAAACAAAAACACTGTTTTCATACAGTCAGTGTGCCACTTTGGAATCCAGTGCCCTTGAATCAACAAGAAAAGAAGATGTTTATCATATTCTGTGATAGGATTAATCCTGATTATCCAGGAGAAGGTAGAGAGGAGTGTGTTTTGAAAACATGGACTCCTCAGGTTCATTGGCCAACTGCTTCATAACCTGTGATAATAGGAAAAGCACAAACACTAACAGCTCAAAATACTGAGTAAAAAAAAAATGTCAAGTGCAGAGATGCTGACTAAAGGAAAAGGCAACATGAAATATATGGTGAGATAAAAACATTATAAATATCAACCATAGCCCTGTGAACTGAAATGCAGGCTTTAGTAACTAAGTATATTCTCTCTTTCCTTCAAATACATCTATATTTAGATCTGTAGTTACATTTGCCTATGACTTTTCCCTAATGACTATAAATATTTTCTTTCCCATATTGTGGATATAAGCTTTGCTCTTCTTTTTCCTTAATACTTTATATATAATACAGTTTTGATAACTGGCTTCTAAATTGGTTTTCTATTTACAAAAAAGGCAGAATCTTGACTAAGTAAGCAGACAGTGGATGTCACTTTGAGATGGGTACCCTGACTAATGGTGTTCTGGTTATCCTCTTTGGCTTTGTCTTCTGGTACAGATGGGCATTTATTATGCATAGAAAGCTACAAATGGAAGTTGAGCAGCCAAAGTGATGGAGTTTGATGGATATGTTGATTGACACTCATAACCTTTCTTTTGCTTTGTGTCTCTAAGGTTGGAAAGCTAAATGTTGCATTTTTCAGACACCCTTAAAGCTAGCGTTCTGAATGTAAATTAGGTATCCCATTTATAAGTTGGAAGTGAGGCAGATGCATACTTGTGGAGTATTATTGACAGATATGGTTGCTCTGACAGAAATGAATGTTAGCAGAAGCTGGATTCTATGTCTTAAAGTCTAATTACCAGTCTTACATTCCAAGAAAACAGTGACTGTGTGAGCACTCTTAAAAAGGTAGAAACTGTTTCCTAAACTCTGGGAGACAGTGTCCTGCCTTCTTGATCCTGGCTGTAGTGGTGTCAAATTAAAGCCAAAACTTAGTGATAACCACATGTATTTAACTTCTCTATTTCATCTAAGAATTGTGTAATCATCTAATTGGTCTTTCTGTCCTGTATAGACTCTTAACTATGTTGATTTTACTACTCTTGTTCTCTTGTCATATAAAACATACACACACACACGTTCAGAACTTATAAATTATACGTGGAATTTTTTACTTGTCCTACATCCAATTTTTGAGCACATTGATATTATTATAAGCTTTCTACAGTAGTCAGGTAAGACTAATTTATGCTGTAATTAAAAAACAACCATGACATCTACCTCTGGCCAAGATGTAGTAACAGGGTAAGATTTACTGTCCTGCCGCAACTGAAACAGTGGGCAAAATATATGAAACAGTGGCGCTTATGACATTGGACATCAAACAATGAAGGATCGTAAATGGGAGAAATGAGAAATGGAAAACTAACAAAGTAAATGCTATCATTTCCCCAGTTTACTGCCTGAAGACACTTCCAGTCTGTGGCTTGAGTCTCAGCAGGAACCCAAGCAGAGCCAGAAAGCCCCCTTTACTTGAGGAGCCACAGATAGGAATCCAGACAGGCTGTGGTGGCCAGAATTTGCAAGAGAGAATATCAGAAGATTGCTTCACAGAAAGAGAGCCTCAGATATCTTCAGGAAGTCCTCTCAAGAATTCAACTGAGTATTGGTCAGTGCATGCATGAGAGGAAACTACCCAAGGATGTGGAAAGAACTACTGAGCCGATAGTAGATATCACCCCCTGGGGCTCACAAAGTGCCAGAAACACTGCCTGCTGTCACCAGCCATATTGGAAAACCTTGTAACTCATGGGGCATCAGGTAGAATATTCAGAAGGTCTTGCTTCAGTAGCAGAGAGGAGTTAACCCTAGACTAAACACTCTCTCTGTTCCTGCCTAATACCCTTAAAGCAAGACTGAAAGGAGCAAACCATTTTCAAGATTTAATGGCATCCCAGGCAAAGCTCAAGAATATTTGTAGGTATAAACATTATCCATCAGCCAAGAAGATAAAATTCACTGTGCCTAGCATCTAATCATATTCCCTAGGCTTGCAAAGGTGCAGGAAAACATCTATAATGAAGAGAAAAAACAATCCTTATTCATTAGGGAATAGCAAGTTAAAACCACAATTAGCTATCATTAGACTATTAAAATGTCAAATAGTAAAATGACTCACCAGACCAAAAGTTGGCAAGGATGTGGTGTAATAGAAATCTTAATGCACTATTGGTCAGAGTATAAAATGTAGCAAACACTTAAAATCACTTTCTCAATTTCTTAAAGATTTAAAAAGACACCTACTATACAAATCACCCACGAATTTCGAAATAATTAGGTTGAATTCAATAATTATTCTGAGTGAAAAAAAGCCAGATAAAAGGGGGAGCATACTGTATTATTTCATTTATTTAAACATTCTAGAAAAATCAAACTTTCTATAGTAGAGCAGTCTCTTTCTGGGGATGGAAGGGCATCAGGGAGGAGTTGTGTATACAGTGCCCTTTGAGTACTGTGGTGCAACATCTGAAATTAATTCAGTGTTGTGTGCTTCCATGACATCAAGAGCTTGGAGGGCCTCAAATGGCCTAACTATAGGTTTCCCTCCCCAAGTGTACTCCTGTGAATGAGATCCTCTAGTCAAATAATCCTCCAGGTACAGTGACTGCCGGTTGCTGCAGAGCAAGCTTCAATTCCCTTCCAGCCCACAGAATCATCAAACTAATATCAAACTAGGCACCCACACCCTCCAGTGGGAACCAGGAATGAATTCACCCTTTTGTTACTGCAAACCTGCTCCCCACAGCCCCTGCTCGCTTTCTGTTTCGAAGTGGAAACTCCATGTGACCCTGCATGCGTGGTGTCCTCCTGTCCTGGCCGTGAGTGTGTGTGACTAATAAACTGCTGTTGATCTGACTAATAAACCTGTGTCTTATTAGGTCATCCCCATGACCCTAGATTGGAAATGCCTACTTCACCAATAGGTTGAAGAAAAGATGATCAAAGCATGAGTCCCTGATCATACTCCCTTGTCCATTTTTGTCTGTGATATACAGCTGCCTGATCTCCACACGCCTGGTGGGAGGCGTGATAGCTTTTCATTATCTGGTGGCCACTTCCAAAGTAGACATTAGTGAATATGTCCTTGCTGATGCTATGAACATTCATTCTCAGTCAATTTCGTATCATAAGCAATACAAGCTCCCAAAGCAGATTTAATGCTCAGATAGTCATAATCTCTTTTGGTCCAGAATTGTGGGTATTTTGGTAATATAACTCATATAATTTTACAGTACTACTTCTGAAGTATTATTTCTTAAGTGTTTGCTTCCTATCACCACAGTCTGGTAGCCATACCTACATTCATTTTATCATAAAATCCTCATGCTTGCTATGCTTATTTTCTTACTCCTCATTCCTCTCTCCGTTAATTTACATGTAAGTATATGCCAGGCTTCAGTAAGAGGGCTACATCTATTCTCTTCTTTGAGGCATCTGGCCTAATTGAAATATGTTGTTTACCCACTTTAAAGTGTTCTGATAGTCTGAGAAATCTTAATCAGAGGTTTTATCAATGAGGGTAATAGATAGAACCTTAATATATTTGCCACAAGGCTGATTTTTAATTAGCCTCTGTCAATGTTATATTTTACTGTTTAGGTCTAAGAAAAATGACTTCCTCTGACAATATAAGTCACAGGGTTTATAGGCTGTATTTCCTGTCCTTTGATAGGGACTATTTTCAACCTAGCGACTATTTTCCTGAACTCATTTTTTTCTTGTAATATTTTGACAAACTCACCAAAAAGCAATCAACACATACTACCAAAAACTTCTGACCTTTTCTCCTGAACTTGCAAGCTAATTACATATCTAATATGTCTTCCAAGTTATTGTTAATAGCAATTTATCAAATGTTTCAGGACTTGGTTCTAGGTTTTTCATGATATACTTATGTTATATAAATGTTATACAAAATATGCAAAATATGAATATTATATAAAATAGGTTCATGCTTAATACCCTTCTAGTGAGTTATTCCCAGTCTATCCCTTTACATATTATTTTCATGTGAGGACTACACCCACTAGAATATAACTTGCATTATCAGTTTTTCTAGTGGTGTTTACCATTTTGTTATTTTCTTAGAAGTAATGGCTTTACAAGACATGGAAATAGCCTAAGTATCTGTTGACAGAGGAATGGATAAGGAAGATGTGGTATATACGTACGATAGAATATTTAGCCATAAAAAAGAAGGAAATCCTGCTGTTTGTGATAAGATAGATGAAACTTTGAGGGCATTATGCTCAGTGAGATAAGTTAAAGAAACACAAATACTGTATGATCTCACTTAAATGGTGAATCTAAAGAAAGCAAAAGTCATCCTACAGCCCGAGTGTGGATAATTTTGACTCACCCTTGTAGAAACAAAGAGTAGGTTGGTGGTTACCAGGGGCTGGGAAGTGGCAGGAAATGGGGAGATGTTGGCCAAAGGGTATAAACTTATATATATAAGTTGAATAAGTTCTGGGGATTTAATTTACAGTATCGTGACTATAGTTAAAAATACTATATTTTATACTTGAAAGTTGCTAAGAGAGTAGATCTTAAGTATTCTGACCACACTCACACACACAAAAAGTGTAAAGTGAAGGGAATGTTAATTAACCTTATTGTGGTAATTGTTTCACCATATATGTCTATCAAATCATTATATTGTACAGCTTAAACTTACACAGTTATGTGTCAGTTGTATCTCCATAAAACTGGAATAAAAAAAGTAATGGCTATAAATGTATGTTAAACTATAGAGTGAGAAAGTGAGCCTACACTATATGGATTGAACCCACTCAGTAGTAGAATGAGGAATTTATTTTCTGGTTGCATATACTCCGATTCAAAGATTAGAGATATTATCTTACTTATTTCAAGTATAGAGATATTCTGCTTATTTTCTTTAAGCGTGCATAGGTCCCTAGTAATTTCTCCTCTCCCATCTAATTCCTGCAATTTTTCACTGATTTTTAACAATAATATTCCTGACAGATATAAATTCTTACACTTTCTCTTCCTTGGCACCCCATTTGCTATTCAGTAGAGCTCTAGGATAATACAAATGCAAGGACTCTGAGGCAGGGACTATTTTGAGTGAGAAGTTTCCACATAGAAAAAGCATAATGGTTAAGTCATCCAGCTTCAATAGTTTATGTATTCCACTACACTACTTTGAAATATTTGTCTGTTTCATTTGGACAGAGCAAATGATGGACCCACTGCCTAATATGTCAAATGCAATTTTGAAAAAAGACTAAAAAAGGTTATATGCTTAGACTCAGAATAATGTAAAGTTCCACTCACATGTGTCATATTTAATGATAGCAGAACATCCATTGGCGTACCAGAAAACAAACTTATTTTCACAGTTCCATTAAGTTGTTTACACTCAGACTTAAATGAATTGCAGTATAAATTATAAAGTAGAATCTCCAAATCATACTCAATGTATCTTCTAAGCAGTTTCACATCAAATGTTACCAAGATCAAAGTGATATAACATTAAAGACTATTGTCAGTCTTTCTTCAAAAGATCAAAGAATGGGTGGTTTCAGATGCTGAAAAGGAAACTCATCTCACACTCTTAGGAGATCAGATGTCAGAATTTAGGTTAGAAAAAGAACTAAATTAATACTGATTAATACTGGTCTGGAATTGGTAGGAGATTACCAATTTACAAGCCACCAAAATCGAGTACTACAGAAAAGGATGAATTTCAAGCTCGTGTTACAAATTGAAGGATATTAAGAAAATCTCCATGTAAATTGAAAGATTACAACTTGTAATGATAGAATAGGGCATGAGCAGTTAACTAATTATTATTCAATTTTATGTTTTTTCCCTTATCCTGAATTTCTACATTATTTTCAAACAATATTAAAATAAAATTCTAAATAAAATTTAAATGTTATATAGAAAAAATATATATAAAATATTGATAAATTAATAAACCACTTAATAATGTTGACGTTTCCCAAAGGATTATGCAATAACTATAAGGAATTTGTAAGAAAAAAAAGGTAATCTGTAGAAGAAGTGGGGTCTAAGTATGGTGTAATTACATATATTTTAATGACCTCAAATATTATATATCTATGTATGCTTCTTCAAAGGCTTGTATATGTTCTAGAAGCTAAGAATCATGGGAAATTTAATTTTAGCTTATTTTATTTTTTAAATTAATTTTTGTTGAAGAATAGTTGATTTACAGTTGATTTATAGTTGTGTTCGTTTCTGCTATCTAGCAAAGTGAATCAGTTATACATATACATATATCCACTCTTTTTTAGATTCTGTTCGCATGTAAGTCATTAAAGAGTATTGAGTAGAGTTTCCTGTGCTATACACTAGGTTCTTATTACTCAGCTATTTTATATATAGCAATGAGTACATGTCACTCCCAATCTTCCAATTTATCCCCCCCACCCCGCTTTACCCCTTGGTAACCATGTTTGTTTTCTACATTTGTGACTCTATTCATGTTTTGTAAGTAGGTTCATTTGTATGATTTTTTTTAGATTCCACATATAAGTGATATCATACATTTGTCTTTGTCCAACTTATTTCACTCAGTTTGACAACCTGTAGGTGCATGCGTGTTGATGCAATTATTTTGTTCTTTTTTTTGTCTGAGTAATATTCCATTGTGTATATATATATATATATATATATACACACCACATCTTTTTTATCCATTCATTTATCGATGGACATTTAGGTCACTTCATGACATGGCTGTTGTAAATAGTGCTGCAATGGATATTGGGGTGCATGTATCTTCTCAAATTATGGTTTTCTCTGGATATATACCCAGGAGTGGGATTGCTAGAGCATATGGTAATTCTATATTTAGTTTTATTAAGGAAACTCCATACTGTTCTCCATAATGGTTGTAGCAATTTACTTTCCCACCAAGAGTGTAGGAGGGTTCCCTGTTCTCCACACCCTCTCCAGTGTTTATTGCTTGTAGAATATTTGATGATGGCCATTCTGACTGGTGTGAGGTGATACTTCATTGTGGCTTTGATTTGCATTTCTCTAATAATTAGTGACATTGAGCATCTTTTCATGTGCCTCTTGGCCATTTGTATGCCTTCTTTAGAAAAATGTCTATTTAGATCCTCTGCCAATTTTTGATTGGGTTGTCTTTTTGTTTTTGTTTGTTTTGTTTGTATTGAGCTGCATGAGCTGTTTGTATGTTTTGGAGATTAATCCCTTATTGGTCACTTTGTTTGCAAATATTTTCTCCCATTCTGTGTGCTTCTTTTCATTTTGTTTATGGTTTCCTACACTGTGCAAAAGCTTTTCAATTTAATTAGGTCCCATTTGTTTAGTTTGTTTTAATTTTCATTAGTCTAGGAGGTGGGTCAAAAAAGATCTTGCTGCAATTTATGTCAGAGGGTATTCTTCCTATGTTGTCCTCTAGGTGTTTTATAGTGTCTGGTCTTACATTTAGGTCTTTAATCCATTTTGAGTTTATTTTTTTGTATGGTGTTAGGGAGTGTTTCAATTTCATTCTTTTACAAGTAGCTCTCTAGTTTTCCCAACACCTCTTATTGAAGAGGCTGTCTTTTCTCCATTGTATATTCTTGCCCCTTTTATTATAGATTAGGTGGCCATAAGAATGTGGGTTTATCTCTGGGCTTTCTATCCTCTTCCATTGATCTGTACGTCTGTTTTTGTGCCAGTACCATCTGTCTTGATGAATGTTTCTTTGTGATATAGTCTGAAGTCAGGAAGTCTGATTCCTCCAGCTCCGTTTTTCTTTCTCAAGATTGCTTTGGCTATTCATGTATTCTTGTTTATTTGTTTGTTTCCATACAAACTGTAAAATTCTAATTCTGTGAAAAATGCCCTTGGTAATTTGACAGGAATTTCATTTACTCTGTAGATTGCTTTGAGTAATATAGTCATTTTCATAATATTGATTCTTCCAATCCAAGTACATTTTATTTCCATCTGTTTGTGTCACCTTTGATTTATTTCATCAGTATCTTATAGTTTTCTGAGTATAGGTCTTTTGCCTCCATAGGTAGGTTTATGCCTACATATTTTATTCTTTTTGATGCGATAGCAAATGGGATTGTTTCCTTGATTTCTTTCTCTGATCTTTTGTTTTTAGTGTATAGAAATGCAAGAGATTTCTGTATGTTAATTTTGTATCCTGCAACTTAACCAAATTCATTGATGAGCTCTAATAGTTTTCCAGTAGCATCTTTTGGGTTTTCTATGTATAGTATTATGTCATCTGCAAACAGGGACAGTTTTACTTCTTTTCCAATTTGGATTCCTCTTATTTCTTTTTCTTTTCTGATTGCCATGGGTAGAACTTCCAAGACTATGTTGAATGATAGTGACAAGACTGGACATCCTTGTCTTGTTTCTGATCTTAGAGGAAATGCATATGGTTTTTCACTATTGAGAATGATGTTTGCTGTGGCTTTGTCATATATGGCCTTTATTATGTTGAGGTAGGTTCCCTCTATGCCCATTTTGTGAAGAGTTTTTATCATAAATGGGTGTGGGATTTTGTCAAAAGCTTTTTCTGCATTGAGGTGATCATATGGTTTTTATTCTTCGATTTGTTAATATGGTGTATCACATTGATTTGTGTATATTGGAGAATCCGTGCATCCCTGGGTTAAATCCCACTTGATGATGGTGTATGATCCTTTTAATGTGTTGTTGGACTCTGTTAGTATTTTATTGAGGATTTTTGCATCTATGTTCATCAGTGATACTGGCCTATAATTTTCTTTTTTTTGTGATATCTTTTTCTGGTTTTGGTATCAAGGTAATGGTGGCCTCATAGAATGAGCTTGGGAATGTTTCTTCCTCTGCAGTTTTTTGGAAGAGTTTCAGAAGGATAGGTTTTAATTCTTCTTTAAATGTTCAGTAGATTTTGCCATGAAGCCATCTGGTCCTGGACTTTGTTGTTAGACTCTTAATGACAGTTTCAATTTCAGTACTTGTGATTGGTTTGTTCATATTTTCTATTTCTTCCTTGTTCAGTCTGGGAAGGTTGTACCTTTCTAAGAATTTGTCCGTTTCTTCTAAGTTGTAGATTTTATTGGCATATAGTTGCTTGTAGTTTTCTCTTATGATCCTTCATATTTCTGTGGTGTCAGTTGTAACTTCTCCTTTTTCATTTCTAATTTTATTGATTTGAGTCCTCTCCATTTTTTTCTTGATGAATCTGGCTAAATATTTATCAATTTTGTTTGTCTTCTCAAAGAACCAGCTTTTAGTTTCTTTGATCTTTGCTGTTGTTTTCTTCATCTCTATTTCATTTATTTCTGCCCTCATCTTTATGATTTCTGTTCTTCTACTAACTTTAGGTTTTGTTTGGTCTTCTTTCTGTAGTCATTGTAGGTGTAAAGTTGGGTTGTTTGAGATTTTTCTTATTTCCTGAGGTAAGCTTTTCTTGCTATAATCTTCCTTCTTGAAACTGCTTTTGCTGTGTCCCATAGGTTTTGGATTGTTGTGTTTTTGTTTTCATTTGTCTCTAGGTATTTTTTTAAATTTCCTCTTTGATTTCTTCAGTGATCCATTGGTTTTTTAGTAACGTGTTGTTTAGCTTCCATGTGTTTGTGTTTTTTACATTTTTTTTCCCTGTAACTGATTTCTAATCTCATAGTGCTGTGGTAAGAAGAGATGCTTGATATGATTTCCATTTTCTTATATTTACCAAGGCTTGATTTGTGGCCCAAGATATGATGTATCCTGGACAATGTTCCCTGTGCACTTGAGAAGAATATGCATTTTGCTGCTTTCAGATGGAATGTCCTATAGATATCAATTAAATCAATCTGGTTTTAGCTTATTTCATAGTAGAAAATATACTCCTATTCATCCCAAATCACATTCTCCATGTTTTGCCCAGTTAAGAAGTAATAGAGAAGTGCTGTCTATTTACATAGCAAAAGAGAATGTATTTCATTTTACTTCTAAAATTATTGGCAAGGGAAGGAATAATTAGGCCATTATTATTAGCTTCAGAGATTCATTTCATGTCTTTTTGAATTGCCACTCTAAAATATTAGCCCATAAAATATTATCCCTTTAGGCTCTAGCTACTTAAATTCCACTTTATATTTTGATTTTGATTTCTTAGGTCATTTTCGGTCACTGAAAAATAATTCAAATTGTATGTTTAGGAAACCATTTTTATTGAAATATTACATGCACCCAGAAATAGAAATAAAACGTAAGTGTACAGCTTAATTTTTACAAAATCATCATGCATTTAATTTGCTCACAGAAAAATGAACAGTACCCCTCAAATATTTTGTAAGCATCCTTCTTCCCATTTATGGTCAGTACGTCCCCCTAAAGTAATACACTACCCTAAATTTTATTATAAAATATTAGTTTTCTCTGCATTTGAAGTTTTCATAAATGGAGTAATAATTTTAGACACTTTTGTGTTTGAGTTCTTTGATCTAAATCATTTGTTAGGTTCATTCATATTGTTAGGTATAGCTTGTTGGTTTTCAGTCATATATAGTGTATAATGCTGCACATATGCAATAGTTTGTTTATCTCTTCTGATGGTGAGAATTTTTTTTTTTGCTCTTTTAGGTTATTATGAATAGTGTTGCTATGATTATTCTTAATCACAGTGTGTGGTGAAAATATACAATTGACCCTTGAACAATGCAGGGGTTAGGGACACTGACACTCCATACAGCTGAAAATTGCATATAACTTTTGAATCTCCCTAAACTTAACTACTAATAGTCTACTGTTGACTGAGAGCCTTACTGATAACATAAACGGTCAATTAACACATATTTTGTTATTAATGTTAATTGACATATATCATATACTGTATTCTTATAATAAAGTAAGCTATAGAAAATGAGTTGTTACTGAGAAACATAAGAAAGAGAAAATACATTTACAGTACTGTATTGTATCTATCAAGACCATAAATCTGCTTTGTTTACAACATGAATTGTCTGTTGGTACCTACATTAATGTTGTCTCATATGATACAAATACTATAGGTGTTTTATATAAAACTAACACTAGACTTCAAAAGGGAAAAGCTAATGTGAAAAAGAAATTCATGTTTAATTTACAGGTATAACAATTCATGCATTGATAACAAAGAAGCAGTAATATGAGTGTTTTATGGTAGCCTAGTGTAATCAATGCAATTGCTTCATGGTAACCTAGCCTCCATGCTAATGAATAAATCATTACAAAATGTTTATGGCATACAGTATTACAGTCATATTTATAATACAGGGTTGGAAACATTGTTACATTTAAAAAAAACTCGTGACTATAGGCTGACACATAGTAACTTCAATTAAGAGATGAAGCACGTAGTATATTAGTGTAATTATTTAAAAACAAATTTATAAAACAGAAGAAAACTAACACATTATCAATTTTATATTAAATATCACTCACCTTATATCTATGTAAGGATAGAATAGTATTTACATATATTTTATGCTTTCATAGCATACCTTTTTCTTAGTTTTTAAACTATTTCTAGGCTATGCAGTTCATCTGCAAGTTTTTCAAATTGTTGCAAAATTTTTCAATACATTTATTGAAAGAAAGTCCATATGTAAGTGGGTCTGTGCAGTTCAAACCTATGTTGTTTAAGGATCAACTGTATGTACATTTCTGTTAGAAACATATTTAGAATCAGGGATCATATAAATGCATCTCAGAAATAGACATACAAGAGTAATTGCTGAGTCATAGAATGTAAGTATATTGAACTTTAGTTGATACTGCTAAAGAATTTTCCAAAGAGTGTATTACCAATTTACATGCATTACTGTCATGGCAAAGTGGTCTGTATGTGCAATAGCCTCAGCACTACATGGTTGCCATTCTTTTTCACTTTTTCATTTTTCACTTTCCTAACTAATAAAATAGAAAAAAATATGTATATACATACATACACATGCCTTTTGGGTAGTCTCATTTTTTGGAGGCATTTTCCTTTGGGTTGTCATCATATTGGTAAGTAAGTGTTCTCTATGTATTCGGTATCTGAGTGCCAGGTGAGGTATGATAACTCCAAATATCTGCTTCCGCTCTGTGACTTGCATTTTCGCTAACATAAAGATGACTTTTGATAATCAAATTTACTAATTTTATGTGACCTAATTTACAAAGTTTCTTTTATGTGTCATTTGTTTATTTGTTTTTAATCCCTGCCCAAGTTTGTAAAAATAGTTTCCTATTATTACTTCTGAAAGCATTGGTATTTTGCCTCTCATATATGTATAACATCTATTTGGAATAAATTTTTTAATATGAGGTGAGATAAGGAGGATCTATAATTTCTATATGCATAAAAATAGCTACTATACTTTATTGAAAAGACCCTATATTCTCAAAATGGTGTCCAAATTTTATAAATCAAGTCATCTGTAAGCCTGTTTCTGGACTCTGGATTTTGTTCTGCTGGTCTGTATTTCTATACTTGTGTTGATATCACACTAAAATTCCTATGTTTTTCTAATCTTGGTAAATAATTACATCATCTAGCTGTTTTTAACTTTCTCAAGAATCCCTTTACATTTTCTTACTCTTCATTTTTAAATAAATTAAAATAATTTTGCCCATTGATATGTACACTTACCACATAAACACAGAAAACTCTGGTGGCATTTTGTTTGAAATTATGTTGATGAATATGGGGAAATTATTATCTTTAAAATACTGAATCTTCAAATTGAACATTCATTTGTTTAGAACTTCTTTAATAAATTCAAATAATTTTCTGTAGTTTTTAGAATAAAGTATTTGTATACTGTTACTGTATTTATTTCCAGGCATTTGCTGGGTTTTAATGTTATTATATATGGAAATCATTTAACTTGATTTTCTACAATAATAATAATTGTAGCATAATATTAGTATTTTCTACAATAAGAATAATTGTAAAAAATCTATAATAATAATTGTAGAATAATATTAATTCTACAATTATTTCTACAAATTATACATAATTTCTTTTGTACAGTTGTGGCTTATTTTGATTATTGATATTATATCCAGTAACCTTACTAAATTGACTTATGTTTTTTAAGTTTTATTTTATATTGGAGTATAGTTGTTAACAATGTTGTGTTAGTTTCAAGAGTACAGCAAAGTAATTTAGTTATATGTGTATCTCTTATTTTTCAAATTCTTTTCCCATTTAGCTTAATAGAGAATATTGAGCAGTCTCCTGTGCTATAGAGTAGGTCCTTGTTGGTTATCTATTTTAAATATAGTAGTATGCATATGTCAATCCCAAATTCCCATTTTATCTGCACCCCCTATTTTTCCCCTTTGGTAACCATAAGTTTCTATTCTGAGTCTGTGAGTCTGTTCCTGTTTTATAAATAAGTTCCTTTGTATCATTGTCTTTTAGATTCCACATATAAATAATATCATATGGTATTCATCTTTCTCTGCCTGATTTACTTCACTTAGTATGATAATCTCTATCTCTATCCATGTTGCTGCAAATGACATTATTTCATTCTGTGGTTGAATAATATTCCATTCTATATATATACTACATCTTCTTTATCCATTCATCTGTAAATGGACATTTAAGTTGTTTCCATGGCTTGGCTATTGTAAACAGCCCTGCAATGAACATTGGGGTGCATGTATACTTTTGCACCATGGTTTTCTCCAGATATATGCCCAGGAGTGAAATTGCTGGATCATATGGTAGCTCTGTTTTTAGCTTTTTAAGAACCTCCATACTGTTCTCCATAGTGGCTGTACCAATTTACATTCCCACCAATAGCATAGGAGGGTTCCCTTTTCTCCACACCCTCTCCAGCATTTATTATCTGTGGACTTTTTGATGATGGTCATTCTGACTGGTGTGAGGTGATATCTCATTGTAGTTGTCATTTTCATTTCTGTAATAATTAGCAATGTTGAGAGTTTTCATATGCCTATTGGCCATCTGTATGTCTTCTTTGGATAAATGGCTGTGAAGGTCTTCTGCCTATATTTTTAATTGGTTGGTTGGTTGTTAATATTGAGCTGCATGAGGTGTTTGTAGATTTTGGAGATTAATCCTTTATTGCTCTGTTTGCAAATATTTTCTCCCATTCCATGCATTGCCTTTTTGTTTTATTTGTGGTTTCCTTTGTTGTTCATAAACTTTCAAGTTTAATTAGGTTCCATTTGTTTACTCTTGTTTTTATTTTCATTGCTCTAGGAGGTGGATCCAAAAAGTAATTGCCATAATTCATGTCAAAGAGTGTTTTGCCTGTGTTTTCCATTAAAAGTTTTAGTGTCAGGTCTTACATTGAGGTTTGTAAACCATTTTGAGTTTATTTTTGTGTATGGTGTTAAACAATGTTCTAATTTCATTCTTCAGGATGTACCTGTACAGTTTCTCCAGCACCATTTAACAAAGAGACTGTCTTTTCTCCATTGTGTAGTTTTGGCTCCTTTGTCATAGATTAATTGACCATAGATGTATGGGTTTATTTCTGGACTTTCTATCCTCTTCCATTATATTTCTCTTTTTGGGCCAGTACCATACTGTCTTGATTACTGTACCTTTGTAGTATAGTCTGAAGTCAGGGAGCCTGATTCTTCCAGCTCCATTTTTTTGTTCTGATGATTGCTTTGGCTATTTGGGGTCATTTGTGTGTCTATACAAATTTAATTTTTTTTTGTTCTAGTTCTGTGAAAAATGCAATTGGTAATTTGATAGGGATTGCATTGGCTCTGTAGATTGCTTTGGGTAGTATAGTCATTTTCATAGTACTGATCCTTCCAATCCAAGAACATGCTATATTTTTCCATCTGTTTGTGTTATCATCAATTTCTTTCATCAGCATCTTTTAGTTTTCATAGGACAGGTCTTTTGCCTCCTTAGGTAGTTCTATTCCTAGCTATTTTATTATTTTTCATGGGATGGTAAATGGGATTGTTTCCTTAATTTCTCTTTCTGATATTTCATATTTAGTGTATAGAAATGCAAGAGATTTCTGTGTATTAATTTTGTATACTGCAACTTTACCAAATTCATTGATGAGCTCTTATAGTTTTCTGATAGCATCTTCAGGACTTTCTATGTATAATATCATGTCATCTGCAAACAGTGACAAATTTACTTCCTCTTTTCCATTCTGGATTCCTTTTATTTCTTTTTGTTCTCTGATTGCCGTGGGTAGGACTTTGAAAACTATGTTGAATATCAGTGGTGACATTGGATGACCTTCTTTTGTTCCTGATCTTAAAGGAAATTCTTTCAGCTTTTCAATGTTAAGTATGATGTTAGCTGTGGGTGTCTCATATATGGCCTTTATTATGTTGAGATATGTTCCCTGTATGCCTACCTATGGAGAGTTTTTATCATAAATTTGTGTTGAATTTTGTTGAAAGCTTTTCCAGCATCTATTGAGACGATCATATGGTTTATGTTCAATTTTTTGATGTGGTGTATCACACTGATTGATTTGCAGATATTGAAAAATCCTTACATCACTGGGATAAATCACACTTGATTATGGTGTGTAGTCCCTTTAATGTATTGTTGGATTTGGTTTGCTAGTATTTTGTTGAGGATTTTTTTGTCTATGTTCATCAGTGATATTGGCCTGTAATTTTCTTTTTTGGTGGTATCTTTGTCTGGTTTTGCTATCACAGTGATGATAGTCTCAAAGAATGAGTTTGGGAGTGGTTCTTCCTCTATTTTTTTTTTTTTTTTGGAATAGTTTCAGAAGGATGGGTGTTAACTCTTCTCTAAATGTTTGATAGAATTCACATGTGAAGCCATCTGGTCCTGGACTTTTTTTGTTGGGAATTTTTTTTTTCTTTGTTTTGGCTGCACCATGCAGAATGTAGGATCTTAGTTCCCTGATCAAGGGTTGAACCTGTGCCCCCTACATTGGGAGCATGGAGTCTTAACCACTAGACCATCATGGAAGTCCCTGGTGGGAGTTTTTAAATCACAATTTCAATTTTAGTACTTGTGATCATCTGTTCTTATTTTCTATTTCTTCCTGGTCTACTATTGGAAGAGTATATCTTTCTAAGAATTTGTCTATTTTTTTCTAGGTTGTCCATTTTTTTTATTGGAATATAGTTACGTGTGGTAGTCTCTTATAATCCTTTGTATTTCTGTGTGGTCTCTTGTAACTTCTCCTTTAAATTTTCTAATTTTATTGAATTAAGCCCTCTTTTCTTTCTTCATGAGTTGGGCTAAATGTTTATTAATTTTGTTTATCTTCTGAAAAGGCTTTAGTTTCATTGATCCTTGCTATTATTTTCTTCATCTCTATTTCATTTATTTTTGCTCCTTATGATTTCTGTCCTACTAACTTTAGGTTTTGTTTGTTCTCTTTGCTCTAGTTGCTGTAGGTGCAAAGTTAGGTTATTTATTTGAGATTTTTCTTATTTACTGATGTAAGCTTTTCTTGCTATAAATTTCCCTCTTAGAACTGCTTTTCCTGTATCCCATAGGTTTTGGATAGTCGTTCTTTCATTTTCATGTGTCTCTAGGTATTCTTTTATTCCCTCTCTGATTTCTTAAGTGATTCATTGGTTGTTTAGAAGCATATTGTCTAGCCTCCATGTGCTTATGTTTTTTACATTTTTTCTTTTCCTTATAGTTGATTTTTAATCTCATAGTGCTGTGGTCAGAAAAGATGCTTGATATCATTTCAATTTTCTTAAATTTACCATGGCTCACTTTGTGTCCCAAGATATAATCTATCCTGGAGAATGTCCCAGATGCACTTGAGAAGAATAAGTATTCTTCTGCTTTTGGATGGAATGCTCTATAAACATCAGTTAAGTCCATCTGATCTAGTGTGTCATTTAAGGCCTGTGTTTCCTTATTGATTTTCTGTCTGGATGACCTGGCCATTGATGAAAGTGGTGTGTTAAAGTCTCACACTATTATTGTGTAACTGCTGATTTCTCCTTTTATGGCTGTTAGTATTTGCCTCATATATTGAGGTGCTCTTATGTTGGGGGCATATATATTTACACTTGTTATATCTTCTTCTTGGATTTATCCCTCGAACATCATGTCATGTCCTTCTTTGTCTTCTTTGTCTCTTGTAAAATAAAGTCTTTATTTTTAAGTCTATTTTTTTCTGATATGAGCATTGCTACTCCAGCTTTCTTTTGATTACCATTTGCATGGAATAACTTTTTCCATCCCCTCACTTTCAGTCTGTATATGTCCCTAGATCTGAAGTTGGTCTCTTATGGGCAGCATATATATGGGTCTTGTTTTTGTATTCATTCAGCCAGTCTGTCTTTTGGTTGGCACATTCAACCCATTTATGTTTAAGGTAGTTATCAATATTTGTGTTGTTATTGCTATTTTGTTCATTGTTTTGGATTTGTTATCATATGGTCATTTTTCTTCCCTTCCTGTTTTGTTCTCCTGCAATTTTATGACTAACTTTAGTGTTGTGTTTGGATTCCTTTTTCTTTTTTGTGTGTGTATCTATTGTAAATTATTGGTTTAGAGTTACCATGAGTTTTTGATATAATAGTCTACGTATAAACAAGGTTGTTTTAAGTTGCTGGTCTTTTAATTTCAAATGCATTTCCAATATCCTGCATTTGTACCCTCCCCTTCTCATGATTGCTGGTTTTGATAACATATTTTTGTGTGGAAGATTTCCTACCATAGTGTATGTTTGCCTTTACTGGTGAGCTTTCCCATTCATAATTTTCTTGTTTCTAGTTGTGGCCTTTTCTTTTCCCCAAAGAGAAAGTCCTTTAACATTTGTTTCAAAGCTGGCCTGGTGTTGCTGAATTCTCTTAGCTTCTGCTTTTCTATAAAGCTTTTGATTTCTCCATTGAATCTGAATGAGAGCCTTGCTGGGTCGAGTATTCATGGTTGTAGTTTCTTCCCTTTCATCACTTTAAATATATCATCCTACTCTCTTCTGGCCTACAGAATTTCTGTAGAGAAATTAAGTGATAATTTTATGGGATCTCTGTTGAATGTTGTTTTTTGCTTTTCTGTTGTTGTTTTTAGTACTTCTTCTTTGTCTCTAATTTTTGTGAATTTGATTACTATGTGTCTTGGCATGTTCCTCCTTGGGTTCATCTTGCCTGGGATTCTCCATGCTTCCTAGACTTGGGTGGGTGTTTCCTTTCCCATGTTAAGGACATTTTCAGCTATTATTTCTTCAAATATTTTCTCAGGTTCTCTCTCTTCTCCTTCTGGGACCCCTATAATGTGAATGTTGGTGTGTTTAATGTTGTCCCAGAGGTCTCTTACACTGTCTTTGTTTCTTTTCATTCTTTTTTCTTTATTCTGTTCCATGGCAGAGCTTTTCACCATACTGTCTTTCAGGTCACTTATCCATCTTCTCCCTCACTTATTCTTCTATTGATTCCTTCTAATAATTTTTTTTAATTTCGGTTATTATATTGTTCATCTCTTTGTTCTTTAGTTCTTCTCTGTCTTTGCTAAACATTTCTTGTATTTTTGATCTGTGCCACCATTCTTTTTCTGAGATCTTAGATCATTTTTACTTAACATTGCTCTGAATTCTTTCTAAGGTAGATTGCAATTCTCCACTTCACTTAGTTTTTCTTCTAGGGTTTTATCTTTCTCCTTCATTTGGGATATATTCTTCAGCCGTCTCATTTTGTCTAACTTTCTGTGATTGTGGTTTCCATTCTGCAGGCTGCAGAGTGGTAGTTCTTCTTGGTTCTGCTGTCTGTGCCCTAGAGGATGAGGCTAAGAGGCTTGTGCAGGCTTCCTGGGAGGAGGGACTGTTTCCTGCCCACTGGTGGGTGGACATGTGTCTTGTCCCACTGGTGGGCAGGGACATGTCAGGGGGTATGTTTAGTGGGCAGCTGTATTGTCAGAAAGATTTGAAGCTTCCAGTCTGCTTATGTGTGGGGCTGTGTTCCTGTCCTGTTCATTGTTTGGCCTGAGGCATCACAGCACTGGAGCCTACAGGCTGTTTGGTGTGGCCAAGTCTTGGTGAGAAAATGACAGCCTCCAAGTGGGCTCACACCAATGAATCCTCCCCAGAACTACTGCTGCCAGTGTCTTTGTGCCTGCTGTGAGTGACAGTCACTCCCGCCTTCACAGGAAACCCTCCAGTGCCAGCAGGTAAGTCTGACCCAGGCACTTATGAGGTCACCACTTTTTTTCCCTTGGTCCTTGTGCACTTGAGACCTTGTTTGTGCCCTCCATAAGTGGAGTTTCCATTTCCCCTAGTCCTATGGAATTCCTGAAGTCAAACCTCACTGGCCTTCAAAGCCAGATTCTCTGGGGGCTCCTCCTCCCATTGCCAGACCCCCAGGGTGGGCAGCCTGATGTAGGGCTCAGAACTTGCACTCCTGTTGGAGAACTTCTGTGATACAATTATTTTCCAGTTAGTGGGTCACCCACCAAGTGGGTATGGAATTTGATTTTGTCACGATTACACCCCTCCTACTCTCTCGTGGCTTCTTTGTCTTTGGATGTATATTATCTTTTTTGGTTAGTTCCAGCTATTTTTCTTTTTTTTCCAATAGTTGTTCAGCAGTTAGTTGTGATTTTGGTGTTTTTGTAGGAAGAGGTAAGGTGACATCCTTCTACTCTGCCATCTGTCTTTGCCTCCTACTTCAGTTGTTAATACTAAACAAGTGTTGTAGTTTTTTTTATTTCCTGCATACTGTAATCATGTTGCCTGCAAATAATGACAATTCTGCTTTTTCAATTTCAATTATTTGATCTTAATGTTTCTTATTTCTATGAATTAAAAATTCTAAGCAATGTTAAATATAATTAGTCGTAACAGGAATCTTGGTCTCATATCTCATCTCAACATTTCATCTTAACTATTAGGCATATCATTATTTTCCATAATTTGTCAAATTAAGGAACTTAATATCGAACACTTGCTTTTTAAATAATTTTTAATTTTAATGAACACTCATTGAATCTTGTCAAGCCCTTGTTCTCCTAGTATGATGATTATATAATGTTTTCTGTTAGTGTCATGGATTAAGTGGATTGATTTTTTTTTAAGAACTTTTATTGAGATACAGTTAACATACAATAAACTGCATATATTTGGAGCATACAATTTGGTATCCCAATCTCCCAAGTGGATTGATTTTTGAAGAAAAATTACTCCTGCATAACAGGAATAAATCCTGACATAAGTTATCAGGAAACATATTATTAATTTCTCTCTTTGTAAATGCCTTTTTCAATTTTGGTATCAACAGTATATTGACTTCCTAAAATTATTTGTAAATAACTTTACCTTATTCTATTCTTTGACAGATTTGATAAAAAGGCTACTGATAATTACATATTTAGAAGAATTCAGATAAAGACTTCTGAGCCTGGAGTACATATTAAATACCCAATTTTAACAATGAGTTTAATTTTTAAAATAAATATTAAATTATTCAGAATATTTTTTTTGTGTTTGCTTGAATTTTGTTTATCAAGGAATGTCAATTTTGTATAAATTATTTAAAATGCTAGCAATATAATTAATTATATATTATATTATAATATCCTTGAAATTAACACTTCAGGGCTCTTTGATACATTTGCCAGTAAATGTCAAAGCATTAAAATTAGAGAATATTTACTTCCTCTAGTACATGAGAGGTAATTTAAAAATCGATGCAAACAAAACTACAGAGAGAGTAAATAGATAAGTTTTTGTCAGGGATTCCAAGGAGCAGATCTGAAGGGTTGAGTATGTGATACGAATCACAGGGATTATTTTCATGGAGGTAAAACTATTCTGTATGATACTGTTATGGTGAGTACAAGAAATTAAGCATTTATCAAAATCCATGAAATATTACAGCACAAAGGGTAAGCCTTAATGCATGCAGATATCTTCCCCCCAAAAAACATTAGGAAGTTAGATTCCAGGATTAAGCACAGAATATGATCATAATCTAAACATGTTTATAAATGTGTGTAACAGTCACACAGAAGGCATGGGGGAGAAAGATGCTAATCTATGTGACAATGGAAATAAGTAGAATCTGTAAAAGCAGAGGCAAAATAAACCATATATGAACACTACATTGTAGTTGGTAAATTTGTTTTTCACAGGGATACTGTATTAACAATTCTGAAACCACTATACAGTACACATATTCTAGAATTAAATAGTTAAGTAAATAAATGGTGGATAATGGGGAATAAGTTTCTCATCATTGAAGTAAGAAGTTACAGACACACCATAAGGTGAGGCTAAAATTATCCATGTGGTAATGGAACAAGGTTGGAAACAATATTAGGAACAAATGTTTAGCTAAGTATAGATACAAATGGTTCCATATAGAAATATTTATAGATATGGGTACATATATCAGTTAATGTACACACATATATCTATTTTTTCAATCCACTGAGAGAGCCTAAATGAAATGACACCCAAGTAACAATGATTATACCTAATGCCCAGATTTTGGTTTCTAATACCATAAATAAAAGAAACCAAAGATCCTTGGAGATGTTCTGGATGGGATATCATACTATCCAGTACAAAACTTAATATGTATATAATTTTTACAGGATAGTTATATAAATAGGTAGAGATACTAGATATTTAGATATATAGATCATTTTGTTTGTCTGAATCAACAGTTCTTATTGGCAGGTTGCAACCAAATTTAAGTATCAAAGATACATTGGGAAAGATGACAGAAGTTACCAGTAGCTATCCTGGAATCTGACATCACATTTACCTATGACGTTTATGAAATAGCCTGTCAAAAATGCTTAAAATGGAAGAGTTCCTGGTATATGGATACTATCAGTCACTGAATTGAGAAGGAAAACCTACTTAAGGATCTATTGAAATGAGTACCAAATTGAAATAAAGTTGATATGAAATTAGCCTGATATTTAATATTTTATAAAATGTAAAAAGATTTAGTACTATTAAAGTTTATGAGATTTTTCAGAAAGCTGGGAATCATTCTTTAAATCAAAAGTTGCTCACTAGTTATGTGAATTCACTCAAATTGTAGTCTTGATTAAATAAGAAAACAGGAATTTGGCAAGCTCTCCATTGATATTCAAAATTACTTAAAAAGCATATCAGAGTGTAAAAATATGGTGTCATTAATGAAAACAAAGGTTATGTGTGATTTTACTAAGTACTGGAGATATGTAAAGATTAACTGTCAGAAGCAAGAATAAATATGTTTTTTTTTTTTTAAATTTAAATTAGAAGTCACATACTTACACATGTCTTGGGATGTTAGAAATAATGTGGTTTAAACTTTGCATTTGCCAGGTGAAGAAATTTAATACTACAAAAATTGAATTTCATTCAAATTCTTATAGGTTATGAATACTATAATCTGACTAGAATACAGATCTTTTGATACCCTACTATAAACTTACTCCATTATTTTGATTTTTATAGTTGACTTAGGTCAAAGTAGACTACTGAAATTGTTAAAATGTCAAAAAACAAACAAACAAACAAAACACACCCCACACCTGGTAATAAAATGTAGGGAATCAAATTATTTTAACCATTTTAACAGTTTTATTGAAATATAACTCACATACCATGTACTCCATCCATTAAAAAATTTTACATTCAATGGTTTTTAGTTAATTCATAGTGCTGTACAACTGTCACCACAATCTAGTATTAGAATATTGTATCACCCCTAAAAGAAACTTGATAACCATTAATAGTAATTTCCATCTTTCTCCTCATCAGTACTATGTCCCCCATCCTAGACAACCACTAATCTTCTTTTTATCTCTATAGATTTGCTATTAGACAGTTCATATACATGAAATCATTTATATTGATATTTGGTGACTGATTTCCTTCATAATGTTTGCAAGGTTTATCCATGTTGTAGCATATATCCATACTATACAACATTTCATTGTATGGACATAACACAACTTATTTATCCATTCATCATTTGATAGATATTTGGAGAGTTCCCACTTATAATATAAATAATGCTTTTATGAACATTTGCCCACATATTTTGGTGAATATTTGTCTTCATGTCTCTTAGTTATATGTTTAGGTTTGGAGCTGCTTAGTGATGTAGTAGATCTATTTTTAGTTATTTAAGGAACTGCCAAATTATTTTACAAATGACCACACCATTTTATCTTACCACCAGCAGTGTATGAGGATTACAAACACTCCACATTCTAGTCAATATGTTATTGTCTAACTTTTTGATCATAGACATCCTAGTGATTATCAAGTGGTATCTCTTTATTGTTTTTATTTCCCTTATGATTAATGATGTTGAGTATATTTTACAGTTCTTAGTCCTACATATGTCTTATTTGGAGCAATGATCATATATTTTGACCATTCTGTAATTTTAAAATTTGTCTTTGTATTATTGAGTTGTAAATGTTCCTTAGGTACTCTAGATACCAATCTCTTATTGGATATATAACTTGCACACTTTTTTCTACCATTGTGTAGGATGCATTTTCATGCTATTAATGTTATCATTTGCAGCACAAGATTTTAATCATGTAGCCCAATTTATCTATCTTATTTTCTTCTGTTACTTGCACTATAGCCTAACCCAGATTCCAAGATGACAAAGATATATGCCAATGTTTTCTTCTAAGGGCTTTGTAGATTTAACTCTTACAAATAGGTAAGTGATTCATTTTTATTATGTGTGGTTTGGGGTAGAGGTCCATCTTCATTCTTTAGTGCATGGAAATCCAATTGCACCAGCACCATTTTTTGAAAAAACAAAACTATTATTTCCCCAATTCAATTATCTTGTCATCCTTGTTGAGAATTAATTGACCTTAAACATCAGCTGTTATTTCTGGACCCTTATTTTTTCCCATTGATCTATATATCTATCTGTATACCAAGACTAATTATAGCTATGTAATAAGCTTTGTAATCAGGACTGTAAGTCCTCTGACTTTGTGTTTCTTCTTAAAAATTATTTTCTAGTCTTAGTAAAGAGCATTTCTGGAAAAAGAAAAGCCAACTGATATTTCACAGACTGAATTGAATCTGTAGATCAATTTGAAGTGTAATGTCAGCTTCACAATATTGCCTTCTGATTCATGCCTTTCTTGTTTTTTGAGGAATGGATCTTCTTAATTTCTTTTAGCAACTGTTTTATAGTTATTAGTATACAAGTTTTGCAATTTATTTACTAATTTCACTCCTAGTATTTCCTTCTTTGTAATATTATTGTAAGTTATTATTTACATTTAATTTCTGGAGCATTTACTGCTAACTTATATAAAGACAATTGATTTTGTTGACTTTTATCCTACAACTTTGCTTGTCTATAGTTTTTTAGTGTTTTCTTTAGTATTTTCTACATAGAATATCATGTCTTCTGTGAATAGAGATTTATTTTCTTTTTTTTCTATTCTGAGTGTCTTATATGTTTTTTGCATCTAATTGCTTTGGATAGATCCCCCAGTGAATGCTGAATGAAAGTGGAAAGTAGACATCCATGGATTTTTCCTGATTTTAAGATAGAAACATTCTTTCACCATTAATGATGATACTAAATAGGGGTTTTCTTAGATGACTTTTAAAATGTTGAAGGTGTTTCTTATATTTCTAGTGTTTTGACTCTTTCTTTTCTTTCCATGAAAGCTTTTTGGATTTTGTCAAATGCTATTTCTTCATCTATAGGTTTATAACCAATCATGTTTTTTCTGTCCTCTATTCTGTTAATATAATGTATTACATTAATTGATTTTCTGATGCCTAAACAACTTTGCATACCTGGTATAAACCCTGCTTGGTCATGATGTATAATTTTTGTTATATGTTGATGGATTACATTTGCTAGTGTGTTACTGAGAGCATTAGTGTGTTCATATTCATAAGAGGTACTGGTCTATAGCCTTCATTTTTTGTGCATCTTTTCCTGACTTTGGTATTGGAGTAATATGGGCCTCATAGAGTGAATTTGAGGAGTGCTTGTGCCCATTCTTTTTTTGGAAGGTTTTGTGAAGGATTGGTATTAATTATGTTTTAAATGGTAGAATTCACCTGTGAAGCCATCTGGGCCTGTTTGTTTGTTTTAATTAAAATTACTAATTCAGTCTTTGTAATTATAAATGTAATCAGATTTTCTATATCCACTTGTCTTGTGAAAGGGAAGCTTCATCCTTTCTTCCACAGCTGCCTGAATTACAGCTTCTAAAACTCAAGAGCTAAGGAGGGGGTGAGAGTGCTAATATCCTACTCCTTCTGAGATAAAAATATAGCCCTAGATTGTGAGCTGGGGTTAGTAGAAATCCCATCTTTGTCATATCCACCCAGAGTGGAGCTTCCATCACAATGAGATGGGAGTCAGGATGGGAAACAGTTTATGGCTCAAACTTACCAAGAGTTAGTGGATTTTCTTGAATAAACATTTCTCCATATACTGTATGCCCTTAGAAAAGTTTCCACAGACTTTAAATAGTTGGTGTTTTTGTCATATAATATTACCAGCTAAATGATTGTTTCACTGGGGGAAGGTCTGCTGAGCTCCTCATATCACCATTCTGAAATCCTGCCCCATAACCAT
This sequence comes from Hippopotamus amphibius kiboko, assembly GCF_030028045.1. NCBI lineage: Eukaryota > Metazoa > Chordata > Mammalia > Artiodactyla > Hippopotamidae > Hippopotamus > Hippopotamus amphibius. Next base: position 192,414,466 of record NC_080188.1, on the reverse strand, counting down.
TTTTAAAGTCAGAGTCTTGTAACGTACTAAATCAGGCATATTTCAGAAAATATCAATGAATATTTCCAACATGATCCTTTAGAAAAATATGGATATGTCTTTACTTCTTTAAAGACCTGTGTATATGTGAGTGAGTTTAAGATCCTTGGTATTAGAATACCATTAACTATAGTTGAAATGGAAATCTGTAAAGGAAAGGTTATATCATGCCTCATATACATTTACTTCCTCTACAGTTAAAAACTTAATGGAATATTCTCTAAGCATGAATTTCCATTTACAATCATTTTGCATAATCTAATTATAATGTTTAAACACTAAAGAAATAATGTTACTCAGCATAACAATTAAAACAGTACATAGAATTAAAAAACAATGTCCTAAATAATTATAAAGTGCATAAATTAAAATTATAAAATCTCCATTAATTTTTTTAAAATCTCCATTAATTTTTTTAAAATATCTAAGTTATAAATTTAAACCTTCAAGGGATATTAAAATATTCTAAGATTAAGATCATATTGTTGTACACTTATGTTTTAAAATTAAACTTAGAATTTTCTATATAGTACTACATTCATGAAAGAGAAAACTATCTTCCTATTAAAAAGAACAGCAAAAAAATATTTTTATAGTTTATATTTTCAAATACTAAATCCAGGCTTAAATGTGCAAATAGGTAATAATAAACACAGACCTTTTCTAATATTAGGTACAGTGGTCCTAAAATTAACTCATATAAGACCTTATCTTATGTTCAAAATACTGAGTGAATATAGACTATCTGGATAAGAAATTTGCATACATACCATTACACATATTTTTGAAATTTATGCTCATCTCTTGTATTGACAAAAAATAATTGCTATGTAAACAATAAATCACTATGAAAAAAGAATAAAATTACAAAAATTAATGCATGTGGCATAATTTTTCTCTAACAGATGTGTCCCAATGGTTGATGAATTATTATATTTTAGATATTTCATATACAACCACTGCCCCTCCCCACCAATTATAAGCCTATTTTTTTAATATATAATTGAGTAAAGATACTACATTGAATCACTGTGAACCTAGGGTTTGGATATTGCTATTTAACACCTCAGCCACACTGAGTGACAAATTTTTGATGAGTAGCTCAAATTCTCCAACTCTTACAGAACGAACATCTTTGGTAATCTGTTCCACTTGTTAACTATTTCCATAGAAAGTTTTATCCCTTTGGGGCTTTGTAAGGACACATATTCCCCTGAGTATTTTAGGGAGTTATATTCTTGGAATAATCTAACTAATACAAAGCAATTTGCTTTGGTCTTATATTGACATCAAGAGCTCAATTTATACCTGCAAAAGAAAAATCAAGGGTCCCATAAAAGTTATAATCAATTTTCCTGGAGCTGTAGGAATATTTTCTCTGGGTGTTTTTGTGGCAGATACATCCTTGCATCTTGATAATTCTAGTGCAAGGAATTTTTGTAATGTATTCATTGCTTACAAAAATGTATTATTTTTGGCAAGATTAATGTATATGATTGGTTTATATAACTTTTTAAATCAGTTGTACTATTAATAGCTTAAGACAACTGGATTTATATTTAAGTTGATGATTTTATCTATTAAATCCTAGACTTTGACAAGTTATTATTATTGGTGAAATGAACTAGATAGACTAATTGAAAAGTATGTAAACTTAAATCAGTAAAGAGGAAAAGTATGATCAAAGTGATAATTTTAAAATGTATATGACATATTTTATTCTTTTACATGTAGTTTTCCAGTTTTCCCAGCACCTCTTATTGTATGTTTTTGCCTCCTTTGTCATAGATTAGGTGACCATAGGTGCATGGGTTTATCTCTGGGCTTTCTTTCCTGTTCCATTTATCTATATTTCTGTTTTTGTGCCATTACCATACTGTCTTGATTACTATAGCTTTGTAGTATAGTCTGAAGTCAGGGAGCCTGATTCCTCCAACTCCCTTTTTCTTTCTAAACATTGCTTTGGCTATTTGAAATCTTTTGTGTTTTCATACAAGTTGTAAAAAAATTTTGTTCTAATTCTGTGAAGTAAGAAAGAGAAAAACAAATATTGTATAATATCGCTTATATGTGGATTCAAGAATAATGATACAGATGAACTTATTTGAAAGCAGAAATAGAGACACAGATGTAAAGAAAAGATGTATGGACACAGGGAGGAAGGGGGGTGAGATGAATTGGGAGATTGGGATTGACATATATATGCTAGTATGTATAAAATAGATAACTAATGAGAACCTATTGTGTAGCAGAGGAAACTCTACTCAGTGCTCTGTTGTGACCTCAGTAGGAAGGAAATCCAAAAAAGAGGGCATATATGTATACATATAGCTGATTCACTTTGCTGTACACCAGAAACTAACACAACATTGTAAAGCAACTACACTCTAACAGAAATTAATAAAAATGTATGTGGCATATAGATGAATGTATAATATTAGTTCCAATAGTCTTGGCCAAAAGTTGGCTACTTTATATGGTAATTTACTTTTGATGAGGATTTTTTGATTTCACAAATTAATGCTACAATAAGTGTACTTCTAAAAGCATTGTAGGGTATGAGGCATAATTTGGATAATAGTAGTTTTTCAAACTTGTCATCAGTCTGGCAGACCTCCAACAATTATCTCTCAGAGACTGTTTGGATTGGAGATTTCTTGGGCCTATGCTCCCTGCTTTTCCTGTGGAAGTCTTTCCTAAATTCAGCTGAAATAAGACAATGAAGTACAAAAGAAAAATACACGAAAATTCCTTTATACATACAGTAATCATCAAACTCTGGCCAGTAAGCCAGGCAGGTCATATGGCTTATGAGGTAAGGAAGATTTTATCATTTAAAAATCTTTATAAAAATTACAAAAGAATGTGCACTTGAAATTGCAGTAGCTGAAAATCCCAAAATATTTATCATGTAGCCTTTTATGGTAAAATTTGATAACCAATGGTATAGTTAAGCAATAGCAAAGCATGTGGCAAAAGAATAAACAGGTGTTTTGCTGAAAGACCTGCTTTCAGCTTCAGGTTCAGAGGATTCACTGGCAAAATAACCACTCCATATTTTAATAAGCAAGAAATAAAGAAATGTATTTTATTATTAGCGAGTTACAGCATAAGGACAAGCAATATACATACATACATACATACATACATACATACATACATACATACATACATACATCATCAATTTGGGAGCATTTACATCGCCATGTAGTTTACTAGTTCGAGAGAACATTTATCACCAATTTGAGAGAACAAGCAACATATAAAGAGATAGACGTGCATATATCACCAATTTGGGAGAACTTCATCCAGATCCAAGCAATGCTGGGAAGACCCTGGAATGGCAATCTGGAGTCCCAACTGGGAAGATCCCAGGCAGTGTGTCCACCCCACGTGTCTGACTTCAGATTATTGCTCAAAGGGGTTCTGCTTTTAATGCCAAGCCACAAGCTGATAATTATCAGCTTTCATGCAAATGTGCAGCTCTGGCTATCATGTTCAATGCTTTTATTTCTAATTGTAAGTCTCAGAATGTTTGCTGATCCTCGGGAACTGGCCAGATTCCCAGGGCCCAGGAAGCTTTGTGACTTATTCCCTTTGTTGGTTCTCAAGACCTGCCAGACTTACTCCCTTCCTTATCTGTTGGTTCTCAAGACCTACTTTTGTGGCTTCTGATGGTCAGCAGTTTGACATGTAACTCTCTTCATGGTCTCTGTTCAAAGGCCTTACTGCCTCTGAAGCCTGAACAAAACTACTTTTATTAACTTTCCCAATAGCAGGTTAATGTCAAAATATTTACTTGATTTTATGTTTCTGAAACAAAGTGTCTATTAAGCTTATGTAAAAACCAAAGTCTAGTTATTTACCAAATATTACATCTTCAAACCAAAAATCAACTCACTTAATACAAAAATGTGGACCTGATTACTGTATGCCAGTAACCAAGTCAAATTATTTACCACATAGTACACCTTAAAATCAAAATGTCTAATTACTCTATACAAATATCTTTGCCTAATTATATCACACAATGACATAGGTCCAAAGATACCATATACAGACCTATTTTGTTAGAAATACTATGCTCACTGAACTGAATTCAACAAAAGCTAAATTACACTAGTAACACTTATGGTTGAATATAAATCACCTGGTGGCAAATTGAAAGAAAAAAATGGCATTTAAGCTCAAGAGACTTAGTGAGTGCACATCTTGACACAAGGAAGCTTTAGAAGGCTGCTAACAAAGGGTCTTTCATACAGTGTACAGATATATAATTGATTTAAAGATGGACTGGAAAAGCTCTGGAGATTTTTAGATGTCTGGGTTTTGGGGATTTTTTTTTTTTTTAATTTAGGAACAGTAAGGACAATTGGATTCATGATGTGATGCTTAAAGTCAAAATTTCGGATAACCTCCAAAGACAATTATTTTGAAGTCCAATTTAATATGTTTGGTAGCTTGAGATTTAGGCATAAAAGAAAGCTTTGCCTCAATCAAGGTCACTAAACTTTGTGCCTTAGGTTCCTTCTAATTTTACAGTTTTAGCTCTAACAGTTAGGTCTTTGATCCATTTTTTAAAATTAGGTACAATTGATTTACAATATTGTGCTAGATTCAGCTGTACAGCAAAGTGGTTATATGTCCTTTATATACACAAATATTCTTGTATTCAATTCTTTCCCATTATGGGTTATTATAAGACATTGAATATACTTCCTTGTGCTCTAGAATAAATACTTATTGCTTATCTATTTATATATGGTAGTGTGTATCTTTTAATCCCATACTCCTAATCTATCCCTATCCCTCTTTCCTCTTTGGTAACCATAAGTTTGTTTTCTATGTCTATGGGTTTTTTTCTGTTTTGTAAATCAGTTCATTTGTATCATTTTTAATTTCACATATAAAATTTTAATATATAAAATAAAATTATACATACAAAATTTTCTTTTTCTGACATACTTTACTTAGCATGATAATCTCTAAGTCCATCCATGTTGCTGCAAATGGCATTATTTGATTCTTTTTTATGAGTGAGTAACATTCTATATATATATAGAATGGAATACACACACACTCACCAAATCTTCTTATCTGTTAGTGAACACTTAGGCTGCTTCCTTGTCTTGGCTATTGTAAATAGTGCTGCTGTGAATAGTGGGGCACAAATACCTTTTCAAATTAGAGTTTTTGTCTTTTCCAGATACATGCCTGGGAGTGGGATTTCTGGATGATATGGTTAGTATTTGTAGCTTTTTAAGGAATCTTCCATACTGCTGTCCATAGTGGCTGCACCAAATTACATTCCCACCAACAGTGTAGGAGGGTTCTCTTTTCTCCACATCCTCTCCAGCAATTATTATTTGTAGACATTCTGATGATAGCTATTCTGACTGGTGTGGGGTGATACCTCATTATAGTTTTGATTGGCATTTCTTCAATAATTAGCAATGTTCAGTATTTTTTCATGTGCCTATTGGCCAGCTGTATGTATTTTTTGGAGAAATGTCTCTTTAGGTCTTCTGCCCATTTTTTGATAGGGTTGGTTGTGTTTTTTTGTTTTTGATATTGATTTGTATCAATATGAGCAGTTTGTATATTGTAGATATTAAAGTCTTGTCAGTCTCATGGTTTGCAAATATTTTCTCACATTCCATAGGTGGTCTTCTTGGTTTTTTTTTTTTTTTTTTTGTCTTCTTGGTTTTTAATCTCTATTTTATTTATTTTCTCTCTGAGCTTTATTATTTCCTTCTTTCTTCTAACGTTAGGTTTTATTTGTTCTTTTTCTAATTCTTTTAGGTGGTATGTTAGGTTACTTGGGATTTTTCTTGTTTTTTTGAGAAAGGCTTGTATCCCTATGAATTTCTCTCTTAGAATCACTTTTGCTGCATCCTATAGATTTTGTGTGGTTGTGTTTTCACCATTTTGTCTCAAGGTATTTTTTAAATTTCCTCTTTGATTTCATGTTGAACCATTTTTTTTTTTTTTTTTTTTTTTAGTAGCATGTTGTTTAGTCTCCATGTAATCATTTTTTTCTCATTTTTCTTTCTGTGGTTAATTTCTGGTTTCATGCCATAGTGGTGAGAAAAAATGCCTGAAATAATTTCCATCCTTTTAAATTTGTTGAGGCTTGTTTTGTGTCCTAGTATATGATCTATCCTAGAGAATGTTCCATTTGTGCTTGAAAATCTATTCTGATTTGTTGTTTGTTTTTGTTTTTTTTTAAGATGTAGTGTATGTAGATATTAATTAAATCTAATTGTTCTATTGTGTCATTCAGGATCTCTGTTACCTTATTGATTTTCTGTCTTGAAGAACTGTCCATTGATATCTATGGGATGTGAAAGTCTACTCTTCATGTATTCCTGTCAGTTTCTCCCTTTATGTATGCTAGTATTTGTTTTATGTATTTCCATACTCCTATATTTGGAGCATATATGTTAATGAGTGTGATATCCTCTTCTTGTATTGATCCCTTTATTATTATATAGTGTCCTTCTTTTTCTTTCTTTATGGCCTTTGTTTTAAAGTCTATTTTATCTGACATGAGTATTGCTACCCTGACTTTTTTGTCATTTCCATTTGCATGAAATATCTTTTTCCATCCCCCTGACTTTTAATATATATGAGTCTTTCACCCTAAAATGGGTCTCTTGTATGAAGCATATTGTAGGTTCTTGTTTTATTAGCCAGTCTGTGACTATGTCTTTTGATTGCAACATTTAGTTCATTAACATTTAAAGTAATAAGTATGTATTTATTGCCATTTTAACCTCATTTTCCAGTTAATTTTGTAGTTCTTTCTTGCTCCTTTCTTCTTTTTGTTTTTCCTTCTGTGGTTTGATGGTTTTCTTCTGTATTATGCTTAAGTTACTTTCTTCTGGGTTTTTGTGAATCTGTTCTGTTTTTGATTTGTGGATACCCTGATTTTCAAGTATGTTACCCATAACTATACTGACTTGCTTTAGACTGGTAGTCATATAAACTCAAACACATTCTAAAAGATCAACATTTTCTTACTCCCCTCCCCAACATTTTGTGATTTTGATGGCCTATTTTTATATTCATGTTTATCTTTTTGCTGTTCATTGTAGTTATAATCACTTTCACCGAATTTTATGATTATTTTTAATCTATGTACTGGCTTATTTAAGTGATCTTCAGTCCTTGTATATATTTACCTTTCCTACTGTGATTTTCCCTTTCCTATAGATTCTTCTTCTTTTCTATTTAGAGAAGACCTTTCAATATTTATTTTAGGGAAAGTTTAGTATTGCTGTATTCTTTTAGTGTTTGCTTGTCTAAGAAATTCTTTATCTCTTCTTCTGTTCTAAATGATGATCTTTCAGGTAGAATATCCTAGGCTGCAGGTTTTTCCATTTCAGGACCTTACAGACCATAGGGAGTGGCAAGATATGTTCAGTGTTTCTGTAAAGAAATCAGCTGATAGCCTCATAGGGGTTCCCTTGTAACTGACTCTTTGTTTTTCTCTTGCTGCCTTTAGAATCCTCTATCTTTAATTTTTGCTGTTTTAATTATGATATGCCTTGAAGTAGGTCTGTTTGGGTTCGTCTTGTTTGGGAACCTCTGTGCTTTCTGTAATGGATATTTGTTTCCTTTTAGGTTTGGAAAGTTTTCAAATACATTTTTGATCCTCTTTTCTCTTTCTTCTCCTTATTGGATTCCTATTATGCATAGGTGGGCAATCTTTATATTATCCCATATATCTTGTATGTTGCTTTCATTTTTTAAAATTTGTTTTTCTGATTGTGTGATTTCCATTATTCTATCTTCCAGATTACTTACTTGTTCTTCTAGATTATTTAGCTTGCTATTTATTGCCTTTACCTTGGTTTTCATTTTGGCCATTGAATTTCCTAATTTTGATTGGCTCCTCTTTATAATTTTTAATTCTTTCTTACAGTGATCTTCAGAATTTTTATTACTTTCTTTTTGAACATGGGGTCTGGTATAGTGTATTGATCTGTTTCTTTGTTTTTTCTTTCAGGGAATTTCTCTTGTTCTTTTAATTGGGAGTAGTTCCTCTGCTTTTTCATTTCACTTTTATTTCTCTGACTCTATGCATGTAGGAAAAACAGTTGTCTGCTGTGGTTTTGAAAGGCTATTTTTATGTGAAAGCAAAATGGTGTAGACTCTATGAGTACAAAATATTTGGTGAGAGGGCTCTTTTCAGTATGGATGCTTACCCCATCTTTCCTCAGGTTAGGCTGGCCCTTGTCCCCTTGATAGGGGGTATGTGTTTGGTGTTGTGGTGTGCAGAGCCTGTATATTGGACAGGGCTTTCTCTTTGCTCTGTGGTTGTCACAATCCTGTCAGAGACAGGGACTTCTCCCCGATTGTTGTTGTAGAAGCCCCGATATCCGGTTCTAAGCTGCAGTGTGAGATAGGTAGGATTGGAGTGCTTCATCTGGGAAATTTGCCACTGTGTGTTCTTCCTCAGGAACTGTCCACCAGAAATGCAACTCTGTGATGGTGCTTGTCACCCAGTTTGTGTGTCCACAAAGATAACTGTTGCTTACACTGCTCCTGGGGGCTGCCTCCACTTTGGGAGCACTGGCAATTGGCTCAGAAGTCCCTTAGGTGTGCACATGCACTAACAAAGGCACTGGCACAAAAACATGCCAAAGCTGCACTCCTGGAATGAGCTCAGGTTTCAGCCCCATATCTGCATGTGTGCATCTACAAATTTTGCAAAACCCATATGGTCAGAGGTGCACCCTGCTGTGAGCATGCTGATAATGAGGCTGCTATTGAGGACCTATACCCCTGCCTTCCTGTGTTGACAGTGGGGCTGCAATGACAGACCCATACTTTGTCCTATGTGCATCCCCAGTTGTAACCTGGGCCACACTCCACGCCCTTTGGGCTATCTTGATGCAGCCAAACTGAGCTCTCTTCACAGGTCTGTCTGCTGAAGCCTGAATTTCAGCACTCAGTTGATGCACACATCAGCAGGCATGTATTTAGTGCTGGAATAGTGGCCACATGGCCAGAATCATCTGCGTTGGTCTCTTTCTACCCTGCAGGGCTGTATGCAAGCTCCTGCACTCTCCTTTTGAGCCTCTGAAGCTCTACATCTGTCCCAGCAGACCTCCCAGCCATGAAGGGTGTGCTCAAGGTGAGGGAACCTTTCCTCTTTCATAGATGCCTCTTAGGGATGCATATCCTGTCCCATTTCCTCTTCTTCCTTTTCCCTTTATCCTATCCATCAGCTTTGGTTGTATGAGGTTTTTACAAGCTTTCAGTAGGTATTCTGTGAGAATTGTTTCACATGTAGATGCATTTTTGATGTATTTGTGGAAGGAGATGAGCTACATGTCCCTCTATCTGCCATCTTGATCTCCTCTCCTCCCAAAGACATTTTTTTTTAAATGATGGTTTTCAACTGACCTAACTGGCTAGAAATTCTGGCTTGGTTACATGACCAAACTGGCATGAAAACTGTGCCAGAAATTCTGCTTTGATCTCTTCCAAAAATTAAAATTCTACAGACAGATACTGGGGATTCAATTTGAAAATATAGGACAGTTCATATATTAATGAGGTCCCTGGGGAGCTTGTTCATGGGCTGTTTCTAGGATCCCTAATGCTTTCCTGCACTCTACTTATTTTGAAGTGCAATATCATCTGCCTTCAAGTAAAAGCCTTCTGTGAGTATGTCTTGTGGAGTCTTGAGTCCTTTCAAGATCCAAACTTGGGAGTCTTTGCACAATTTCAATACCACTTCCAGAATTGTCAAAAGATGTTGAGATCATAGTTTAATATCTGAAATGAAAAGATAAAGCAGACTTTATAACTGACTATTTTAAGTCATGTTCTTGCTATATACAGTTATATGCAGCTCAATCACAGCATTCCAACCAGTGCAGACTGCTGATTTTTATAGTTTTTTGGTAAGACTGTAGATCAGTGAGTGGTAGAATTTTAGAGGTAGAAGTAAATTGGCATTATTTGGCATTCTAAGGTGTGTTTATTGGAGTGTATACTTTCCTGATTGGTTGACTTCTAGAAATAGGAGGATGACATTGATTTGTGTTCACTGAGGCAATTTACCTTGAAAGTATGTATGTGTGTGTATATATATATACACTTCGAAAGCATATATACATATACACACTTTGAAATCATATGTTTATATATATATACTTTGAAAGCATATGTGTGTGTATATATATATATATATACGACAGTACCAGGAGACCAGAGACCTAATTCTCAAACTGCCATTAGCTAACAGGTCTAGATACCACCCTGAGAATTTTTCCACATTTATAAAAATTTATAAAAATGGTATCAGGCCTAAATAAGTTCTAAATTCCCTGAAAGGTTTTAACACAAATTAAAACAAAATCAATAGAACTGAAGACATAGAATCTGGACCAAAATGTTATTATAACCTTAAAATAAGGGGAAATTTCAAATTGATAAGGAAGAGGGGAAGAAAGAAAGGGAAAGAGGAATTAAAAGAAGAAAAGAGGAAATAAAGAGAGAAGATGATTTATTTGCCCTGATGCTACAGGGGAAAAAATGAAAAGGAAACACATAAAAGTGAGGTATAAAGGATTACTCAAAGTTATCTGCTTTTAAGTTATTAACAATATCTTCAACCAGCTAACTCTGTAGACTTAGCTGCTTGAAATAAGCCCTGGAATCAGCTTAGTGTTGGGTTTAATACATTTAATTCATTTTCCACATGGAAAAACAACCACCTCTTTGAACCTACATTGCTTGACATCTTAAAATGGAATAACCATATTGATCTAAAGAGAATGATTTATATTACATTTCATAATAAATTTTATATAGGAATACAACTCTCAACATTCCATTTTAACAAAGAGCCTTCATCCTCCTTCCACCACACTGCAATATCTCTCTCTGTCTCTCTCTGACTATTTCTCTCCTCTCTTCCCCTAGCATACATCTTGAGGACTATTTTTGGGAAGTTTATATAAAGCAAACATTTCTTTGAATCTTGAACAGAGTATTATACAAGACAGAAAATAAGTATTGAACATAGTTTAGTTTATGTCATTACTATGACATACTAACCAGCTTTTAGTTTCACTGATATTTTCTATAGTTTTCTTCATCTCTACTTCATTTATTTCTGCTCTGACCATTATGATTTCTTTCCTCCTACTAACTTTGAGTTTTGTTTGTTCTTCTTTCCCTAATTGCTTTAGGTATAAGATTAGGTTGTTTATTTGAGATTTTTCTTACTTCCCTAGGTAAGTTTTCTTGCTATAAGCTTCCTCTTAGAACTGTTTCTGCTACATCCGTTGGGTTTTGGATTGTTCTGCTTTTGTTTTCATTTGTCTCTAGGTATTTTTTAAATTTCCTCCCTGATTTCTTCAGTGATCCATTGGATGTTTAGTAGCATGTGGTTCAGCCTCCATTTGTTTGTGTTTTTTAGAGATTTTTTTTTTCTTGTAGTTGATCTCTAATCTCATAGCATTGTGGTCAGAAAAAATACTTGATATGGTTTCAATTTTTTTTTTAATTTACCAAAACTCATTTTGTAGCCCAGCATCTGATTAACCCTGAAGAATGTTCCATATGCACTTGAGAAGAATGTGTATTCTGCTGCTTTTGGATGGAATCTCTGTAAGATTCAGTTAAGCCATCTGGTCTAATGTGTTATTTAAGTCCTGTGTTTCCTTATTGATTTTCTGTATGGATGACCTGGCCATTTGTGAAAGTGAAGTGTTAAAGTCTCACACTACTATTATGTTACTGTTGATTCCTTTTTTTATGGCTGCTTGTATTTGACGTACATGTTGAGGTGCTCCTATGTTGGGTGCATATATATTTACAATTGTTATATCTTATCCTTGGATTGATCCCTTGATCATTATGTAGTGTCCTTCCTTGTCTCTTGTAACAGTCTTTATTTTAAAGTCTATTTTGTCTGATATGAGCATTGCTACTCCAGCTTTCTTTTGATTCCCATTTGCATGGAATAACTTTTTCCATCTGCTCACTTTCAGTCTGTATGAGTCTGTAGATCTGAAGTGGGTCTCTTGAGGACAGCCTATATATGGGTCTTGGTTTTGTATTTATTCAGCCAGCCTATATCTTTTGGATGGAGCATTCAACCCATTCATGTTTAAGGTAGTTATCAATATTTGTGTTGTTATTGCTATTTTGTTGACTTCCTGTTTTGTTCTCTTGTAATTTGATGACTAAATTTAGCATCATGTTTGGATTCCTTTTTATTTTTTTTGTGTGTATCTATTGTAGATTATTGGTTTGTGGTCACCATGAGGTTCTGATATAATAGTCAGTATATAAACAAGGTTATTTTAAGTTGCTGGCCTTTTAATTTCAAATGCATTTCTAATATCCTGCATTTGTACCCTCCTCTTCTCATGATTGCTGGTTTTGATATCATATTTGTGTGTGGAAGATTTCCTACCTTTACTGTATGTTTGCCTTTACTGGTGAGTTTTTCCATTCATAATTTTCTTGTTTCTAGTTGTGGCCTTTTCTTTTCCATGTAGAGAAGTTCCTTTAATGTTCATTGCAAAGCTAGCCTGGTATTGCTGAATTCTCTTAGCTTTTGCTTGTCAGTAAAGCTTTTGATTTCTCCATTGAATCTGAATGAGAGCCTTGTTGGGTAGAGTATTCTTGATTGTAGATTCTTCCATTTCATCACTTTAAATATATGGTGCCACTCCCTTCTTGGCCTGCAGAATTTCTGCAGAGAAATCAGCTGATAACCTTATGGGAGTTCTCTTTTACATTATTTATTGCTTTTCCCTTGTTGCTCTTAGTATTTTTTCTTTTTCTTTAATTTTTGTCGGTTTGATTGCTGTGTGTCTCAGCATGTTACTCCTTGGGTTTATCCTGCCTGGGACTCTCTGCACTTCCTAGACTTGGGTGACTGTTTCTTTTTCCATGTTAGCGAATTTTTCTATTATCTCTTCAAATATTTTCTTAGTTCCTTTCTCTCTTTTCCTTCTGGGACCCCTATTATGTGAATATTTGTGCATTTAATGTTGTCCCAGAGGTCACTTAGACTGTTTTCATTCTTTTTTCTTTCTTCTATCCCACAGCAATGATTTCCAACATTCTGTCTTCCAGCTCATTTATATATGCTTCTGTGTCAGTTATTCTGCTATTGATTCTTTCTAGTATATTTTTCATTTCAGTTATTGTGTTTGTTTGTTTGTTCTTTAGTTCTTCCAGGTCATTGTTAAGCATTTCTTGCATCTTATTGGTCCTTGCCTCCACCCTTTTCTGCAAGTTATTGGATCACATTCACTATCATTATTCTGAACTCTTTTTCCAGCCTATCTCCACTTCACTTAGTTGTTCTTCTGGGGTTTTATCTTTTTCCTTTATCTGGGACATATTCCTATGCCATCTCATTTTGTCTAACTTTCTGTGATTGCAGTTTCCATTTCACAGCCTTCAGGATTGTAGTTCTTCTTGATTCTGCTGTCTGCCACTGATGGATGCAGCTGTCTAAGAGATGTGTGCAGGCTTCCTGATGGAAGGGACTTACCTGGTGGGTGGATCTGGGTCTTGTCCCTTTGGTGAGCAGGGCCATGCTCAGGAAAACTTTGAGCCTGTCTGCTGATGGGTGGGCCGGTGTCCCAGTTGGCTGTTTGGCCTGAGGTGTCCCAGCACTGGAGCCTACAGGTTGTTGGGTGGGGCTAATGGTGGCCTCTGAGAGGGCTCATGCCAGTGAGTACTCCCCAGGACTGCCGCTGCTGGTGTCTTTGTCCCTGCAGTGAACCTCTGCCTCCACAGGAGACCCTCCATTACTGGCAGGTAGTCCTGGCCCAGTCTTTTATGGGGTCACTGCTTTTTTTCCCCCTGGGTTCTGATGCACATGGGACCTTGTTGCACTCTCCAAGATTGAAGTCTCTGTTTCCCCCCAGTCCCATGAATTTCCTGTGATCAAACCCCACTGGCTTTCAAAGCCAGATTCTGTGGGAGCTCTTCCTCCCATAGCTGGACCCCCTGGGAAGCCTGATGTGGGACTCAGGACTCTTACTCCTGTGGGAGGGCCTCTGTGGTACAACTACTCTCCAATCTGAGGTTCACCCACCTGGCAGGTTTGGGATTTGATCTCATCGCAATTGCGCCCCTCCTACCATCTAGTTGTGGTCTCTTCTTTGTCTTTGCCTGTAAGGTTTCCTTTTGGGTAGGTTTCAGCATTTTTCTCTTGATGGCTGTTCAGCAGTTAGTTGTGATTTTGGTGTTTCGGTAAGAAGGGGTGAGACCATATCCTTTTACTAACATGGCCATCTTGAGCTCCAGTCTCCTTATCTTTTTGTTTTTTGTTTTTTTTACATTTTTTAAAAATTATAGTTGATTTACAAGGTTGTGTTAATTGCTACTGTATAGCAAAGTGACTCATATATATGCATTCTTTTTTATATTATTTTCCATTATTGCTTTTCCCAGGATTTTGAATATAGTTCCCTGTGCTATACAGTAAGACCTTGTAGTCCATGCATTCTAAATGTAATAGTTTTCATCTGCTAATGTCAAACTCCCAGTCCATCCCCCACTCCCCTTTCCCTTTTGGCAAGCAACCACAAGTCTGTTTTCTATGTCTGAGTCTGTTTCTGTTTCGTAGAAAGGTTCATTTGTGTCATATTTTAGATTCCACATATAAGTGATATCATATGGTTTCAGTCTTTCTCTTTCTGATTTACTTCACTTAGTATGATAATCTCTAGTTGCATTCATTTTGCTGCAAATGGTATTATTTCTTTCTTTTTATGGCTGAGTAGTATTTCATTGTATATATGTACCACATCTTCTTTATGCATTCATCTGTTGGTGGACATTTAGGGTGTTTCCACATTCCAGCTACTGTGAATAGTGCTGCTATGAACATAGGGGTACATATATCTTTTTAATTACAGCTTTGAGTGGATATATGTCCAAGACTGGATTCCTGGATCATTATGGTAATTCTATATTTAGTTTTCTGAGGAACCTCTATAGTGTTTTCCATAGTGGCTGCACCAATTTACATTCACACCAACAGTGTAAGCAGGTTTCCTTTTCTCCACATTTTCCCTAGCATTTGTTATTTGTAGACTTTTTAATAATGGCCATTCTGACTACTGTGAGGTGTAGTTATGATTTTAATTTCTTTAATAGTGATACTGAGCATCTTTTCATGTTCCTATTGTCCATCTGTATGTCTTCTTTGGAGAAATGCCTATTTAGGTCTTCTGCCCATTTTTCCATTGGGTTTTGTTATTGTGGAGCTGTATGAGTAGTTTGTATATTTTAGAAATTAATCCCTTTTCGGTTGCATAGTTTACAAATATTTTTCTCCCAGTCTGTAGGTTGTCTTTTTATTTCATTTATGGTTTCCTTATCTGTGCAAAACTTGTAAGTTTGATTAGGTCCCATTTATTGAATAGGTGTTTGTTTTTATTTCTATTGCCTTGGTAGACTGACCTAAGAAAACATTGGTATGATCTGCTCAGAGAATGTTTTGCCTATGATCTCTTCTAGGGGTTTTATGGTGTCCTCTTATATTGAAGTCTTTATGCCATTTTGAGTTTATTTTTGTATATGGTGAGAGTGTGTGTTTTAACATCATTGTTTCACAGGCAGCTGTCCAAATTTCCCAGCACCACTTGCTGAAGAGACTGTCTTTTCCCCATTGTATATTCTTGCCTCCTATGTCAAAGGTTAATTGACCATAGGCATGTCAGTTTATTTCTGGGCTCTTTATTCTGTTTCATTGATCCATATGTCTGTTTTTATGCCAGTACCAAACTATTTTGATTACTGTAGCTTTGGAGTATTATTGGAAATCTGGGAGAGTTATGACTCCAGCTTTATTCTTTTTTCTCAGGATTGCTTTAGTAATTCTCTGTCTTTTATGGTTCCATATGAATTTTAGGATTACTTGTTCTGGGAAAATGTCATGGGTAATTTGATAGGGATTGCATTAAATCTGCAGACTGATTTAGGTAGTATGGTCATTTTAACAATATTAATTCTCCCAATCAAACAGCATGGGATATCATTCTATTTCTTTGAATCATCTTTAATTTCCTTTATTAATGTTTTATAGATCTCAGCGTATATGTCTTTCATCTCCTTAGTGAGGTTTATCCCTAATTTTTAATTTTTGGTGCAATTTTAAGAGATATTCTTTTTTTTAACATCCCTTTCTGATATTTCATTGTTAAAGAAAGGCAATTGATTTCTGTGTTACTTTTGTATACCTTGCTGAATTCATTTATCAATTCTAGTAGTTTTTGTGTGGAATCTTTAGGGTTTTCTATACATAGTATCATGTCAATTTGCATATAGTGACAAATTTACCTCTTCTCTTCCAGTTTGAATATCTTTTATTCTTTTCTGATTGGTTTAGCTAGGACTTCTAATACTCTGCTGAATAGAAGTTGTGATAGTGGGCATAGTTGTCTTGTTCCACCTTTTAGCAGGAAGGCTTTCAGCTTTTCACCATTGAGTATTATATTGGCTATGGGTTTGTCATAAATAGATTTCATTATGATGAGATATGTTCCCTCTGTTCCCACTTTGGTAAATTTTTTTTTTCATGAATGAATGTTGAATTTTATCAAATGCTTTTTCTGCGTCTATTGAGATGATCATGTGGTTTTTGTCTTTTCTTTTGTTGATGTGTTGTATCACATTGTTTGATTTGCATGTATCAAACCACACTTGTGAACTTTGGATGAATCCCACTTGGTCATGGTGTATGATCTTTTTTATGTGTTTTTGGATTCAGTTTGCTATATTTTATTGAGAGTTTTTGCATCTATATTTATCAAGATATTGACCTGTTATTTTCTTTTTTGGTTGTATCTTTGTCTGATTTTAGTATAGGGGTAATGGTGGCTTCATTGAATGTCCTTGGGAGTGTTCCCTCCTCTTCAATATTTTGGAAGAGTTTGAAAAGGATCAGTATAAATTCTTCTTTGTATGTTTGGTAGAATTCACCTGTGAACCTATCTGATCCTGGATTTTTGTTTGTAGGGAGTTTTAAAATTACAGCATCTACTTCACTTCTAGTATCCATTTGTTCAAATTATCTATTTTGATTCAATCTTGGTGGGCTGTATGTTTCTAGAAACTTGCCCATTTCTCCTAGATTGTTGAATTTTGGGCATATGACTGTTCATAGTATTCCCTTATTTTTTTTAATTTATTTTGTATTTGTGCAATATCAGTTGTGTGTCTCCTTTTTTATTTCATGTTTTGTTTATTTGGGTTCTCTGTCTTTTCTTCTTTGTGGCCCTGGGCAGAGATTTGTCAATCTTATTTATCTGTTCAAAGAACCAGCTCTTGGTTTTACTGATTTTTTCTAGTTTTTTAAAATCTCTGTTTTATGTATTTCTTCTCTTTATTATTTCCTTCCTTCTTAATTTAGGTGTGTTTGCTCTTTTTCTAATTGTTTTAAGTTTTAGGTTAGGTTGTATATCTGAGATTTTTCTTTTTCTTTTTTCTTTTTCTTTTTTGAGGAAGGCCTGTATCACTATGCACGTCCCTCTAAGAACTGCTTTTGCTGCATCCCATAGATTCTGCATGGTTGTGTTTTCGTTGTTGTTTGT
This sequence comes from Hippopotamus amphibius kiboko, assembly GCF_030028045.1. Classification (NCBI taxonomy): domain Eukaryota; kingdom Metazoa; phylum Chordata; class Mammalia; order Artiodactyla; family Hippopotamidae; genus Hippopotamus; species Hippopotamus amphibius. The sequence goes on along the minus strand of NC_080188.1, from coordinate 192,396,839 downwards.
CTCAAGGTCGTTTTTAATTTTTTCTTTGATCTCATCATTGATGCAATGCTTTTTTAGTAGCATGTTGTTTATTCTCCATGTAATCATTTTTTTCTCATTTCTTTTTCTGTGGTTAATTTCTAGTTTCACGCTGTTGTGGTTAGAAAAGATGCTTGAGATAATTTCTATAATCTTAAATTTGTTGAGGCTTGATTTGTGCCCAAGTATGAAGTCAGTCCTGGAGAATGTCCCATGTGCACTTGTAAAGAATGTGTATTCCAGGTTTTTTGGGGATGTAATGTCCTGAAAATATCAATTAAGTCTAACTGTTCTATTATATAAAATTCAGTATCTCTGCTGCTTTATTGAATCTCTGTCTGGAAGATCTGTCCATTGATGTGAGTGGGGTGTTAACGTCTCCTACTATTATTGTATTCCTGTCAGTTTCTCCTTTTATGTCTGTTAGTATTTGTTTTATGTATTTGGGTGCTGCTATATTAGGTCCATATATGTTTACAAGTATAAAATCCCCTTCTTATATCGATCCTGTTATCATTATATAGCTTCCTTCTTCATCTTTCTTTAAGGCCTTTGTTTTAAAGTCAATTTTGTCTGTATGAGTATTGCAACCCTGCTTTTTGTTGTTTTCATTTGAATGAAGTATCTTTTTCCATTTCCTCACTTTCAGTTTATGTGTGTCCTTTGCCCTAAGGTTGGTCTCTTGTAGGCAGCATATTATAAGCTCTATTTTTTAAATCCAATCTGCCACTCTTTGTCTTTTGATTAGCGCATTTAGTCCATTGACATTTAAGGTAATAATTGATAGATATGTATTTATTGCCATTTTAAACCTTGTTTTCCTATTGATTTTATATTTATTCTTTGTCCCTTTCTTTTTGTTTTTCCTTTTGTGGTTTGATGATTCTCTTTTGCATTATACTTCTCTTATTTTTCATTTTTGTGAATCTATTAAATGTGTTTGATTTGTGGTTACTCTGTTTTTTCAAGTGTGTTAACCCCTTTCTATATCTCCTTGACTTACTTGTAGTCATATTGGCTGAAATGCATTCTAGGGGAAGCAATTCTACATTTTCGTATCCACTCTCCCACCTTTTATGATTTTGATGTCGTATTTTACAGGTTCATCCTTTTGCTGTTCATTGTGGTTATATGTTTACTAGCTTATTTAAATGATTTCTTTTCCAATTGTGATATTCTGTTTCCTATAGATTGTTACTTTTCTATTTAGAGAAACTTTTCAATATTTCCTTTTGCATGGGTTTAGTATTGCTGCATTCCTTGTTTTTGCTTATCTGAGAAATTCTTTATCCCCCCTTCTATTCTAAATGGTAATATTGCTGGTTAGAGTATCTTAGGTTGCAGATTTTTCACTTTCAGGACTTTGAATATATCTCACCACTCACTCCTGACCTGTAACGTTCCTGTCGAAAAACCAGCTGATAGCCTTATGGCAGTTCCCTTGTAATTAACACTGTTTTTCTCTTGCTTTCTTTAGAATACTCTGTTTATCTTTAACTTTTGCCACATTAATTAATATATCTTGGTGTAGGTCTGTTTGGGTTTATCTTGTTTAGGACCCTCTGTGTTCCTGTACCTGGATATCTGTTTCCATCTTTAGGTTTGAGAAGTTTTCAGCCATAATTTCTTCAAATGCATTTTTGATCCCCTTTTGTCTTTATTCCTCTTCTGGAATCCCTATTATGTGTGGATTGGCACACTTTATATTATGCTGTAGATCTCTTATATTACTTTCACTTTTTTTTTCATTTGGCTTTCTGTGTACTGTCATGATTGAGTGATTTCTGTTATTCTATCTTCAGTTCACTTTTTCATTCTTCTACAAGATTCGTTCTGCTATCCATTGCCTTTAGCTCAGCTCTCGGCAAATGAGTTTTCTAGTTTTTCTTGGTTCCTCTTTACATTTTCTATTTCCTTTTAACAGTACTCTGCATTTATATCAATAGCCTTTCTTGATTCCTTCAGTATTTTCATTATCTCCCTTTTGAAATCAATGTCTGTTGTACTGAAGAGGTCTGCTTCATTGTTTTTTCATTCAGGGGAATGCTCTTGATCTCTTAACTGGGAGTGGTTCCTCTGCTTCATTTTTCTTATATTTCTCTTACTCTATGAGTTTAGGGAAAACAACTATCTACTGTGGATTTGGAGGGCTATTTATATGTGGGATTATCCCTGTGTAGCTTGCGTGGGTTTAATATATTTGGTGCAAGGGCTCTTTTTAGTATGGATGCCTGCTGGCTCTTTCCTCAGCATGTGTTGGTTGTTATCCCCTTCAGAGGGGATGTACAGATGTGGCGGCTGGTGCCCAGTCCTGGGGTTCTTGGTGGTGGTGGCAGTGGCTCAGGCATGCCTCTTGCTCATGAGATGGGAGCAGGAGCTGCTCACAACCACTCTCAGAGTTTGGGCAGTCTCTGGTGGTGGCCTATGGCTATTCCTGGGGTCCAGAAGGGAGGCAGCAGCAGCCTGCCACCACTCTTGGAGTCCAGATGTGTGGCTTCAGGGGTCTGTGACCACTCTTTGGGTCCAGGCAGGAGGTGTCAGGGGCCTGCATCCACTCCTGGTTCCAGGAAAGTGGCAGCAGTGGCCAGGGACTGCTCCTGGGGTCCAGGAAGGAGGTGGTAGAGGCTCATACCTCCCCTGGATCCCATGCAGGCAGCATCCTTACCTCTGCGAGTGCACACACAGGGAAAAAGGCTACAATCTGGTTCCTATCCCTCCCCTCATACACCCCCCAAACAATGGCAACTCACCTCTAAGGTGGCCCAGGCTTCCTCCATGTATACTCAGAGCCGCAGTCACACCGGATTCAAGCCCCCCCATTCCTTCTCTGCATTGCCAACCCCATTCTAATTCTTTGTTCTGATCTCCAAAGCCCGAGTTCCAGCCCCCAGCCCCCACCAGCACCAGGCTGGGTAATGCAGGACAGCAGCCCTGACCACCTGTGGAATTCTTGATCTGTTCTGGCTGCTGCAAACTGGCTGCTGTGCTCTGCTCCAAGGCTCTGACGCATCCCTCCTGTCACAGCCAATCACCCAGCCAGCCACTGAGGGGGTTTCCCAGAGTACAGGAACCTTTCGTCTTTCACAGATCCCTCTCAGTGGTGCAGGTCCTGTCCCAATTATTTTCTAACTTCTATTTTTCCACTTTTCTTTTCTCCTGCCTGGTTACATGGAGATTTTCTTGCCCATTCAGCAGTCCAAGGTCTTCTGCCAGCGTTCAGTAGATATTCTGTGAGAATCATTCCATATGTAGGTGTAGTTTTGATGTATTTGAGGGATAAGTTGAGCTTCATGTCCTAGGACTCTGCCAACTTGATTGCTCCCCCCAACAATGTATTTCTTGTTTTTTTCTTTTTCTCACATTCAATGAAAAATTTAGCAGTACACTCACAAAGGCTTTTCTGGTAATAAAGTCTCTCTATCCTAATTTTCTAGAATATTGCCATGAAAAGTCTGTTGAAACCATGCTGCAGTTCTCAACACAAAATATAAACCTTCTAGATAAAGGCAGACATAATACCTTTTATGAAGATTACAGTTAAGAAATGAAAATACTTTTATGTCCATTTTAGTATTCTAGACAACCTGTATACTTTTGTCACCAATGTGTACAACCTGTTGTTTTTGTCACTATGTTTCATTTTCCAAGGCAGCCTCCATTTTAAATTCATTTCAGTAAAGTTTCTTAATTGAATACATAATGATTCACTTAAAACATATCACTATTTTCATGAAAACAAATTTACAAAGTAGGAAAAAAAGAATCCTTTTATCAGTTGATATGTCCTAATTTCTAGTTGGCATAATGGGTGTTCTAGCTGGTTGGCTGGAGTGGCTGGCAGCAAAACTAAATAACCACAAGAATAAGAAATGGGTAGTAAGTAAAGGAATAGGAAGTAATTGCACCTCAGATCTAGGTGGAGAACACATGTTTGGGGCAAGAGAGCTGGGCAAGAACTCAATATTTTAGGATCAGCAACTCAGGTGTTTAATGGAATTCATATAAAAGTCTAAAAATATATGCTGAGAGGCACTGTTGTAGAGTGGTTAGTCATGTGGGCTGTGTAACCTGATAGACTTTCTTGTCTTTGCCATTCCTTATCTGGGTGACCTTGGGCAAGATGCTTGACATCTTGGTGCTTCAGTTTCCTCATTTATAAAATAGGGATAATAATAATGGCACCTACTTTTAATTAAGATGTAAAATGTAAAGCCCTTATTATAGTGCCTGGCACACAGTACATTCACAGTGAACGTTAGCTGTCAGCTGTTATTAGTGTACGTTATCAGCATACCATAGAAGAAGGTCTGGAGGGAATATTCTGAGGGTTAATATGAGTGTGTGTGTGGTTTTTTTTAAATCTTTTTATTGGACTATAATTCCATTACACTATTGTGCCAGTTTTTGAGGTACACCAAAGTGAATCAGCTGCATTTATACATATATCCCCATATCCCCTCCCTCCTGCGACTCCCTCCCACCCTCCCTATCCTGGACTTCTAAGTCATCACCCATCATTGAGTTTATCTCCCTATGTTAGACAGCAACTTCCCACTAGCTCTTTATTTTACATTTGGTAGTGTATATATTTCAATGCTACTCTCTGATTTCGTCTCAGCTTCCCCTTCCCCCCACCCCCACCCCATATCCTCAAGTCCGTTTTCTACATTTGCATCGTTATTCTTGCCTTGTCACTGGGTTCATCAGTACCATTTTTTTAGATTCCATATATATGAATTAACATACAATATTTGTTTTTCTCTTTCTGGCTTACTTCCCTCTATATGACAGACTCTAGATCTCTCCACATCACCACAAATGACTCAATATTATTCTTTTATATGGCTGAGTAATTTTCCATTGTATATATGTGCCACATATTCTTTATCCATTCATCTGTTGATGGGCATTTAGGTTGCTTCCATGTCCTGCCTATTGTAAATAGTGCTGCAATGAACATTATGGTACATGTTTCTTTTTGGATTATGGTTTTCTTTGGGTATATGCCCAGTAGTGGGATTACTGGGTCATGTGGTAGTTCCATTTTTAGTTTTTTAAGGAACCTCCAAACTATTTTCCATAGTGGCTGTACCAACTTACATTCCCACCAACAGTGCAGGAGGGTTCCCTTTTCTCCACACCCTTCCAACATTTTTTGTTTCTAGATTTTTTGATGATGGCCATTCTGACCGGTGTGAAGTGATACCTCATTGTGGCTTGACTTGCATTTCTCTAACGATTAGTGATATTGAGCATCTTGTCATGTGCTTGTTTGCCATCTGCATGGAGAAATGTCTATTTAGGTCTTCTGCCCATTTGTGGATTGGGTTATTTGCTTTTCTGGTATTAAGCTACATGAGCTTCTTATATATTTTGGAGATTAAACCTTTGTCTGTTGCTTCATTGGCAAATATTTTCTCCCATTCTAAGGGTTGTTTTCTTGTCTTGTTTATGGTTTCTTTCACTGTGCAAAAGCTTTTAAGTTTCATTAGGTCCCATTTGTTTATTTTTTATTTTATTTCCATTATTCTAGGAGGTGGGTCAAAAAGGATCTTGCTTTGGTTTTTGTCATGGAGTGTTCTGCCTATGTTTTCCTCAAAGAGTTTTACAGTGTCTGGCCTTACATTGAGGTCTTTAATCCATTTGTTGTTTATTTTTGTGTATGGTGTTAGGAAGTGTTCTAATTTCATTCTTTTATAGGTAACTGCCCACTTTTCCCAGCACCACTTATTAAAGAGGTTGTCTTTTTTCCACTGTATAGCCTGCTTTGTCAAAGATAAGCTGCCCATATGTGTGTGGGTTTATCTCTGGGATCTCTATTGTGTTACATTGATCTATGTTTCTCTTTTAGTACCAGTACCATACTGTCTTGATCACTGTAGCCTTGTAGTATAGTTTGAAGTCAGGAAGTTTGATTCCACCAACTCCATCTTTCCTTCTCAAGATTGCTTTGGCTATTCGGGGTCTTTTGCATTTCCACACAAATTGTAAGATTTCTTGTTCTAGTTCTGTGAAAAATGCTGTTGGTAATATGATAGTAATTGCATTGAATCTGTAAATTGTTTTGGGTAGTACAGTCATTTTCACAATGTTGATTCTTCCAATCCAAGAACATGGTATGTCTCTCCATCTGTTTGTATCTTCTTTGATTTCTTTCATCAGTGTCTTACAGTTTTCTGCATACAGATCTTTTGCCTCCTTAGGCAGGTTTATTCCTAGGTATTTTATTTTTTGTGTTGCAATGGTAAATGGAAGAGTTTCCTTAATTTCTCTTTCTGCTTTTTTGTTGTTAGTGTATAGGAATGCAAGAGATTTCTGTGCATTAATTTTGTATCCTGCTACTTTACTAAATTCATCAATTAGTGCTAGCAGTTTTCTGGTACAATCTTTAGGGTTTTCTATGTATAATATCATGTCATCTGCAGAGTGACAATTTTACTTCTTCTTTCCCAATTTAGATGCCTTTTATTTCATTTTCTTCTCTGATTGCTGTGGCTAAAACTTCCAAAACTACGTTGAATAATAGCGGTGAGAGTGGACATCCTTGTCTTGTTCCTGTTCTCAGAGGGAATTCTTTCAGTTTTTCCCCATTGAGAACGATGTTGGCTTTTGGTTTTTCATATATGGCTTTGATTATGTTGAGGTAATTTCCTTCTATGCCCATTTTCTGGAGAGCTTTTATCATAAATGGATGTTGAACTTTGTCAAAAGCTTTTTCTGCATCTATTGAGATGATCATATGGTTTTTATCCTTCAAGTTGTTGATATGATGTATCACAATGATTGATTTGAGTATATTGAAGAATCCTTGCATCCCAGGGATAAACCCCACTTCATCATGGTGTATGATTTTTTTAATGTGCTGTTGGAGTCTGTTAGCTAGTATTTTGTTGAGGAGTTTTGCATCTATATTCATCAGTGATATTGGTCTGTAGTTTTCTTTTTTTGTGACATCTTTGCCTGGTTTTGGTATCAGGGTGATGGTAGCCTCGTAGAATGAGTTTGGGAGTGTTCTGCCTTCTGCCATATTTTGGAAGAGTTTGAGAAGGATAAGTGTTAGCTCTTCTTGAAGTGTTTGATAGAATTCGCCCGTGAACCCATCTGGTCCTGGGCTTTTGTGTGTTGGGAGATTTTTAATCACAGCCTCAATTTCCATACTTATGATTGTTCTGTTCATGGTTTCTATTTCTTCCTGGTTCAGTCTTGGAAGACTGTATTTTTCGAAGAATGTATCCATTTCTTCCAGGTTATCCAATTGATTGGCATATAGTTGCTTGTAGTAGTCTCTCATGATGTTTTGTATTTCTGAGGTGTCCGTTGTGACTTCTCCTTTTTCATTTCTAATTCTGTTGATTTGCATCTTCTCCCTTTTTTTCTTGATGCGTCTGGCTAATGGTTTATCAATTTTGTTAATCTTCTCAAAGAACCAGCTTTTAGCTTTATTTATTTTTCTTATGGTTTCTTTCCTTTCTTTTTCATTTATTTCTGCTCTGATCTTTATGATTTCTTTCCTTCTGCTCACTTTGGGGTTTCTTTGTTCTTCTTTCTCTAGTTGTTTGAGGTGTAAGGTTAGGTTGTTTATTCAATCATTTTCTTGTTGCTTAAGGTAGGACTGTATTGCTATAAACTTCCCTCTTAGAACTGCTTTTGCTGCATCCCATAGGTTTTGGGTTGTTGTGTTTTCATTGTCATTTGTTTCTAGATATTTTTTGATTTCCTCTTTGATTTCTTTAGTGATTCCTTGGTTGTTTAGGAGTGAATTGCTTAGCCTCCATGTGTTTGTATTTTTTGCAGTTTTTTTCCTGTAATTGATATCTAGTCTCATGGTGTTGTGGTCTGAGAAGATGCTTGATATGATTTCAATTTTCTTGAATTTGCTGAGGTTTGATTTGTGACCCAAGATGTGATCTATCCTGGAAAATGTTCCATGTGCACTTGAGAAGAACGTGTAGTCTGTCGTTTTTGGATGGAATGTCCTATAAATATCAATGAAGTTGAGATGGTAAATGTGTCATTTAAAGCTTGTGTGTCTTTATTGATTTTCTGTTTGGATGATCTGTCCATGGATTTAAGTGGGGTGTTCAAGTCTCCCACTATTATTGTGTTCCTGTCGATGTCCCCTTTTATGGCTGTTAGCATTTGCCTTATGTATTGAGGTGCTGCTATATTGGGGGCATAGATATTTACCATTGTGATGTTCTTCTTGAATGGATCGCTTGATCATTATGTAGTGTCCTTCCTTGTCTCTTGTAAGAGTCTTTACTTTAAAGTCTAATGTGTCTGATATGAGTATTGCTACTCCAGCTTTCTTTTGACTTCCATTTGCATGGAATTTCTTTTCTTGTCCCTTTCCTTTCAGTTTATATGTATCCCTTGGTCTGAAGTGGGTTTCTTGTAGGCAGAATATAGAAGGGTCTTGTTTTTGGATCCATTCAGCCAGTCTGTGTCTTTTGGTTGGAGCATTTAATCCATTTACATTTAAGGTGATTATTGACATGTGTGTTCCAATTACCATTTTCTTAATTGTTTTGGGTTTGTATTTGTAGGGGTTTTCCTTTTCTTGTGTTTCCTACTTAGAGAAGTTCCTTTAGCACTTGTTGTAAGGCTGGTTTGGTGGTGCTGAATTTTCTTAACTTTTGCTTGTCTGGAAAGCTTTTGATTTCTCCCTCGAATCTGAATGAGATTCTTGCTGGGTAGAGTATTCTTGGCTGTAGGTTTCTCTCTTTCAGGACTTTCAGTATATCCTGCCATTCCCTTCTGGCCTGCAGAGTTTCTGTAGAAAGGTCAGCTGTTATCCTTATGGGTTTTCCCCTATATGTTATTTGTTGCTTTTCTCTTGCTGCTTTTAATATTTTTTCTTTGTGTTTAATTTTTGTTAGTTTGATTAATATGTGCCTTGGTGTATTTCTCCTTGGGTTTATTCTGTATGGGACTCTCTGTGCTTCTTGGACTTGGTGAATTATTTCCTTTCCCATGTTGGGGAAGTTTTCCACTATAACCTCTTCAAATATTTTCTCAGACCCTTTCTTGTTTTCTTCTTCTTCTGGGATGCCTATAATTCGAATGTTGGTATGCTTAATGTTATCACTGAGGTCTCTGAGACTGTCTTCTAATCTTTTTATTCTTTTTTCTTTTTCCTGCTCTGTGGCAGTTATTTCCCCCATTCTATCTTCCAACTCACTTATTCGTTCTTCTGCCTCAGTCATTCTGCTGGTTATAGCATCTAGAGTATTTTTAATTTCCGTTATTTTGTTATCCATTGCTGTTTGTTTTTCTGAGTTCTTATGAACTGTTTCTTGTACTTTCTCTATTTTGTTATCGAGATTTTGTATCATTTTTACTATCATGACTGTAAATTCTTTTTCAGGCATTTTTCCTATTTCCTTTTCATTTATTTGGTCTTGTGGGTTTTTTTCCTGCTCCTTTGCCTGCATGGTGTTTCTTTGTTTCCTCATGGTTGTCCAAACTTTTGGGGTTGCTTGTCCTGGTGATAGAGGTGTTTATATAAGACTGTCCAAGCCTCAGACTAATGTCCAAGTATTGGATTAAGCAAATATTAAGTCTAGGAAACACATACATGTATAAGACATACAATTACGGAATCTGTTAGGACATAAGGCTCTAGAAAGACCTGACAGAACCCCTGTGTGCTATCAGATATTCAAAGAGAAACCCAACAGAAATTAACAACTGAAACAGAACAAATCAGAGACAAAAGCAAAAGCAAACAAATAAACAAATATCACCTTACACATACAAACATTAATCCAGGGAGATTTTGTAAGCTAGGATCAAATATAGAAAAGAGCCAGAGTACCACCAGAGAGAATGGAGATTCTCAGAATGTAATTAGACAACTGTACTAAGAACTAAGATAAAGACAAAAGCCTAATATTAAATACCAAGGCAGTGCGTCTTCTGGAGAATAGAGCAAGGAGTCTGAGCAGACTGATAGTGTTGCTTATAAGTATGTTAAGATAAAATAAACTTAAAATGGCTGGAAGAAAGGGGAACAGAAGAGTGTAATGTAGTTGGAAATATGCAAATAAAAAGAAAGGAATAGAAATGTATAAAAGATAGGGATGAAAAGAAAGTATGAGAGATATATTGTCCGTACTACCAAAAACTTAGCTAGATATAGAAGTATATAAAAAGGCAAAAAAAAAAAAGAAGAATAAAAATATCATTAAAAAATTATGTTATAAAACTTGTAGATCCCTTAGGGCTAAGATCGTATTTAATAAAGAAAAAATAAATTAAAAAAAAAGAGAGAGAGAAAAGAAAAAAAAAAAAAATCCAGAACTGATCCCAGAATGGACCAGTTCAATAGATATTGATATTATTTTTTCTGTTTGCTTAGCGTCTCAGCTGTAAGTGTCCTTCTCCTTGCCTTGGGTTTTTTTGCATTATTCGGTGACCAGCAGAGGTTCCTTTATTGTTCGTCTGTAAGCGTCGGTGTGTGGGGAGGGAGAGGGTACAATAGTGGCTCCTTCTCCTGGGAGTGAGTGAGCAGTGGCGCACTGTTGTTTGAGTCGGGCTTGGAGGTGCCTGTTGCAGAGGGACGCTGGTGGCTCAGGCGTAAACAGAAAGTCTTAGAGTTGGGCCTCTCTCGGGGTTTTTTTTTTGTTGCTGTTTTTTTTTTTTTTTTCTCTCAGCAACCTCCCTGCTGCTGGCGTTGCAAGGGGTTTTAGCCCCGCCTGAGCACCTGAGAATGCTTGTTATCCCTGAGCGCCTTAGGTGGCCCGCAGGGCGTCTCTCCACTGCCTGTTGCAGAGGCGCCGAAAGAGAGGGAGAGGCTATGCGCGCGGCTCCTCCCCCCCGCCCGTGAGCCTGCAGCCTCCAGCCGCCATTATGGCCGGGCAGCTCTCAGGGACGGGCACTCCTCTCCGCGGACCTCCTCCCTCCTGTCCGCTCTGTCCGTCACCCTACCGGCAACAATGTTTCTCACCCTGAACCAGCTCTCCGGTTGCCAATGTTTCTCACCCTGAACCAGCTCTCCAGTTGCCGCGCTCCCGCTCCTGGACCCTCCGTTCAGCCACGGATCGATGTCTCGGTCCGGGAACGCTGAGCTGCACTGCGGACCCTCCGTGTGTTTCTCACTCCCTCCCATCTGCCACAGCTCCGCGCTTCACCCTCTTTGAGCCATTGTAGATGCCTCCCTACCGGCTATGTCGGGCTCTCCAAGGTCCTTTCTGGTGTCCGAGGCTGTCTGCTGGTGTTCAGCTGGTTCTCTTTGGGAATGACTGCGTCCTTCCGTGCATTCCCAATGCATCTGTGGAGAGGGATGCACTCCACGTCCCTCTACTTTGCCACCATCTTTTCTCCCCCCACTTTGGGGTTTTTATGTTCTTTCTCTAATTGTTTTTGCTGTAAGATTAGGTTGTTTATTTGAAATTTTACTTGTCTCTTGAGGTCGGATTGTATTCCTATTTACTTCCCTCTTAGAACTGCTTTTGCTGCATTCCATAGGTTTTGGGTCATCGTGTTTTCATTGTCATTTGTTTCTAGATATTTTTTGATTTCGTCTTTGGTTTCTGCACTGACTTCTTGGTTGTTTAATAGCATATTGTTTAGCCTCCATGTGTTTGTATTTTTTTAGTTTTTTTTTCCTGTAATTGATGTATAGTCTCATGGTGTTATGGTCAGAGAAGATGCATGATATGATTTCAGCTTTCTTGACTTTACTGAGGCTCGATTTATGCCCCAAGATATGATCTATCCTGAAGAATGTTCCATGTGCACTTGAGAGGAAAGTGTATTCTCTAGTTTTTAGATAGAATGTCCTATAAATATCCAGTCAAAATGGTCTAATGTCTCATTTAAAGCTTATGTTTCCTTATTTATTTTCTGCTTGGGTGATCTGTCCATTGGTGTATGTGTGGTGTTAAAGTCTCCTACTATCATTGTTACTGTCAATGTCCCCTTTTATGTCTGTTAGCATTTGCCTTATGTATTGAGGTGCTCCTATGTTGAGTGCATAGATATTTACAATTGCTGTATGTTCTTCTTGGATTGATCCCTTGATCATTATGTAGTGTCCTTCCTTGTCTCTTCCAATAGTCTTTACTTTAAAGTCTAATTTGTCTGATATGAGTACTGCTACTCCAGCTTTCTTTTGACTTCCATTTGCATGGAATATCTTTTTCATTTTTTCATCCCCTTACTTTCAGTCTGTATGTGTCCCTTGGTCTGAAGTGGGTTTCTTGTAAACAGCATATATAAGGGTATTGTTTTTGTATCCATTAAGCCAGTCTGTGTCTTTTGGTTGGAACATTTAATCCACTTACATTAAAAGTAATTATTCACATGTATGTTCCTATTACCATTTTGTTAATTGTTTTGGCTATGTTTTTGTAGGTCTTTTCCTTCTCTTGTGTTTACTGCCTAGAGGAGTTCCTTTAGCAATTGTTGTAAGGCTGGTTTGGTGGTGCTGAATTTTCTTAACTTTTGCTTGTCTGTAAAGCTGTTGATTTCTTAATTGAATCTGAATGAGATTCTTGCTGGGTAGAGTATTCTTGGCTGTAGATTTTTCTCTTTCAAGAATTTAATTATCTCCTACCACTCCCTTCTGGCCTGCAGAGTTTCTGCAGAGAGATCAGCTATTATCCTTATGTGTTTTCCCATATATGTTATGTTGCTGTTCTCTTGCTGCTTTTAATATTTTTTCTTTGTGTTTAGTTTTTGTTAGTTAGATTAATATATCCCTCAGTGTGTTTCTCTTTGTGTTTATTCTGTATGGGACTTTCTGCACTTCTTGGACTTGGGTAACTATTTCCTTTCCCATGTGGTGGAAATTTTCCACCATAATCTCCTCAAATATTTTCTCAGACCCTTTCTTTTTTTCTTCTTCTTCTGGGACATCTGTGATTGAACTGTTGGTACACTTAATGTTATCCCCGAGGTCTCTGAGACTGTCTTCCATTCTTTTTATTCTTTTTATTTTCTCCTGCTCTGTGGCAGTTATTTTCCCCATTGTATCTTCCAACTCACTTACTCATTCTTCTGCCTCAGTTATTCTGCTGTTTATACCATCTATAGTATTTTTAATTTCAGTGATTGTGTTGTTCATTACTGTTTGTTTGCTCTGTAGTTTTTCTAGGTTCTTATTAAATGTTTCTTGTATTTTTTCTATTTCATTTTCAAGATTTTGGATCATCTTTACTATCATTACTCTGAATTCTTTTTCAGGCATTTTTCCTATTTCCTCCTCATTTATTTGGTCTTGTGGGCTTTTATCTTACTCCTTTGCCTCCAAGGTGTTTCTTTGTTTTCTCATTTTGTCTAATTTATAGTATCTGCTTTCTCCTTTCCCTATGCTGCCTAGTAGTAATTCCTCTTATCTCTGTTCTGTTTGGCTTGAGGTGTCAAGCACTGGAGCTTGCTGGTCTTTGGTTGGTTTTGGAGCTTGGTGTTGAGAACGAAAACTCTGGAGGAGCACTTGCTGATTAATATTCCATGGGGTCAGGAGTTCTCTGGTGGTCCAATGTCCTGGACTCTGCTGTCTCAATGGTCCAGGTTTAACCCCTGGGCAGGGCACCAATACCCTGGAAGCTGCATGGCATGGAGAAAAAGGAGGCAGAAGGAGAGCCAAGAAAAAAGAAAGAAAAAAGGAAAGAAGGGGAAAGGACAAAAAGATCCCTAAGACTGGTGGTGAAAGCAACTCTAATCAGTCAAAATCACACAAGGAGATGAGCACACTTGCACTTGAACAAAGAGAAGAGGGATAGAAACCAAAGAGAAGAGAAAAAGAGAGAGTAAAGAAAATAAAGAAGAGTATACTCATACCAATTACAAGCAAATTCACATACAAATATATATAGTAAAGATTTAACAAATAGCTAAAACCAGAAACAAGACAAACATATGAAGAAATCCTCCAGTACTTCTAGGTAGGGCTCTGCACCTGCTGTGGAGAGGGCTATGCAGAGCTCAGACTGTGATCTGGTATTAGTCCTGTGTGTGTTTGTCCCCATAGTCCCCAGTTGTCCCCTATGTCTACAGTCTCTATTGTAGAAACACTCATCTATTCAGGTGATCCACAGATGCAGATTCTTTCAAGCCTATTGTGGGCATTAAATCTCCTCCTCCTGAAGCTGTTTCTCTTTCTCTTCTTTGGTCTTCAGTCCTCAGGGATCAGTTTTGGTTTTGGTCCCTACTTTGTGTGTGGGTTGCTCTCAGGAGTCAGTTCCCCTGCCCAGGTAAGAGGGGGCAAAAGAGGGTGACTGGGGCTCATTTGCAACTTCAGGTTGGGGGGTAGGGAGAGATATGGCAGTGTAACTGAAATCTGTGGGAGTGCTTGCAGCAGCAGAGGTCAGTGTGAGCCTGATGTGTGCTGTGTGTTTTCCTAGGGAAGTTGGTCCTGATTGCAGGACCCTTGGTGGTGTTGGGCATCACCTACTGCTGAGAGGGTGTGGTCAGTGTCTTGCCTGACACACAGGACCCTCGGTGGCTGAGGGTGGGTGGGCTGCAGGGCCCAGCAGCAGAGAGCCAGGGTGGGGGAGCAGGGTGGTGGGCAGGTGGGTGGGTGTTTGCAGGACCTAGTGGCACTCAGGGTGGGTGGGGTGATAGGCTGGGGGAGCGTCCTTTTTGATCCAGCAGTCATAGGTCACACATCTTCACAGCCTGTGAGTTTGCAGAGAGGGAAGTTCCTCTGAAGCACTCCAAAACAAAAGTCCCCTGCCTCTCCGTCTAGCCCAGGATTTTCCCCCAAACTCCCTCCTAGCTTGCTGCTGCACCTGCCCCCCAGGCTGTTCTCATGCAATCAGTCCAAGCTCTCTCCCTGGTGTCTCTTCTCTGAAGCCCAAGCTTTGGCACCCGGCCCCCACAGCTGCTGCAGGTGAGCAGATTATCTTCTCTGGCTGGCGAGTGCTGCCTGACTCCTCTGTGTGGGGATCTCTCTGCTCTGCCCTTGGTACACCTGCTGTTGCTCTCTCTTCTGGGGGCTTTGAGGCTTCCCCTTGTCCTTCCCTGCTAGTGAGGGGGCTCCCCAGTGTGTGGGAGCCTTCCCCCATTCACAGCTCTCTCCCAGAGGGGCCAGTCTCCTCAGGATTCTTTGTCTCTTTCCCTTCTTTCCTTTGTGCTACCTAATTACGTGGAAATTCTCTTACCTTTTTGGTGGTCTGAGGTCTCCTGCTGGCATTCAGAAGGTGTTCTCCAGGAGCCACTCCCCAAGAAGATGTATTTTTGATGTATTTGTGGGGAGGAAGGTAATCTCCAAGTCCTACTCCTCTGTCATCTTTTTCAAGGTCTCCCCAACAATGTATTTCTTCTTAATTCCATTTTTGTGGGCTCTATGTTTCTAGAAAATTGTCCACTTCTTCTAGGTTGTTGAATTTGTTGTCATATAATTGTTCATATTATTCTCTTAAATTTTATTTTATTCTGCAGTATCAATTAATATTTCTGCTTTTTCATTTCTTATTTTGTGTATTTGAGTTCTCTGTCTTTTCCCCTTGGTGAGCCTAGCCAGAGGTTTGTCAATTTTGCTTACCCTTTCAAAGAACCAGTTCTTGGTTTTATTAACTTACTTTATTATTTTTAATCTCTATTTTACTTATTTCCTCTGTGATCTTATTTCCTTCCACTGAATTTAGCTTTTGTTTGTTATTCTTTTCCTAATTGTTTTAGGTGGTAGGTTAGGTTATTTATTTGAGATTGTTTTTTTTTTTTTTCTTGAAGATTTTCTGTCCAAAAAATCTGTCCATTGATGTGAGTGAGATGTTAAAGTGTCCTACTATCCTTGTATTCCTGTCATTTTCTTGCTTTATGTCTAATATTATTTGTTTTATGTATTTGGGTGCTCCTATATTAGGTGCATACATGTTGATGAATGTCAAATCCTCTTCATGTGTTGATCCTTTTATTATTATATGTTTCCTTTTTTTAATCTGTCTTTATGGCCTTTGTTTTAAAGTGAACTTTGTCTGATTTGAGTATTGCAACCCCCACTCTTGCCATTTCCATTTGCATGAAATATCTTTTTCAATCCCCTTGCTTTCAATCTATGTGTATCCTTTGCCTGAAAGTGGGTCTCTGTAGGCATCATATTGTAGGCTCTTGCTCTTTAATCCAGTCTGCCATTCAATGTCTTTTTTTTTTAATTTTTATTTTATATTAGAGTATAGCTGATTTACGATGTTGGGTTAGTTTCAGGTGTACAGCAAAGTGATTCAGTTATACATATCTGTATATCCATTCTTTTTCGGACTCTTTTCCCATATAGATTGTTACAGAATATTGAGTAGAGTTTCCTGTGCTAAATAGGAATTCTTGATTATCTATTTTATGTATAGTAGTGTGTATATGTTAATCCCAAACTCCTAATTTATCCATCTCCCCACCTTTCCCCTTTGGTAGCCATAAGTTTGTTTTTGAAATCTGTGAGTCTTTTTCTGTTTTGTAAATATGTCCATTTGTATCATATGTTTAGATTCCACATATAAGTGATGTCATATGATATTTATCTTTGTCTGACTTCCCTTAGTTTGATAATCTTTAGGTTTATCCATGTTGCTACAAATGGCATTATTTCATTCTTTTTATGGCTGAGTAATATTCCATTTTGTGTGTGTGTGTGTGTCTGTATGATCTATGTCTTTTGATTGGAGCATTTAGTCCACTGATACTCAAGGGTATTAACTGATAAATAACTGATAAATTATTGTCATTTTAAACCTTCTTTTCCAGTTGAGCCTATGTTTCTTTTTTGTTTTGTTTTTTTTTTTTTTTCTTTTTTTGTGGTTTGATGGTTCTCTTTTATTTTATCCTTGCATTCTTTTTGGTTTTTGTGAATCTATTGTGTGTTTTTGGTTTGTGGCTTTGCTGTTTTTCAAGTTTGTTAATCCCGTACTATATCTGTTGGCTTTGGACTGATAGTCATATAGGCTCAAACACACTCTTGAAAACACAGAAAACAAAAAGAATCTACATTTTCTTACTCTCCCTTGACATTTTATGATTTTGATGTCCTCTTACACTTTTATATTTATCCTTTTGCTGTTCCTTGTGTTTATCTCTGCTTTCAAAAATAGATTTTTTTTCTTTTTGATCAGGATACTGGTTTATGTAAGTGATTTACTTTCCAATTGTGATTTGTTTTTCTCTATAGATTCTTACTACTTTTCTACTTAGAGAAGAACTTTCAATATTTCCTTTAGCATAGGTTTAGTATTGCTATATTCTTTTAGTTTTTGCTTGTCTTAGAAATTCTTTCTCTCTTTCTATTCTAAATGATAATATTGCTGGGTAGATTATCCTAGGTTGCAGATTTTTCCCTTTCAGGACTTTGAAATGTTTCTTTAGAGAAATCAGTGATAGCCTTATGGGGGTTCCCTTGTAATTAACTCTTTGTTTTTCTCTTTCTGCCTTTAGAATCTCCTCTTTAACTTTTGTCATTTTGATTATAATATTTCTTGGTGTAGGTCTGTTTGGGTTCATCTTGTTTGGAATCCTCTGTGCTTCCTATACATGTATATCTATTTCCTTCTTACATTTGGGAAGTTTTCAGCCATAATTTCTTCAAATGTATTTTTCAATCCCCTTTTCTCTTTCTTCTCCTTCTGGGATCCCTATTATGCATAGATTGGCACACATTATATTATTCCATAGGTCTCCTATATTGCTTTCATTTTATTTTTCTTTTGGCTTTCTGTTTGTTGTTCTGATTAGGTGGTTTTCATTTTTCTATCTTCCAGATCATTTATTCTTTCTTCTGCATTATTCATTCTGCTATTCATTGCCTTTATTTCACCTTTCATCTCTGCAAATGAGTTTTCTAATTTTTCATGGCTCCTCCTTATAGTTTCTAAGTCCTTTCTACAGTACTCTGTATTTGTGTTGATAGTCTTTCTTAATTCCTCCAGTATTTTCATTACTTCCTTTTTGAACCCAGTGTCTATTAGACTGAGGAGGTCAGTTTCATTGTTTGTTCATTCAGGGTAATTCTCTTTGTCTTTTAACTGGGAGTGCTTTCTCTGCTTTTTCATTTTACTTATTTTTCTCTTACTGTGTGAGGTTAGAAGAAACAATTATCTACTGTAGTCTTGGAAGGGCTATTTATAGGTGAGAGTGTTGCTGTGTAGCTTGTATGGGTATAATATTTTTGGCATGAAGGCTGCTTATAGTTTAGATGCCTGCTGTCTCTTTCCTCAGCATGTTCTGGCTATCTCCTTGATAGTGGGTATGCAGATGCATGTGCTCTCCTGGGGCTCCACACCAGCAGGGGCAGCGACTGTCACCTGCTTGCCTGTGTCAGAGTGGCAGCAGCTGTCTGTGATCACTCCCTGGGCTTGTGATTGTGGGGGCAGTGATTGGTGCCTACTTGTGTGTCTCTCAGCAGTGGCAGTAGCCTGTGCCCACCTCTGTAAATCGTGATGGCAGTAACAGCTTGCACCTATCCCCAGAGTTCACGTAGGTGTTGTCCTGTTGTTGGAGAGTATATGCATGCATGCAGGGAAAGAAGCTCCAGTGGCAGTCTGGGCCCTCCACTTGTGCACCCCCCAGCAATGGTCCCAGGCTTATTCAATGTATATCCTCAGTTGCAGCTGCACAACACTCCAGTCCCTTCCAGCTGTCTCCACACAGCCAACCCCAGTCCTCTCCCTGGTTCTGACCTCCATAGCCCAAGCCTCCAGCTTTGTTATTCTTTCTTTTTCCTCAAGATTGCTTTTGCAATTCAGTGTCTTTGTGATTATGTATAAATTTTAGAATTATTTGTTCTAGTTATGTGAATAATCTTGTGGGTATTTTGATAGGAATTGCGTTAAATCTGTAAATTGCTTTGTGTACTATGGACATTTTAAAATTAATTCTTTGAATCCAAGAATATGGGATACCTTTCCATTTCTCTGTATCATTTTCAAATTCCCTCATCATTGTTGTATAGCTTTCAGAGTATATGTCTTTCACCCCTCTTAGTTAAGTTTATTCCTAGGTATTTTATTCTTTTCAATGTGATTGTAAATAAGATTATTTTTTGCTTTCTCTTTCTGATAGTTCATTATTAGTGTATAGAAAAGCAACAGATTTCTGAATATTAATCTTGCATTCTGCAACCTTACTGAATTCATTTATTAGTTTGAATAGTTTTTTGGTGGATATTTTAGCAGTCTTTCTATATAGTATCATGTCATCTGCAAATAGTGATAGTTTTACTTCTTCCCTTCCAATT
Organism: Hippopotamus amphibius kiboko; assembly: GCF_030028045.1. NCBI lineage: Eukaryota > Metazoa > Chordata > Mammalia > Artiodactyla > Hippopotamidae > Hippopotamus > Hippopotamus amphibius. The sequence continues at coordinate 192,377,653 of NC_080188.1, read as the reverse complement.
TGGATGCCTGTTATTTCTTTTTCTTGTCTGATTCCTATGTCTAGGACTTCAAATACTGTATAAAATAAAAAATGTCAAGGATGGGCATCCTTGTGTTCTTCCTGACTTTAGAGCCAACTCTTTCAGCTTTTCACCTTTGTATATGATTTTAGCTGTGGGTTTGTCATAAATGGCCTTTATTAATGTTGAAATATGATCCTTCTATATAAACTTTGATGAGGATTTTCATCATGAATTGATGTTGAATTTCATTAAATGCTTTTTGTCTGAGATGAGCATGTGATTTTTATTCTTTCCTTTCTTAATGTGGTGTACCACATGATTTATTTGTGAATATTGAATCATCTTTGCATCCTGGAATAAATCCTGCTTGATCATGGGGTATGATCCTTTTTAGATATTGTTGAATTTTGTTTGCTAATATTTGTTGAGGGTTTTTGCATCTACCGTCATCAGAGATATTGGCCTGTAATTTTATGTTTTATAGTATGTTTGTCTGCCTTTGGTATCAGGGAAATGGTGGCCCCATAGAATGAATTTGGAAATGTTCCATGCTCTTCAATTGTTTGCAAATTTTTGGAAAACATAGATATTAGCTCTTCTTAAAATATTTGGTAGATTTCCCCTGTTATCCACTGTGGACTTTTGTTTGCTGGGAGTATTTTTTTTTTTTTATTACAAATTCAATGTCACTACTAGTGTTTGTTCTGTTCAGATTGTCTGTTTCTTCCTGAATATTGCCAGTTTCTTCAAGGCTGTTCAATTTATTGGCATCTAATTGTCCATAGTATTCACTTATGACTTTTTTTGTACCTCTGAGAAATTGGTTGTTATTTCTCCTCATTCATTTATTATTTTATTTATTTCATTCCTCTTTTCTTCTTTTTCAGCCTGATTGAATGTTTATTAATTTTATCTTTTCAAGGAATCAGCTCTTGCTTTCATAGATCTCTTACGTTTTGTTTTTTTTTTTGGGGGGGGGGAGTCTTTTTTTTTTTTTGCATAATGATCTATATTACCTTATCCTTCTGCTGACTTTGGGCTTTTGGGCTTTTTAGTTCTTTTTCTAATTCCTTTAGATGTGAGATTAGGTTTTTCACTTAAGATTTTATTTGTTTATTGAGGTAGGCCTATATCATTATAAACTCACTCTTAGAACTGCTTTTGCTGCATCTCATAAATTCTGTAAAGTTGTGTTTCTGTCTTCATTTATCTTGAGGTATTTCCTGATTTTCACTTTGATTTCTTCATTGACCCAGTGTTTTCTTGGTAGCATGCTGTTTAGTCTCCACGTGCTTGTGCTTTTCCTGTTTTTCTACCTGTAAGTATTTCTAGTTTCATAACATTGTAGTTGGAAAAAAATGCTTGATATAATTTCTATTTTCTTAAATGTCTTAAAACTTGTTTTGTGACTTAGCATGATCTCCTAGATCTATCCTGAAGAATGTTTCATGTATATTTGAAAATAATGTATATTCTGTTGTTTTTGGAGGACTGTTCTGTAGCATGGTACTGGAAAAAAGCAGACAGATAGATCATTGTAACAGAATAGAGAGCTCAGAAATAAACTCCCACAGTATGGTCAATTAATCTATAACAGTGAAGGCAAGAATATAGTGGAGAAAAGACAGTCTTTTCAATAAGTTGTTCTGGGAAAACTTTACAGCTATATGTAAAAGAATGAGATCAGAACATTTCTTCACACCATATGGAAAAATAAACTCAAAGTGGATTAAAGACTTAAATATAAAACCTGAAACCATAAACCTCGTAAAAGAGAATTTAGGCAGAACGTTCTTTGACATAAATCATACCAGTATTTTTTTTTGGATCTTTCTCCTAAAGCAAAATAAATAAAAGTACAAATAAACAAATAGGGCCTAATTAAATGAAAAATTTTGCACAGCAAAGGAATTCATGGACAAAACAAAAAGTCAACTTACAGAATGGGAGAAAATGTTCTCAAATAATATGATCAATAAAAGGTTAATATCCCAAATTTATAAACCGCTCATACAACTCAATAAAAAAAAGAAACCAATTTTTAAAATTGCAGAAGACCTGAATACATATTTTTCTAAAGAAGACACACAGGTGGCAAACAGGCACATGAAATGGTGCTCACCATTGCTAATCATCAGAGAAATGTAAATCAAAAGCAATGAGATATCACCTCACACCTGTCAAGATGACTACCATTAAAGTCTACAAATAACAAATGTTGGTGAGGATGTAGAGAAATGGAACCCCTCCCCCCATAGTGTTGCTGGGAAAGTAAATTGATACATGCACTATGGAAAATTGTGTGAAAGTTCACCTAAAAATTGAAAATAGACCTCCCATATGATCCAGCAATTATACTGCTGGATATATATTTGGAGAAAATGAACACATTGATGGACCTTGAGGGCATTACACTAAGTGAGATTTACAAGTCAGAGAATGACAGATATCTGTATGACATCACTGAAATGGAATCTAAAAAAGCAAACTCATGGAAACAGAAAGTAGGATGGTGGTTACCAGGAAATGAGGCATGGGGGAACAAACTTGCAATTAGAAGATGAGTAAGTTCTGGACATCTAAGGCACAGCATAGAGATTATAGTCAACAATATTCTATTCTTCAAAATTGCTAAGAGACTAGATCTTAATACCCTCCCTACAAAAAGGAAATAATTATGTGAAGTGATAGAGGTGTTAGCTAATGCTACAATGGGAATCATATTGCAATATATAAATCTATTAAATCAATACACTGTACATCTTAAACTTACACAATTGTTATATGTCAATTATATCTCAATTTAAAAAAAGAGACAAAAAATATGGAAACATTGTTTAAATATGTAAATTTTATTCACTATACTATCATTTATTCCACATGTAACTATATCATCAAAAACAAGATGGTAATATCTTTTCCAAAACATGTTATCAAAAGCTAGATTTGTTTTATATGGAAATTGAAACTGCATAGGGAAATTTTAGAAGCAAGTCATTTAAAAACAGCTAGGTAGTTTTAAAATAGTAGATAATGTGAATTAACAATTTATGTCTCATTTCTACTGCCTAGACATTTATCCATAAAATATTTACAGAGTACCTGTTAAAGACTCTGTCCTATGTCTTCTGTATGGTCCTCAATAGAAAAAGTGATAATAACTTTGGCTGAAATATTAGGTTTATTGCTGTAAAATTAAAAGCATAGAAAGTTTAAAAATATATAAATATATAATATATACATTAAGATTTTTATAACTAAATCAAAATAACTGAATTCTTATTTTTCTATATGAAAAATAAAATATTGTTTAATATATATAATTTGCATTCTTCTAAAATTTTTGAAATGACTATACTTCACTTTTTATATTTAGAAAACTGAGTATCAATGACAAGTGAATATAATTTTTTAAGTTACTTAACTTAAATAGCTAAGAATTCGGAAGTCTCTGAGAAAAATGTAACTTCAATGAAACATTTTTACATATTTAGGGTATATATATATATATATTCTCATAATATAGCATATGCTTATTATCTGTTTTAGCTAATATAAAAAAATATAAAGATCCCAGTGAATTCATTTTGTTTCTTAGATAGATAGATAGGTGGATGGATGGATATAGATAGACAGATATTTGTGAAATAATCATTATTTATTTGAAATCTATATGGCAAGAGACACTCTGTTTTATCTTAATTATGGTGATTCAGAAAACTATTCAAACACATTTTAAAGTTATTTATTAGTGTATTTACAAATAATGTGTAGATGTTTCTAAACAAAAAGCAACATTTATTAGAGAAAACAGAATAGACTGAGAAAATGTTTTACTGTTGAAAGAGTTACATGTGTTAAAATCTCTCCCTCCTTCCTCCCTCCCCCTTCCTCCCTTTTCTTCTTTTCTTTCTAATTTTTTTCCATCTCTTCTCGTGTCTGCAAATAAATGAATACCCAAGACAAGCCAGTAGTGTATGATTTTGAAAATTATGTTGGAGAGAATAAATGCCTTTTAAATGACACTCTAATGGCCCCAAAGAGTTAATGAACCCAATATTCTCCATGAACCAGATTCATTTTAAAGACACCCTTTCACAGATGAGGTGTGTGGCTAATTATATTTGCACATTTGGCTAGCTGCTTAGTCATGCAAAATGAGCAATATTATGTGCCATGAATCACCACCTTCTTGCCATATGGAAATAATTTTCTGAGTATCTATATCTTTTCAAGACTTTATGACAGTAGTATCTTATTGTGGCATAAAATATAAGGTTGCTTTGGGTAAAACTTTCTATTAAACATGGTAGCAGTAGCATTTAAATTTTTTTTAAATGAAGGTAACTAAAAATTTCCCTTTTAATGAAATAAATTTTGAAATGAAATTAAACAGCATAACTGCCCTACTTTTAACATGGAAATCTCCAGCAGGAGCTTCATACAGAGTACAGTGAGGGATTGGAGGGCTATTCATGAGAGAGAAATCAATAGAGGACAAGATGACTCATTTTTTCTCCAAAGTATAATGCAGGTATGAGGTATCTTTTATAATAATTCTGTGTCAAGTTCTATTGATAGGCAAAATGATCTGAACAGGATTAACAGTATATTCATATTACATTTTGAAATAGAGAAAGTTTATTACTGCTGCTGACTTTAATGGCAAAACTTAATATTCACTTAGTTAACCTGTTAGATTTCACATAAACTGATACTATGACCAATAACATTATACCAGCATATAAAAAATGTAGGATAATTGATTATATCATTTAATTAGGGCTATTTATAAAGATCAAAGGTGAAAATTTAAGAGTGATGTCTGGGACAGGTAGTATAGTGAACAAGACACACTGTTATTATTTACTATTATCAGAAAAATAGTGTGCAACATCAGAATTATAACATTTCAAAGAAAAATTTTCATATTCCGTAGGTATTTATAGGTCCATGAGATCTTAAAGACACTCATGCTGCAGGTGAGTACTGTTTTATTACAATGTTTTGTTAGTTTCAAGTGTTCAGCAAAGTGATTGTTATACATAATATATATGTACATATATATTTCAAAATTTTTTCCATTATAGTAACAAGATATTGAATATAGTTACCTGTGCTATACAGTAGATCCTGGTTGTTTATCTATAATAGTATGTATCTGTAAATCCCAAACTCCTGATTTATCCCTCCCCCTGTTCCTTTCCCCTTTGGAAACCATGAATTTGTTTTCTATATGTGTGAGTCTGTCTCTGTTTGGTAAATAAGTTCATTTGTATCATTTTTTTTTAGAGTCCTCATATAAGTGATATCGTATGATATTTATCTTTCTCTGTCTGACTGACTTCACTTAGTATGATCATCTCTAGGACCATCCATATTGCTACAAATGGCAATATTATATTATTTTTTATGGCTGAGTAATATTCCATTGTGTGCACGCACGCACACGTGTGCACACACACACACACACACACACACCATCTTCTTTTTCCATTAATCTGTTGATGGATACTTAGGTTGCTTCCATGGCTTGGCTGTTGTAAATAGTGTTGCTTTGAACATTGGGGTGCATGTATCTTTTCAAATTAGAATTTTAATCTTCTGTGGATATATGCCTAGGAGTGAGATTGCTGGATCATATGGTAACTCTACTTTTAGTTTTTTAAGGAACGTTCCTTACTGGTTTCCATAGTAGCTATACCAATTTACATTCCTACCAACAGTGTAGGAGGGTTCCCTTTCTTCCAAACCTGCTTGAGCATTTATTATTTGTAAACATTTTGGTGATGGACATACTGACTGGTGTGAAGAGTACCTCATTTTAGTTTTGATTTGTGTTTCTCTAATAATTAGTAATGTGGAGCATCTTTTCATGTGCCTGTTTGCCATCCATATGCCTTGTTTTGGGAGAAATGTCTACTTAAGTCTTCTGCCTTTTTTTTTTTTTTTTTTTGATTGTGTGGGTTTTTTGTTTTTTGTTTTTGTTTTTGATATTGAGCTGTATGAGCTGTTTGTATATTTTGGAAATCAAGCCCATGTCATTTCCATGGTTTGCAAATATTTCCTCTGAATCTGTAAGTTGTCTTATTGTTTTGTTTATGGTTTCTTTTGCTGTGCAAAAGCTTATAAGTTTGATTAGGTCCCATTTGTTTATTTTTGCTTTTATTTATCTTGCCTTGGAAGACTGAAATAAGAAAGTATTACTAAAGTTTATGTCAGGGAATGTTTTGCCTATGTACTCTTCTAGGAGTTTTATGGTATCCTATCTTACATTTAAATCTTTAAGGCATTTTAAGTTTATGTTTGTGTGTAGTGTGATGGCGTGTTCTAACTTCATCGATTTACATGTAGCTGTCCAGCTTTCTCAACACCACTTGCTAAAGAGACTGTTTTTTCTCCAATCTCCTTTTTCGAAGCTTAATTGATCATAGGTGTGTGGGGGTTTATTTCTATGCTCTGTATTCTGTTCCACTGATCTGTATGTACTATTTTGATTACTGTAGCTTTGTAATATTTTCTGAAGTCTGAGAGGATTATGCCCCCAGCTTTGTTCTTTTTCCTCAGGATTGCATTGGCAATTCTGGTCTTTTATTGTTCCATATAAAATTTAGGAGTATTTGTTCTAGTTCTAAAATGTCATGGGTAATTTGATAGGCATTGCATTAAATCTGTAGATTGCTTTGGATAGTACAGCCATTTTAACAATACTAATTCTTCCAGTTCAAGAGCATGGGATATCTTTTCATTTCTTTGAATCACCTTCAGTTTCCTTTATCTAATTTTTTATAATTCTCAGTGTATAGCTTTCAGTCTTTCACCTCCTTGGTCAGGGTTATTCCTAGGTATTTTTTTTAACATGATTTTAAATGGGAATTTTTTTAAACTTTCTTTCTGATATTTCATTGTTAGTGAAAATAAATGCAACAGATTTCTGTATGTTAATCTTTTTTTTTTTTTTTTTAAAGTCAGTGGCTCTCTTACAGATTTTTTAGTTTAATGACTTACACTAGATTATCAGGTAATTTAATGTTTATGGAAAAATAAAATTTGTTACACTTGGAAAATATCCCCAAATTTCTTCTTTGTGTTTGTGTTTGCATTCTTCACATGTGTATGTGTGTTTACAATTGCATATTTACATGCCATTTAGGACCCTTGAGGTTTGAACAGCCAAATTTTTGAAGTATAGGGGAATAAATCAACTTAAATTAAAAAATTAGTGGAGATCTTGTATGGTTTAATTCCAAAGCTTAAACAATATTATATGGCTTGGCTTTCTTTCCATCTCTAGGGCCAGTTTTCTACTGCTTTTAGTCCAAGTTTTCTAGTCTCACATCAACCTTATTTTGATGGTGTCCAACAGAAAATGCAGTATGTGTTTATGTGTCTCCTTCTAAACAATCAAATAAAAATATTCCCTTTCCTTGGTAAGATAAGATTCCCTATCTGTTTTCATAGCAAGAAGGATGTGATCCTTGACTTTGGCCAGCCTGAGTTGGGCTGGTTATTTCTAAACTCAAGCCAATTATCCCAATTATATAGATAATAGGTAAAAGAGTAAACAATTCTTCAGAAGAAAATTGACATACTATTTCCAAAAATACAGTGAATGCTTGTTGAGGTGGCAAGTAACATTTCCCCTTTTAATCACTGCATAATAAAATAACATATAAGTTGCATCCTAATTTATCTGCCTTCTCACTAGATATTTGGTGGAACTATTTGACAGGTTTTGGACACTGATGTCTGTTCTTTCTTTTTCCTCTTCTTTGATATCCTGGTCCTCTGCTGTCTACCTGTCCTTTCCTATATATTATTGCTGGTTGATGGCTGCTTCTATTTAATATTTTATCATTTGTTCAATTATTGATTGGTCAGGAATGACCCACTAATAGAAAATTTTTACTCTATCTGCAATTGTTCAGCTTTCAGAAGACAAATGCATGCAATTTTAAAACTTTATGTGGCCTTTGTTTTTAACACCATGCTTTCTGATAGGTTGCATCTTCATTTTTGTACACCTGTTGTTGAATTAATTTTTGTTGTTGTTTTTCTTTTAAATAATCCTGAGTTTTGGACAAGAGGAAATCACAGAGGCTGAATTACTCCTGAGAAATTAATGCCATTACATTAAGAAAATATAGCAGGCAGGATGGAGGGAAAGAGAGAGAAAGGGAGGAGTAAATAAAGGACTACTAACTAAAATAAAATAAATAAAAATATTCTTCCTGTTCTCCTCAACTTCCTGGAGTAGGTAAGTAGAAATATTTGTCTTTAAAGTCTCTCAGGATGCCAGACAATAATGAACTCTCTTTCATACCTGAGTATCTTATGGGCCTGGAACAGATTTGTGTTGTTTTACACAATAACATTTTGTTTGATTTTTTAAAACATAAATTTACTTTGGTACAATAAATATGGTTATACATCACATAAAATAATGTAGAATGTGAAAACTCAAATTTATCAAAGACGGGATTATCACTCCCCATGTTGAGTTCAGAATTAGCAATTTTATTTACAAAATATTTACATTATATTTTATCACTCAAACATTTAAGTGAACATAAAATGAAGCAATTAAGCCTTTTGTATTGATGTGAAACAACTCTAATATGTAAAACAAAAATATGTGTTACATGAACCAGGACTTTAGAAAATACTTGCATGTTAATGAAATGAAAAAAATTGCTTTCAATCATTTTTGCATGTCTAGATAGTTGGAAATAAATTTTTATTGGTTATAGTTTACCAATATACTAACAAATTCTTAAATTTACTATACACAAGATTTTATACTAAGCCTTCTATGGACATGAATCCATTCAACCATTTCAACCCCCTTTTTTTAAAGTGAAGAAACCAAGTTAGATAATTTAAGCAAGGTATCAATTTTAAAGGTATTAGAAATGGGAGCAAAGTGAAGCTCTGACATCTAAGCTTTCTCTTAACCAATATAAATTGTCATTTTATGAGTAATTTATTAATTATCAATATTTATACTCTATAATATGGCAAAATTGCTAATAAAATCAATATTAGTAAAAATTATTTATAGTAATGTGATTAATTTCATTCCTGACAATTCTTAAGAATTATTCTAAATAAGGTTTATTCAAAGATTGAAAACATCCACATAAATGCAAGCTAATAATCTACATAACAAAATATATTTGTGGTTTATAACCATAACATCATTTACCTGGTGTAAAATAAAATAGACATTTATTGTTTGCACAAAGGCTGAGATAACAAAATAAATGACCATGTTGAAGAGTGTAAGGCATGAATCTGCTTTTCTCACTTTTGATAATTCAACTGTTGTTCAAAGGTTTATTCTGGAATTTTGGAACTATTCAAGTAGATAATTGAGTTTGGGGGAACTCAAATGATATATGGGATTGGTGTTAATTAAAGTACTTGCCTGGGGCCTTTTCAGTGCTCTCTCAAAGAAAATAACATCCCCCCAAAGTAGCCATTGCCAAATTTATTTTTCTAATATCCCCTGCTAAAATATAGAAAATAAACTATTTTTCTCTATAAAAATGATTCACAACTTAGAGATATATATCAAGCCCTCTACTTCATTTCTAAGTACACTATTAAAATGCAGTATCTCCAGAAAAAGCTTGGATAAAATTGGAGTGGACCATCTGAAAATAGGGAGCATTAAGACTTTAAGTTATAGTTCTGAGAAACGTTGTATTTTTATCTAATTTTAGAAATTTTGGAGTTTAGCCTTAACATTCAATTATATTTGAACATATTATTTTAAATAATAAAATAGACTTCTATCTAAAAACAATTCAATGTTCTATATTAGGAAGATCAAAAAGGCTGATAAAGTAGTATGCATACAATTCATACTTGTGATTCACTGATGGATAATGTAAGTTTTCTATCAAATTCTTTTCATATTTACTGGAGATGAATTCTAGCTAACTAGACCTAAAATTATCACACGTAGCAATACAAAATACTTATAGCCAAGTCATTCCTTAAGTCATACCCAGAAGAGTTTGCCAATAGTGACTTATGCCTGGGTTCCAGGAGAGGCTTGGTCCAGGCTGTTAAGGATTTGTTTCTGTTCTACAAACTACTCCATCAATAAACTTTTTTTCCTTTAAATTATCTAATTGTCTACATTTCCTGCCACAAAGGAATCTTAACTGATAATCTTCTTCTTTATGTCTTGTAAACTTTGATATTACATTTTTTCTAAAATATTAAGTTTTACCCTGCTCCATTTGGTTATCCCCTGTGGCTCAGCTATATTATGTATTCATATTTTACACTGAAAAAAGTAGTTCAGTGGTTAATATTTTTGCATGTATCATATTTATTTATTCACATTAAAAACATGTTTTTGGTTAAGTCAAACAATACTGCTACAAATATCACTATAACATGTAGGATTAACCAAACAACTACATAGCAAAATAAATTTCTGGTTTATACCCATAATAGCATTTACCATGTGTAAAATAAAAAATACATTTAATATTATTTGCACATTATTAATGATAATGAAATAAAATTAAGACTAATAAATAAAAAGCAAGACATGGAATACTGCCAGTATTTTATAATTTTATATGTAGAAAAATTTATAGAAATACCAGATAATTATGTTGTATGTCTGAAATGAATATATTGTAAGTCAAGTGTACTCAATAAAAAAAAAATAAATAAATAAATAAAAAATTAAAAATAAAGCAAAATGACCACAGTTGAAAACCTAACCATGTCATAATCAGAAAACCATGAATAACCAATGAGAAATCTCTTTCCAAAAAAGGTTACCATAACTGAAACTTGCGCTTTGTGTAATAGCTTTGTAGCTTAGCCAGCCATTGTTTGTAATGTATACTATTTATTAGAATACTGAATAGACATTTCCAAGAAATTATGGATAAATAAATAATTTATGAATACCAAATTTTGGTTTAATTACTCATTTGGTTACAAGGAAGTACATCTCAGTAATCATATACATAAAATTCAATGAGATTGTATTTCATTTTTCATTAGGAAAAGAAAAGAGGAATATTTTGAGAATTGTTCCCATTAAGAAGACTCCACAGGGCTCTGTTGACAATTCTTGAAATAATAATGCCTTTCTTATAGATTTAATTCTAATTTTCATCATGTTCCTACTTGTAATATGTTACCTACCTGGTCCTTCTTGTGAGCAGTAGGTCAATGTAATATAAAATGGAAAACTTTTAAGTCAGCTTAGCCTACATGTTTCCCAAACTGGGTTATTCACAGAATATAAAACTAAACAAAGCAGGAAGTGCTTATTTAAAGGAAACACTAGTGGCTTCAGTGGAAAAGTGCCATGGCCTTTCATGTAATATACAAATTTATAGCACATTTTATTTATTTTCAAAATTTTATTGAAGTATATTTGATATACAATGCTGTGTTAATTTCTTCTGTACAGCATAGTGACTCAGTTATGTGTGTGTGTGTGTGTATTCTTTTTCATATTATTTTCCATTTTGGTTTGTCACAGAACATTGAATATACTTCCCTGTACTATAAAATAGGACCTCATTGTTTATCCATCTTATATATATATAATAATTTGCCCTCTCTAATTCCAAACTCCCAATCCTTCTCTCCCCTACCCACACTCCACCTTGGCAACCACAAGTCTGTTCCCTATATCTGTGAGTCTGTTTTTGTTTCATAGATACATTGATTTGTGTTGTATTTTAGATTTCACATATGAGTGATATATTGTATTTGTCTTTCTATTTCTGACTTACTTTGCTTAGTATGATCATTTTTAGATTGATCCACGTTGCTGAAAATGGCATTATTTCATTTTTTATGGCTATTATTCCATTGTGTATATGTACCACACCTTCTTTATCCATTCATCTGTTGATGGACATTTTAGGTTGTTTCCATGTCTTGGCTATTGTAAATAGTGCTGCAATGAACATAGGGGTGCATGCATCTTTTTGGATTATAGTTTTGTCCAGTTGTATGCCCAGGGGTGGAATTGCTTGATCACATGGCAATTTTATTTTTAGATTTCTGAGGAACTCCATACTGTTTTCCATAGTGGCTGCACCAGTTTACATTTCCACCAATAGTGTAAGATGATTCCTTTTTTCTCCACACCCACTCCAGCATTGTTATTTTTAGACGTTTTAATGATGGCCATTCTGACCAGTGTGAGGTGGTACCTCATTGTAGTTTTGATTTGCGTTTCTCTAATAATTAGCAATGTTGAGCATCTTTTCATGTGGCTCTTGGCTATTTGTCTTCTAGGTTGTCTGTTTAGATCTTCTGCTCATTTTTGTATTGGGTTGTTTGTTTTTTTGTGGAGTTGTGTAAGCTCTTTCCATATTTTGGAAATTAAGCTCTTGTCTGTTGCAGCATATGCAAATATTTTCTCCCATTCTGTAAGTTGACTTTTCATCTTGTTTATGGTTTCCTTTGCTGTGCAAAAGTTTCTAAGTTTGATTAGGTCCCATTTGTTTATTTTTGTTTTTATTTCTATTGTCTTGGGAGACTGAGCTAAGAAAACATTGGTACCTTTTATGTCAAAGAATGTTTTGCCTATGGTTTTTTCTAGGAGTTTTATGGCATCTTGTCTTTTATTTAGGTCTTTAAGCCATTTTGCGTTTCTTTTTGTGTATAGTGTGAGGGTGTTTTCTAAATTCATTGATTTACATGCAGCTGTCCAACTTTCCCGACACCACTTGCTGAAAAGACCACGTGTGGGTTTATTTCTGGGCTCTCTATTCTGCTCCATTGATCTATATGTTTGTTTTTGTGCCAATACCATGCTGTTTTGATTATTGTAGGCTTGTAGTGTTCTCTGAAGTCTGGGATGGTTATGCCTCCTGCTTTGTTCTTTTTCCTCAGGGATGCTTTGGAAATTCTGGGTCTTTTATTATTCCATATAAATTTTAGTATTGTTTATTCTATTTCTCTGAAAAAGGTCATGGATAATTTAATAGGGATCACATTAAATTTATAGAGTGCTTTGGATAGTATGGCCATTTTAACAGTATTAATACTTCCAGTCTAAGAGCATGGGATATCTTTCTATTTCTTTGGATTTTTTAAAATTAATTATTTATTTATTGACTGCATTGGGTCTTCGTTGCTTCACATAGACTTTCCCTAATTGCGGCGAGTGGGAGCTACTCTTCATTGTGGTGCGTGGACTCCTCATTGTGGTGGCTTCTCTTGTTTTGGAGCATGGGCTCAATGTGTGTGGGTTTCAGTAGTTGTGGCACACAGGCTCAATAGTTGTGGCTCATGGGTTGTAGAGCACAGGCTTAATAGCTGTGGCACATGGACTTAGTTGCTCCATGGCATGTGGGATCTTCCTGGAACAGGGATTGAACCCATGTCTCTTGCATTGGCAGCCAGATTCCTAACCACTGCACCACATAGGAAGTTCCTCTTTCCATTTCTTTGAATCACAATTAACTTCTTTAGATACGTTTTGTGGTTCTCAGCATATGAGTCTTCAACCTCCTTGGTGAGGTTTATTCCCAAGTGTTTTATTTATTTATTTATTTATTTATTATTTATTTATTTTGGTGTGATTTTAAAAGGCATTGTTTGTTTACATTCCCTTTCTGATATTTCATTGTTACTGTAAAGAAATGCAACAGATGTGTGTATGTTAATCTTGTATCCTGCTGACTTGCTGAATTTGTTAGTTCTAGTAGTTTTTGTGTGGAATCTTTAGGGTTTTTTATATATGTATATATTATCATGTCATCTGCATATGATGACAATTTTACCTCGTCCCTTCCAATTTGAATACCTTTTATTTTTCTTGTCTGATTTCTGTGGCTAGGACATCCAATACTATGTTGAAGAAAAATGGTGAGAGTGAACATCCTTGTCCTGTTTGAGATTTAGCAGGAAGACTTTCAGCTTTTCACCATTGAGTATTATATCGACTGTGGGTTTGTCAAAAATACCTTTTATTATCTTGAGATATGTTCTCTCTATACCCACTTTCATAAAGGTTTTTATCATGAATGGATGTTGAATTTTATCACATGCTTTTTCTGCATCTGTTGAGATGATCATGTGGTTTTTGTCATTTCTTTTGTTGATATGGTGTATCGCATCAATGGATTTGCATATGTTGAACCATCCTTGTGAGCCTGGGATGAATCTAACTTGGCCTTTTTAATGTGTTGTTGGGCTCAGTTTGCTGATATTTTGTTGAGAATTTTTGTATCTATATTCATTAAAGATGTTGGCCTGTAATTTTCTTTTTTTGGTAGTGTCTTTGTCTGGTTTTGGTTATCAGGATGATGGTGGCTTCATAGAATGTCTATGGGGGTTTTCCCTCCTCTTCAATCTTTTGGCAGAGTTTGATAAGTATTGGTACAAATTCTTTCTATGTTTATTACACCAGGGCCACTGAAGTCATCTGGTTCTGGACTTTTGTATATAGGGAGTCTTTTTTATTACAGGTTTAATTTATAGTGAAATTAAATTAATTTCTGGTCTATTCAAGTTATTCATTTCTTCTTGATACTGCTTTGATGGGCTGTGTTTCTAGAAAGTTGTCCATTTCTTCAAGGTTGTTAAATTTGTTGGTATATAATTGTTCATAGTATTCTCTTATTTTGTGTGTGTGTGTGTGTGTGTGTGTGTGTGTGTGTGTTTCTGTGGTATCTGTTGTGATTTCTTATCTTTCATTTCTTATTTTGTTTATTTGGGTCTTCTCTCTTTTCTTCTTGGTGGGCCTGGCCAGAGATTTGTCAATTTTCTTTACTCTTTCAAAGAACAAGCTCTTGGTTTCATTGATTCTTTTTATTGTTTTTTATTCTCTATTTTACTTGTTTCCTCTCTGATCTTTGTTATCTCCTTCCATCTGCTGACTTTAGGGGTTTCTGTTCTTTTTTCTAATTCTTTTAGATGGTGGGTTAGATTGTTTCTCTGAGATTTTTCTTGCTTTTCGAGGAAGGCCTGTATCCCTATGAACTTTCTTCTAAGAACTGCTTTGGCTGCATCCCATAGATTTTTATGTTTTCATTGTCATTTGCCTCAAGATACTTTTAAATTTCTTCTTTGATTTCATCATTGAGCCATTGTTTTTTTAGTAGCATGTTATTTAGTCTCCATATAAATTATTTTTCTCTCATTTCTTTTTCTGTTGTTGATTTCTAGTTTCATGTATTGTGGTCAGAAAAGATGCTTGAAATAATTTCTATACTCTTAAATTTGTTGAGACTTTTTTGTGCCCAAGTATGTGGCCATCCCTAGAGAATGTTTCATGTGCACTTGAAAAGAATGTGTATTCTGGGACTTTCTTTGGCTTTTTTGTTTGTTTGTTTGTTTGATGTAATGTCCTAAAGATATCAATTAAGTCTAACTGCTCTATTATTTCAGATCTTTGTTGCCTTATTGATTTTCTGTCTTGAAGACCTGTCCATTGATGTGAGTGGATTGTTAAAGTCTCTATTATTGCATTCCTGTCAGTTTCTCCCTTTATGTCTATTAGTACTTGTTTTATGTGTTTGGGTGCTCCAATATTGGGTACATATATGTTGACAAGTGTAATATTCTCTCCTTGTATTGATTCTTTTTCACTAAGTAGTGTCCTGCTTTATCTTTTTTATAGCTTTTGCTTTAAAGTGTATTTTGTCTGATATGAGTATTGCAACCCCCACTTTCTTGTCATTTTCATTTGCATGAAATATCTTTTTCCATTCCCTCACTTTCAAATCCATGTGTGTCCTTTGCCCTCAAGTGGGTCTCTTGTAGGCAGCATATTGTAGGCTTTTTTTTTTTTAATCCAATCTGCTACTCTGTGTCTTTTGATTGATTCATTTAGTCCATTGGCATTTAAGGTAACTATTGATAGATATGTACTTACTGCCATTTTAAACCTTATTTTTCTGTTGATTTTGTATTTCTTCTTTGTCCCTTTCTTTTTCTTTTTGTTTTCTCTTTCGTGGTTTAATGATGTTCTTTTGTATTATGCTTATGTTCTCTTCTTTTTGGTTTTTGTGAATCTATTGTATGTTTTAGATTTGTGGTTACCCGTTTTTCAAGTATGTTAACCTCTTCTATATCTACTTGCTTTAGACTAGTAGTCATATCAACTGAAACACATTCTAGGGAAGAAAAATCTACATTTTCTTACTCTCCACACCTATATTTTATGATTTTGATGCCCACTTTTGCATCTTCATGTCCTTTTGCTGTTCATTGTGGTTATCATTGCTTTCACAGAAATTTTTAGGTTTTTTTAAAAAAAATCTGTGTACTGTCTTATTTAAGTGATTTAGCTTCCAATTGTAATTTTCTCTTTCCTATAGATCCTTTCCTCTTTTCTATTTAAAGAAGTCCTCTCAATATTTCCTTTAGGATAGGTTTAATATGGCTGTACTGTTTTAGTTTTCACTTTTCTAAGAAATTCTTAATCTCTCCTCCTATTTGAAATGATAACCTGCTTGGTAGAGTATCCTTGGTTGCAAATTTTTCCCTTTCAGGACTTTGAAGATGTCTTGCTACTCCCTTCTGGCCTGCAGTGTTTCTGGAGAGAAATCAGCTGATAGCTTTATGGATGTTCTCTTGTAATTAACTGTTTCTCTCTTGATTCCTTTAGAAACCTCTCTTTAACTTTTGCCATTTTAATTATGTCTTGGTGTAGGTCTATTTGGGTTTATCTTGTTTGGGAACCTCTGTGCTTCCTGTATCTGAATATCTGTTTCTTTCATTAGGTTTGGGATGTTTTCAGCCATAATTTCTTCAAGTACATTTTCAACCCCCTTTCTCTTTCTTTTCCTTCTGGGATCCCTATTATGTGTAGATTGGCATACTTTATATTATTCCATAGATATCTTATATTGCATTAATTTTTTTTTTAAATTTGGATTTCTGGCTGCTGTTCTAATTGGGTGATTTCCATTATTCTTGTTTCCAGACCACTTATTTGTTATCCATTATTTGTTCTGCTATTCTTTGCCTTTAGTTCAGCTTTTGTCTCTTCAAATGAATTCTCTAATTTTTCTTGGCTCCTTCTTACAGTTTTTAATCCCTTTTTACAGAAATCTCCATTTCTGTCAACAGTCCTTCTTAATTCCTTCAGTATTTTCATTATCTCCTTTTTGAACTTGATGTCTATTAGAATGAAGAAGTCACTTTCTTTGTTCTTCCAGGGGGAATTCTCTCAGTCTTTTAATTGGGAGTGGTTCCTCTGCATCTGCATTTTACTTATATGAGGGTGAGTCAAAAATTATCTGCTCTCTGGTTATATTAAAACTTCTATAAATTCTATAGCTGGAGTGTGGATAATTTTTGACTCACCCTTGTATTTCTTTTGCTCTGAGTTTAGGAGAAAGAATTACCTACTGTGGTCTTGGAGGTTTACTTTTATGTGGGCACATCCATGTGTAGCCTGTGTGGGTTTAATATTTTTTGGTGCAAAGGCTGTTTTTACTATGGCTGCTTGCCCCTTTCTTTCCTCAATGTATTTATCCCCTTGATAGGCATGACTGATGTTGTGACCAGAGTCTGCACTGGCTATTGAATGGGGCCTCCTCTTTGCTCTTGGTTGTCACTGCCTTGTCCACAGCAGGGTCTGCACTCTAGTGGTTAGAGTAGAAGCCTCCAGCTCCGTTCCTGAGCTGTGTTTCTGATCTGCAGTGTGAGGTAGGTAGGAGTGGAATGCTCCCACTGGGAGAGGAGCTGCTGAGTATTCCTCCATTAGAGCTGTTCACCTGTGAGTGTCCTCTGTTATATCACTTCTCAACCACTGTGTGGACTCACAAAGTACACTGTTGTTGGCACTGCCCTCAGCCCCACCTCAACCATGGGTGTGCCAGCAATTGGCCTGGTGCCTCTTAGGCTTTATTTTCACAAGGCCACCGGGGCAGATCCACTGCAGTCAGTTCCCAGGACTGCAGTAGTCATGCACCTGGACCCATTGCAGGAGCTCTGGATGCAGCTCAGACACTGGCCTGGCCCAGTTCCCATGTGTACGTACCCACAAAGCCCACAGCTACTAAGTGCAGACATGTCCCAGCTGTGGGGGAGAACCAGTTGTCCGTTTAGATGTTCTGCACATGCTGAATTTATAGCAGTGGAGGTGTAAATATGTGGTTTGCACAGCCATGGGGAGAGATTTCAGCTCTGCATCCTAAGCTGCATGGCCCCTGGGGCTCAGCTGTGATTTCAGCCCCACCTCTGTGTGTTGGCAACCCATTGGCATCTGCCCTCAGAACTACCAAGGCAACAGCCAGAGCCAGCAAGCCTGCCCGGGTAGTGGGGGCCGAGACTCCCTAGGCAGGAGCCTTTCTTGGAGCCCACAGAGGCAGGAGCTAGTGGGTAGGAAAAGAGGCTGAAGTAGCACCCTGCCTCTTCCTTTGCAGGCCACTTAACAATGGTGCTTAGCTTCTATGGTGGCCTCAGTTTTTTCCATAACACTCTTGGTTGCTGTTTCCCATACTCCAGCCCCTTCAGTCTGTTTCCACGCAGCCAACAGCGGTCTTCTCTCTGATCGGTCCTCTAAACCCTATGTTCTAGCACCAGTCCCTGCCCAGACTTACAGACATGCGTCTCAGGCTGGGTCATGTAGGGTGGTGGCACAGACCATCTGTTTAGATCTCTCTGTCCTGTCTGCCACTAACCAGTTTCCCAGGGTGTGGAAAGTCCCCCTTGGTGCTCTCTACTCCTTCAGCTCCCTCCCGGGGTGCACAGCCCATTTTACGTTCTTTTTTTTTTTTTTTTATCCATCTTATCCAGTTATATGGAGATCTTTCTTGTCTTTTCAGGTGTGTTTTTTTTTTTTTTTGGGGGGGGTACACCAGGTTCAATCATCTGTTTTTATACACATATCCCTGTATTCCCTCCCTTCCTTGACTCCTCCCCCTCGAGTCCCACCACCCTCCCTGCCCCAGTCCTCTAAGGCATCTTCCATCCTCGAGTTGGACTCCCTTTGTTATACAACAACTTCCCACTGACTTTTTCAGGTGTTTGAGGGCTTCTACTAGTGTTCATTAGGTGTTCTGTGAGAATTGCTCCATTTGTAGGTGTATTTTTGATGTATTTGTGGGAAGAGGTGACTTCCACATCCTACTACTCTTCCATCTTGATTCTGATCTGTATAGCATATTTTATATAAAGGAAAAATCAATATTCACTATTAGTTGATTCCAACTAAATTTTATGCGGCATCAGATTTTTTTCCCCAACTTCACACATAAGTAAATTGAAGTTCATAAAGGGACTAGTTCCAGGTAACCCCACTAGGATATAGATAAGTAAGAACTTAAGTATAGATTATCTAAAAGATCTGTGTTCTTACCTTTTCTGAGGTAGGTAACCTTTGTAGACAGCTACAAAAGTTTTGCAAAAGACACAAGTGAGGAAAATCATAAGTAATAAAAGGAAAATCAATAAATAAAAAGGGAAAATGACATTTAGATTGAGGGAGTATTTGAAGAAAATAGTTTATAATTTTACCATGGTCAAATTTGCATCAATGTCTTGTGTATTCTTTTCAAATTTGCTTTTAATCACCTGGTAGGATCAAAGGTTATTCAAGGAGATCATATGATTAACTAGCCTCAGCTTTGGGAGAAGGAAGTATTAGGAAAGCATTTTAATAGTGTGCTTGATAAAAGGAAGGCCATCAAAGTACATTTATGTTTGAACATTGAAAAGCACTTCTTTGAAGTGCTTCCTGATGAGATTCCACTTAGTTAAATATTCTTCCAAAATGCTCTCCTTTCATTACATCCAAATGGAGAGAGGGGGTGGGGATGGCTTGGTGTGGAGTTCCTGAACAGCTAGAGAGCTTTATGCTTCTGTCAGATTTGGAATCTTGTATTTATTTTTTAGGTTCTGTTAAATGGTATATGTGTCAGTTCTTTCCATGACAACAATGATATTTTATTGAGCCCGTGATATCTATGGAATTGCATGCTCTCTTAAATTAAGCAAATGTATCAGAAATGCATGCATTCACCAGTGCATAATTATATTTTAATTGATTTGAACATATGATTTGAAATTATTGATTGGGTCATAAAACAACCACTCAGCTGAGTTAAAACTTAACTTCTCATGGATATTTCCTACGTAGAGATGTGCTTCATACAATAATGATCAGTAGGGTTCCTTTTGAAAACAGCCACTTTGATGCTATTTTAACATAGCTCTACATAAAATATTTCTGTATTATTTAGAAGAACCAGGTTTTAAATAATTTCATTGATCTTTTTAATTCTATTTTTAGTTTATATTTCTTTTATTTATTTTTTCCTAGATATTTTATTCTTCCTGGTGTGGTGGTAAATGGGATTTTTCCTTAATTTCTCTTTCTGATAGTTTGTTGTTAGTGTGAAGTGCAACAGATCTCTACATTAATTTTTTTATCCTGCACATTTACTAAATTCATTGATGAGCTCTACTAGTTTTCTGGTAGTGTCTTTAGTCCTTTCTATGTATAATATCTTGTCACCTGCAGAAAGTGACAGTTTTATTTCTTCCTTTCCAATTTGAATTCTTTTTATTTCTTTTTCTTCTCTGATTGCTGGCTAGGACTTCCAAAGCTATGCTGAGTATGCTTGTCTTGTTCCTGATCAAAGAGTAAGTGCTTTCAGCTTTACACCACTGAGTATGATATTAGCTGTGGGGTTTTGCATATATGGCCATTATTATGTTGAGGTAAGTTCCCTCTAGGCCCACTTTCTGGAGAGTTTTTAAGATACATGGGTGTTGAACTTTTTCAAAATCTATTGAGATGATTATTTGGTTTTTATGCTTTAATTTGTTAATGTGGTGTATCACATTGATTTATTTGCAGATATTGAAAAATTCTTGCATCTCTGGGAAAAATTCCACTTGATCATGGTGCATGATTCTTTAAACTCTATAGTTGGATTTGATTTGCTAGTATTTTGTTGAGGATTTTTGCATCTATGTTCCTCAGTGATACTGGCCTCTAATTTTCTTTTTTGTGTGATGTCTTTGTCTGGTTTTAGTATCTGGGTGATGGACGGCCTCATAGAATGAGTTTGAGCGTTTCTTGCTCTGCAATTTTTTGGAATAGTTTCAAAAGGACACATGTTAACTCTTCTCTAAATGTTTGGTAAAATTCACCTGTGAAGCCATCTGTTCCTGGACTTTTGTTTGTTGGGAGTTTTTAAATTACTGATTGTTTCATTATTTATCATATTTTCTATCTTCCTGGTTCAGTCTTGGGAGATAAGAATTTGCCCATTTCATTTAGGTTGTCCATTTTATTGGCATATAGCTTTTTGTAGCAGTTTCTTATGATCCTTTATTTCTGTAGTGTCAGTTGTAATTTCTCCTTTTTCATTTCTAATTTTATTGATTTGGGCCCTCTCCCTTTTCCTTCTTCATGAGTCTGGATGGAGGTTTATCAATTTTGTTTACATTTTCAAAGAACCATCTTTTACTTTCATTGATCTTTTAAAATTTTTTTTGTTTCTATTTCTTTTATTTCTGCTCTGCTATTTATAATTTCTTTCCTTCTGCTAACTTTGGGTTTTATTTGTTCTTTTCTCTCTAGTTCCATTAGGTATACACTTAGTTTATTTGAGATTTTACTTGTTTCCTGGGGTAAGCTTGTATTGCTATAAACTTCCCTCTTAGAACTGCTTTTGCTGTGTCCCATAGATTTTTGGATTGTCCTGTTTTTGTTTTCATTTGTCTCTAGGTATTTTTTGATTCCCTTGATTTCTTCAGTGATCCATTGGTTGTTTAGGAGCATATTGTTTAGCCTCCACACGTTTGTGTTTTTTTGCATTTTTTTTTTCTTTCTGGTTGATGTCTAGTCTCATAGCATTGTGGTGGTAAAAGATGCTTGATATGATATTAATTTTCTCAAATTTACCAAGGCATGTTCTTCGGCCTAGCATGTGATCTATCCTGTAGAATGTTTCCTGTGCACTTGAAAAGAATGTGTATTCTGCTACTTTGGATGGAATGTTCTTGCTATATGTCAATTAAGTCCACCTGGCCTAATGTGTCATTAAAGGACTGTGTTGCCTTACTGATTTTCTGTTTAGATCTGCCCATTGTTGCAAGTAGGATATTAAAGTCTCCTACTGTTACTGTGTTACTACCCATTTCTCCTATTATGTCCATTAATGTTTGCCTTACATATTGAGGGGCTCCTATGTTGGGTGCATATATATTTACAACCATTATATCTTCTTCTTGGAATGATCCCTTGACATTATGTAGTATCCTTCTTTGTCTCTTGTAACAGTCTTTATTTTAGTCTTTTTTGTCTGATACTAGTCTTGCTACTATGGCTTTCTTTTAATTTCCATTTGCATGGAATAACTTTATCCTCTCACCTTCAGTTTCTGTGTGTCTCTAGATCTAAAGTAAGTCCCTGGTAGGCAGCATATATATGGGTCTTGTTTTTGTATCCATTCAGCCACTCTGTCTTTCAGTTGGAGCATTTATTCCATTTACATTTAAGGTAATTATCGATATGTATGTTCTTATTTCCATTTTGTTAATTGTTTTGGATTTGTTTTGTAGGTCTTTTTTTCCCCTTCCTTCTTCCTTTATCCTCTTCTCTTGGGATTTGATGACTACCCTTTGTATATGGATTGCTTTACTTTTTTGTGTGTACATCTATTACAGATTTTTGGTTTGTGGTTACCATATACATAGACTGCTATACAAAAATATAGCAAAAAAAAAAATATATATATATATATACACACAATTGTTTTAAGTTGCTATACTCTAAATTTCAAATGTATATTAAAAATTCTGCATTTGTACTCTCCTCCTCCCCTCATGATTATTGTTTTTGATATCATACTTACATCTAATTGTCCTGTGCATCTCTTAACTGCTTATTGTTCATATATTTGATTTTACTATTTTGTCTGTTAACCCCCCTACTAACTCTGTGTGTGAATGATTTCCTACCTTTTCTGTATGTTTGCCTCAACCAGTGAGCCTTTTCATTTCATAATTTTCTTGTTTCTAGTTGTGGCCTTTTCTTTTTTGCCTAGAGGAGTTCCTTTAACATTTGTTGTAAAGCTGGTTTAGTGGTGTTAAACTCTTTTAGCTTTTGCTTTCTATAAAGGTTTTGATCTCTCCATCAAATATGAGGGAGAGCCTCACTGGGGGATTATTCTTGTTTGTAGGGTTTTTTCCTTTTCATCACTTTGAATATTTGGTGCCACTCCCTTCTAGCCTGCAGAGTTTCTGTAGGAAAATGAGCTGATAGACTTATGGGAATTCCCTTGCATATTATTTGTAGCTTTACTCTTGCTGCTTTTAATATTCTCTTTATCTTTAATTTTTGTCATAATTACAGAGTTTCTTGATATGTTCCTCTTCAGGTCATTCAAATGGGACTCTCTGCACTTGGATGACAGTTTCCTTCCCAAGGTAATTATCAATATGGATGTTCCTATTACCATTTTCTTAATTGTTTTGTTTTTGTAGGTCCTTTTCTTCTCTTATGTTTCCCACTTAGAGAAGTTCCTTTAGCATTTGTTGTAGGGCTGGTTTGGTGGTGCTGAATTCTCTTAGCTGTTGCTTGTCTGTAAAGCTTTTGATTTCTCCATTAAATCTGAATGAATCCTTGCTGGGCAGAGTATTCTTGTCTGTAGGTTCTTCCCTTTCATCACTTTAAATATGCCACTCCCTTCTGGCTTGCAGAGTTTCTGCTGCGAAATCAGCTGTTACCCTTATAGGAGTTCCCTTGTATGTTATTTGTCATTTTCCCCTTGTTGCTTCTAATAACATTTCTCTGTCTTTAATTTTTGTCAGTTTGACTACTATATGTCTTGGCATGTTTCTCCTTGGGTTTATCCTGCCTGGGACTCTCTGCACTTCCTGGACTCAGGTAGCTATTTCCTTTCCCATATTAGGGAATTTTTCAGCTATAATCTCTTTCAATATTTTCTCAGGTCCTTTCTCTCTCTCTTCTCCTTCTGGGACCCTTATAATGTGAATGTTGCTGAATTTAACATTGTCCCAGAGGTCTCTTAGGCTGTCTTCAGTTCTTTTCATTCTTTTTTCCATATTCTTTTCCGCATCAGTGATTTTCACCATTCTGTATTCCAGGTCACTTATTCGCCCTTCTGCCTCAGTTAATCTGCTATTGATTCCTTCCAGTGTATTTTTTCATTTCAGTTATTGTGTTGCATATCTGTGTTTGTTTTCTTTTTAATTCTTCCAGGTCTTTGGTGAACTTTTATTGCAACTTTTCGATCTTTGCATCCAGTCTTTTTTTAAAGTCCTGGATCATCTTCACCATCATTATTCTGAATTCTTTTTCTGAAAGGTTGCCTATCTCTTCATTTAGTTATTTTTCTGGGTTTTATCTCATCCCTTCATCTGTTACAAAGTCCTCTGCTTTTTCATTTTCTCTTTCTGTGGCTGTGGTTTTCAGTTCCACAAGATGAAATACTGCTGATACTGCTTGATACTGCTGTCTGCCCTCTTGTGGAGGAAGCTATCTAGGAGGCTCATGTGTGCTTCCTAATGGGAGGGACTGATGGTGGTTTGGGCTGGGTGGGCAGAGCTCAGTAAGACTTTAATCTGATTTGGTGGGCAGAGCTCATTAAAACTTTAATCTGCTTGTCTTCCAATGGGTGGAACTGTGTTCCCACCTTGTTGATTGTTTGGTCTGAGGCTACCCAGCACTGGTGCTTACAGCCTCTTTTGTGGGGCTAATGGCAGACTCTGGGAGGGCTCATGCCAATGAGCAATTCCCAAAACCCCTGCTGCCAGTGCTCCTGTCTCCTCGATGAGCCACAGCTGCCCCCCACCTCTGCATGCAACCCTCCAACACCAGCAGGTAGGTCTGGTTCAGTCTCCTATTGGGTCATTG
The DNA here is from genome assembly GCF_030028045.1 of Hippopotamus amphibius kiboko. Lineage (NCBI taxonomy): Eukaryota > Metazoa > Chordata > Mammalia > Artiodactyla > Hippopotamidae > Hippopotamus > Hippopotamus amphibius. The sequence continues at coordinate 192,352,806 of NC_080188.1, read as the reverse complement.
CTCCTTCCCCCTGGGTCCTGGCAAGCACACTTTTTTTTGTGTGCCCTCCAAGAGTGGAGTCTCTGTTTCCCCCAGTCCTGTGGAGGTCCTGCAATCAAACCCCTTGGCTTTCAAAGTCTGATTCTCTGGGGATTCCTCCTCCTGTTGCTGGACCCCTAGGTTGGGAAGCCTGATGTGGGGTTCAGAACCCTCACTTTAGTGGGTGGACTTCTGTGGTATAACTGTTCTCCAGTTTGTGAGTCACCTACCCAGCATTTATGGGATTTGATTTTAACGCAATTGTGCCCCTCCTGCCATCTCATTGCGGCTTCTCCTTTGTCTCCGGATGTAGGTTGTCTTTTTTGGTGAGTTCCAATGTCTTTCTGTCAACGATTGTTCAGCAGTTAGTTGTAATTCCAGTGCTCTTGCAAGAGGGAGTGAGTGCACATCCTCCTACTCCGCCATCTTGATTCATCTCTGTGTGCATCCATTCTTCTCAGTTCTTTCACCATCTTTACAATCATTACTCTAAAATCTTTCTCAGATAGGTTGCCTATCTCCACTTCACTTAGTTCTTCTTCTGGGGTTTTATCTTGTTTCCTCTTCTTGAACTTGTTTCTCTGCCTCATTTTATCTAGGTTGCTATTGGTATCATAAAGATGTAGTATGTAGTAGGTTAGTCATGTTTCTAAATCTTAGAAAAGTGTCTTCCTGTGAGTCCCTGCAGTGCATTCCTCTCATTACCCAAGATATATGCTCAAGGGATTCCCCCTAAGAGGTCTGCTTGGGTCCTTCTGTTGTGGGCTGACTATGTGGGTGTCTGGTAGGCTTGATTTGCCCCTGGACCATTTGGTTGCCAGGCATTTCCTTGTGTGGATGCTGCTGGTTACTGGGGTCTGGTCTTGAAGTAGCTGACTGCAGAATGCCAGGGGACTCTGGAGCTAGTGCTCACTTCTGGGTGGAGTCTGGGTCCTGAAGCCTCTGATGCTGTTTCCCATCCCATTGGTGTCTGAAGCCAAGTCCTGAGGCTAGTGACAGACTACTGGAAGGCAAAGCCAGGTCCTGAGTCTGCTGCAGGTCCAAGCAATACCTGAGCTGGTGTCAGATTGCCGTTTTAGGGCAGTAGCTCCTGACACATTTGGATATGGTGTCTGTGGTGTCCCAAAGCTTTTGTTGGCCAGGTAGTAGTCAGGGCTGTGGCCCAGCTGGTCCCAGAGTAGGGCCTGGGCTGCTGTATGTAGCCTGGGTCTATAGTGTCTAGGATTGTGGTTTTCTTGCATTTGGTATCTGCCCCCTGGTGGGTAAAGTTGGTCTAGAGGCTGATGCAGACTTCCCAGAAGTCAGGGCTAGTACCTGCCCACTGGTGGGTAGAGCTTGGTCTTGTTTCTCTGGTGGGCAAGTCCATGCATAGAGGCATGTGTAGAGGTGCCTGTGGGCTCAGGAAGTCTTCAGGATCCCACACAGTGGCACCTGCCAGTACTGGCTTTCATGTGGTAGAAAAAGCTCACAAAGATGGCTGCTTCCAGTGTCTATGTCCCCAGGGTAAGTTGCAGTTGCCCCTGCCCCCCACCCTCCAGGAGATTCTCCTTGACCAGCAAGTAAGTCTGGGCCCAGGCTCCTATCAAATTAATGCTTTTGCCCTGGGTCCTGGTACACATGAGATTTTGTGTGCACCCTTTAGCAGGTATTTCCTCCTATTTCCCACAGTCCTTTGGGACTTTCAAAATTAAGCCTCACTTCAAAGCCAAATGCTCTGGGGGCTCTTCTTCCCAGTGCAGGAACCCTGGGCTAGAGCACCTGACGTGGGGCTCAGAACTCTCACTCCTGTGGGAAAACCTCTATATAATTATTTAATTATAGTGGAGTATAATTATTCTCCACTTTGTGGGCCTCACTCCCGTGGGTATGGGACTTGATTATACTGAGAGTCTACCCCTCCTACCTGTCTCATTGTGGTTCTTTCCTTATGTCTTTAGTAGTAGATCCTCTCTACTAGGTTTCAGTCGTTGTTCTGCAGATACTTGTGGTTTTGGTCTGCTTGTGAGAGGAGGTGAGCTCAGGGTCTTTCTACTCTGCCCACTTAGATGCTCTCCAGTACTTTCTTTTCAGATTAGTAAGATGCAGGATTTACTCTTACTTAGTCCCGTATACTTACTTAGTCCCGTATATCAAGTGGTAAAGCCTTAATTATTTAACTGTACACACAGCCTACCACTGGAGACTGAATGATAAAAAAGCTGTTCTGAGACTGTTGACTTGATGGGGACCCTTTGCAAATTTTCAAAGCTCTTGCTCAGTGTAGCTCTCTTCTCTTTGGTTGCCTGCCCTGAAAACTCTAGCTGCTTTCTCTTTTCTTTCTTCCCAAATACTCTTCTCCACTCAGAGGAGTACCATGTTCTACTGGAGTTCCCTATTCTTCTGCTGTGGCCTAAAAACTCTTTTCAGGCAGTACTGGAGCAAGCAGAGGTTTCAATTTGTTTGTTTCCTCACCTGAAGGGATCACTGTCCTGCATTATCTTATGTCCAGTGTCTTAAAAATCATTGTTATGTTTTGTCTGTCCTTTTACTAGCTTCATGCTAGAGGATAAACCTAGTATCTATCTCTTTCTACATCTTAGCTGAAAGTAGAATTCCATTTGTCAGCTCTTAAGAAAATAAAAATTTTTGAAAATAAAAAGCTAAAATATATCTTGGGTAGATATACATATAAAGAAAAAAGGCACAATAAATTTATATCATACCTTAAGAAAAATAATGATTGAGAGATACTGCATAATCATAAAATGAAGAAAAAATCAGGAGGATATAATTCTTGGTAGATGGATATAATTATATACTCTCAAGTAGAGAAAAACAAAATTTTATATATCCATAGTCAGTATAAGAAAACTATTCAGTAATTCACTATTTTGGTAGTTGACAGATCATGAAGCCTTAGAAGGGCTGCAATTAATAGGATTTATATAACAGACATACTGAAAATTTAATACACACACAAAAATAAAAAACGTTTCAAACACATATGGAACTTACCCAAAATCTGTAGAAGTCTTAATTTTTTTGCTGTTGTTTTTCATAAGAGCAACAGGAGCGCCTCTGAGCTCAGTGGAAGGCCCTCTTTCATCATCTTAACAGAAGTTTCAGTCTAATACAAGATATTAGGAGCATATGTACCTTGGTCTGAGTTTCTGGCACAGAAATACCCATGTAATTGGCAAGTTGCAACACCTCATTTAACACTGATGTCAGAGCCATTGGCAATGTTCCAGGTGTGTGTGGGTCTGTTGCATCCATGCAAGCTCCTTGAGACAGAGCCAGTGTCACTCTAATTCACAACCAAAAGACTCACTGTCCTCAGTACCATCATGGCTTCTGATAGGGATTTGACAACAATGAAATATTAAGTAAATGGTGCTTTGAAATTGAGTATTCTAACTAATACCATACACATACATGAATTCCATATAACAAACTTTCCATAATTATTCCTTATTAATTCTTTTCTGATATACTGAAAATATATATCTGAATATCAAAACACATGAAAGTGTTATTTGATTATATAAAATACATGAAAATATATTTATAGATTTACTATAATAAAGGATTCCTAATAGAAGATAATAAATTATACAAGCCAAACTTTGTGTGACATAATATTCCTCAAGATGTAGCAATTCCCTCATAAGGAAATATTCTAGAAAGTTATGTGCATATGTCTCAAGAATATAAAAATATTTTTTGAATAGGATTATTATAACCATATTTAAAATATCTTAAATGTACATTAAAGTGGAAATGAATACTAAATATTGATATATATATATAATTTAAGAATATGTATATATCTGAATATATATACACATATATATTCTTATCTAAATATCAGATGACATGTAAAATGTATATAAAACACTAGAAATATGTGTATTTATATATGTGCATATATACAAATATATAGAAATATATTAAAGCAATTAAAATTTATAAACATACTATAAGCATCAAGACTGGTAAAACAAAAAATTTATTGAATATAAAAAGAAATTTATGGAAGTAGCTTTTATTTAATGTTTTATCACAAGGAAATATTTTTCAATCTCTCTTATTTTTTTATTTTTATAATTTATTATTTTTTGGGGGTACACCAAGTTCAATCATCTGTTTTTATACACATATTCCCGTATTCCCTCCCTCCCTTGACTCCCCCCCACCCTCCCTGTCCCAGTCCTCTAAGGCATCTTCTATGCTCGAGTTGAACTCCCTTTGTTATACAACAACTTCCCACTGGCTATCTATTTTACAGTTGGTAGTATATATATGTCTGTGCTACTCTCTCACTTCATCTCAGCTTCCCCTTCACCCCCCACCCCCCCCAAGCCTCGAGTTCTCCAGTCCATTCTCTGCATCTGCGTCCTTGTTCTTGTCTTGTCACTGAGTTCATCAGTACCATTTTTAGATTCCGTATATGTGAGTTAGCATACAATATTTGTCTTTCTCTTTCTGACTTACTTCACTCTGTATGACAGACTCTAGGTCTATTCACCTCATGACATATAGCTCCATCTCATCCCTTTTTATACCTGAGTAATATTCCATTGTATATCATTGTGTGTATATATGTCACATCTTCTTTATCCATTCATTTGTTGATGGGCATTTCGGTTGCTTCCATGTCCTGGCTATTGTAAATAGTGCTGCAATAAACATTATGGTACATGTTTCTTTTGGGATTATGGTTTTCTTTGGGTATATGCCCAGGAGTGGGATTACTGGATCATATGGTAGTTCTATTTGTAGTTTTTTAAGGAACCTCCAAACTGTTTTCCACAGTGGCTGTACCAACTTACATTCCCACCAACAGTGCAGGAGAGTTCCCTTTTCTCCACACCCTCTCCAACATTTGTTGTTTCCAGATGTTGTGATGATGGCCATTCTGATTGGTGTGAGGTGATACCTCATTGTGGCTTTGACTTGCATTTCTCTGATGATGAGTGATGTTGAGCATCTTTTCATGTGTTTGTTGGCCATCAATCTCTCATTAAAGAATTTCTAAATTCATTCTAGGTTTTAACTCTGGAGAAAGAAGAGTGTGAATAGCTTGTGGAGAAATACATAAAAATCCTTTTTACATGTAAGTTCTCTTTGCTTAAAATGGTAACAAAGTAATATTTGGAGCAAACCTGACAAAATAAGATTTGACTAAGTTGCACTTTGAGTTAATGTTTTTAAGTTAAATTACTTTTTGTAGTCTATGCATACAAGTAATATTTCAAGTAAAATTAATTTAAAAGAAACATTAAAAACTTTATCCCTCAGATTGAATGAATTTCATTATTGAATTATAAACAGAAATGATATGAGGCTATTAATATGAGTCTTAACCTCATAAAATTTCTTACCTTAAATAGTCTACAAAGTTTCCAGAGAGAGAGAGAGAGGACAAGTGATTAAAAGTTATCCTGCTGGTGTCCTTATCTCCTCAGTAGGTGCTAGAACAGAGGGGAATAGCATCTGCAAGCTTCTGGGAGCAAAGACCACAGCCCCCAACTCTTTGCTTAACCAAGATATATCATTCACTCACATAAGAATTTTAAGAAGGGTACATTTTCTGATATTAAAAAAATGAGAAAATGAAATATGTTTACCCCATTTAAAGAAAATACTCAAGGAAATAAAACATTCAAGCAGAACATAGAGTAGAAATCAAGTAGGATAATGAATTTCACAACATATTTAACATATATTTTTCTAAGCTTTGCTAATGGAAAGAAGGCAGAAGAGAAAAACTAAAGAGTACAATGAGTATTGACTATATATAATTAAGTAAATATGATATACATTTGTAACAACATATTACATAGCATAATGGTACAGCAAACATTTAAGTATTGATGAATAATTATAAAATACCTGAAAATTTACAATAAAATTTTAAATACAAGTGGGAAAAACAAGCAATAATTTGAAATTGTAAGTGTGAAACAATCCCACTAAGGTCTAAGCATTTAGATGGGGCCTTGTTAAAAAAAAAAAAAAAAAAAACACAAAAAATTAAATATCTCATTAAATGGAATAGAAGTGCTTTAATGGGTTTTTAAATGACTTATTGAGAAAAGGAGACCATTATACCTAAGAATGCACATTATTTTTGTGTGTAATTGTAAAATTTAACCCCAAAAGACTGTATACTGGGTTATAAGTCAACAAACTTCAAATTTTCAAACTAGGATATTTTGCAGATCACAGTGAAATCATTAATATTACCAATAAATCAATAGAATATAGAATTTTAAAATTATATCACTGATAACATCAAACTGTAGCAAATATTAGGAAAAAGATACTTCCTCCAGAGTGTAAAATATGTATACTGAAATATAAAAATGATGTGAAAAATAAATAAAACCTTAATAAATTAAGATTATACCATAGTCACTGATGGAGGAATTAGTACTGTAATATAAAAAACTTCCCTTAATCATTCTATAGATTCAACACAACCCCAAATGTTATTTTTTGTGAATATTGATAAACTGATTCTAAAACATTTTGAAATACAACTGACCAACTTAGCAAAGTCAATTTTTGAAGGAAAAAACTGGTCACTTGTACTACCAGGTATCAAGATTTATTACAAAGCTATGGTAATTAAGATTGTTTTTGATATAAGAATACACAGATGAATGGAAGGCACCTGAATGTGCAGAAATGAAACAAACACACACATACAGTGACCTAAATTATGGCAAAGGTCACACTTTGTCATGTGGAAGTGACAGTCCATTAATAAACAGTGGGTCAGTTGGATATTCACATGTGTAATAAAGGGTCTGACTCCATTATTTTGTTTCACTGATGATAGATTTTAAAGCTGCAATTGTGTAATGGAATTCTTAGTCTAACCACCCAGAATTAGTATAGATTCCACAGGTTTAAGGGCACAGTTTTCAATAAGACCGTCATTACCAGTGACAGTCACAAGTTTGGGGGTCTCCAGACCATAGGCACTTCTCCCCAACAGATTACAAATTCAGAGGTTGCATATACCCTCAGGTTTGATAATTCACTGGAATGACAGAACTCAGAAAAGTGCTATACTTACTATTATAGCTTACTATTATAGTTTTGTATTAAAGGGTACAAATATGACCAGCCAAATGAATGGATGCATCAGGCAAATCTAGGAGGGCCTAGAAAGCAGAGTGTCTGTGTTCTCTCTCCATGTAATCAGAATTTATAATCTTCCTGGCACAGAAGCATGATGTTCAAGTTAGCTCACCCAAGCCCAGAGTTGTCATTGGAAATACATTATGTAGGCATGACTAACTGAGTTATTGGATATGTTGAACTCAATCTGAAGCCCTTCTCCTGCCCTGCCTGAATGTTGGGCTGGTATTATCTGGTTTAGAAACTCGACGCTATAACTACATGGTTGGTCTTTCCAGCATAGTAAGTCCCAATTCTGAGACTATATAGTGGCCACCATTAGACACTAGCATAAAGTCAGAAGGGGCCCATCATGAATAATGAAGACAGTCTTACCACTTTGAAATTCAGAAGGGTTTAAATTTGTATCCCAGGAATTCAGGAAAAGGCTGGAAAAACACTTTTTTAAAAAACAAGGTCTTATACCTCTTTTCCAACAGCAATACGATAATAGTAGCAGACTTGAATACCTCACTTTCAACAATGGACAGACAGAAAATATCAGTAAGGAAACACTGGACTTAACATATTATACCTGAAGAACTTAGCAGATATTGAATATATATAGAAATGCCTTCCAAAATCAGGAGAATACACATTCTTTTCAAGTACACATGGCTACTCTCCAAGATCATAAGTTGGACCACAAAACAAGTCTTGATAAATGAAAGAAGATTGAAATCATATCAAGCATGTGTTCTGACCATAATTGTATGAAACTGGAAATCAATTACAAAGAGAAAACGAAAATTCACAAATCTGTGGAGAGTATAAACATGTTACTGAACAATCATTGGATTAAAAAAGTCAAAAAGGAAATTAAAAAATATATTTTGAGATAAGTAAATATGAATACAACACACCAAAATTTAATAGATGCAGCAAAAGCAGTTTTGAGAGGGACATTCATAGTCATAAATGCCTACATTAAGAAAAAAGTAAGATCTCAAACAACCCAACTTAAAGTGGAAAATAAAGAAGAAAATTAAGGCCAAAGTTAGTAGGAGGAAAGAAATATAAAATATATTGGTAGAAACAAATGAATGGAGACTAAAAATAAAAAACAGGAAAAAATCAGAGAAAGTAAAAGGTAGTTATTTTAAAAGATAAGCAACAAGGACAAACTTTTAGCAAGACTTACCAGGAAATAAAGAGAAAACTCAAATAAATAAAATGAGAACTCGAAGACACAACACAAAAGCTAAAGAGAGACTACTATAAACAATTATTAGCCAACAAACTGAATAACCTAGAAGAAATAAATACTTAAACACATACACCCTATCAAGACTTTCTTGAAGAAAAAAAAAATTAAACCAATTGCTAGTGACACAATTAATAATCAAAAACCTCCAAACAAAATACCTTTATTAGATGGTTTTACTGATGAATTTTATGAAACATTTAAATAATTCCAACCCTTCAGAAACTCTTTTAAAAACTGAATGAGTAAGGAACAACTCCAAGCTCATTTTAGGAGTCCAGCATTACCTTGACAAGAAAACCAGACTAGGACATGAAAATATAAGAAAACTGCAGACCAATATCCCTGGTTAACATAAATGCAAAAACCCTCAACAATGTACTAGCAAACCAAATACAACAACATATTAAATGGATCATACACCATTATCAAGTGGGATTTATTCCAGGGATGCAAGAATGGCTCAATATCTGCAAATCAATCAATATAATAGATCACATTAACAAAGGATAAAAATCACATGATCATCTCAAAAATCACAAATCACATCTGTATCTCAAAGATGCAGGAAAAGCTTTTGACAAAATTCAACATCCATTCATAAAAATTCTCAACAAACTGTGTACAGAGATGACATACTTTGGCAAAATAAAGGCCATATATGACAAGCCCACAACTAACATCATATTTAGTGGTGAAAGGTTGAAAGTCTTTTATCTATGATCGAGTACTAACCAAGGGTGCCCACTCTCACCACCTTTAGTCAGTGTAGAACTGAAAGTTGTGGTGTGGAACCACAAAAGATTCAAAATACCTAATCTTCAGCAAAAACAACAAACCTGGAGGCATCATGCTTCTTGATTTCAAACAAGCTACAGTCATCAAAACAGTGCAGCACTGGCATAAAAACAGACACAGAGATCAATAGAACAGAATAAAGAGCCTAGAATTGAACTCACACATATGTGGTCAGTATAATCCACAAGGGAGCCAAAAATATACAATAGGGAAAGGATAAATTTGTCAATAAATGGTGTTGGGAAATTGGACAGCAACAAGCAAAATAATGAAACTGTGCTCCAACCTTACTCCACACACAAAAATCAAGAGAAAATAGATTAAATACTTGAATATAAAACTTGCTAATGTAAAATTAGAAGCAAATATAGAGGGTAAGCTCCTAGACACCAGTCTCAGCAATTTTTTTTTTTTTGATTTCACATCAAAAGCAAAGGCAACAAAAGCAAAAATAAATAGGGCTACATCAAACTAAAAAGCTTCTGCACAGCAAAGGAAAACATCAACAAAATGGAAAGGAAACCTACGAAGTGGGAAAAAATATTTGCAAATTACATATTCAAGAGGGAGTTAATATCCAAAATATAAAAAATTCATACAACTCATTAGCAAAAAATACCAAACAATCCAATTACCAATGAGCAAAGCAATCAAGTAGACAGTTATTCAAAAAGGACATACAGATGGCCAACTGGTACATGAAAAATGCTCAAAGTCACTGATAATCAGTGAAAAGCAAATAAAAACCACAATGGATATTGCCTTATACCTGTTTAGAATGACTACCATCAATAACAAGAGATAACAAATGTGTTGAGGGTGTGGAGAATAAGGGACCCTTTTGAACTCTTGGTGGGAATGTAAATTGGTGCGTCAATTGTACAGCAGTGTGGAGGTGTTTCAAAAAATTAAAAATAGAACTACCATATGATCCACCAATTCTATTTTTGGGTGTGTATCTGAAGAAATCATTATCTCAAAGAGATATCTCCATTCCACCCCCCATGTTTATTGTAGCATTACTTACAATATACCTAAGATATGGAAACAACTTAAGTGTCCCTGGATGGAGATGTGTGCATATATACACACACATATACATACATACATACATATATATATATGTATGAATATTTTGCGACCTTAAAAAAAAAGGAAATCCTATGTCCATTGACAGAGGAATGGATAAAGAAGATATGGTACATACATACAATGGAATATTACTCAGCCACAAAAAATAATGAAATAATGCCATTTACAACAACAATATGGATGGACCTAGAGATTGCCATACAAAGTGAAGTAAGTCAGAAAAAGACAAATAGCATGTGATCATACTTATATATGGAACCTAAAAATGGTACAAATGAACTTATTTACAAAACAGAAATAGAGACACAAATAGAGAAAATAAACTTATGGTTACCAGAGATGAAAAAGGGAGAGGGATATGTTGGGAGATTGGCATTGACACATACATACTACTGTATATAAAACAGGTAACTAATAAGGACCTACTGTATAGCACAAAGAACACTTCTCAGTACTTTGTAAAGACCTATATCTAAAGGGATGTAAAAAAGGATCTAAAAAATAGTGGATATATGTATAAGTGATTCACTTTGTTGTACAGCAGAAACTAACACAACATTGTAATTCAACTACTCTCCAGTAAAAGTTAAAAACAAAAGAAGGAAATCCTGTCATTTGCAACAATTTGAATGGACCTTGAGGGCATTATGCTAAGTGAAATAAGTCAAACAAAAAAGAACAAGTACTGTTTGATCTCACGTATATGTGGCATCTAAAAAACAAATAAACAAACAATAACAGAAAAACGAATGAACTCACAGAAACAGAGAACAGATTGGTGATTGCCAGAGGAGGGTGCTGGGGGTGGGGGAAATGGAAGACAGTACTCAAAAGGTACAAACTTACAGGAATAAGACAATTAATTCTAGCAATGTAATGCATAGTATGATAACTATAGTTAATAATATTGTACATTGGAAAGTTCTAAGATAGTAAGTCATAATAGTTTACACCATACAAAACAATGTGTAACTATGCAAGGTGGCACATGTTAACCAAACTTATTGCGGTAATCACTTTGCAATACATACATATAAAAAATCAGTATGTTGTACACCATAAACAAATACAATGCTATATGTCAATTATATTTCAATACAATGGGAATAAAATTAAAAATTGAAATATAGAGCAAAAATTCATAAAATAATCAAAATTAATTATTTTAGTAACAGAAAATTCATATATCCAGGAGCTTCAATAGCACAATAAAATTATTAAACCAAAGAGAGGAAATAAGCAATTTAAAAAATTTTTAAGAAATGAGAAATACCCCAATTATATTAAAAATGGGAAATATTAAGTAAGTTAATGAGGTAAATTTTGTGACTATACTAAGAATTAGAGATGCTTAACAACATGGGTAATTTAGGGCAAATTATTATGTATATTAATGAAGATATAAAAATGCAAGTATATTAAATATATTTTAATCATGTGATAAATCTCATATTTGTCATTTGCCTAAATTAATTTGGTTCTAATTAGTCAGAATTTTAAATATATTAAAGTACTGTCCTATCCAAGATAATTTTAAAAAAATACTGAGAGCAACAGTATCTTTCTGCACTACAATTGCTAACACCTTGATACGTGTGCAGAATTTATGAAAATATTAAATCCCAAAATAGAGTGCTATTTGATTCTTCCTGTTTATGTCGATGAAGTTATTTTTCCATATAAAATATTCATAACATTAAAAAGAATGATGGAAAGATATACCACATTCTCGTATTGTAAAAATGACTATACTACCCGAGGCAAACTACAGATTCAGTGCAATCCCTATCAAATTACCAATGGCCTTTTTCACAGAATTGGTACAAAAATTTTTCAATTTGTATGGAGGCACAAAAGACCCCAAATAGCCAAAGCAATCTTAAGAAAGAAAAAAAGAGCTGGAGGAATCATGTTCCCTGGCTTCAGACTGTACTACAAAGCTATAGTCATAAAAACAGTATGGTACTGGCACAAAAACAGAAATATAGATCAGTGAAACAGGATAGAAAGCCCAGAAATAAGCCCATGCACATATGGTCAATTTATCTATGACAAAGGAGGCAAGACTATACAATGGAGAAAAAGATAGTCTCGTCAATAAGTGGTGCTGAGAAAACTGAATGGCTACATGTAAAAGAATGAAAGTAGAACATTCTTTAAAACAATACACAAAAATAACCTCAAAATAGATTAAAGACCTAAATGTAAGACAGGACACTATAAAAGCTCTTAGAGGAAAACATAGGCAGAACACTCTCTGACATAAATAGCAGCAATATCTTTTTTGATCCACCTCCTAGAGTAATGGAAATAAAAATAAAAATAAACAGGATCTAGTTAAACTAAAAAGCTTTGGCACAGCAAAGGAAACCATAGGAAACCAAAATGAAAAGACAACCCACAGAATGGGAGAAAAATTTGCAACTGATGCAGTCAACAAGGGATTAATCTCCAAAATTTACAAGCAGCTCATGTGTGGCTCAATATCAAACAAACAACAACCCAATCAAAACATGAGCAGAAGATCTACATAGACATTTCTCCAAAGAAGACATACAGATGACAAAAAAGCACATGAAAAGATGCTCAGCGCTGCTAATTATTAGAGAAATGCAGGTCAAAATTACAATGAGATTATCATTTCCCACCAGACAGAATGGCCATCATCAAAATGTCTACAAACAATGAATGCTGGAGACAGTGTGGAGAAAAGGGAATCCTCCTATGCTGTTGGTAGGAATGTAAACTGGTACAGCCACTACGAAGAACAGAGTGGACTTTCATTAAAAATCTAAAAACAGAGCTACCATATGATCCAGCAATCCCACTCCTGGGCATATATCTGGAGAAAACCATGGTTCAAAAGGATACACGCACCCCAATGTTCATTGCAGCACTGTTTACAGTAGCCAAGACATGGAAGCAACCTAAATGTCCATTAACAGATGAATGGATAAAGAAGATGTGGTACATATATGCAATTGGGATATTATTCAGCCATAAAAAAGAATGGACTTATTCATTTGTAGCTGCATGGATGGACCTGGAGATTATCAGACTAAGTGAAGTCAGTCAGACAGAGAAAGACAAACATCATCTGATATCACTTATCTGTGGAATAAAAAAAATTGATACAAATGTACTTATTTACAAAACAGAAACAGACTCACAGGCTCAGAAAACAAACCTATGGTTACCAAAGGGGAAAGGTGCAAGGGAAGAGATAAATTGGGAGTTTGGGATTGACATACACATAACTATATTTAAAATAGATAACCAACAAGGACCTACTGTATAGCACAGGGAACTCTGCTCAGTATTCTATATTAACCTAAATGGGAAAAGAATTTGAAAAAGAATAGGTACATGTATAGTTATCAGTAACATCTTATGAGAAACCCAAATGAAATTTTTGGCTAACTCAATATAACTGACTCACTTTGCTGTACACCTTAAAGTACCACAATATTGTAAATCAACTATATTCCAAAATAAAAGAAAAATTAAAAAAAAAGAAAATGAATACATATTAAAGTAGAACATTATTTTTTTATTTCCATTTTAATTTGACTCCTTCCTAACTAGTAATACTTCTGACTGCAGGTATCATAACATTATTTTATATGACATGGCATATAAACTATTTCCTAAGGTACTTTTGTATAGTGTTTGACATATAAAGTGCTAAACTTTAATATATTATCATTCAAAAATGCAACTTGATTTTTACTAGATACAAAGGGTACATTTTCTGCAGTATTTGCTTGAACTAAGAATATAATCATTTATGTTAAAATAGTTGTTCATTTACATATACGCATTTTGTTTATAGAAATTTATTTTGTAATTTTTTTTAATTTTTGAGTTTTTTAGTGATGGAGAAACAAAAGTGAATCAATTAAAGGATGAACTTATAAAATGGTCAGATGTAAGTATATATATATTTAAATAAGTGTATTCAATCAATGAGCCACCAATACATGATAGTAATTATACCTGTGTGAATAAAAATCTATAAAATACAGGTGAATTCTGATCAACTCCTAAAATTTTATAGCATAATATGTTTAGTTGCTTTTTTGTTTGAAGTTTCTTCATTGGTCCACTGCACTCAGAAAGTTAGAAGTATTTGACTCAGAAGAGATCCTTCTTCATTTAGACCGAGTGAGGGTACTTATTTCTACTTAGGTATTGGTGTCCCACACCTACAGTGATCATTCCTGTGGATAAGAGATTATATTATCAATGGAGTGCCCTTGTATTCTGCCCTTGAGTGTCCAGCTGGCTGCTGTGATCATGGTATATATGCTCTAGTTGTCTCATTACTTGAGGTGTTTATTTTTGATTTACTACTTTTTTTTTTTTTTTTTTTTTTGCATGGATGTGCTTGTGGTTAAGACCACTTTTTGGAGAAAAGCAAAAGAGCAGAAATAAAGAATCTAAAACTATTTAAAGTCTTCAATAAAACACTCTGATGGAACTTCTCTCCAGTGTTGTACAGACATTGCACTGTTTTGGAACCGTATGTTTATATGCTTGTCTTATCCAAGTAAACTGAATACTTTTAGATAAGGGATTGTGTATATATATTTTCCACAGCTGCAGAATGTTTCCCCAAACAGTAGGAACTTAAAAAAATGTGCAAAATTATTGATATAATTTCCTATAGACCATGGGATATACTATATCTTGGCATTTTTATTTACGATTTGTTGCTAATTTTATGACTGGATTTTTCATAACAATATAACAGCATTACACAATACTTTTCACTGTCACACTCTGAAAAATATTGAACAAATTCTAAGCAACTTTCCATAACTGTATATATAAGTACTGTCACTTTCCCTTCCTGTCCTTTCTTTAAAAAAAAAAGGCAAAATATTTAATGACAAAAACAACAAGATAGAATATAAGAAAAAAATAAGAGCTCATCTTGGCTTCCTAAAGTTATTTGTATTAAGTTTCTGAAAAACTAAAATCACATTGGAATATTTTGTCACATTCTGATTATCTCCTATCATTTCATTTCTCCTACTTTAGCTCAGATCCTGATTTATTATGCTGTGGGAAGGAAACATTTATACATCTTCCATGTTAGAATGGGTCCAATGACTGACTGGTGTCATTGATTAACATTGATCCCTATTGCTGCTGAATCAGTATTAAAACTGACAGTGTCCTCATTAGCCTTCATGAAATTAAGCTTTTTTGTTTTTTTTTAATATACAAATTCTATCACTGCCACCCTAGACACTTGATCATGAAGCCATGGAGAAAACACTGGGCTGACTGGTGAAGAGACTCACTGGCTTTATGGAGTAGATTATCTTTCTACTAGATTAAGAACTATCACTGCAGAAGGGTTTTGCATGAGCAATACCCTGAGAGAAAATTATCTTCACACTCAATATTTGTTCTGAAAGCTCAATCAAAATATTTTCCCTGAATCTTTTTTCAAAAATCCTCCAATATTATTTAAATCCTTGACCATCCAAGTAGTGCACACAATACCATTAACCACTGCCTATATTTTAGACTGGATCTCTGCTTTTTAGAAGAAAGCATCTGTCCTAGCAGGGAAAGTGGACAATAATATGTGCTGATAGAAGCATTGCCACAAGCTGTCTCTACCCCTACTGTCCTTCTTAGCCAACCCTGAGTTCATTTGTAATACTAAAATCATTCAGTTCCCCTGTGTGGAAGCATCATATGTAAAATCTTATGCAAACTAGATAATCTTAAAGGGAGAATTTTTTCTAGTGACAGAGGAACAGAGATTTGCTCAGAATCCTAAGAAGCCACTAGTGTAATTCTGGAACTGATAGGCTCTATCATGTATTTCAGTCAAAAACACCCACTCACGTCCACTCTAGTCCTTGGCTATATATTCCCACTTTTTCTCCTTGTATTTGGAGTTGAGTCCGCTCTCTGCTGTACTCCAAACCCCATTGTGTTAAACCTCCTGAATGAAGTCTGCCTTATCATTCTTTAACAATTGTCAGGAATGTGGTTTTTTTTTTAAATTTCAATAAGACATTTGATTCTTCTCCAATGGCACCAGTCAGTATCTGGGTTTCCTATTTCCCAATCAGATTTCTAAATCTGAAACAAATGAACAATGACTTGGGAAGTTATACACTAAACCTTTTGATTCTCCAACCCACAAAATTAGCAACTGCTCATTAATTTCAGTTTCATCAGCCCTTAGGCTTTTGATTTAAGAGTTTTTTAAAGTAAATTATAAAAACTGTCTGTGTTTTTTTCCCCATGACTTAAGATAAAATATTTAAAACATAAGCTGTTGGGGATGTTAGTAATATAGTCTTGTTCAGGCCTCAGAGACAGAAGCAGGCCTCTGACCCATCTGTCACTCTGCCTGGACTGAGCGCCTGTGTACACACCTAACAATTGCTGCTAGCAAGTCAAGTGGCACTAATGATAAGAAAGGGAGTGGGTCTTGCAATTCCTTGAACCCTAGGGATCTGGCCAGTCCCCCAGGGTCTGGAAAATCTTGTGACTCACATGATGAAACCAACAGCATTGTTAAAGTAAATCCAGAACTGCATTTTTGCACCCAAACTGATATCATCAGTTTGTGGCAAGGAATTATAAGCAGAAGCTCCCAGAACTCCACTCTGAAGTCTCACCCATGGAGTGGATGCACTGGCTGGGATTCTTCCCAAGTGGGACTCCAGATTGCTGTCACTCAGGACTTCCCAGCACTGCTTGGATCTGGATGTAGGTGTTTCCCCAATTTGGTAATGTATCTACATTTATTTCTTGCTATGTTGATTGTCCTTATGCTGTAACACTGGGACTCTAGATTGCTGCTGCTTGGGTCTGGATGTAGGTGCTTCCCCAGTTCAGTGATGTATGTACATTTATCTGTCAACTACAAATTGGCACTTCCCATGGGCACTTGCCATCTATCTCTGCAAGGATTAAATAACACTGTGCTGCTGCAGCTGCTGACCTTCAACATCCCCTGAAGGGAATTCAGGGTGGAGACCAGGAATGAGGCACTCTGTGCTTTGGAAAATGGGCAGAAGAGGTCTTCAGATAGATGTTTTCAGGAGCTGATTTTATGAGACCAACCCTTGCATCTCTTTGTATCTAGAAAAGCACTAAATCCCTACATGGTGACATCTGCTCCTCATGACTAGCAGAAACCCCGTACCAAAAAAAAAAAAAAAAATGTGTTTGATTGCATGCACTCCTTCTTCACCAAGATTACTTATATACTAATCTTGCCCCCTGCCTCTATGGAACAGTTTCTCAGAGCTATCTGGGATGCTGTCTCCTGGGCTGCGGTCCTCATTTTGCCCCAAATAAACTCAACTTGCAACTCTCACATTGTGCATTTTTTTTTTAGGTGACAATCTCTCTATATATTTCTTGCCCTCATACTGTAACTTACTACTAATGTAACAAATTTCCTTATTTCTTGCTTATTAAAGTGTGGAGTGGTTATTTTGCCAGCAAATCCTGCAAACCTTGAAACTGAAAGTAAGGCTTTCAGTGAAACATAGCCTATTAGCTTTCCTTGGTACATAGAAGCAGGCAGAAAACCCTACAGTTCTTACCTTTTTTTATGATGCCTGCCTCATGCTAGCCTACTGTTTTCAGTCACTCAGCCTATCAAAGCTTTGCTTCAATAGACACATTATTCCAGATGACTACAGCTGACTGTGTAAGTATCCCTCTGATTGACCACTAAGTGCCGTCATTTACCAAGTCTCCTTACTGAAACTGGATCCTCATTTCCAACAAAACTAACAGGTTGCAAACCAATACAGATCCCTATTCCTCAATCACTATATTGATCAATGTCCTTCATTACAGGTAACATATATCACTGTGGATAGAATACATACAAGGGGAAATGAAGGAAATGCATGTGTATGTATGTGAGGATATACATACAAACAGATACATAATACACATGTATAATCTTCCAGGATCACTGAGAGGGTTGAAATATTGCTAGCCTAAGTCTCCAGGAATAACACCTCACAAAAAACAAACAAAAAAAAACCCCCCAGAACTCTGCTTTCCAGTATGCTTCTGCCACTGCTGCAATCTGGAATCCTGAATCAGGACACTTCCCTTAAAACTTTAGATATCAGGACTATGATGATTTTTTCCAACACCAATATGAGCAAAATTGACATCTTCTTGAAAGCTCTTCTCTCTGAATACTTCAGTTGCAAATCAAAGCCTGCACAAATTCATCCAACAAACAGACCTTAAAATACTAACGTAATGCCAGATATCAAAGGATGCAAGCTTCTGTATGTTAGAGTTTGGGAGGAAACTGAACAAATTCATAAATAGTATCAGCTATACTTATGTACTTGTGATTTTCAGATGTATGCAATAGATTTCCAAGATAAAAATTACTGATTACTCACTTAGCACTCATCCCAAATACTGTAACAATATATATTTCCACTAGCAGTATATTAATATTCCCTTTTCCCACATTTTGTGTGATATAGCTTATTTTATAATGTTCAAAAATCCTAGTGGCTATAAATTGATGCTCAAGTAATTAATTATTTTGTCACACACTTCTATTATAGATACTTTCAGCAAAATTTGTGTTATTTACAACAGTTTTAAAAATCCATTTGTCAAAGCTCTTTGATTAGCACAGATATTAAAAAAATATCAGTATATGTGTGTAGACAATATATAATTTATCTACAAAGTTGTTTCTTGCCTCATTCATAATTTGATCTGAGTTGGTAATTTTTTATATTTTTGTTTTATTTCCTCTATTAGTTAAAAATAATTTTCTCCTACTTTTAGACTTGGAGACTGAGTGAAAATGAGAAGACATCCCTCCTTTTTCTTTTCTAAGACATGAACTTTGGTCAAAATATAACAAACAATAGGTACATAAGTACAATTATTATAAGTGCAATCTCAAGATAAAAGTCTTGAGATTTCAGAATAAAAGGCAAGTGGAGAATAACTAAGCCATGGAGAATACTGGTGAAAACTGTGGACAGTGGAGATACACTACAGTTTTGAAGACTGACTTTTCCATTAATCTTCTGTGTAATAATGGCAATTTACTTAGCTTCTCTGTGTCTGGTTACTTAACCTATAAAAAGAAAATTATAATAGGATTACCATTTTAAAACCTTGTTGAGTATTCAAAGATTTAATATAAGTTAAGACTTTAGAATAATGCCTTGTTACATATTAATGCTTAATAATTATTAGCTGGTTTTCTTAAAATTTAGTTTAGAAAGCTATGAATCATAGTTTACTCACAAACGTGAAGTATAGAAGCCCTCAGACTTCTAATGGATTATTTCTGTTTCTGGGGCACAAAGCACTGTCATTCGAGTGTGAGTCAAAAATTATCTGCACTCTGGTTATATTAAAACTTCTGTAAATTCTACAGCCAGAAGTTATATTTGTTTTTCTTTTTATAAAAAGAAAATGGTTTCATAAAATAAATGAATGAATGAA
Source organism: Hippopotamus amphibius kiboko (assembly GCF_030028045.1). Lineage (NCBI taxonomy): Eukaryota > Metazoa > Chordata > Mammalia > Artiodactyla > Hippopotamidae > Hippopotamus > Hippopotamus amphibius. The sequence goes on along the minus strand of NC_080188.1, from coordinate 192,333,038 downwards.
TAAATAAATAAATTCTACAGCCAGAGTGAGGCTAACTTTTGACTCACCCTTGTATAAATAGAACATAGGAAGACCATGCCTGACAGCTCCTGAAAAAACAAGAAAGCTTGCCATCAGTCAGAGAATGTAGCTGTAAATTGTAGAAACCAACAGTTAGAAAAAAATAAATAGAAACATAGAAAATCCTAAAGATGACACCACAAAACTACTAAAGCTCATCAATGAATTCAGTACAGTTGCAGGATACAAAACTAACATAGAGAAATCTATTGCATTTCTATGCAGTAACAATGAAATATCAGCAAGAGAAATTAAGGAAACAATCCCATTCACCATTGCAACAAAAAGAGTAAAATACCTAGGAATAAACCTACCTAAGGAAGTAAAAGACCTGTACTCAGAAAAGTATAAGACACTGATGAAACAAATTGAAAATGACACAAACAAATGGAAAGATACACTGTGTTCTTGGATAGGAAGAATTAATATTGTTAAAATGACCAAACTACCCAAGGCAATCTATAGATTCAGTGCAATCTCTATCAAAATACCAATGGCTTTTTCATAGAACTAGAACAACTAACTTTAAAATTTGTATTGAAAAACAAAAGACCCTGAATAGCCAAAACAATCTGGAGAAAAAAATAAAGCTAAAGGATCATGTTCCTTGACTTCAGACTATACTACTAAGCCAGGGTAATCAAAACAGTATGGTACTGGCACACAAACAGAAACATAGCTCAGTGGAACAGGATAGAGAGTTCAGAAATAAACCCACACAGTTATGATCAATTAATCTATGACAAAGGTGTCAAAAATATACAGTGGAGAAAAGACAGTCTCTTCAATAAGTGGTGCTGGGAAAACTGGGCAGCTACATGTAAAAGAATGAAGTTAGGCCACATCTAATATAATACTCAATGATGAAAAACTGAAAGCATTCCTGCTAAAATCTGGAACAACACAAAGGTGACCACTCCCAACATTTCTATTTACCACAATATTGGAGTCCTAGCCATAGCAATCAGACATGAAAAGAAGTAAATTGTATCCAAATTGGAAGGGAAGAGGTAAAATTGTCATTATATGCAGATCACATGATACTGTGTATAGAAAACCCTAAAGACTCCACGCAAAAACTAATAGAACTGATAAATTCAGCAAGGTAGCAGGATACAAGATTAACATACAGAAAATAGTTGCATTTCTTTACACTAACAAGGAAATATCAGAAAGGGAATGTTAAAAAAAATAAAACCTTTAAAAATTGAACCAAAATAATAAAATACTTAGGAATAAATGTGACCAAGGATGTGAGACTTATATGCTAAGAACTATAAAATATTAATAAAGGAATTAAAGATGACTGAAAGAAATGTAAAGATATCCCATGCTCTTGGATTGGAAGAATTAATATTGTTAAAATGGCCATACTAATCTACAAATTTAATATGATCCCTACCAAATTACCCATGACATTTTTCACAGAACTAGAGCAAACAATCCTAAAATTCATATGAAACCATAAAAGACCCAGAATTGCCAAAGCAAACATGATTAAAAAACAAAGCAGGAGGCATAACCCTCCTAGACTTCAGACAAACTATGAATCATAGTTTACTCACAAATGTGAAGTACAGAAGCCCTCAGACTTCTAATGGATTATTTCTGTTTCTGGGGCACAAAGCACTGTCATTTGAGTGTGAGTCAAAAATTATATGCACTCTGATTATATTAAAACTTCTGTAAATTCTACAGCCAGAAGTTATATTTGTTTTTGGAAAATGGGCAGTAATCAAAACAGCATGGTATTGGCACAAAAACAGACATAGGGATCAATGTATTGGAATAGAGAGCCTAGAAATAAACCCACACACCTATGGTCAATTAATCTTTGACAAAGGAGACAAGAATATACAATGGGAAAAAGTCTCTTCAGCAAGCAGTGTTGGGAAAGTTGGACAGCTGCATAGACAACAATGAAATTAAAACATGCCCTCACATCATACACAAAAATAAACTCAAAATGCTTTAAAGATTTAAGCATAAGACATAGCAGCATAAAACTCCTAGAAGAGATCATAAACAAAACATTCTCTGACATAAACCAATGTTTTCTTAAGCCAGTCTCCCAAGGCAATAGAAAGAAAAACAAAAATATACAAGTGAGACCTACTTACAAGCTTTAGCACAGCAAAGGAAACCATAAAGAAAATGAAAAGACAACCTATGAACTGGGAGAAAATATTTGCAAATGATCAGAATGACAAGGGCTTAATTTCCAAAATATAAATTCAGTTCATACAACTCAACAACAGACAATAAATAACCCAAACAAAAAATGAGAAGATCTAAATAGGCATTTCTCCAAAGAAGACACACAAATGGCCAATAGGCACATGAAAAGATGTTCAACATTGCTGATTATTAAAGAAATGCAAATCAAAACTACACTGAGGTACTACCTCACATGAGTCAGAATGGCCATCATTAAAATTCTAGAAAAAACATGCTGGAGAGGGTGTGGAGAAAAGGGGACTCTCCTACATTGTGGGTAGGAATATAAGCTGGTACAGCCACTATGGAAAACAGTATGGAGATTTCTCAAAAAATTAAAAATAGAATTACCATATGATCTAGCTATCCCATTCCTGAGCATATGTTCAGATGAAAGTATAATCCAAAAAGATACACACACCCCTATGTTCATAGCAGCACTTTATTCACAATAGCCAAGAAATGGAAACAACCTAAATGTCCATCAACAGATGAATGGTTAAAGATGTGGTACATATATACAATGGAATACTACTCAGTCATAAAAAAGAATGAAATAATGCATTTGTAGCAACATAGATGGATCTAGAGATTATCACACTGAGTGAAATAAGTCAGAAAGAGAAAGACAAATGCCATACGATATCACTTATACCTGGAATCTAAAATATGATACAAATAAACCTATATATGAAACAGAAACAGTTTCAAAGACATAGAGAACAGATGTGTGGTTGCCTAGGGGAAGGAAGGGTGGAGGAAGGATGGATTTGGAGTTTGGGGCTAGTAGTTGCAAACTATTATATATAGATGCAAAGTATTATATATAGAATTGATAAACAACAAGGTCCTACTGTATAGCATAGAGAACTATATTCAATGTCCTGAGATAAACCATAATGGAAAAGCATATAAAAATGATGTGTGTGTGTATCTGAATTAATTTTCTGCACAGCAAAATTAACACAACATTGTAAATTGGCTACACTTCAATAAAAATAAAAGTATAAGATTAGAACATTCTCCAACACTATATACAAAAATAAAGTCAAAATGGATTAAAGACCTAAATGTAAGACCAGATACTGTAAAAGTCCTAGAGGAAAACAGGCAGAACACGCTTTGACATAAATTGCAGCAATATTTTTTGGATCCATCTCCTAAAGCAAAGGAAATCAAAGCAATAATAAGCAAATGGGACCTAATTTAACAGACGCTTCTGCACAGAAAGTAAAGCATTGACAAAAGGACAACCTACTGAATGTGAGAAAATATTTGCAAATGATATGACCAATAGGGATTAATATCCAACATATATAAACAGCTTATACAACTCAATATTAAAAAAAAAATTAGAAAGTGGACAGAAGAACTGAATAGAAATTTTTCCAAAGAGGAAATGCAGATGACTAACAGGCACATGAAAAGATGATCAACATCACCAATAATCAGGGAAATACAAATCTTAACCACAAGATACCACCTCACACCTGTCATAATGGTTATCAAAAAGAGCATAAATGACAAGTGTTGGTGAGTGAGGATCTGGAGAAAAGGGAACCTTTGAACACTGTTGATGGGAATGTAAATTGGTGCAGCCACACAGAAAACAGGATGAAGATTCCTCAAAAAACTAAAAATAGAACTACCATACAATCCAGCAATTACACTCCTGGTTATATAGCCTAAAAAAATGAAAACACTAATTTGAAAAAATATATGCAATCCAATGTTCATAGCAGCGCTATTTACAATAGTCAAGATATGGATGCAACCTAAGTGCACATCAACAGATGAATGGATAAAGAAGATGTGTGTGTGTGTGTGTGAGAGAGAGAGAGAGAGAGAGAGAGAGAGAGAGAGATACTACTCCATTGTGTATATATATATATATTCCATACAATGGAGTAGTATTCCATTGAACAGAAATTCAATGTAATTCTTATTCTTGCTCTTCTGTATGTAAGGTGGGCTTTTCTTCCCCTCAAGTTTTTCTTTTTGTCTTTGGTTTTTAAGCAGTTTGAACCTAATATTCTTAGGTGTGAATCTGTTGGTATTTATTTTGCATATTTTCCTCTGAGCTTCCTGGGTGAGTGGTCTGTTGTCTGTCATTAATCCTGGAAAATTTTCAGCCTTTATTAAATACTTCAAATATTTCTTCCATCCACTTCTGTCTTTCAATTCTCCTGGTATGCCCATGATATATATTACACCTTTTGTAATTATCCCATAGTTCTTTGAGATTCTATTCAATTTTTTACTCTTTTTACACTTTGTATTTCAGTTTTGAAAGTTTCTACTGACATATCTTCATGCTCACTGATTCTTTCCTCTGCCATGTCTACTCTACTGAGGAGCCATCAAAAGTATTCTTTATTTCTGTTATAGTGTTTTTGATGTCTAGCATTTTCTTTATATTCTTCCTTTGAGTTTCCATCTCTCATCTTACATTACTCATCTCTTCTTGCATTGCATCTGCTTTTTTCCATTTGACCCCTTAATATATCATTCATACTATTTAAAATTTTTGATTTGAAAATACAAAAATATCTGATTCTAGTTTTAATTCTCCCTTTGATTCTTTAAACAGTGTTGTTTGCCTTTGTAATGTGTCTTTCGATAGTTGTTTTTGAAAGCTGAACCTGATGTCTCAGATAAAAGGAATCGAGATAGGTAGGCCTTTAGTGTGAGCTGACAGGCTGAGTTTACTATGAGCTGTAACTATGGTGTGAGAGGCTAAAATGTCCTCTAATATCCTTGTTTTTGTCTCTCTTGTTGTCTTTGGCTTTTCCCAAGCAGACAAAAGCTGAAGCAGCTCATTACCACCAGATCTGCCTTACAAGAAATGCTAAAGGGAGTTCTTTGAGTGGAGCCAAAACTATGCTAATTGACATTATAAAAGATAAAAAGGCAGTGTAAACTTCACTGGTAATAGTAAATATATAGTCACAGATTCTGAAATATGGTAATAGTGGCACATAATTCACTCACAACTCTAAAAGTTAAAAGTTTAAAAATCTCTCATCACAAGAAAAAAAATTTGTTGTCTACTTGTTTAATTTTGTACCTATGTGATGTGATGGATGTTCATTAGATTTATCATGATAATCACTTCATAATGTATATAAATCAAATCAGTATGCTCTATATCTTAAACTTCTACAGTGCTGGATGTCAATTACATCTCAATACAGCTGGAAAAAAAAGTTTAAAACACTGTAGTAAAAATAACCATAACTAAAGTAATCTGTTATTAGGTACACAAAATTTAAAAGCATGTAAATTGTAACAGCAATAACCTAAAATGTGAAGGGGAAGGAGAAGTAAAAGTGGAAGTTTTACAGAATCTATTGAAGTCAAATTGTTATCAGTTTACAATAATATGTTATAAGTTTTAAGATATTTTATGTAAGCCTCATGGGTAACCACAAGGGAAAATTGACAAAATGCAACAATATGCTCCTTACAAGAGATTTACTTTATCATTCAACACACACACAGAGAATGAAGGAATAGAGGGAAAAAAATTCAAGCAGGTAGCAAACAAACAAAAAAACAAAAACAACAACAACAAAAAACCCCCAAACCAAAAAAACTCCAAAGCAGCTATACTTATATCAGATAAAATAGAATTTAAAGTAAAAATGGTAAAAGATACAAAAAGATCACTATATAATGATAATGGGGTCAAAACCTCAAGAATATATAATTATAAATATTTATTCACCCACATTAGAGCACTTAAATATATAAAACAAAAACTAACATAGATAAAAGGAAAAACAAAGAGTAATACAATAATAGCTGATAAGTGGGGACTCTACCCCACATATCAACATTGAACTGATCACAGAATCAGTAAAGAAACTAAATTTTAATAATATTGTAGATCAAATAGATATAATAGGCATACATAGAACATCCTAGTCAACAACAGAAAAATACACATTCTTCTCAGGCACACATGGAACATTTTGCATACTAACCATATGTTAGGCTACAATAGAAGTCTCAGAAAATTCAAGAAGATTGAAATCATAACAAATATCTTCTCTTACCACAATGCCGAGAACTAGAAAAAAAATGGGGTCAACTGGAAAATTCACAAACACATAGAAATTAAACAACACTCTCCTAAACAACGATTGGATCAAAGAAGAAATTAAGGGGAAATAAAAAATTTCTTGAGACAAACAGAAGTGAAAACACAACATGCCAGAACTTGTGGGATATAGCAAAAGCAGTTCTAATATGGAAGTCTACAGCAAGACACACGTACATTAAGAAGCAAGAAAGATACCAAATAAACAACATAACTCTGTGCCTTAGGAAACTAGATAAAAAGAACAGATCCCAAAGTTAGCAGAATAAAGGAAATAATAAAGTTTAGGGCAGAAACAAATAAAATAAACAGTGGGAAATATTAACCAAACTAAGAATCAGTTCTTTGAAAAGATAAACAAAATTGAAAAACCCTTAGCTACACTAACCAAGGAAAAAAAAAAAAAGGACCCAAATCAACAACATTATAAGTGAAAAAAGGAGACATTGCAACAAATACCACTGAAATTCAAACTCTTAAGGGGCTACTATGAACAACTATATACCAGAAAACCAGACAACCTAGAAGAAATGGAAAAATTCTTAGTAACATACAACTTACCAAGACAGAATCAGGGGGACAAGGGTTCGATCCCTGCTCCAGGAAGATCCCACATGCCGTGGAGTAACTAGGCTCTGCACCACAACTATTGAGCCTGTGCATTAGAGCCTATAAGACACAACTATTGAGCTCATGTGCTGCAAATACTGAAGCCCATGCACCTAAAGCCCCTGCTCCGCAACAAGAGAAGCCACGGCAATGAGGAGCCCGCGCAACACAACAAAGAGTAGCCCCCGCTCACCACAACTGGGGAAAGCCCATGCACAGCAAAAAAGACCCAACACAGCCAATAAAATAAATAAATAAATGAATAAATGAATAAATGAATAAATAAATAAATAAATAAATAAATAAATAAATAAATAAAAAAGACTGAATCAGGAAGAAATAGAAAATCTGAATAGATCCTTGCGAGTAAGGAGCTTTACTCAGTAATCAAAACTCTCCCAATGAAGAGAAGCCCAGGACCAGATGGCTTCACTGATAAATTTTACCAAACATTTAAAGAAGAATTAACATCAGTATTTCTCAAACTCTTCCAAAAAACTGAAGAGGAGAAAACACTTTCAAACTCATTTTACAATGTTAGCATTATTCTGATACATAAATCAGAAAAGGACACTACTAAAAAAGAAAATTACAAGCCAATATCTGTGATAAATATAGATGCAAAAATTTTCAATAAAATACTAGCAACCTGATTCAACAACACACTAAAAAAAATTCACCTTTATCAAGTGGGATTTATCCTTGGGATGCCAGAAAGCAAAAATGCAAGAATGGTTCAACATATAAATCAATGTGATATATAAATTAATAAATGAAAGAAAAGAATCATATGATCATCTCAAAGATGCAGAAAAAAGTATTTGCAAGAATTCAATATCCATTCATGATAACAACTCTTAACAAATTAGACAAAGAAGAATCATATCTCAACATAATAAAGTTCATTTATGACAAGCCCACAGCTAACATCACACTCAATAGTGAAAGGTTGATAACTTTTCTTCTAAGATCAGGAATAAGACAAGGGTGTCCTCACCACTACCATTTAACATAATACTAGAAGTTCTGGCTAGAGCAATCAGGCAAGGTTAAGAAAGTAAGTGAGTAAATAAATAAATAATTATACTACTACAAAATGTAGTATGCATGCATGTATGTATGTATATGTCAAAATTGGAAAGGAAAAAGTAAAATTGTCTTTATTTATAGATGACATGATTTTATAGAGAGAGAATCTTAAAGACAACCAAAAAACTGCTAGATTTAATCAATGAAAATTCAGCAAAGTTGCAAGATAAAAAATTAACACAGTAATCATAACATTTCTATACATGAACAATGAATTTTCTGAAAAAGAAATGAAGGTATTGATTCCACTTACAATAGCATCAAAAATAATAAATTACTTAGGAATAAATTTAGAAAAGTAAAAATCGCAACTCTGAAAACTACAAGACACTGACGAAACAAACTGAAGAACAACAAATAAATGGAAAGGTATTTCATGTTCATGTATTGGAAGAATTGGTGTGTCAATTAAAGAATTAAAGTGTCAATGTTGCCAAAAGCTATCTATAGATTCATTGCAATCCCTATCAAGATTCCAGTGGCATTTTTACAAAAGTATAAAAAAAATTATCTTAGATCTGAAAATATCCTAAGTAGAAAAAAAAATCCTGAGAAAAAAGAACAAAGCAGGAATGATCACACTTCCTGATATCAAGGATATCAAGGTATACTATAAAGCTATAAATATCAAAATAGTATGATATTGGCTTATAAACAGACAAATAAACCAATGGAACAGAATCAAAAGTACAGGAATAAGCCTAAGCATATATGGTCAACTAATATTTGACTAGGGACACAAGAATATGCAATGAAGAAAAGATCGTCTCTCCAATAAATGGTGCTTGGATGACTGGACATTCACATGTAAAAGAAAGAAACTGGACATATATCTTACATTACTCATAAAAATGAACTCAAAATGGATTAAAGACTTAAATATAAGACGACAAATCATAAAACTCCTGGAAGAAACATAGGAATAAAACTCCTTGATATGGGTCTTCGTAATGATATTTTGGATATAACAAATAAAGCACAATAAACAAAATTAGAAACAGGTGGACTACATCAAATTAAAAAGCTTTTGCACAGCAAAAGAAATCATCAACAAAGTGAAAAGAAAACCTACAGAATGGTAAAAAAAAATCTGCAGACCATTTATCTAAAAAGGGGTTGATATGCAAAATATATAAAAGACTCATACAACTCAATAGCAAAAAGGAATAACTCAATTAAAAATGAGCAAAGGACCTGAATAGACATTTCCCCAAAGAACGTATAGGAAAGACCAACAGGTGCATGAAAAGATGCTCAACATCATGAGTCCTTAAGAAAATGTAGATTAAAATGAGATACAGTATCTTCTCACACATGTTAGAATGACCATAATCAAAAAGACATCAAAAAGAGATAACAGCCAGGTCATGGAAGCAACCTAAATGTCCATCAAAAGATGAATGGATAAAGAAGATGTGGTACATATATACAATGGGATATTACTCAGCCATAAAAAGGAATGAAACTGGGACATTTGTGGAGACATGGATGGACCTAGAGACTGTCATACAGAGTGAAGTAAGTTAGAAAGAGAAAAACAAATATCGTGTATTAGTGCATATATGCGGAATCTAGAAAATTGGTACAGATCAACTGGTTTGCAAGGCGAAAATAGAGACATAGATCTAGAGAACAAACATATGGACACCAAAGGGGGAAAGCAGGGGGGCGGGGAGGGTTGAATTGGGAGATTGCGATTGCCATATATACATTACTAATAAGAAAAAAAAATATCAAATTGTACACTTTAAATAGATGCATTTTATTGTATGTCAATTATATATCAATAAAAGTTCTTAAGAAAAAAAGAGATAACAAATGTAGGTGTGGATGTGGAGAAAAGAGAACCCCTGTGAACTGCTGGTGGGTTTGTGAATTGTTGCAGCTACTATGGGAAACAGTATGGAGGATCCTCTAAAAATTAAAAATACCATACCATCCAGCAAATTTATTTCTGGGAACATATTCAAAGTAATGAAAACACTAACTCAAAACGATATCTGCACCTCAATGTTCACAGCAGCATTATTTACAATAGCCAAGAAATGAAAACAACCCTAGTGTCCACCAACAGACAAATGGATAAGGAAATTGTGATATATAAGTATTGTAATATTATTCAGCTCTACATGAGAGGAAATCCTTCTATTTGTGGCAACATGGATGATGGATGGACCTGGAAGACATGCTAAGTGAAATAAGTCAGACAGGAAAAGACAAATACTGAATGACTTTACTTACATATACAGAAGCTAAAATAAACAAACTGAAAAAACTCATAGGAAAAGAAGAGATCAGGCTTGTGGTTACCAAAGGAGGGGGAGAGAAAGAGGAAGCTGGAGGAAGGTGGTCAAAATGTACAAACTTCCAGTTATAAGTACTAGGGATGTGATGTACAACATGATGACTTTTGTTAATACTGCTGCATGAAATATCGAAAAGTTCTTAAGAGAGTAAATCCTAAGAGGTCTCATTGCAAGGAGAATTTTTTTTCTTTTTTTCTTTTATTTTTCATGTATCAATATGAGAAGATGGATGTTAGGTGAGACTATTGGGATAATCCTTTCACAATATATGTAAATAAAACCATGATGCTCTATGCCTTAAACTTACACAGTGATGTATGTCAATTATTCTCTAATGAAACAGGAAAAGAATGGTTACTTTTCCCCTCCTGTAGCTGGTAGCATAAGAGGATTTTTCTGCTATCTTCACCATAAGAACCTGGTAGGGCTCATTAAAACATGGGGGTCCCCTAAGGCTGGGCAGCTCAGAGTTTTTAACTCTCAAGTGAGTCTACACTGAGCCTCCAGCAATTTATCAATTACAGTTTAAAGTGTTCCTTCTGATATTGCCTCTAGTTGTAGTTGTTTGATTCTGGGCTTCTGCTCCTAATAAGCTGAGATTTTCTGTATCTGCCTGTATGTTTCTTAAGTTTTTCAGTGCAGCAGTTTGCACTGAGATCTCAATTCTCTAATGGACCTAAAAATTGTTTATTTTCAGTTTCTTCATCTTTTTTCTTGTTGTACAGATAGGGGTGATGACTTCCAGGCTGTTTACATGTTGGACTGGCCAAATGGTTTTTGATGAGAACACTAAAGCAGTTCCATGGGAAAAGGAAAATATATCATCCACAAATGAAATGGAAACAACTTGCTATCCATACAGAAAAGAGAAGAAACTTGACCCTAGTCTCACACCACAGAGAAAAAAATCAATTTGAGATGAGCCATACACCTAAACCAAATGCTACAGAAATTTGCTAGAATAAAACATACAAGAATATGTTTGCAACTTTGGTAGAGGCAAGGATTTCTAAAAAACAACATAGAAAGCACACATATGAAAGGTAAAATTGAAAAATTGGACCTCATTGAAAGTAAAACCATTAGCTGCTCTTTAAAAGATAGTTTTGTCTCAAAAGAGATGTATAATAAACTTTCTTAAAACTTTAACCATATCTAAGTCAAGAATTATAGAAACAAAAAGAGGAATCAGCCTAGCTAAATTAATTAGGAAAGGATGAATGTAGGAATGTAAGATAGTTCACAGAACTCCTTGGGTATTATGAAGACTAAAGCTCTTCCTGCTTGAAAGACAGCGAAATGATATCATGAAGCTTTTTCATGGAAGCATTGGTGCTGCTTCAACCTGCTTCTGAACTTCAAGCTGCTATGCCAGAAAATGAATACTAGAATACTAATAAAAATAGTCTGAAAAGCACAAACATCGCCCTCCCTCACTCCCTGTTTACATTTACTCTCTTAATTTTCAAGTCTTTTCTATATGCCTGATTAGGTGACTCTGGTTCATATGTTGGTACTCCAATCAAAAAGAGGTCTGAGAAATTTAGTTTAAAAATTTGTGGGACTTCCTCAGTGGCACAGTGGTTAAGAATCTGCCTGCCAACACAGGGGACACAGGTTTGAGCCCTGGGCCGCGAGGATTTCACATGCCACTGAGGAACAACTAAGCCCGTGTGCCACAAATACTGAGCCTCTGCTCTAGAACCCGTGAACCACAACTATTGAGCCCTTGATCCACAGCTACTGAAGCCTGTGTGGTGCCCATAGAGCCTGTGCTCCACAACAAGAGAAGCCACTGCACTGAGAAGCCCGCACACAGCAAGGAAGAGTAGCCCCGCTTGGCTCTCTGCTGCAACTAGAAAAAGCCCCTGCAGCAATGAAGACCCAACACAGCCAATCAATCAATCAATCAATCAATCAATTTAAATAAATAAATAAACATTTGCAACCAATAAAGAGAGAAAGTCATATTAAGGTGACTGAAAAGATTTTAAAACATATTTTGATATCTGCCATATTCTATCCCTTAAATATTTTTCTTTCATTTATAAATTCTAAACAATAAAATCACTAATTGAAACCTATTTTTGCCTGAAAAGCAGCTAGATCGTAAAATAATTAACAATACACCTTTTACCTTTTCCAAATGAGGACACTGCAGTTCTCATCATTCACTGCATTAATTTATGGTTGATGTTTACTTCTCCCTCTCAGTCTGAATATAATATTGATAATCACACAAAATTCTTTTAGAGAAAGAACAGATGAATGAAAATTATTTCATATGCATTTGATTTATGAGTTTAAGGTCAAATTTTATGTTTAACATTTTAACATATTTATATGTTAGAGCATATTAAATTTCTTTTCTTAATATCTATTTCAGATGTTAAGTAAACCTCTGTGTACTTCATACGTCTCTTTTAGTCTATGCAATTTTATCTTTTTCTTATAATGTTCATTCTCAATGAATATTTTAAACCAATCATCCACAACAATGCTTAGCTTGTCTGCTGCACTGGTTTGTTTTTTTCCTGTGATTCTCCAATAATATTCATGTTGTCTTCAGTGTTTCCTTAGTTCTGATTTTTCATCTTTGATCATTGTGGCCTTTTAAATTTCCTTGAGTATGGAACACCCCTGTTTAAAATGTTCTTCTCCTTTATCATATTAAGAATGTGTGAATGGATTTTCAGAAAGTATTATAGATTTTTAAGAATGTCTGATTGAATTTTCCTTTTGTAGTTTGCATGCAATTTTTATTTTATTTATTTAAGGTTTTTTTTTTTTTTTTTTTTGACCACAGCATACAGCTTATGGGATCTTAGTTCCCCAATCACCGGCTGAACTCATGCCCTCTGTAGCCAGAGCATGGAGTCCTAACCACTGGACCCCCAGGGAATTCCCTTTTTTTCCTTTTTTAAAAAAATCTCATCTTCTCATATCCAGTGTTTTCTCTGCCATGTGTAAGGTAAAGAAATTTTAAATTCCCATTTTGTTCCTTTATGAATGCTAATTGATCTGTTTCTGGACCGCACTATTTTCATATCTGCTAAGGAAAAAATAATGCTTTATAGTATTTTTTTTAATTAAAATGGGTTATTTATGTCTTGGTATCCACTCCACCAACTTTGTTTTTTTTTTTAAATAATTCCTAAAAATATCTTCTCTCAATTTTGTGAATAACTTTTATTTCTAAACATGTCACAGTAATCCTATTAAAATGCTTTGTAGGGCATTATTTATCCACCTCTCTCAGAGAACCTGACCTCACTCAGCAAGTTCAACCATTGCAAGATGTGGCAGGGGCAATAACGTATATTCATAAAGTGACTTATTTGTTTCTTTGCACATAAGAAAGGTACATTCCTGACTTGTCTTCCACCCATGTGGGTTCTTATGACTGAGTTCTAGGCAAAGGACTATGGGGGAAAGTGACTTTGATCATGATCTTTGCCCCCCTCTCTATCCTGGTCTATATGAATGGAAGTTAATGATGTTATGTTATTATAGATATAAAATGGAAGGAGCATGAATCATTGAGTTTATTGCTTGGAGAAGAGCCATCAAACGGAGCCATCTGACACAGAATATTCACACCAGACTTGTTTTTAGTGGGAAATACAGATTTTTCTGTAAGAAATTTGGAAATGGGACACTGATAATCTAAATCACTTAGCAGAATGGAAAAGAGCTGTGTGGCATGTACCTGCAAATTGTTATAGGAGAGTTCAAAACCTCCTACAACTGAGGTTCCTAAAATTGAAGTTGCTCACATTATCTCTACAATATAACTTTTAAAAATATTAGCTCACATTAGTTCTAATGGATTTCTATTCCTACTTCCTCATTTTTCTTAGAAAAAAAAGGCTGTAGACCTCTGGATTCTGTGATTGGATTTCTTGCCATCTGCCTGCATAATCATTGTGACAGTCAGTATTCCTAGTCACAAGCTGGGCTGGATGCAGCTGCTTTAAGCAGACAATGAGTTCATTAAAAGGATATTGTGTAATTCACAGAGATGGCTGGCAATGAAGGCCTGAGGCAAAACAGCCAGAAACAATGCGCAAACCACCAAGCAGAACTGGTCTGGTAATAAACTACAGCCATTCCCACAAGGCACTAGAAACTAGACTTTGCACCACTGTCAATTCTGGGATGGAAACTATAAAGTTCACAGCAATGATTAATAGAACCACTGCTGGAATGTGTTCTGATTTTCATGTTTCTGGTATTATTGGATTATAGGAAAAATAGCTGCTGCTAATGCATCTGCTGATAGTTCTCAGATATCTATTGAATCTTTCTGTAATAATACCACTTCTGGGATCTATTTAGCACAAGACAATCTCTACACAGCTTGTCCTGGAAAACTCATGAAAATATGTGGCTAAGTTCTGGTCAAATAGATGTGAAAAGAAGTAAAGCTTGCCACTCCATTTTAATGCCTCTAGGAAGAAATACATACTTTCTCTCCTTCCTTTCCTCCTTCATAATGGCCAGAATATGTTAAATAGAGAAGCCTCCTATGACCCATCAGGAAAACAGCCTAAAGAAGTGGGAAGACAATTCTTTCTTCACCTTTAATTCTAATTGCCAGAAATCAATAATGCATACAGTTGTGGAACTTTTTGATATCTAACCCTCCATGCAATAGTTTGGAAAAAAGTGCAATTTGAAAAAACAAAACAAAACAAAAAACACACCCTAGGATAAAGGTGGAATGGAGGAGATCCAATCAATACCTTCCACATAATGGACACGTATTCACAGTCTATGCCTTTTGACAACACGTCAGAAACTGAGAAACCAATAATTTTAAATTATGTGATACTTGGGAATTTAAGTATATGAAAAAAATTAAAATGCTGGGAAAAAAGAAAATTCTGAGCTACCCCTCCTAAACAATCTTTCCTACATCCAAATCTATAATCACTGTTAAATTTCTAAAGATTCTTAAATCTAGCTCCATAACTCTGTTCTATAATCTTTATCAACATATCTGATGAGCAACAACAAAGTTTACTATGCATTGACAGACACTCCAATTTCTGCATAACTACTCTTATAAAATTATTTTGTGGTTTTGTATCATTCACCTTACGTGTTTATCATCAGCATGTTACTTAGAACACAGTATTCATATCATAAATGTTTTTATGATATGAGTGAGCAGATATTGGCAAAGCTTCATTTTTAATATCAATATTTTTATTATTTCTACTATTTTATATTTCCTGTTTATGAAAGACTGAGTGTTTTTGAAAGCAAAGTACTCTGTTTCCCTAACAATTTGGTCATGCGTTTTTTTTTTGTTTGTTTTTCATTTTTTTCACAAGGTGATGTTAGAGCATCTTAATCAAAATATTTTTCACATCTTACAAATATAAACCTGTATATTTTTTAATTGAATGATTCTTTACATTATATAGTGCTTTACAATTTTCAAAAGTTTCACACTCATGATTTCATATAATCCCTTAATGGCTTCACAGGTGAATTCTACTAAACATTTAGAGAAGAGTTAACACCTATCCTTCTCAAACTATTCCAAAAAATTGCAGAGGAAGGAAAACTTCTGAACTCATACGATGAGGCCACTAGCACCCTGATACCAAAACAGGACAAATATATCACAAAAAAAGAAAATTACAGGCCAATATCACTGATGAACATAGGTGCAAAAATACTCAACACAATGATTGCAAATTGAATCCAACAATATATTACAATATATTACACCATTATCAAGTGGGATTTATTCCAGGGATGGAAGGAAATTTCAACATCTACAAATCAATCAGTATGATATACCACATTAACAAACTGAAGAATAAAAATCATATGATGATCTCAATAAATGCAGAAAAAGATTTTGAAAAAGTTCAACATCTATTTATGATAAAAACTTTTCAGAAAGTGGACATAGAGGGAACATACCTCAACATAATAAAGGCCATATATGAAAACCCCAAAGCTAACATCATACTCAATGATAAAAGGCAGAAAGCATTTCCTGTAAGATCAGGAACAAGATGCCCACTCTTACCAATTTTATTCAACATAGTTTTGGAAGTCCTAGCCAAAGCAGTCAGAGAAGAAAAAGAAATAAAAGGAATCCAAATTGGAAAATAAGTAAAACTGTCACTGTTTGCAGATGACATGACACTATACACAGAAAATCCTAAACATGCTACCAGAAAACTAGCAGAGATCATCAATAAATTTGGTAAAGCTACAGAATTCAGAACTAATATACAGAAATCTGCTGCATTTCTATACACTAACAGCAAATTATCAGAAAGTGAAATTAAGGAAACAATCCTGTTTACCATCACATCAAAAAGAATAAAACATCTAGGAATAAACCTATCTAAGGAGGCTGAAGACCTGTACTCTGAAAACTATAAGATACTGATGAAAAGAAATCGAAGATGATACATACAAATGGAAAGATATACCATGTTCTTGGATTGGAGGACTCAATATTGTCAAAATGACTATACTTCCCAAGGCAATCTACAAATTCAACGCAATCCCCATTGAAATACCAACAGCATTTTTTTTCAGAACCAGAACAACTAATTTTAAAATTTGTATGGAAATACAAAAGACCCTGAATAGCCAAAACAATGTTGAGAAAGAACAGAGCTGCAGGATTCACACTCTCTGACTTTAGACAATACTGCAAAGCTACAGGAAACATGTATACATTTTGAAGGATTATTTTTTTATCTTTTTGGGGGGATGATTTTATTACATGAGTAATAAAATTGAACTGAATTGAGTCCTGTCTTTGATCTTGAAATCTATATACAAATGGTTTAAAATACCTAACTGCATACTGTTTGAAAGAAAAATGTCCTGCCCAAGACTGTTTAATGTTGTTTTCTGCAGAAATAAAAAAAACATTTTCATGATAAGTTCTGTCACCAGTTTCCTGCTTAACCATAGGTGTCATTAACTTATACACACACACACAGACACACACACACACACACACACTCATATACACACATACATACATACACACACATACATGAGGATGAGTCAAAAATTATCTGCACTCTGATTATACTAAAACTTCTGTAAATTCTACAGCCATAGTGTGGATAATTTTTGACTCACCCTCATGTGTGTGTGTGTGTATTCATCTATATATTCATTCATATATTTATCACAAAGCACTTAAAATTGTAATAGATATTTGCAAAGATTTTTGGGACTTATGAGAGGCTCAAACACTGTACCTCACTAAAAATAACTTTCCATTTAAAATTCTTTTGTTAGTATATTCTCAGTCTTTAAAGTCCTCTTGTCTGCCTATCTACTGAGAATTGATAATCATTCAGGGTCAACAGAGTGTCACATTTTATTCTCTTTTTCTCCTTTTTACATCTTTTCTGCTATTCAGTCTTTCCCTCTTGGCCTGCCTTGGGAACTCACTAAATATATAATAATATCAATAATATATTGAGATTATGGGGACACACATATATTTTAAATACTATGCATTACAGGTAATGTCTAATTTAACTTTCATCAAAACCTTATGGTATAGGTTTTATTATTATCTTTATTTTGTAGATGGATAAACTATGTAAATATTAAAAAAGTTAACTTGTCAAAATTTTTATGTCTGAAATATGGTCCCAAATTTCTAAGTCATATATTTTCAGAAAGATTGTATGTGTAGGGATTAGAAAAACCTCTAGAGTCCTGGATATTGCTGTAAACATGCAATTGTCATGGGCCTGATTGCCCTTACACATTCGAAATACCTTCTGAAACCCTATATTGAAAATGGAAATTGTCTATTTTCTTTCCTGGAGGCTCTAATTGCCATCCTAGATAGTAAGCACAAGAGGGCAGGTGTGTTTGCCTTATTTATCGTTTTATAATCAAGGATTTCCATGGTGTCAATTTCAGTCATTATGCATATCAATAAATATTTATTGAATGAATAAATACATGGAGTATAATTAAAATATGTCAAAGGAGATGAGACATTGAAAACATTATTGACTCAACTGATTTCTGCCTCCAGGAATTCAGTTTCAATGTCAAAATCAATTTACCTGTAAGCTTTAGTGGGTTGAAAAATTCAGAATTAAAGGTGGATCATTAAATATCCTGCCAACATGAAGCCCAAACATAAATGATAAGAGATCTATTATTAAAATTATGTGACTGAGCATTGAAACTAGTATATTCTGCATTCATCCATGTTAAAGACTTTTTCTTTGTTCAAAATAACATGCTTATTTCAACTTCATACTTCAATTTCAGAAGCATAACTATAGATACAATTATTATGTAGTAATAAATTATTTCAAGAAATTTGTACAGGGCTAAAATAATCAATTCTCAGATAAATTTAAAATAATATTCCATGAATTATAATTTGCAGTGGACACTTTCAGATAATAATATTTTGAAGACTTCATATGTCATATCCTTATTAGCTTATGTTTTTAGTGTCCTTTAAATATTACACATTGAATTTCCATTTAGGAAATCAAATTATCTAATGAATTTATTCAAGCATGATTTACCCATTTCATTCTTTAACAGAGGAAGTCATATGACGTTAAGTTCTTGTCATCAGTCAATATTAAAATTCACAGAGGAAAGGATCAAAGATCAGATAAGTCTTGCTTCCATTATTTTCTATTTCAAAACTAATTCAGAAGAATATTGAAATCACCTCTTATTGTCAAAAGAAACTTGGTTTGCCAGTGACTAATCTCATAGACTTCCCCCCGAGTTTGTTTATTCTCAGTCTTTTCTGTGAACTTCTCTGTCCTGCTTCGGGTGTTGGTGAACCTTGAATTTCTATCCTCGGCCCACTGCCCCTTTCTTTTCTGTTTTTACTGCAGAAGATAATGTGCTCACACAGGTTATTATGTGAGCGATATTCAAATCTATATTTATAGCTTTATAGGACCTACTTAAAAAAACTGCTTGCACATTTGAGGCACATGTAAGACTTTAATTATTCTTAATTATTTAAAACCTCACAGAAGATTTGTCCCTACTTCTCCAGTTCTCTTATTTTAGGTTTTCACCACCTTGTACCTCATCTTCATGCCATAAATCTGAAGGTTATTAAGCTTCTTCTCTCTCTCTCTTTTTTAATCAATGATTTTCAACCTTTACCCATCTCTCTAAGGTATATTTAAAATGTGTGAGAACACATTTTACTATCACAAAGACAGAAAAATCACTGGTTTTTAGTAGACCAAAGCCAGATACCCCCAAATCCTGCAATACACAAGATAATAATAAAAAATTATCCTTCCAAAATGTCAATACTAGTGTTTTAAAAACAATGTGCTATCCACAGTGTGCCAATCTAAAATCCTCCTTCTTTTATTCCTGTGATATTTTTACATGTATTTCTTATTTTTGATCTCTAATAGCAATTGCTATTTCAATATCTCATAAAATCTTGACTATTCTACTGCAATATTTTCTGAAATGTTGCATGAATTGAATCATTCATGCATTTACGCAACAATTTTTAAGCACTTTGAATATGCCAGACATTTTTCTAGACACTGGTGATAGAGTAATGAATAAGTTAGACAAAGTACATTATTTTAAATAACCCCATTCTTGTAAAAGGAGACAAGTAAAATGAAATTAAACAAATTCAATAACAAAATCAGAGTAAAAATGATATGTAAAAATAAAAATACTATATGATAGGCAGCAACTTAGAGAGCAGGGGCAAATTTGGAAAGGATGGTGGTACAAAGGGAATAGCAATTACAACAGCATTTGTACTGAAGAGCTAGGAGACCATTGCAAATAAACAGGATAGGATAAGTTGTCCAGAGACTGCAATGTGATGAGGCTGGCTAGACAGCCAGGAGGCAGAGGTCATGGGCCCTTGTAGAGAGGGACTGTGCATTCCAGCATGCCCCAAATGAGGTCATAAGTGTTGTTTTGGTGTAATTATTAATAACATTCTCTAAAGTTTACCCTCAGAAACTTTTATGCAAGGAATTATACAGTCATTCTACTTACAGAATATGTTAAAATATTGGCATATAACACGTACGATAAGTTAATTGAGAACTTTTTGAAAGTTAACATTGGACAGATGTGACCTAATTTAAGTAAAAACAACAACACTGACTATTATGTGAAACTTCATTGGTGAGGAATGAAGGAAAGGAAAGGTAAGAAAGATAGAAGATGAAAACAGAATAGAAGTATATTGCAGCCGTCCTAGTGAGAGTAATAATGGAATGGATGTGCGTTATGACAGCTCAAGTCCATATGGCAAAAATCAACTATAACAATTCCTGCCTTTTTTTCTATTTTATTGGAATCTTTAGACTGGCAGCAACATAAACTCTAGAGAGTTCAGCTGAATGGAAAAGAAAACTGATGCCTAGATATCTTGGTACCTTTTGAACTGCATTTCCTTCTACATCCTAACTTTCACTTTACCACTGCTAACACTGACTTAATTTTTCTTTCTTGGAATACTCCACAACATTACACATGCTTTCTTTTGACAGCTTTTCTTCTTACCTGGAAATATTTAAATCCTACCCTTTCTTCATCAATTCATTCTTTGGACTCAGCTCAAGTGTTATCAACTCTAACTTACCTTTTCTGAACTCCTAGTTCACCAATTCATGAGCTCTTCAAGATTATTAAGCAGCAAGTTGTTTAGACATATGGACCAAATCTTATCTTCTGCCCCCATTGGTTATCCGGTGTAACAAATATTATGTAATTACAGACTTTTAGAATTAATATTATGCATCACTGTGCACCAGAATGAGATATGGGAGGCAGAGACCCTCTTTTCTTATTGGCTCTTTTCTGCTGGACATCAGAAAAGATGTCCATAATTTCAATTATTCTTGGATTTTTGGATCAATTCTTCTTTGAATGCAAACCCATGTTTAAATTAGGCCAATTGTGGTTACATGGTTAAATTTACATGATTTGCAATCTTTCCCCAATCCCTTATCTCAAGTATTTTTCCCCCCCAAAATACTTTTTTTTAAATCATCTTTGGTTATTTATATTTGCATTTCTAGTGTCTATCTGGTATTTGGATATATATTAGGCACTCAATAAATATTTGTTTAAAAATGTTTCAGCTGCAAAGCTGCTTTGGTGGAAGTCTAAAACATAAAAATTCAATGTTTTCCTTAATTGCTATTTCTCTTCATTGATGATCTGGAAAGTTTACACAAGACTCTTTGTATGCTAGATAAATCAAAGGAATCATGAATACTTATTCTTGAAGCAGTAGGTTTCACAACAGCTTATCGTGACCTTTAAAGATCTGCCTCACTTCACCATTGATTCTTAATCTATTCAGATGTTGACATTTAAAATACAATCATGATATTACTCTCCTAGAGAAATAAAATAACCTAGCAAATTGACACCCACATCATTTACTTAAGATATACAAGAACAAGCCATTAGTAGCCAGAAATATTACGTGGTTGCTGTGTTTCTGTGAAATTGTACTGACCTTCCATTTATGACTTGAATTTTTATCTTAATATTTTATATTTCTAGTTTGTATGTCCTTTATCACTGTCATATTTATCACCAACAATTTATGGTGACTCCAAATATTTTAATTATTTAATTTTTTTCTATCATTGCAATTCTTTTTAGTATACAATTAATCATGTCAACATACCGATCTGCAATTTCAAAGTCAAAAATAATATTTCTTTAGAAATATATTTCTTATGGAGGTAAATGGAGATATTTTGTGTGCTTCAAGTAGTTTTTATATCCCTGAGGATTACTGTTTTTGTTAGAATTACTGTTTTGTTTTTGTAGACATAACCTCTAAGGAAACCTGGTCACATAAAATAGTAGATAGAAATGGAAGGAATTTTAATATATTTATAGCACACCATTATTCTAGCTCATTTCAAGTTATAAGTCAAAATGTATATAACAATCTATCACCACAAAATAGAATTAATGATTGATCAACTGATCACTAGGCTAAGCCCCTTATCAATTTTGTTGAAATTGAAGGAACAGAAAACATGTAATAGGATTTGTTTCTCTGTCATTAGATGCATGTTAACATTTCAAAATTTTTTGAAATTTTAAAAATGCTTTTAGCAAATCATAAGACATACCTGTTACACTTTCATGCAGAGAAATATTATCTTATCAGATATACAAACAATTTTGGAAAAATAAAAATTATAATATCATTACACATATGCTATTACAGTATTCAAATGAAAGTTTTCTTAAATCTCTCAAGTGTTTAAATGGTTCTTGTCAAAACTTTAAAATTGAATTTTATCTATTTTCTACTTTATTGAAGTTTTAAAATAACAATTTAGCAAAAGCAATCTTCATTGTCAAACCAATTAGCCAAATCAGATTCAGTTCTGTAGAAAATGTTTATTTTCATTTTTCTATTCAAATAATGCATTAATGTACACTGAAGAAATATTTTAAAAACAATACAGATATAAATGATTAAATTCAATTTTTAAGCCATGACCAACATCATTTACAGGCAATATAATTCATTTGTCTATGTTTATAATAAATTATGAAATAAGATGATACAAGTTTCTCATTATCTATATTGAAACAGTCTATTATGTTGTTAAAATTATAAATTATTTATGAAGTGAGATGTAGGATAAAGAGTATTATTTCCAAGTTATATGTATGGATGGATATGCAGAAGTCTGATTTTGAGATCTAAGTAATAATTAGGTCTCACTTTTAGAAATAAATCCACTTTTTTAGTTTTTCACTATAATTTGCCTTATATTCAATAGAAAATAAAATTACATACTGCTGAAATCAAATTAACTAACAGCTACTATAGTAATAGTAAATAGAAAATACAAGAAAAAATGAGAAATGACCATAACTGGAGTAAATGTTTTATGACATTTTAATAAAATTATGTTACCTATTTCATAGGATTAAGAACAACTTATCTAAAAGAAATCACACTTTTTTTCCTTCAATGTATTCTGAAAATTTTGACCATCTTGAGAAGCACTCCAGTGACATTTAAAAGATTTGGCAACATAAACAAGTTTCACTTTTTTTTTTTTTTCATGGCTTTCCAAATACTCACTCTTCCTAATGATGAGTTGTGAGAATGCTTAAAAACACTGCTCTTAAACATTGCTTAATCATTTTTACCTTTTGATATTTTCTTTGATTTGGTTTTAAAATCTCTTCCCGAGGAGCCATGCATTATTTGACAATAACTGTTGAAAGATGGAAGAAGAAAATCACTTTCACCAACTTCTCTATAGTATCTTTGAATTTTAAATATCTCAACAAGTGCCAAAGTACTTTGCTTGTAAAGCCTCATCAACTCAAAAAAAGTATGAAAAAAGCACACGTTTTATGATGTAATAAATCATAAAAGGGACTTCTGCAAGAACCAATAATTCTAATTGACACTTTTTTTGCATCCCAGGTGATTTCACACCCAGGTGTAATACATCAGAATAAAATTCCGGGTAGCAAGAGGATGTATTTCTTTTTTTAAGGTAGGAGATTTCAGGGAAGAGGCTTTGGAAAAGGAGAAACTAGAGACACATATAGGTCAGTTCCCAGGCAGATCAATTTTAGTAAAGAGACCAGAGGGAAATTACAGACGTAGAAATTTATTTTTATAACACTGCCCATTTTCCCTCCATTAACCTTGGAAACACTTCTTGTAGTGTATTATAAAGACTGTGATATCAGAAGTTTCAGGAGACTAATTAGTATATTATTACACTGATCTGAAACATGAATAGGTATTAGCTAATTTATTGTTATAATCTATAAACTACTGGAGAGAGGAGGTGTTTTGAAGTGTACTAAAAAACCTCATTCATTATCAAAATTTACTCCTTTCCCTCTATCGGTAGATTTCTGAGTTTCTCTTATAGAATGTTTGATAATTGTTTAATTGAGGTGAAGTATATAACTAAATACACTTTGTGCACAAATTACATTTAATTTTCTCATTTAACAATTTTGACTATTTATTATATTTCAGTATTTATACTGGCTTCTACAGATAAAGTGATGGCCAATTGCTAACTCCATCCTCAAGTAGTCCATAGTGTATCAGCAGAAGCAAGCTAAGCAGACACAATCAATGCACAGAGTGGGTCATTATGATAGAATAAGCAGAAAGGCCACTGGAAGGATAGATATCCCAACTGTGGATTGGAAGAAAGCTTCTTGAAGCAAACAGATACAGTGCAATCTCTGGACTATGACACCAATTCATGGAAACAATAGAAATATGTAGGAGCATGCTCTGAAATAAAGATCACCTATCATCACATTGATAAATTGTCTATAGTTGTATACAAAGTGTTGATCTGAATCATGTTAACATAGTTTTTTCAATAGGTAATAGCCATTTCCTAAATATTTTACTAATCTTATCTGGTACTCTGCTTATTGTGTATCTCTATGTATTGGAAATTTTATAAATATAAACATTGCAAATGAGACAAATAATAAAGATGAGATAATATTCTCAGAAAGAAAGATTATTACAATTTTTAGAACATGATAAGTGACTCTGAAAGGTGTTTACCTCTCATCATACATTTTGTGTATGTGCATGCCTACATGGGTATGTGTATGGGTGTGGACACAGGTCAGTGTGGAGTGATGTGCAAAATTCCATCCATTCAAATTAGGTGTTCAATTAGGATAAGTTACAAAAATCAAATAATTTGGAATTTAAAAATTATTCAGGGCATGTATGTTGTACCAACTTGTGAAATTAAACCCTAAATAAAATGTGCTTGCTTCATAGTTCTTTGTTGACTTTGCAGACAGAACAGGGAGCTTGACAGTAAAAAAAAAAAAAATGACTCCATATTTTCATAGTTGTTCAGGTAAATCAGTGTAACAGTCTGTGATGCACCGGTCCTAATTTTCAGTCCTTAATATATGACTGATCTGTATCTTACTTATGATATTTTGACCCAAAAACCTTAGAACACAGGGTAAAACTGCCTCACGAGGTGGATAAATGACTTTATTAATGAAGACATTTTAGAAATAAGATGATGAAGTATTTCAACCCACAGTATTAATGTGTTTCCAGCCTAGAAAGAAGTTGTTTTATTGCAGTATACTTATTGTGTTTATTATTGAAGATCAATCTTTAAGAGAATATGAAATATGAGAGAACCCAGAACATTAGGCATGATTTTAATTTGAAAGAGGAAATTGGAACTGTTAAGTGTGTGAGGTTAAGTCACAGAGCACATTCACATTTGTTAAGGTTTGTAAATGATACTGGAATGTATAAGAGAACTTAATTTACTACATCTATTATTTTGGCTTGTTGTATTTATGATTTCTTTAAATGCTTAGGAATACTTTGGTTGATAAATCCTAATAGTATTCTAAGAGGTATTGAGAGTATTTAAGAATATCATGCTAACTGCAGAAATATAGAATAAAATGTTATTGTAATTTAGTTAGCCAGATTTGTAAATGGAGTATGATTGTTTAGGAGAATTTAATATGTTAACTTGTTCCATGAAATATTAATTAAATCACAAGGGAAATAAAATATTTTCAAATTTAAATTGTAAGCTTAAAATCTAGGTTTTCAAGTGTATATAGTTAATAAAATTAAATTCTAATATGCACACACAAACTGCAATTGCTCTACACACACACACATACTCACTCATAAAACATTCCAACATTAAAATTCAAAATGACACATATCAGCTGAGTGACCCTGAGAGAATATCTTAATCTCATCAATCTCCCTTTGCTATAAAATAAGGATAATAATAGTGTCTATCACAGAGTTGATTTGAACAACCAGAGCACTGAATGGTATAATAAATGTAAAAAAGATTCAGAAATTGCTTGACTTCAAAAACATGCTCCAAAATGATAACTCTATAACTAAAACAATGACATCACATTGCAATCTACTACATTCAGTAGGTGTTTTTTAACTTTAGTACTGAATATTGCTTATTTATTTGTTGACCTTCAAAATGAGATGTTACTTTAGGTAACAATTTTCTTTCTTTCCATTGCATACTGATTATTATTTGGAAATGCCATTACTCAGAAATATATGTAACAGGTGATTTATGTAACTCAAGATTTTTTCATGTATCCATAAATATGTATTGAATATCTAATGTTTGCCAGGAATGTAGCTGTGTCCTGGGAATCAAAAGTGAACCAGATGACACAGAGTAGACCAAGGTTTTTTAAAATATAAAATAGTAGTTAACATTCATTAAACACTAACTATGGGCTAGGAAAATGTCCTGAGTTCTTGTGCACTCTATCTCCTTTCTCTTTCACAGAATTTTTGTGAGGAAGATATTATTAATCATTCATTTGACAGATGACAAAACTGAAGCTTTGAGAGTATCATGCTCAGGGCCTTGGAGATAGGGACTAGCTGAGTTGACACTTAAAACCTTACTCACCAATTTTACTGTGTTAAAATGACCCCATGTGTTAAAATGGAGGGCAAATTTTGTGTGAAATAGTCTGACTTCTATTTCTATATAGCATATATCTATGATATTCTATGACTATGACATACATAACTGTTAAATTTTAAACAGATTATTGAGGTATAATTGATATAAAAAGTGAACTGCACATACTTAATATGTACAATTTGATAAGTTTAGATATATGCAAAAATCCATGAAAGCATTACCACAATAGAGGGAATAGACAGAGCCAATGCCTGTCAAAGTTTCCTTGCACATTTTTTTCTATTTTTTTGCTTTTTGTGTTGACTGCTTAACATGAAATCCACCCTCTTCACACATTTTGAAGTACACAATACTGCATTGTTTACCATAGGCATTATGTTATACAACAGATATCTAGAAATTATTCTTCTTGCATAAATTGAAACTTTATACCCATTGAACAGTAATTTCCTATTTCTCCCATACCCCAGTCCCTGTCAACCCCATTCTATTCCCTTGTCCTATTAAGTCTGAGTATTTTAGGTATTTCCTATAGATGGAAACATTTAAAATTTGTCCAAGACTGGCTTATTTCACTTATCATAATGTCCTCCAGGTTTATCCATTTATTGCAAATGGCAGGGTTTCATTCTTAGGCTAATAATATTCAATTATGTGTGTGTGTGTGTGTGTGTGTAGACATATATATACACACACATATATATACAGATATAATCTCACATTTTCTTTATCCATTTATCTCTTGATGGACACTTGGGTTGTTTCTGCACTTTAGCCACTGTAAATAATGCTGCAATGAACACAGGAATGCAGATATCTCTTCGAGATCCTGATTTCAATTATGTTGGATAGATATCTAGAAATGGAGTTGTTGGTCATATGGTAGTTTTAATTTTTTGAGGAACATCTACACTGTATTCCAAAGCAGCTGTACCATTTTACATTCCCAGTTTACACTGGTTCCAAGGTTCCAATTTCTCCACATCCGTGTCAATACTTGTCATCTTTTGGCTTTTTGATAACAGCCATTCTAAGAGGTGTGAGATGATTTTTGATTTGCATTTCCTTGATGATTAGTGATGTTGAGCACCTTTTCATATATCTATCGAGAATTTGTATATCTTCTTTGGAGAAATGTCTGTTCAACTCCTTTGTCCATTTAAAAAAATTCTTTTTAAGATGTTAAGTTGTAGGCATTTCATATGTGTGTGTGTGTGTGTGTGTGTGTATTAACCCCAATCACATAAATGACTTGCAAATATTTTCTCCCATTCTATAGGTTTTTTTTCACCCTTTAGATTGTTTTCTTTGCCATGCAGAAGTTCTTTCATTTGATGTAGTCCCACTTGTCTATTTCAGCTTTCATTACCTGTGCATTTGGTGTCATACCCAAGAATCCATTGCCAAGACCAATGCCAGGAATCTTTTCTGCTATGTTTCCTTCTAGGAATCTTACAGCTTTCTTACGTGTAAGTCCTTAATCTCTTTTGAGGTGATCTTTGTGTATCATGTAAGATAGGGGTCCAATTTTAATCTTTTGCATTTGAACATCCAGTTGTACCAGTACCATTTGTTGAAGAGGCTGTCCCTCCTCATTGTGTGTTCCTGGCACACTGGTCAAACATCAGTTGATCGTATATGCATGGGTTTATTTCTGGGATCTCTAGTCTGTTCCATTAGTTAATATGTCTTTTTTATGTCAGCACCACACTGTTTTGATTACTGTATTTTTGTCACATATTTTGCAATCAGGAAGTATGATCATTCCAGCTTTGTTCTTTCAAGACCACTTTGGCTATTCTGGAACTTTTGTGGTTCCATATGAATTTTAGGATTATTTAAAAGATATGAAGTGGTATATATCAGTATCTCTCTCTGTAAAATTTATATATAACATAATACTTCAAAATTGTAAATATTTGAGTTTGCCTTATAGGTTAAAGAAAAAGTAAAAGTATATTATCATTGTTGTTACAGCCTAATACATGGATTAGTGAAAGAGAGACACATATTAGAGAAAATGCATTTTTGTTTTTTTTCTGTGAATTGATTTCTAACATGCCTCTCACACATTACATTTTTCACTCTCATTTGATGCCTTTGGAATGAATTAAAGTATGTTTCAGGTATTAAGAGTATTTCTAGATTTTGAACAGTTTAACATTTCAATAAAGATGTAAGAAGTGATAAGGCAAATTCTCACATTGTTCATGAATTATATTGACACTTTCTCTTCTTAACAGCTTTATTGCAGTATAATTGACACACAAAACCTGCATAAATAGTTAATACATACATTTTGATAGGTTTGGGCATATGCATACACCTATGATGCTATCATCACAATCAAGATAATAAACATATTCATCACCTCCAAATAAGCCTTTGCATCCTTTTATTATTTGTGTGTATGTAGTTAGAATGCTTAACATGGGATCTACTTTCTAACAGATTTTCAAGTATGCAATACCATGTCCTTAACTATAGCTACTACATAGATCTCCAGAATTTGAACACTTTTTCATATAATCGTTGGCCATTTATCTGTTCAAGTCTCTTGCCTATTTTTAATCAAGTTGTGTTTTTTCTTTTTTGGTTTTTGTTGAGTTGTAGAAGTTTCATATACATTTTTGATATAAACACCTTCTCAGATAAATGGTTTGCAAATATTTTCTCCCATTCCAGAAGTTGCCTTTTACTCTTGATTTCTTTTTTCCTGTGCTGGGCAGAAGCTTCCCAGTTTAATGTAGTCTATCTGTCTACTTTACTTTTGTCCTGTGTTTTGGTGTCATGTCCAAGAAACCAGTGTCAAAACCAATGTCAAGAACGTTTTTCTCTGTTTTCTTCTAGGAGTTTGCAGTTTTAGATCTTTCATTTAAGTTCTAATCCATTCTGGGTTGATCTTTGAATATAGTATAAGAGGTTCAGTTTCAGTTTTTTGCATGAGAATATCCAGTTTTCCCAATACCATTTGTTGAAGAGAACTCATCGCCTGTATTCTTGGCATCTTTATTTTTGCATCAAAGGCTATTGGCCTGTAATTTCTCTTCCTGCAGGGTCTTTGTGTGATTTGAGTATCCAGGTAATGCTGGCCTCATAAAGTGAGTTAATAATGTTCCCTTTTCTTCAAAATCCTTGAGAAGGATTGGTATTCATTCTTCTTTATATGTTTGATAAAATTTACAGGAGAAGCCATCTATTCCTAGGCTTTTCTTTGTTGGGAGGCCTTTTTTTTTTTTTAATTGATTCAATCTCCTTAATCATTGGTCTATTCAAATTTTCTATTTCTTTTTTGTTCATACTTGATATGTTATATGTTTCTAAAAATGTATTCATTTTTCTAGGTTATCCAAATTTTGACATACAATTTTTCATAGTGAAGTCATATCAAGTATGTCTTCCAACTCATGGTATGAAACTGGAAGTCAGTAAGAAGTGGAATATTCACAAATATGTGGAAACCAAAAAATACATTTCTGAACAACCAGTGGACCAAGAAATAATTGAAAAAGAAAATCACAAAATATATTGAGACAAAAATAAAAACACAACATACTAAAACTTATGGAATGTAGCAAAAGCAGTCCTAAGAGGGAAGCTTATAGCAATAAACACCTACATTAAAAAGAAGAAAGATCTCAAAGAAACCTAATTTGATATAATAATAAATTAGGGAAAAACAAATTAAGTTCAAAGTTAGCAAAAAGACGAGAATAATAATTAAATAAAATATAAAGAAAATAGAGAATAAAAATAGAAAGAAATCAACAAAACAAAGAGTTGGTTTTTTGAAAAAAATAAAATTGACAAAACTTTAGCTATATCAAGAAAAATAGAGAAAAGTTTCAAATAAATAAATTAGAGGTGAAAAAGAACATGTTGCAATTAATGCCACAAATAAAAGGGACCATAGGAACTACTGTCTTTTCTCCTTTGTTTTATGTAAAGTAGAAAATTTCATTTCAAAGGAAACATGATAAATTGAAGTTTTTTTCAATAAAAATTCTTTCATCAAAAATGATCTTTTGTGATGTTAAACCTAAATTACTGCTTACATATTCTCCTTTTAAATTGTAAAAACCAAAAATATAATAAAGTAATCATAAACTTCTAAAAGATACTGTTCATAAATACAAATAACAAGAAATGGAATAAAATGTAAATGATATTACAAAAATCTATAAAAAATACATGGAGAGAAATTCCGGCATTAACTTTCTTTCAAAGTACCTAAAAATGAAACTGGAATGAATCTAACTTTTTTTTTCTTTAAATTCTCAAGTAGAAATGCAGTTTGTCAGGCATTTCAACCAAATAGTTGAAATCTCAATCATTTAAATTGTTCAAGATTCTTGAACATTGAAAAAAAAAAAAAAGCACAATTAAACAGTGGAGCATTAGAATCTGAAATGCTTAGTCATGTTCTTTTGCAAAACTCATTACCAAAATGTTCCCATGGGAACAAACCCAATTCCTTAAATACAGAATGTGTCTTTCTCAATTCTCCTATTGAGGCATCTAAATTCAGATAGCACCAGAAAAAAATAAAGTGTTATGCAATAAAATAACACAACACACTTTGATGGCTTTTGAGCTGAGTCACTGAATTCTAAGTTCATCACTCAACTGGCATTTCCCTTTTGTTTAAAATAATCTTGAATCAAATAATGAATATTCATACTACCCTGATACTTTAATTTGGGATAAAGCTCAACAGAAAAAAAAAAAGAAGTGGTGGAAAGAGAGTACCTGTACAATACTACATATATGTAAGTATATATATACACATATACATGTATATAAATACAAACACATA
Source organism: Hippopotamus amphibius kiboko (assembly GCF_030028045.1). Classification (NCBI taxonomy): domain Eukaryota; kingdom Metazoa; phylum Chordata; class Mammalia; order Artiodactyla; family Hippopotamidae; genus Hippopotamus; species Hippopotamus amphibius. Next base: position 192,301,355 of record NC_080188.1, on the reverse strand, counting down.
TGTATATGTATTTACATATATTTGATAAAATTGCATGATGTATCATTAAAGCCTTCAAATATACAAGAGTTTTGTACAAAGTTCTTTGACTCTAACAGACAGATCATGAAAACATTATTCTGTTCTGAATAAGCTCTGAGAGGCAGGGACACCCGCTGCCCTCTTTTAGAATTCAAAACTATAGGTTAACAGTTTGTTTTATCAATGGAACTGCACACTTGTTATTGTTCTTGCACTAGCAATACATCAAAGAGAACACAAAGGTCTTTGCTCTCAGTATACATAACAAATATATCAATATAAATGAACAAACAAAAAATACATGTGTCACTAAGTGAAAAATGCTGTCAAATATAAGCAAATCAGTTGAGAGTCCTGGAGGTCAGTATAGGCCTCACTGTGGACATTCTACTCAAAGGGACCAAAAAGTGTCCACACATGAAGGATAGCAAGTATACTGACTCTGAGACAGGGTTATGCTTGAGATGGTTAAGGCATACTAGACATGTGGGTTCAGTGGAGAAAAAAAAAAAAAGAAGGAAAAGTAGCAAAAATAACATTCTGAGAAGAGGTAGACAGAGTTCTGATTATGTAAAATCTTGTCTGCTACAGTATGAACTTAGAAATTATTCTACACCTGATTTCAGTGGTAGGAGTGTTTGATCAGAACAATAACAAGATTTGTTTTAAAGAATTATGTCTTGTGGCTTGGAGGGTAGACATGGCAGGTAGGGAGAATAGGTATGGAAACAAGGAGAACACTTGGGACTTTACTTCATCAATAAGTAACTGACTTTGCAAAGTTATTATTTTTCCCACATTCCAGGTTTAAAACTTAAGTGGTTGAGTTATGTTTCTAAACAAACTCATATGTGTTAGAACTGGGATTTGAATCCAGGCAACCAGAATCTACATTTTTAACCAATGTTTATCTGTGATACTCTGGAAGCAATGAAGATGGTATAGAGAAAGTAATATGTGACACATATTCAGAGATAGGCTAGTGAATTGGGTGTGTAGTACAGAAGAAAAAAATATATGTATAATGTAAATATATACATATATATGTATATGTGTATTTACATACATATAATGTATATTTATGTAGATAGATATTTTGACAAATAGATGATGATAGATATCTAAGGTGATTTTTTTTTTTTTTTTGGTCTGAGTATCTGTGCAAATGGCAACTCCAATTACTAAGCTGGGAAAAACTGGAGACAGAACAAGGCTGGGGAATTTGCATATGTGCATAAAAATAAGAACTATATTTTTGACATATAAATTGTGAGATGTCCATTATATATTCTCATGGAGAACTTGACAGTTAGTTATTTCTGCCTTTTAAGGCATTGAGAAATGAATTTAATAACCATAAACATAGCTTTTAAAGGAATTATTTTTCAGGAGTTACAAACATAATGAATGAAGATAGAAAGAAGAGGTCCACATGCTGACAACATGATATTTCAGCCTCTAGGGTTTAAAGATATGGGAAATCCACAAGGGTGTTAAGGAAGACTGGCCAGTGTGATCAGCAACAGTGTCTGGAAGTCAAGTTATGAGAGGATATCAGGAAAGTGGAATCAACTGTGTCAAATACAGCTGAAAGATCGAACAAGATGAAGACTGAAAATCGATGACTGGATTTTTCACGAAGTATATATGCATCAATCCATTGATAGACATTTGTTTGTTTCCATATGCTGCTATGAACCTGAGAGTGCAGATATCTCTTTGAAACTAATTGTATTTCCTTAAATAAATGCCCAGAAATAGAGATGCTAGGTCATATGGTAGCTCTATTTTTAATTTTTTGAGGAACATCCATACTGTTTTCAATAATGGCTGTACCAATTTATATTCCTACCAATAGTGCCAAAGTGTTCTCTTTTTCTACGTCCTCCCCAGCGTTTCTTATCTCTTGTCTTTTTGAAAATAGCCACCCTAACAGGTGTGAGATAATATCTTATTGTGGTTTTGATTTGCTAATTGATAATAATATCAATTATTAGTGATATTGAGTATTTTTTCCTGTACCTGTTGGCCATTTTTATGTCTTTGGGAAAATGTCTATTCAGATCTTTACTCCATTCATTAATTGGGCTATTTATTTTTTTGCTTTTGAGTTGTTTGAGCTCCTTGTATTTATATTTTGGATAAAATTCCTTGTTTGGATGTGTGGTTTGCCAATATTTTTTCCCATTCCATAGGTTGCCTTTTCATTTTGTTCATGGTTTCCTTTGATGTGTGGAAGCTTTTTAGTTTGATATAGTCCTGTTTGGGATTTTTGTTGTTTTTGTTTGTTTGTTTGTTTGTTTGTTTATCTCCACTTTTGGTGTCAAATCCAAAAAATTCATTGTCAGGACCAGTCAAGGAGCTTAACCCCTTTGTTCTTCCTTTTTCTTCTAGGAGTTTTACATTCTCGGGTCTTGTGTTAAAATCTTTAACACATTTTGAGTTGATTTTTGTGTATGGTGTAAGGTAGGGGGTCCAGTTTCATTCATTTGCGTATGACAATCTGGGTTTTCCAACACTGTTTCTTCCTTTCCTATTGTATATTCTTGACTCCTTGGTGTAAATTAATTGACCATATACACATGGGTTATTTCTCAGGTCCCCACTCTGTTCCATTGGTCATGTGTCTTTTATTATAATTTTGTTATAATTTGAATCAGAAAGCGTGAGGCCTTCAGCTTTGTTCTTCTTTCTCAGGATTGGTTTAGCTATTTGAGGTTTTTTTTTGCTTTTTTGATGTTTTGGGGGGGGATTCCATACCAATTTTAGGATTTTTGCTGTATTTCTATGAAAAGCTCCATTAGAATTTTGATGGGGATTACACTGAACCTGTAGATCACTTTGGGTAGAATGGACATTTTATCAATATTAATTCTTCTGTCCATGAACACAGAAAATATTTTCATTTATTTGTATCTTCTTTATTTATCTGGTCAATGTTTTATAGTTTTCAGGCTATGTATCTTTTACCTCCTTTGTTAAGACATACTTATCAATAGAGGGCCGAGGACCCAGATTGAGGGTGGCAGGGGTGAGTTTGGGGGGATAAACCGGGAAAGTTTATTCTAAGCCTCATAGACCATGTTAAACATTATTTTTTCCTTCAATGAAGAGCAATAGTAATATATTAAGGAGTTTTTAACAGACTAGTACCATGATAATTTTCTGCTTAAAAATTATTACTCTGGGACTTTGGTGGTTCAGTGGTTAAGACTCAGCACTCCCAATGCAGGGGGCCTGGGTTGCATCCCTAGTCAAGGAAGTAGATCCTGCATGCCACAATTAAGGGCCTGCATGCTGCAACTAAGAGCCCACATGCTGCAATTAAAGATTGCACATGCAGCAACTAAAGATCTCACATGCTGCAACTAAGACCCGGCTCAGCCAAATAAATAAATAAATATTTAAAAAACTAGTATATAAGCAAAATGTTAAAAAAAAAATGTTACTTTGCCTCAGAATGGGGAATGAACTAGAGTAGGAGACTTGGCTGAGTTGGTATTGGTAAAAATAGAAGTAAATGGTTTAGAGAAATGTTTGTGATATGGAAACAGTAAGATTTATTGTTTGTTGCAATATATAACATTTTGTACTTGAGAAACAGGATAGAAATTTCTATTTCTCATTTGCATATGTTTTTATGGACTTCCCATAAAACATCCAAGTGAAAATGGATAAATTCTTTGGGGGATCAAAAGAGATGTCCAAGCTGAACAAATAAATTTGCAGCTCTTACTGATTTTGAAGCATAAAGTTAAAAATGAAGAGTTATCAGAAATTAAAGTTCAAAATTTCATTGAAACACCTTTAATGACTGGAAAAATGATAGTTCTGTCTAGTATATTTAAAATGCAGCCAGAAAGCAGTATAATATAAAATTGATAAGTATGCCGTGTGGAGTCAAAGTTAACCAACTAGTATGCATTAAAGATTTTTTTTAAAAGCATGAATAATGCAGACAATAACATATAATGCTTTTATACTTAAATTTAATGTGTTGTTTTTTTCTATATTTTTGCAAATTTCCTTTCATAGCATTTTATTTACAGATTACACATCTGATTTAAAAATGTCATTATCTAGAAAACATTTTACATAAAAACCTTTTACTTGTGTTCCAAAATTTCATATTTAATATGTAATGACAAAATACTTTTGTTTTTATGATTTATATCATTCTCAGGAACTTTAATGTACCTGTTTCTCAAAGTAAACTGTAAGATTTTCATAAGTAAAAAGTAATTGTATTTATTTTGCTTTCCTTTTGAAGAACGATATATATATAGCATAGAAAATTAACAAGAGAGCTGAAACAACGACCATAAAAATAAAACAACACATCTACTGAAGAAAAATGGAAATATGCAATTTCAATTATAATAGATTTATTTAATGCAGATTGTACTGTTAAATATCCACTTTAGTTTACAAACCTAAGTAATTTCTACCTCTAAGTAGTATTAGAGTACAAAAACACCGAAACCAAAACACCTCTACTTTAGTACTTTCTGATTTTTATATTCGAAGAGTTAATTTAAAATGCTTTTACACCAGTTGAGAATCAAAATAATCATTTCATATAATTTGTAAAGGCTACTCAAGTTCATGATAGAAAGTTGGATTGATTGTGCTTATTTACCAACTCCTACTCTTTGTTTTTGAATATAAAACACAAGACACGATCTATAAATTTTCTTGACGAAAGTTTGATCCTGAACATAATCAGTCCTCTAGATCTAATGTTTATCTGCAGGAACTTTGGGAGATGGGGACAAAATTAAAGAATACCAAAAAACACAAACAGAAATATTCACTATGTGGAACACTTTCCAGAGCAACTGACAAGGTTTCTGAGACAAATCGATGACTAAAAAAGGTGTGTTGAGAAGGGGCTCCTGTCTGGATTTAAAAATAAGAATGAGAGGGACTTCCCTGGTGGTCCAGTGGTAAAGAATCCATCTTGCAATGCAGGGAATGTGGGTTTGATCCCTGGTTGGGGAACTAAGATCTCACATACCGCGGTACAACTAAGCCTGTGTGCCACAACTGCTGAGCCCGTGTGCTGCAAACTACAGAGCGCATGTGCTCTGGAGCCCACTTGCCACAACTAGAGATGAGAAAACCCACACTCCACAACTAGAGACAAGCCCATGTGCTGCAGCAAAGAGTCCATGCACCACAACAAAGACCCCACATGCAGGCTTCCCAGGTGGCGCAGTAGTTGAGAATCCGCCTGCCAATGCAGGGGACACGGGTTCGATCCCTGCTCCAGGAAGATCCCACATGCCGCGGAGCAACTAAGCCCGTGCACCACAACTATTGAGCCTGCGCTTTAGAGCCCATGAGCCACAACTATTGAGCCCATGTGCTGCAACTACTGGAGCCCACTTTCCTAGAGCCTGTGCTCCGCAGCAAGAGAAGCCACGGCAATGAGAAGCCCATGCACTACAATGAAGAGCAGCCCCCACTCACCACAACTAGAAAGGAAGCCCATGGACAGCAAAAAAAAGACCCAACACAGCCAATAAAATAAATAAATAAATAAATTAAAAAAAAAAAAGACCCCACATGCTGCGATGTAGATCCCACATGCCCAACTAAGACCTGACACAGCCAAAATTAAATATAAATAAATAAATAAATAAATAAAGAGAATGAAAGAGACATTTTTTCAAAGAAGAAACATAAATGGTAAGATAATAATTTAGATGCTATTAGATATAGTAAAAGAAAAAGTCATGAAACATGGATTTTATGACATTCTTTATATTCTTTACGAGCTCGAACTAGATTTCCTGCTAGGACATCTTTGGCCTAGAGGCAAGAAACTGAGTTCCTTCAACAAGGGTGGACTAGAAGTTTATTCAGATTTCTGTGCTAGGCTTTCTGAGAAATATACATTTTGGTACCTTTCACTATGATTGTCTATTTGGTATGGCCTCCATATTAATGTTTCAAATTTGGATTGAGAAAAATGTTAGAGTCCTATGTCTCATATTTTAACTATGAAGATGGTATAGTGTTTATGGCTGATACTAAGTTACCCATCACCTGACAAGAAGGCTGAGCTATTATGACAACATGAAACCAGATCACATAGCAGGAAATTTAGATACATATTGCATTCTATAGTGTTCATTTAGACCTTATATTGGATTATGGAATGCACCCAGAGAATAATACACATATAAACATTTTTAAAGCATGATAAATTTTAAACATCATAAAAGTAAAACATCTTTAACTTAACACATTAACAACTGATATATATTCCAGAGAAAATGGTGTCATAATAAATATTTTCACCACGTAATAATGGACAGCCTGAGCTCTAAGCCAAATTATATATCAATACATTTCATTTATCACATTCTTTTCAAATATGTGAAGCCATACTTATTGGTCATCAAAGGGATTCAGAAATTATTGAAAGATGTATTGGTTAAGTTTCTGTTAGTATTCTGACAAAACTAAAACAATGAGTATCTTATACTTAAAATTTCTAAGTTTGAATGCTTTAATTCATGAGGAAATGGCAAATATATACCCAAATAACTCCATAGTACATTCAGCTAAGAATTTCTTTCTCATTTGTAATATTAAATAATTTGCACAAGGTTTAAAATATTCCACATTGATAGCCACCAAATAATGTATATGATTTATTTTTCCCACATGTGTAAAAGTGATCAAATATTGGGTAAGGGCAATTTAGCAAATGAAATACAAGTTTCTTTTATATATACATATTTTCTGTTTATGATTCAATGCTTTTTATAACCTTTTTGAAACAGCTTTTGTTTATCTCTGCTCTAATCTTTATTTTTCCTTCCTTTTGTTAGCTTTTGGTTTAGTTTATTCTTCTTTTTCTTGTTTCTTAAAGTACAAAGCTAGGTTGTTGATTTGAGATCTTTCTTGTCTTTTAATGTAAATAGTTATAGCTCTACATTACCCAGTTAGTACTGCTTTTGCTGTATCCCATAACGTGTGATATGTTGTGTTGCTGTTTTCATTCATCCCTAAACATTTTCCAATTTCCTTGTAATTTCTTCTTTGGTTGTTTAAGATTGTGTTGTTTAATTTGAACAAATTTGTGAATTTTCAAGTTTTCCTTCAGTAATTAATTTCTAACTTCATCCTGTTGTAGTTGGAGAAGATACCTTGCATGATATCTATCTTTTAAAATCTATTGACATGTAATTTGTGGCTTAACACGTTCTCTCCTAGAAAATGTCACATGTGCACTTGAGAAGTATATATATTCCTCTGTTGTTGGGTAGTGTTCTGTATAAGTCTGTTGTATCTACTTGGTTTTTTGTCTTGTACAAGTCCTCTCTTTCCTTACCTATCATCTGTCTATATGGCATCAATGGTGAATTCTATTAAATATAAAAAATATACTAATGCCAATTTTTCTCAAACTTTGCCAGAATTAAAAAAAAAAGACAACATATCTGCCTCATTCCATGTGGCCAGAATTGCCCTAGTATCAAAGCCAGACAAAATCACTGCAAGAAAAGAAAATTGCAGGCCAATATGCCTTATGAATACAGATGCAATATCAAACTGAACTCAGAGGCACACTAAAAGGTTTATACACTATGAGCTAGTGGGATTTATTCCTAGAATGCAAGGGTGGTTCAACATATGAAAATTAGTCAATTTGATAGACCACATTAGCAGAATGAAGGAAAAAAAACAAATAAATATCTCAGTTGATGAAGAAAAAAGTTGAAAAAATTCAACCTCCTTTCATGATAAAAATATTCTCAAACTAGGAAGTAAACTATTCAACATAATAAAAGCTATATATGAGTAACCTGTAGCAAACATCATACTTAATGTAATAATGAAAGACTAAAATCTTTTACTCTAAGATCAAGAATAAGGTAAGGATCCTGCTTTGGCCACTTTTATTCAACATAGTACTAGAAGTCCTAGACAAAACAATTAAGCAAGAAAAAAGAAATAAAAGTCATCTATATTGGAAAGAAAGAAGTGAAATTATCTGTTTGCAAATGATATGATCTTATATGTAGAAAATTCTAAAGATTCCACACACATGCAAATGTTGGAAATAATAAATTCATCAAGGTAGCGAGAGACAAAGTCAGTACACAAAAATCAGTTGCATTTCTATACAGTAACAATGAACAATATGAAAAGGAAATTTAGAAAAAAAATTCACATACAATGAAATTAAAAAAAGAATACTTAGAAATTAACTTAATCAAGGAGGTAAATGATTTTCACACTGAAAAATCACAAAACACTGCTTAAAGAAATTACAGAAGACATAAATTAATGGAAAGACATCCCATGCTCATGAATTAGAAAGCTTAATTTGTTAATATGTTCATACAATCCAAATTAACCTACAGATTTAATGCTATCTCTATCAAAATCCCAATGACATTTTTTAAGAATAAAAAATTCTAAAATTCATATGGAATCTGAAAAACCTCAAATAGCCAAAATACTCCTGAAAAAGAACAAATCTGGAAGACTCAAATTTCCTGATTTCAAAACATGCTACAAAGCTACGATAATCAAAACAGTGTGGTCCTGACATAAAGATAGACATAGAGACTAATGGAATAAAATAGAAAGTTCAGAAACAATGTGTTCAGGTTACTTTTGACAAGAGTGCTAAGACCATTAATGGAGGAGACATTCTTTTCAACAAATGGTGCTGGGAAAATTAAATATCTATTATTGTAATGAAATTGGACCTTTACCAAATATTATACACTAAAAAATCTCAAAATGAATTTGTGACATAAATGTAAGACCTAAAACTATAAAACTCTCAGCAATAAGAAAACAAACAGCTTGGTTCAAAAAGTTGGCAAAGGACTTGAATAGACAGCTCTTCAAAGAAGATATATAATGACTAATAAGCTCATGAAAAGATGATCACCTTTACTAAACCTTAGGGAAATTCAAATCAAACCATGATGAGATACTACCTCATGCCCATTAGGATGGCTAATATTAAAACTAAACAAATACAGAAAATAGTGAGGAAATGAAGAAATTTGGAAACCTTGTGCATTGTGAACCTGAAATGATATAGCTGTTGCCAACACAGTGAGGTGATTCCTCAAAAAATTAAAAATAGAAATACCATATGATATAGCAATTCCACTTCAGAGTATATAACCAAAATAATTCAAAACAGGTCTTGAAGAGATATGTGTACACCCATATTCATAGCAGTATTAGTCACAATAGCTAAAATATGGAAGCAGCCCAAGTGTCCACTGACAGGTGAATGGAAAAGAAAAATGTGGTATTTATGTATAATGGGATATTAGCCTAGAAAAGGAAGGATATTCTGACATGTGCTACAACATGGATAAACCTCAAGGACATTATAGTAAGTGAAATAAACCAGTCACAAAAAACCACAATACTGTATGATTTTACTTACATGAGGTACCTAGACTAGTCAAATTCATAGAGACAGAAAGTAGAGATGTGGTTTCCAGGGACTAGGGGTATGGAAAAATGGAAAATTATTGTGTAGTGGATATAGAATTTCAGTTCTGCAAGAAGAAAACCATTTCAGAGACAGATGATGATGATGTTTGCACAACAGTATGGAGGCACTTAATACCATTGAACTGTACACTTAAAAGTGGTTAAGGTGATAAATATTATGTTTTGTGTATTTCATCACAATAGAAAGTAATGAAAAGAGACAGTTTGGGTTTAATAAATTTTCTCTATTATTTGTCTATTTACTATTTCATTGAATTCTGCTCTGATTATTTCATTCTTTCTACTGACATGAGTTTCATTTCTATTTTCTAGTTCCTTAAGGTAGAAGCTTAGATCATTGATTTTAGACCTTTTCTTTATCTTCTAATATAAACAATTTAGTACTGTGAACTTCTCTTAATCATTACTTTAGCTTCATTCCACAGATTTTGGTATGTTTTTTTAAACTATATTTTCAAAATATTTTCCTATTTCCTTTGAGTTTTCTTAACTCCTTTGTTAATTTAAAGTGAGTGCTTTATTTAAAAAACAATTATTTTCCATTCATCTTGTAACTGATTTATAATTTAATGCCATTGTGGTAGAGTACATATTCCTCATAATTTCAAATATTTTATGTATATATATTTTTAATCCTTGGCAGATGGTCTACCTTACTGAAAACACTATATGGACTTAGTTTCAATTCTTTATTGACTTTGAGAAAAATGCTTCAATATATATTAACGTACACATCTTTTTGATTACTTAGTAATAATATTTCTATATTAACATGATACTGCCAGTGGTAGGATACATAAGGGAGAGGGAGAGAGAGAGAGCTTGAGATTGCCAGTTTAATTGTCTAAAAGACAATACATCCATTTGGTCATTGGCAATACTCTCATTTCCCTAATATCTCAGCCACAACAATTATTATAGTTTCTTAATTTTTTGGCTACATGATGGATATAAATTTATACTGATGGATTCTTTATTTACATTTCCTTGATGGCTAGTTAAGCTTGGGATCTTTTAATGTGTATATCTTTATTCATTTTAGCACTTCTTTGAACTGACTATTGATGTACATTGGATTTTTTTGTATTTGATCATTAATCTTTCTGTATTGACTTTAATTGCATTTCTATTACACATACTGACTCTTCAGCTCTTATATTTTTGCAGCCATTACTTTTTCCCTATGTGGTATCTTTGACCATGAATGATTCATAAATCTCTATATTGTCTGATATGTCTTGAAGGTGTGTGTTTGTGTGGGGTGGATTATTTTATACCTGCTATGTTTTGTATCTTTTTTACAAAGGACTTCTGAGTTTGGCATACCTATTATCTAATTTTTATAAAATATTTATTTATTTATTTATTTTATTAATTAGTCCATTAACCTATCTGGAATTAACTTTTTTATATGATAGGAAGCATAATTCAGTGTTTTTTCTTTCAGTTGGGTAGGTTGCTTTGATAATATTAAATATATTTTCTTGTTCTCAGTGTATTGAACTTCTAGCTTTGTCTTGTATTGATTCAAAATTAATAGTGAGGATACTTAATATGCTGTCTACAATGATCTGGGAGCATTTTAATATTTTTAATAATGAAGCTAAAATAAATTGGAGTGTGAAAATGGTCTAAGACTCTTCAGTTTTAAGTGATTAAGTGACCTAATAAAACAATTGCAATGCTATCATTATCCCCAGTTATACAGTAGAAAATCCAGGAGTGAGATTTAGATCTAGCTGGACAAGTTCTAGAGGCCAAATATCTAAGTACTGAATAAAACAGTAAGTTATACCATTAATGCAATCTGTCTTTGATATTGATGTTAGGCTTTTTAATAGCAAAAGTCTAAGCAAAAAAAAAAGGGGGGGAGGAATACTACTTTCTAAGCTTGAAACAATAACATCAAACTTGAAAGATTATATTTGTTTCAACAAGTGCTTAAATTGAAGACACTCTGAAGATATGGAAATCTTTAGAAATATGAAGATTGGTCATTAATAACCCAAGAAAAAAATATGACATTGGGTTGAGGGGTAACTTACAGTTTTACTCTTGTAGGGGAAAAAATCAATGCCATAAAAAGGTACATTCATGTGAGAAACATAAAAGCATGACATTGATATGAGAAACATAAAAGCATGACATATGAGAAACATAAAAGCATGACATAGTGTTAAAGTAATTACAGGAGGCCATTAGGCTGAGATGACTCAGTGCTTTGGAAGATCGCAAGCAAATGGAAACCTAAGCCACAGTCAATTGTAAATGAATCCTTGTCCAAATAAAAATGACATTTAAAAACAACAAATCAAAAACAGCCAACTAGTTTTCCCAAATAGCACAATCACGTAGTCACAGCCAATCAAATAATTTCCTTGCTTTGCTTCTTCATCTGCTCTATAAAAGCCTTTCTCCTAGCTCCTATTGGTGGAGTGCTTTCATATTTGAATCTATGTCTGCTTAAAAAAATACTGAAAAGTCTTTATTTGCCTCAGTTTATCTGTTAACAGATTAGAAGACCAAAATTGACTAGATCATGGTATAGTTTTCTTTTCTTTTTTTTTTGGAGGGGGGGGTCTAGGATAATATAAGATTACTGATAATTTAACACATTATAATACATTGTTTCTCAAATGTGGAGGAAACAGAAGAAAAAACTTGGAATCTAGATTCTGACAATACTCAAAAGAAAAATACAGTACCTGTGAATTAAGAATCATATAAATTATGGTAAACTAACATTAAATTACCTGATTAATTCTAGGCCTGAGATTACTGAATAATATATGACTAAAATAACTATTTTAAATCCTCCAATTAAAAACTAGATGCCCTTAGATTGAATTAGAACAAAAAAAGAGTACAGGAAGAGACAAGATGCCTGGAATAGGACTTGAGCTCACTCAATCTCATGAAAACACCAAAATTACCACTAACTGCTGAACAACAATTGACAAAAAAGACTAGAACCTACCAAAAAACATCTTTTACATCAAAGACAAAGAAGAAGCCACAACCAGAAGGTAGGAGAGGTGCTTTCACAATATAATCAAATCCTATACGTGCTGGGTGGGTGACCCACAAACTGGAAAATAATTCTATAGCAGAGATTCTCCCACAGGAGTGAGAGTTCTGAGTGGCTTCCCAGCATGAGGGTCTGGTTGTGGGTGGAGGAGCCTCCAGAGCATTTGGATTTGAAGGCCAGCAGGACTTGAGTGCAGGAATTCCACAGGACTCGGGGTAAGAGTGACTCCACTCTTGGAGGGTGCACACAAGTTTTCACATGCACTGGGACCCAGCACAAAGCAGTGACTCCATAGGAGCCTGAGCTAAGCCTCCTGGCAGGTCTTAGAGGGTCTCCTGGGGAGGCAGGGGTCTGCTGTGGCTCACTGTGGGGGCAAGGACACTGGTAGCAGAGGCCCCAGGGAATATTCATCAGTGTGAGCTCTCCTGGAGGCCAGAATTTTGGTACCAAGACCTGGCCCACCCAACAGCCTGCAGGCTTCTGTGCCAGGATGCCTCAGGCCAAACAAACAACAATGTGGGAACACAGCCCCACCATCAGCAGACAAGTTGCCTAAAGTCCTTCCAGAGATTTACCAATGTATTGTTTGAAGTTAAATGCTTTTATTTAAATAATGCAGTGATGTTGAAAATAAGATAAGGCAAAACCAAAATTTAAAAAAGAAAATACAAAATAAAAGAAAGCGTAGCTAATTTTAATATAAAAATAGTAATCACGTTTTTAAAAACATAATGAAAAAGAAAAATATATTTGTAAAATTAAAGAAAATTAAGATGAAACAAGAAATATAATGATAACTAAAGTATAAATCCAAAATAAATAAGGTAAAAAGTGAAGAAATATATGCAGAAAATAATATAATCAGAGTTAGATTGTAATAGAGAGAGAAAGGCAATGTAACATTAAAAAATAATCTAAATAATTCAAATATTAATTCAGAACTAATAGAGAATATGTGTATATTTCTATGGAGAAAAGAACACTTACTTCTATGTAGCAGACTACAATAAAGTCTTAAAAATCCTGAAAAATCAAAATGTAAGAACCAGGTTCTCTGTATGAAGACTAATATGCTTAAAAATCACTGATGAAAAATAGAAAAAATCTTTAGGAATTCATAAAATCTTTCTGTGCATAACTCTTGAGTTAAAGGACAAATCAGGGTCATGTTAACTAATAAAGACAATAATAATAGTAACAACAGATCTTGGACACAGTAATGCAATACTTATTGCAAGTAAAAAAAGATGTTTCAGTATGTCTAACAAAAACAATATGAAGTGAAAGGTACGCTATTAAAGAAATTAATCAAACACAATCAGATTAATGGCTCTACCCTCCCTCTCAAAAGAAGAAAATAAAAATAGAGATAAGGAAAGGATTAATGAAACAAAGAACCAACTATAAAAAATACCAAAAATTAACAAAGACAAGAGCTGTTTCTTTGAAAATAATTTGATTCGAACAATACTAATAATACTAATAACAGAACTCTCACAGGACCTAGCAAGAAGAATGTGGGCTTCCACTAAATAAAACATGGTGTGTCAAAATTACAGAAGTTCAGACATGGTAGGTACAATGTACTTAAAGTGGATTATAAACAAATATACACCACTTAAACTTTTAAAACATAGTTAAAAAATTATTTCCTACAGAATGTTAAATTTGGCCAAAGAAGAATCAGAAAACTTTAACACACAGATAATGGCTAAAGAAATGGAAAGTCTTCATGCCATAAAAACTCCTATCTAAAATATCATCATACAAAGTTCTACCTAACTTACACTTTGAAGAAGGAAAATATAATTCCTGTCTGATACAGATTGTTCCAAAGAAGAGATGATTGAAGGCTGTTGAACTCATTTTACGGTGATAGTAGAAACTTGATTTTAAAACTGGATAAAGCCAATAGAAAAGAAATAAACAGGCACATCCATCTAATTCTCTACTCAGTGCAGTCACTACAATATACTTGATTCATTTGGTAAAGGTTTAAAAAACTGGGCAATGACCTTTAGCACAAGATTTTAGTTTTGACAGATATTCAGCTTGCTCTATTACAAATTAGAGGAAATCACTTTAGAAAAAAAGATACTGCTTCTATGTATTCATGTGTCATATGTTTATTATCTTTCATATTTTCTCTATGTGTATTTAGTTTTGTCCTTACATTATGGAGAATTATTGTCTAGGAAATAATCACAATGGTGAATCATCTATTATTAATGTTAATAAAGGTGCAATTTCCTAAAAGAGTATTTTGGTGGCAATTTTTTGCTTTGCTTTATATCATATTACCTTTACTTAATTTTTATAATTTACACACACATTGGGCTTAATAAAGGTGAATTTTAAACTGGTTCCTTGTTTTATAAATGTTGACCCTGTTTTCAAGGAAGGCATTTTTGCTATAGCTTGGGGTAAAGTCCTAATAAGCAACGACAAAAACAGACCCCTTCTCCCTGCAGAAAAAAATCCAAACAAAATAATAATCTGAAAATCTTACCTGTTAATGTCTATTTTATTTTCAGATGAAATATTTTGAAAACTTTTCACATGCGTGTAAGAACTTTTTCAACAGAAATGTAAGAACTTTTAAGCGTGAAAAAACATATATTAAATAGTGACAAAAAGGGAAATAACACATTCAGATTAACTATTTTCTGATATTTTCTGATGATACTGCTTGGTTCAGTTTTAATTAATACTCAGAAAATGTACCTTCCTTAGACTGCCCTGGCACAGCACTGAGTGAAGCATTTCCATACAAGCCAGTTTTTCTCTCCATGCCTAGCAGAATGCAAGCCACACTCTTAGCTCAGCAAATCATGTGTGTCTTCACTTAGAGCAAATACATCCTTTAGACACCAGTAGCTTTCATTTTCTCATTAGATTGGCAATAGCTAAAGTAGAACCTGACTCTGCCATGAAATTCCATCTTCCTGTACTGAAAGTGAAGTTGGAAACATTATCTACACAGTTTTAAAGGATTTTTTAAGGAAAGTGTTTGCATCCTTGTGTTGAGCACATTTGGACAGATTCCCTGGCTTGCCAATCTCCCATCAATGGAAATCCTCCAATCGACTCTTCACATTCAAGTGATATTTTGAAGATGCAAAATGAATCATACCAGTCTCCCATCGACAGACTTTCTATACTTGATGCATTTTAATTTAATTCATCACTTTGAAGACAAGTAACTATAAAATTGCTTTAATACTTTAAAAGGGGTGGCCCTCAACAATCTCTGTACCCCATGGTTGAGGCCATACACTCCACCCCCTAAACCCTTTCGTATTTTCTCCAGACTCAAGGGCCTCTTTTCTGTGCTGTTTATGTGCCATGCTCTGTCCTTCTACAGAGCCAAGCAACTCTATCTCACAGGGCTTCCCAAGGTGGTCTCTTTACTTGTATTTTACAATCATTTTAGTTCTTTCTGTCTCTTTCACATGCCTATATTCTCCATATGGGTAGAGACCACATCAATATTACTTTGCCATTTTAGCTTCAGGGCCAGAGATAGTATCTGTTGCACAGTAGCTGTTCAATAAAACTGTTCAATGAGTAATGAATAGACTTTTATTCGTTGAGGTCAGTCACAGGGATCAGGTCCTTCCAAAACTAGCACTTCAAGCAGCTAATAAGCATTAATTTAGTGCCTAAAGAATATACACATATATATTTAAGCTCTGATTATTATTTTCAATATGCACGACTCATAATCTGCCTTTTAATTCCTGCCAGAATTATACTGTTGTGTTTAAAACTGTGAATTTTCAAGCCAGATTATAAGTCTGTAGCTTCAATAATTATTTACTAGCTCAGCTCTTCTCTTTCATAAAGATAGACTGGCATTTGATTTCACTAGAGAGTAAAAAACAAATAAAATACCATTAATTCAGGAACTCTTTAAGTCTAGACTTACTATATTCAGAGAGAAGTTTGTAGCTAACTGTGCTTTGTCTTCAGACTTTTCTTTTTGAAGACATTTATCAGCAAAAGAATCTACACTGGTAGCAGATCATCTGATTTTCCTGATTTGGGGAAGAGAAGAACATATTTTGAATAAGATAATATTTTTAAAATATAAAATGTTTTAAAATGTAATTTTTAAAATTAAACAAAATGTTTAAATATTTTTAAATGTGAAAAAATTTTAAAACATAATTATGAAGAAAATAATGTCACAATCTGTTGCTCTCTGCAACCAAAAATCACATTTAAATACTCAATGAGGCAAGTTAGATAAATATATGACATTTCTGCATAATGAAATATATTGAATAAACCTTTCCCAATGCAGTTAAACCTTATAACTTAATATATATGTATATACACATACACACACATATATATATCTCCTTGTAAAAGTTCTTGTAAAAAACTAATCTATATTTAATTCTTAGTTCAATTTAGTGTGTATTTGTGTAAATTACTTAATTTCTCTTGGCCTCAGTTGCCTCTTGTGTAATGTGAAGATAATACCACCACTTATCTAAAACTTTCAGATCACTGCTAACATTTATGAATATGTAACATGTATATATTAATTTTTTAAGAGAAGAAATTTCTCCTTGATCCCTATAATAACTTCATGACTAAAAGGCAATTTGTACTCAGAGTTATTTCAACTATTTAGAGGTTGGCACCAGGTCACTGAAAACTTTGTAGGTTGTTTATTAGATGCTTTATGTAATTTCCCACCCTTTCTCTAAAGTTAATAAAAGGAAAACACCCAAATTTCTGAGTTGGGTAATTTAAAATACTGTCTATTATACCTTTATGCTTTAATTATCATTTTACACTCTTATCTGAACTTTTCTGTATTTGTCAAGTTGAAATTTAAAAGAAATCAGCATCAATATTTATTGATCTACTAGTTACAACATTTTTTCATGAGTCTTCAGTATTGGTCTTTCTATGAATAATCAGCTCATGTTCTTTGCTCAACTGTATCTTTTAAATTAATTTTAATTTTTAATGTATTAAATACAGTAACTTTTCTAAACATTGTCTTTTGTTTTGCAAATACTTTTCTCAATATAATTTTCCTTTTGAGTTTGCAATGGCTTGTTTCCTGGGTGGAAATATTTAGTTTTATGTAGTCAAAATTACCTCTTCTGTCCAACATAGCTTCAGCATATGTTTTAAGTTGTTTTGTTTTAGTTTGCATTTTGTTTGGTTTTTATCTGTTTTATTTTGAAAGGTTGAAAGTATATCTGAAAAATGGACAACTATTTCTTCTTTTTCATGACATGGTTTAAAGGTGCCATGTTAATCCATCTGGAGATTAGTTTTATTACCATTTCTGTGCTTCAATTAAAAACAAGTTCTTCAACCATAACTATTCCAGCTCCATTTATTAAGTAATTTATTACCACTCATTTGAAATGGTATCTTTATTATATAATAAATAATACTTTATATTTGGCTGCTATATCTGATGCTCACCAAAGACCTAATAAATTCCATTTTTTACTCCTGCTTTACTAATTTAATGTTCTATTTTAAAAAAGTGTCAATTTGTTGCAAATTTACACTTCTAATGAAGTGACAATTGTTTTGAATTTTCTCCTATGAGTAGGTAAGGTCTTCGTCTACAATAAAATGTGCAGGGCATCTAAGTCTGATTTGTCTGGGTGAAAGGTTGTTTTTTAGGTCAAAACAGTTTATTTCTCTTTTCTCAGGTGACCACATAATCACCCCTCTCTAGCAGTCACTAATTGAAAAATAAGTTCATTATTTTTAACAATATTTAGATTTCTCATTTTAAAATGCCAAGGAATGTATAATACCATTACATTTGCCTTTATACGCAATAAAGCAACATGACCATCTGATTGAAATGACTACTAAGTGCAAGCATGTTCATGTAGATTCCACAGTTAAGATCTGGAAGCTGTGCCTTGCTCTTTTCATCCTCCTGAGATTCTCACTTCACACCTCCTTAATTCATCTTCTGTGAAACACTAGATCCCCGAAGTCCTTTCTATTAATTATAAAGGCCGTTTATACTCTCAAGACTTGTTTTTTTAACAACTTTAGTACAGAAATTTTACAGTGTTTTAATGATGATAAAAAATAATAATAAGTTTACCTAGCAATCAAAATTTTTATGGGTGTGTAATAAATGATATAAGTGCTTAAAACACATTGCCCATTTTGTGATAATTTACTGTTCAAGATGTTCTACTTTTTTTAGAAAACACGTTTTCTCTCTTTAGTTTATCTGAATCTCCCTAAATATTGAGGAAAGTTTGAGTCAAGGTCATTTCTATCCTTGCTGTACTATTATTTTGGGAAAGAATGATTTGAATATAAAATCTGGAATTCCATAAATAGGATTCAATAATTAGGTCCAAAATGATATGCCTTCTTATTTAGTATTAAAATTCATGTAGTTTACTTAAAAATATGAATATTATAACAATTATTAAATTATTTTCTCTGTCAATAGATTTTCTAGTTATCATGTACTGGTAATTTAGCAAAGACAACCCCTTCCTTAAATGTCATATTATTCCACTGTTCCTTATCCTTGTGAAAGGAAGATTTGTACACTAAAGCACTGGCAAACTCATACTAAAACCTAAAGTGACCACTCACACAGCCAATAGAGAACAGCCAATAGAGAACACGGCATTGTAATCTTTGGACATACCTAATTCATTTATATAGTATCAAAGAAATTAGGGTTGCATAAGCTGAGTTGTGTTTTAAGTACAACTTTTAACTCAGTTATCTTAAAGTGCTTGAATAAAAGAAATATGCCCAACATTTCCTAATATTGATATGTTTCTTCTTATGTCTTTATCAGTTCCTATTGCTTCAACATGAGATTGAATATGTATCCAAGTTTAAAATTATTGTAAAAATTCCTGAGAAATATATGTATACATTATTTCAATATTCTGTATGCACATGTATGCATAATCATATATAAATCATTATGGTTTATAGGTCTAATTCAATTTTTTTTAAATAATAAAAAATATTTGTATCATTGTTATAGTTTTTTTTAATAATTATCAGTACAGAAACACCTATTCATAGCTACTAAATAAAAAATAGGAACATGAAAAAAGACATATATGTAGATAAATGTTAAATTAAATAAACCAATGTCTTTATAAAAGTCTGCTTAAATACTCCAAATTAAAATTACTTTTCCCCAAAGTTATTTTGTATTATAACAATTCAATCACCAAGGGAGGAGAGTGGGGGGAGGGGGAGGATGAATTGGGAGATTGGGATTGACATATATACACTAATATGCATAAAATAGATACTAATAAGAACCTGCTTTGCTGTACAGTAGAAACTAAGACAACATTGTAAAACAATTATACCCCAATTTAAAAAAAATCAGTTTTTATATACCATTAATTGCTTTTTGTCCTTACTAACCTTAGTTTTCTGAATAAATCAAGACCTTTTTATTTTCATGTAGGCATTAGCCTGACTAACCCTCACTTGCTCATCAAGCTGCAGCTTAATATTACCTTTCTTGATTGTTTTTCTTTTTTTCCTGGAGAAGGAAGGGCGCGCTTACCACATCATGTCAACCTAAGTAAGGAAAGCCCCATGGGGAATGCATGTGTTTACAGGGGACCAGGCTCTCATGCCTTGGTTGGATGATATTTGAGCCCTGGAGGGGGTTATAGTGAGTCCTAGTGAAAGATAACATTTACCCCAAGAAATTTTCAGTTATATACAAAGAAAGAGAGTGAATTCTGTGACTTGGTTTGGAAATCTAAAGATAAAGGAAGGAGCTTTCACTGATTGTATAGTCAGGAGATAGGGCAGCGTTTTAATGTTATACACTGGTCTTTTGGTGGGACAAGTAGATTTCTAGACTGTTATTAATTTGTATCTTATGAGTTTTAGAAAATACATCTGCAATTTCCAGAATAAGAATACATATTATCTTATTAGGACACTGTTAGAGATTCTGTTAGCTATTTTTTTTTTTTTTTTTTGAATTTCATTTGAATGCTTATAATGAACACTTTCCTATACTATTCTTTTCTGGTGCTGTTTTAATCCATTTAATAATCACAGTTATGGAATGAATTGAGAGACTTTCTTCATGTTCTGTTACTTATCTCTTAAAATGTATTTTCCTAATCCTTGTAATTTTCCTTAGCATTTGGATCTAGAACATTTTTGTGTAGGAAGTGATTTACATGTATTTCAAATTAAATACTTGTTTACTCTTCCTACAATCTTGAGGAATTCAGCAACTTTAGGTAACACATCCCTGGAGGAAGAGATGATAGTGATATTCTAACTCGTAACCACCAGCTTGGGTTAAGTTTTAAGGTAGTTTTCCCAGGGATTAGAATCTCTCTGAACCACGTTTAACTGCTAAATACCCCAAATTGCTTAGCCTGAATCCACTGAAGCTGTGTTAACAAGTCCCCATGTTGCTCCTTTCCTAGAGCCTTTAACCTCTGACTGATGCATGAAATAGAAGAGGTTAGAAGATGGACATGCTAGCAAATCTGCACCTCCGACTCTGGTGCCCTCCACCCTCTTCTCTGCTTTGACACCACCTTTTGACATCACCTTTTTTGCCTCATCTGGTGCTGGGCCTCTGCTGTTTTTCCTGGAAATTTTCCATTTTACCTTTAATTCAGAGCTCTCCTCCTTCCCAGAGCTATGTGTCCCATCTCTCAATCTCTACTGGTTTATCCCAATTTATATTTTGTATGTGAGTGTGTGTGTGTGCTTGTGTGCACCCTCTTCCTTCTACTCACATCTGCCTACACAACTGGGGTTTGGAATAAGAGCAACCAAAATTATTGATAAAGTTTGCTTAAGGGATTAATATTTTCCTGAGGCTAATCACTAAAATATAAAAGTAAGAGATTTGATACATCCCCAGATTACTAAATACTTATTTTTAGTATGTGATTTAGAAAAAGAAAAATCTGTAGTTCACTTATATTGCTTTGAGAATTTTAGTTGGAAAACAGTCTGGAAATCTGACAGGAATAAACTTGCACATTATTTTTTTCACTCTCTAACTGGCAAGATCAGAAATGCCATGAAAAGTAGACTGTCACACAGTATATTTTCTACTTCAGCTGTTTTCTGAACTTGTGCAGACAGTCATACGCCTGCATATATAAAATCACATTCTCAAAAGCTAAAGGGGAAAAGAGCAGTGGAGAGAGCTACATTCATTTATCTTCCAGGCTCTGTCCAAAAATTAATTGATCTAAGATATAATCACACTTGGTAACTTCATCCTTTTTTTTCTTTTTTTTTACTTATAAGCAGGCTAACAGAGTAAACAGAATGTATTTTCTCACTGCTGTTTCCGCTCTTTATTGTAAAAATAACCAAAGCAACCCAAATTTTAGATAAAAGGCAAATTCACTTTTTAAATATGGGAAACCCTATTAAGAAATTCAGTCCATGTGCTAGTTTAGCTTTTAAAGAATTAAGATACGTACAGAGAGAGATAGCATAATACCAACATATTAGTTCAGTGCCCACCTCATTTCATTTCATTGTACTCTAGGCACAATTAAGTCTAGATAGCACAGCTCACGTGTTTTATGGGGCATTGAACTGGTAGCATATGAGAGAATCATGCCTGTCACTGCTGCTGGTTCTGACAGAGCAGGAAGATAATAGGCCAATCTTCCCTCTCAATGACTCCTGCCTGACCAGAGAAGATGAGAGGGAAGAGGAACTGAATCATTTTAAAAGAGGCATTTGTGCAGAATGGAGAGTGAACTATCAATTGAGTTGTACTTGACAGAAAATGGCACTTTTGCCTTTGGGCATCTTTTTAAGAGTAAGAACCAAGTTATATTTAATACCTTCTTGATTTCATGCAAAGAACATTGAATTTTCCGAAACATATATCAGAATAAATAGTATCTTGGTGTCACTGTTATTATTATAGATAACTTCATAGAAAAGAGAAAATATAACTACATTTAAGCTGATTTCCTGAGACTGAGTTTCCTTATATGAAGGTAATATAAGTGACAAGACACAGAGGAATTTCCACAACACTGAATTACAAAGACATAGGAAGATATTCAAGTTCCCAAATAAAATTTAACATACATGTCAATTAAACTCTTCTTTTATAAGTTAGTGATAAAAATACAGGTTCTTTCCCAGAAATACAAAATATCATTAATGCTATTTACGTGTCTACAGTTTTCCTTATCTACTGAGTATAAAAAATAAAAGCTCTTTCTACATCTTATGAAACACCATAAAAAGATAAACTACCTATATTATACTTGTGTTTTCCTAGTGTTTTGAAATTCTACTTGCTTTACTAAATTTTCCATTGTCTAGGCTTTCAGTTTGGGTTTTTGTTTTTGTTTTGTTTTTTAAATAAACAGAATGTTGTACAATTTTTCAATTATTTTTCTTTCAATGTAAGTTAGTCTATTCATGGCAGGAATTAAAACATGTATATCAGAAATAGTAGTAAGACACACTGAATTGTTAGTAATTGTTTTATTATTATAATCATTTTGGTTTAGGAAGGCTTCAGGTTATATACACTAAAATCCATATGCATACGACTAATTTAAACTTTATAACAAGTTTTTTCTGAGTCAGTAAAAACATTATTTGTTATAAAACCAAAATATTCCAAAATAAGATTTTTAATCACAAAATAATAAGGGAGTTAATCTGAATAGATATACCTCGACTGTTGAAGCCATTCCTATATAGTATATACATAATATGTAGGAATATGTATGTATATGAAGCAGTGTGGGGGACACATGTGTATGTACTGCTGCTGTGAGTTAAGTAAAAAAGGAATAATTTTTTCCTTTAAGAACTATCTAAATCCCTTTGTAACAAGCCTAGGCAGTCATTACAGTACTTGAGATATGCCCTCCCCTTGTACAGAGAGATCTGGTAAGAATTTGAAGTTACTAGTTTATTCCAAGATATGGATAGGATAGAGACAGATATCAAGGGAATGAAAAAAGTTGTGATCTCAAAGTGTTTTCTCACTATTCATCAACTATAGGTAGCATTCAGGGTCCTGTAAAAGGTGAAAACTTGTGTCCCTCATGTGGGGCAGGGCCTTAAAAGTACATATAAGCCTTTGGAAGTGAAACATCAGGGCTACAGTCTTGAAAATAGCTGTAATGGGCCACTGTCATCAAGGACAGGATCCCTGTGACCGTATACCATGGTGGCTTGTCTCCAGAGTAGAGCCGGGAAAGAATCTGTGCTGGAGAGCTGAAGAGTGCAGGAGGCAATTTTCCTGGTAATGCATATGCTTTAGAGAAGAATGAAAAATGATAAAAACTGTACTTTTAGCTAATCTTTATCAGTGTAGAGCAGAGCTGTGCTTAATTTTACATTCTAAGAGAAGTGATCTTTATACTACAAAGTTGAAGTTTCTTCTGTACACTAGTTTTAGAATAAAAGTTAATCTTTCTCCACTTAAGACTAATCTCTGATCTTCAGCCAGTTTCTTCTGTTTTAATTTTCATCATGATTAATTGCTTCTTCTCACTCACTTCTCTCTTTTCAATGTTTCCTTTCAATAACAGAAACTTAGACCAAGCTATGAACATCCTTAAATATGTTTTTGTTTGTTTGTTTGTTTTAAACCTCCTTCAACTCATCTCAGGGGCTGGATTCTGAATTTCTTTTATTTTATTGTGCCCTGCTGTTCTATCACAGAGATTAAAACACACTATCTCATGATTTCTTTTTAATCCTTTCTATCATTCAGTCATATCATTTATTTCACATTCTGTGCATACTCTAGCAAATGGCTGATGATTACACATAATTCCCTCTTAATGGTGTTTCAAGTGTATTTCCATAAGAATTTGCAGCTGATCATGGAAGATTAATTCATTAGTATTGTAGCCCAGAAGATTCCTTTCTTTGTATTCATTATGATAGTGCTACTAGTCAATTTATAAATACATGTATAGCTTATATTTTTTAGTATATGTAAACCTAAAGGCTTTATCTTTCAAATTGAAAACTCATAATCTATCAGATATTCCATAGTGACAAATAAAAAATTAAAGTATCAGTTCTGCAATTAACATGTTTTGCCAAAATGTCCTGAAAACCATTTCTCCTATAGTTATTGAAAAATTCATTAATAAATTTATACATTTAGAGGGTTTTCAAAGCTTTAAAGAATATTTAAAGCCAACTCAGAAAGAAAGTCATAGGATTTTAACAAGACTTTACGGAAGAAATTCCTAACGCACTCATAAATTGATTTGAATGCTTATACATTTATATCTGAGTTTAACTGCCTCTAAATAAATTATTCTAAGTATCTGTTCTATCTCTTTATGCTTCAAATTATTCAATTTCTGTCTTCCTGGTAGATAGAAAATTATCAGGCATTATTTAACTCCCACTATTTTACTTGAAATCTGCTAAGTCATTCTTCAAGGGAAGGTTAAAAAATATAAACACACACACACACATATATCAAATAAATATACTTATATATCAAATACAACACTATGATTTAGGGAAGCTATCCAATGGCATTATTTTGGAATTGAAAAATGATTTAGTAAAAGAAGAGAATTTATGATTCCACTGAGTCATCTGAATATGTGATTGTCATTTATAAGCCTTTAATTACATTATGCATCATGATTGAAAACAAATGGTTGAAAATCTGTTTTGAACAATACTGTAGATGGGTGAGAAAAACATACTAATCATTGTGGTGATAACTTGCACTTTAATAGGATGAGAATTTTAATGTTATTCTATCGAGAAATTCAAATTTGATAGACTTATCCTGTTTGATGTACAAAAAGATATAAGCCATATCTAGATATTATTCCTGGCTGACAATAGTTATTAGAAAATATGCACATTTGGTTAGTGAGAGCTCAAAGAAGGTCGGTGGTCATGTATAAATTTATACTGTGATCCACTAGGATAATAGAAAAATATTTCAGTTTTAACCACAAGACCAAGCAAAGCAAAAGCTCTGCAAGGATCAATCTCTAATTGGTGAACTAAGGAGCAAATGAATTATTTTATTTTATAAATTTTAAAAATCTGTGTAAAGTATTACCAGGAAAGATCTTTTATATAGAGTACATATCCACAACTCCTTTTCCAAATCTCTTAAATTCCAAAAGTTCTAGAAATGAACATAGTCATGTGGTCCATTCGTGGAGAACTTGTGTGAATTAGCATAAGGTTATCCATGATCTTTACATTTTTCAGTGTGATTGTATATATGTTTTGTTGAAAACATGTTAACATATGTGAAAATATGTTAATTTAGAGTTTTCTCCAAACCTGCTGGGACTGTATGTACTCATTCATCTTATAAATCTGAAAATTCTAAATTCTGCAAGACATCTTTACTGAGAGGTTTCTGATAAGCAACTATGGACATAAACTCCAAGAAACACTAATTTATATACCTTCTGTCCATTTTGCAATGGCTTATTGATTAAAAAATAACTGTCTTTGTAATATAATATTTAACTGCTTCAGACTTAATAAATATAAATTTCCAAATGTCCCAATAAGCCGGCATTGAACACAAAACTTTCTACCCCTTCTTATGATACCAGTCCCTTGGCCAAAATGATACTGGTTTACACTGATGTTCTGGCCAATTATTTTTTAATTAATTTTTATTGGAGTATGATTGATTTACAATTATTGTACAGCAGTAGTTTCTGCTGTATAATAAAGTGAATTACTTATACTTATACACATATTCACCCTTTTTAAATTCTTTTCCCATATAGATCATTACAGTCTATTGAGTAGAGTTCCCTGTGCTATACAGTAGGTTCTTATTAGTTACCTATTTTATATACAGTAGTGCATATATATCAACCTCAATCTCCCAATTTATCCTCTCCTTGGTAATCATAAGTTTGTTTTCTACATCTGTGACTCTATTTCTGACTTGCAAATAAGTTCATTTGTATCATTTTTTTTAGATTCCACATATAAGCAATATAATATGGCATTTGTCTTTCTCTGTCTGACTTACTTCACTCAGTATGACAATCTCTAGTTCCATCCATGTTGCTGCCAGTGGCATTATTTTGTTCTTTTTTATGGCTGAGTAATATTTCATTGTATATATGTACCACATCTTCTTTATCCATTCCTCTAATGATGGACGTTTAAGTTGCTCCCATGTCCTGGCTAGCGTAAGTAATGCTGCATTGAACACTGCGGTGCATGTATCTTTTCCAATTATGATTTTCTCTGGATATATATGCCCAGGAGTGGGATTACTGGATCATATGGTAGCTCTATTTTTAGTTTTTTTAAGGAACCTTCATACTATTCTCCATAGTGGCTGTACCAATTTACATTTCCACCAACAGTGCAGGAGGGTTCCCTTTTCTCCACACCATCTCCAGTATTTATTGTATGTAGATTTTTTGATGATGGCCATTCTGACCAATTATTAATTAGGTTCCTTTCACTCTCAGACATATCATGATCTGATTTTAAATTAAATGTATTCCTCTTCCTTCCACTCCTCGACACGCTTCTTTCTCTCAGTCTCCCTGCCTCTATACCCCAGTGCTGGGAAAATCCCACTCTTCTTTCAGGACACCCTATATCTAGGAAGTTGCTCGGGATTCTCTGGATATATGATTCACTGAGGGGAGAGGCTTTCCAATGTCAATCCATATACTCAATATAAGCAAAGTCATTTGTTGTTCTAAGATAAAAAAGTAAATAAAATTACTGAATAAATTAGGAACTCATATATTTTATCACCATGATAGATCACTGTGAGCATTTCACAGATTCCTCTTCAATCTGGGTAAATAGGTTTGAGGATGGACCAAGGGGAAGAAGAAAGTGGGCAGAGAACAGTGGTACAACATTCTGTGCCTGAAAATGGTGCTGACTTCTGGCTTTGTTGTGAGTATGATTTTCCCCTATATGTTCTATAACATATTTTAGTGCAGTTGTACATACACAGATTTATATAAAATCTTGAGTTTTAAGTGTAGATAAGGCAAGTTTCCCTTGTGGTTCAACTCAGTCAATTTTCTTTCAAAGTATGTTCCAAGACACCTAGTCATCTTCTACTTTACTCTCTGTGTATAAATGTGTGGACAAGTTTAAGATGTATTTAGGTTTGTGAAACTGTACATATTTAGCTGCATGCCAATTTCCCAAATGTTTTTATTCCCTTATAGTCACTATTATACTAATGTTATACTATGTTTTTTTGTAAAATATTGCATTACCAGTATTTTTCTTACAGCAAGACAATCTTTACTATTAACAACAGAGTAACTGTAATATTTCACTTCTTTCTACTTTTTTATTTGTTAGGAAAAAAATTGATCCTATCTAAAGAAAATGTTTCTCTAAACAAATGAAATTATTTTTTTCTCTAAAACTTGACAACTGACCACCTCTCCCCAAAATAACTTAAAATCAACCTGCCGTGGGCAAATATATGCTGTTTACTCCTGTTCTATTTCAGTCTCATCAACTGTAACAGATGAATTGCTAATACGGACCTGGAGAAGTGCCCTTAACAGATGTGAGTGAACAGACGAGCAGTCAGAGAAAGTTTAGAAATTATATAATCAACAATATCTTCATGACCTTTAGAAACATCACTTACCAATTAAATCATCACTTGGTGACTTTGCAAGTTATAAAGTAATGCATACATGAAGTAACTTAAAATAGCACTCATACAAGTAGAGAAGAGTTTTCAGATTGGAATGTTTCTCTGATTTTTGTTGAAGAAAACTTTATTTTTATAGGAATCTACTTGGGTTTCTTTCTGATATAATTATGAGTTTCTAAAATCTATCTTGTTAAAAATTATGGCCTCCTTAAAATACATCAACCATTGGTGGCAAATGCAAAATTCTTTGGAGGAAATACATGTTCTTAATATATTTTTTAAATTCTTTAAATATATATTGCTAACTTTTAATTTTATTATGCTTCTTTTTAGAACACATAGGACACCAAAAAGACTTTTTCTGATGGCTGTTTGCTATGCAGATTTTCCTGTTTATGTTCCATTCCCACACTGGAGCTAAGTCAAGTGTACATACATAATTTGAAGAGTGAATTCAGTGCTTGTTCAGGCTGAAAGCTGTATGCATTTAGATAAGAGGGAATAGGGAACGGGAGGAAAAATAACCTTGGAAATTGTCTTCTATTTGCTAATGCAATATGTTTAGCTAAATCAAATAACCCTTATTATGAGTTTTCAATTTCTCTTTAACATAAAAATATAAAGAAGAGATATGTATAGAATTAATATTTTTTCAAATATTGATTGTCTGGAAGTTATTTATTTTTACCATAAATTTTGAAAGATGATCCTACTAATAACCATATGAATGAAGAAGAAAGATTCAACTCCCAAACATTTTGTTTTTATATTTCTACTTAAATGGAAGAATGTATAAAACAGCATTTTTCTTTTTAAGCTAAAAAAGTTCTTATAAAAAAAGTAGTGGTGTAGTTTAGTAAATAAATGTTTAGAATTTGTATCAGGCGATCTGCTTTTTATTCAGTGCCTAGTAAACTGGACATGACATTTTGTCTTCTCATTTTGCATTTTCAACATGCAAAACAAACATTGGGGAAGGTAAATGCATAATATATTTTAAAACAGATTTGAAACATTTCAACATGCAATGAGGTGACATTAATTCCAAACAATGGTTACGTCAAGGGTTCAATATAACCCCTTCTTTCTTTCTCTGCTAGAGATTAAATAATTGTCTATATTTTAAACAGCAACTATAGCAAAATTAAGGCTAGTTTAATCTTTAATAATAAACAAATCAGTTATTTAATATAAAATATCTTATTTTGTGGAACACAAGCCTATTTAACAACAAATTAAAGTATAATAATTATAACTCAATCAGCATTCCTAAATGGTAATGAAGAATTCTGATTAATTTGTCGAACAAATTTTCTTTTTTTCTATCAAGAGGAGACCAGAATCTCATGCGACTGACTTTCAAGAACTAAGATGACATTAATAAAAATTTAACTAATAAACATAAACTTTGTACAACAGTGATTGGGGTCTGATTTCAGAATAGCAATCATGCAAATCTGCACTCCCAGTATAATCTCATAACCACTCACCTATGATCTATATTTGCTCAGGCTGAAATGGTAATATTTGGATATATATGTATATATCCTGTTTGGATAACAGGATGAATTTTGGTTGTATTTGTAAATCCTCTTACAAATGTAAAGACAATTTTTTCTTTGGGACTGTTGTAAAGCTTGTCCCATTTTCAAATACAAATTTCCTTGCTGCTCTCAGTTAAGTCACACAAATAAATAAAGCAAATTATTTCCACCACCACCACCAACAACAACAAAATTATTCCAATAGCTATTTTCTCTCCAAACTAAGGTTTAAATTAAAAATGTTATCTTTTATGTCTTAAATATGATGGCAGGTAGAAAACTTACAACATCTAATTTACTTTTAAAAAGACTGTCTAGGGACTTGCCTGGTGGTGCAGTGGTTAAGAATCTGCCTGCCAATGCAGGGGACACAAGTTCGAGCCCTGGGCCAGGAAGAACCCACATACTGCAGAGCAACTAAACCCGTGCACCACAGCTACTGAGCCTGCGCTCTAGAGCCTGCAAGCCACAACCACTAAAGCCCACGTGCCTTGAGCCGGTGCTCCACAACAAGAGCAGCCACCGCACTGAGAAGCCCGTGCACTTCAACAAAGAGTAGCCCCTGCTTGCCACAACTAGAGAAAGCCCACTCCTAGCAACAAAGGCCCAACATAGTCAAAAATAAATAAAAATAAATTTAAAACAAAACAAAACAAAAAACAAGGACCACAAATCCTGGGGTTAAAAAAATAAAAGAAAAAGATAGTCTAATAATTGGTGGGGTTTTTTAAAATATGGATATGGAAAGATACTGTTGATATAGAATCTAAATTAATGTTAATAAGCATTTTGTTGTTATCCTTTATGTAGTTTGTGGTTCCAGATGGATAAGTTATTTTCTGGTATTCACGCCAATGTGAAATCCAAGGAACATTTCAGGCCCAGGTCATTAAAGTAATCTGATAACCTTTAATCACCAGGAGCAACATTATGCCACTTACAAAAACTGAGTTGAAATGCATCATTAGGCAGATACTATATATAGCTGGTATTTTTCTTGTTTGTGCAAAGTTAATAACAAATGTTTTACTGGCTTACATACAAAATTAAGAGTAATGATATTATGGAACAAATCAATGTTTTTAACAGAAGGTAATTTCAAAAAAAATAATATATATTTGTGCAGGGAAGCATAAGGGGCAGATAATAGGTCTCATTAAATGTTGGCTCCTGGAAGCCAGAGATTATGTAAGAGCTTTATGTGAGGGTGAGTCAAAAATTATCCGCACTCCTGTTCTATTAAAATGTCTGTTGGCCTCACTGTCTTATCAGCGCTTTCCGTTCAAGGCTACTGTCTCCCCAGTCATTGCTGTGCAGGTGTGAACGTGTTACATCAGCTCATTTGTAACTGCGGTGCAAGCAAAAATGGATGCCCAACTTATGATCCACATGAAAGAAGAGCAGCATGCAGTGGTTCATTTTTTGTGGTCTGAGGGTGGACCTGGTGCCGTTATTTATTGAAGACTGTGTGCACAGTATGGAGGAAGTGTTTTGTTGTGAAGAAGTGTGTATGAATGGATAGAGAAGTCAAAGAAGGTCGCACAAGTGTTAGTCGTCAAGAAGAAGCCAGATTCATTTCCGATGAAGAAGTGAAGAGTGGTGCATTCGTGGCTCACAGCTCAGCCTAAAACATTTCGTTATGAGGAAACAGGAAAGCTTGTTGACAGATGGACAAAGTGTACTGAAAAGCAAGGAGATTATGTCGAAAAATGATGTGTTTGTCTTTTCTAAAAGTTAATTAAAATAAATTCTACAGCCAGAGTGCAGATAATTTTTGACTCACCCTTGTAATTTATCCCCCTTCATCCCTGTCATTGTTACTGCTTAAAATTCCAAGGTTCACATGGATCTTAAATCACTCATTTGATAATTCTATTTCTTTTTACACATTCTTAAGTGATCATAAATCCAAAGCTTAAAACATCTCTGGTAATGTCGTATCCAGTATTTGTTAAAGCAGGTTATCTATGTTCCCATGACAAAATACACACTTAATAAGTGTTTTAAGTTAAATTAGATAATTAACTATCAATATATTAACATCCTAATCTATGGGAAAGATGAGATCTATGAAAGTCACAAATTCCCTCATGTTCTTTTGAAGATTCTCTGTTTAAGATTTCTTATATCATTTCAGTACGTATTTCAAGTATTTTAAAAAGAGAGAGAAACTTACATTCCATCTTGACCTACTGATCCTATTAAATGCATCTGAAGGGAACTCAGGTCCACCAAATTTTATTTTTTAATGGAATTAATGGACTTGAAAAAGAGTTACCAAGGTTTTCAAGTACTTCCCTATCTTCCTATAAGTTGATGATACTGATGCTGTGGAAAAATTAATTCAGGTCATTTTAGTTATCATACCAGTGAGAATAAGATCGTTAATGAGCTAACTAATTATTACCTAAAACGACCTTGCAGAAATATTACAGTTACAAAGAAACAGTGAAAGACCAAGTAGCTAGTCAATGGGGAGCCCAATGAGATGAAACCCTCTCTAGCTGACATAGCGGAAGATAAGACATACCCTTCCTGACCAGTAGTCAAATCTCACTATCTCTAATGTAATAACAAAATACTCCTCTTACTCTTCTATGATTGTGTGCTTGAAGCAGAAGGCAGTCCAGAAACTATTGCCCAGTGATTGACTTACAAGAAGCTGAGATATAAAGAGTTCACTGTAGTCATTTTTTAAAAATTATAACAATTGCAACATTGTAATAACTAAAAACTAGAAGTAAACCTATCCACATGAATTCTTGTAGGAGAAAGACCCATATGTCTATTAATTTGAAAACATAAATTAAGAAAAATTTTATAGAATGATTCCATTGTGGAACAAAGAAAAAGTTTTAAGGGGGTCTTATTGAGCAAGTAGCCAACTGTGTGGGGTGTGGAAAACTTGGTGTTTTTAATTACATATTTTTCTGCACTACTTGAATTGTTTTTGACTTAAATACTATTTTCATATAAATTGAAAATAATTCTCCTAAGGAAAGATTGTCACTGAATACACGTGGGAAGACAAGAGTATATGTCAATGGAAAGAGAATATCATGGGTCAGTTTTTAAATAAAATATTTTAAGGCTCAGCATTTATGGTGTCATTCCTGTAAACTCTGCAGAGGTGAAAATTTTAAAAATCTGAAAACATGCCTCTGTCTTAAGAAAATGAGTTAAACATCAGTGCTTTCTGGCTGCTATGAGCTCACTCATATCTTTTTAGAGATGTGACAGAGATTTTACCAAATTAATGTGACAGACTAATCTGATTGAAAAATTAACATTATTCTATTTTCATACATGTCAACTTAGAATTAATGAAAGAAAATTTTTTCTCCCTCTTACAAGAGAATAGCATGGTATGGCATGCTAAAATTCTTGTCTTTTTCTGACTTATGCACCAGGGAAGTGTTAAAAAGCATTTTTTTCTTTACGGTCTAAGCTAGGACTTTCAAACTTGAACAGAAATATATATATTTAATATATAACTGTGTGAAAATAGTTTTTCACACAATTATAATTTAAATGCCCTTGGTAGACTTCATCTCACATCATCCCCTGCTGTATTATATCCTTGGAGGCTGTGGTGTGATGTGGCATCGTGAGTGAGCAATAGAAAATTCAGAATCTTGGGGGGAAGAGCAAGAAACCAAAAGCAGTGAAATGATTCTAACTCGGAAAGCCTGGATTCCCACACACCGGGGGTGTAGCAGAAGTGGAGCTTATGGAGACAGAGAGCCCCGGGACTGGGGGACCTGTGCACGAGCTGACTACACATGCACCCAGCCTCTGACCACTGTCTGTGCTCCTCCGCAGGGCCTCTGCTTGTTACTCTCTGGCAGGGATCGTGGTCACAAATGTGTCTCGAGCTCCCCCACATTTCCTGGCCTCCCTCGCAGTGAGGTAGGAGCATGTCCTGTTCAATATCTGTGAGGGAAAATTACTTGTACCTCTTCTGGGGCTGCTAAGAGCTACTGCCCCTCATACATTTTTTTTTGTCCTTGCCTGCATAGAGACCTCAGAGACTAAGTATTCCACATGGTGAAATTACAAACAAACTGAAGAAGGGCTGCCAGACTTATACCAGGATTTATATGAACAAGAAATAAAACCACAATGAATTAACCCACCCAGACTGCAGGACTTGTTTGAAGTGACATGTAGCATCGTTATCTTGATAAACAAGTCTTTGTATGGAACACATAGGCTTGAACAATAATCTTAACTGTGAACAAAGTGAC
This sequence comes from Hippopotamus amphibius kiboko, assembly GCF_030028045.1. Classification (NCBI taxonomy): domain Eukaryota; kingdom Metazoa; phylum Chordata; class Mammalia; order Artiodactyla; family Hippopotamidae; genus Hippopotamus; species Hippopotamus amphibius. The sequence goes on along the minus strand of NC_080188.1, from coordinate 192,267,380 downwards.
ATGAAGTCCATAGGCCTTACCCCAAATTTAATATTGGATAAAGTGTGCTGTTCCTTTACAGTTTCAAGGGAGGGGACATATTACCTTCCCCTATAATGAAAGAATTGCTGTAATAGATAGGATATATCCTCAATCCAGGCTAATATAATTTCAAAGTGTGGGGAAATTACTTAGAATTTGAGGATGTCCTTTATTTTGGAGGAAATCCCAAACATAGCAAATAGAGTGGTATTTAATTTAGAAACCATGCCTATGGTTTCTATGAATATGAAGAGGCCACCTACATCAGATATTAAAATGACAGAATAACCTGACTGAAACTTAATAATATTTCATTTTCTTAGATGTAGACTTATCAGAAAGCTATGAGATAACTAGAGACAAAGTTTTCTCTTTAAGATACAAAAATATGGATAGTTGAATAGTCAGGCAATGTGTCATTGAAAAGTTATTGTGGAGAAATAATTAATTTAGGCAATAAATCTATTTTTTCTCTTATAAAATAAGCACAATACCTCAACAAAAAGATATACAAATGGCAAGAAAGCAAGTGTCTGGCAATGTTACAAATTGGTAAAACGCTCATGGAAATTACATTCTAATATTTAGTTACTGCTAAATAGCTAAAATAGTACAAAAATATAACAAGACAACCCCTCTTTTCCAGGATGTACACTTACTTGGAGAGCTAAAATCAAATCAGAAGATAGTGTGTTGGACACATGGAAGAGTAATAGCTAACATTAATTGAACACTTACTAAGTGTTGTGTCCAAGGTACATTTAAATTTTATTTAATTATCACAATAATTTTAGAAGCTAGATACTGTTATTATTCCCATTTTATAAATGAGGAAACAGAAACACACAGTAAGGAAGTTTCCCAAGGCCCCAGAGCTAAAACCCACAGTGGAGCCAGAACTCACATCACAGGTCCTTCAGGACCCAGAGCCTGTGCTCTTGGCTTCTGAGCCATGTCTCATCCCTATTTCTAAATAACATTCTTCACTTAAAGAAACAAGGGCCCCTGCCTAATACCTCTAATTTAGGGCTTGGATAGGAAAAGTACAAGAAGAACCTGAAACACTGTTTGAACAGAAAGCAAGGAAAGGCTCAAAGAATCAAGGAGACATGTCAAAAGGACATGAAAGTCCATCAGGAGGGGCCTGTGCTGGTAAATCTGTGACCCCTTGAATATGAAAATGAATAAAAATAGTCATAGATTGTAACTCTTTGAATAAAGAAGAATACATTGTTGGAGGAGGTAGAGAGGACATGACCTGACTGCTGGTGACCCCTGGCTGCACTGGGCTATCTAAGGCTCCTCACCCCCTCCCCTGTCCTTGGCTCTGCCTACTATTCCCATACTAGGAGCCATTTCGAGGACACAGCCTTGACAGAGTGAGGTGTTTTTGAGACCAGCTAGACTGAATATAGGACTGAATCCAGTTAATGTCTCTCTGTAAACGTTTAAGAGCTGTGGGGTGGGTGGGTGCAGAGATCTACTCATCCTGCAGCACCCAAGCCTTGTTTAAGTCCCCTTGCTTATTAAACTTACCACCTACCAATCTGGAGTGGTCTGCCTCTTTTATTGGTCTCTCTTTGCCCTCCACATCCTTGGGCCAGTTTCAGATTTCACCTGGGAATATCCCAACATTGCAAACCAACACCCATCATTAGAGAGAGACAGACAGAGAGAGAGAGAGAGAGAGAGAGAGAGAGAGAGAGAGAGAGAGGGAGAAATGAGATATTTATTTCTAAATGCCAACTAGTAAACAGAAGGAATAATGTATTTCAAAATTGTAATGTCTGGTAAAACTAATGAGTTAAAATTTGAAGAGTTATAAAATATTACAGAGACACAAAGTATCTTTCAACAAACTATTAATTATAAAGGAGAAAAGAGTAACTTTCCAGCATGGAAAATTAGTGGCCCACTACCTTAAGTCATCAAAACTAATATCACTGTCATTAGGTCAAGCAAAAATCACATACTTCCTAAAAAGATGCGCTGTGAAGCACAATTCACTGATATTCCCGAAAATTAAATAATCTGAATCTAATGATTGCACAATCCCACCATGCAAGGCATTTTACAAAGTTACTGGCCTGAATGCTTCTAAATTACGAAGGTTAGGAAGAACACAGACAAACAGTGTGAGACACTGCTACATATTACAAGAAAATAAAAAGACTTGACAACCGACAGAAAAGGATGATGTTGGATTGGAACTAGAACTGAGAAAACCAAGCGCTCCAAAGGACATTAGTGGTAGAATTGGCTTTTTTTGTGTATGTGTTGTGTGTGATAGCAATGTATTATATGACATCCCTTTAAATTATATGACATCTCTTTTTATATATAGAGAGAGAAAGAGGAGGGGATATTTAATTATAGGTATAGATATGAAAGAATAAATAAATGTGATAGAAGCTAAGTCACAAATATTAAAGAAGGAATAATGTATTTATAAATTATAATAGATGCTAAAACTGAAATTTGGATGAGAAACATAATTGCAGAAATAGATATGTATCTATGTTCATTGATAGATATGTTTTGCAGGTATTCTGAACTATTTACATATGTAAATATGTATCTGTGAGTTGATTAACTATTTCAGTTGGCCCATTATATATAAATGCAAATAAAGATAAGAAAGTTCAGACTTCCTTGGTGGCACAGTGGTTAAGAATCTGCCTCTCAATGCAGGGGCCACGGGTACAAGCCTTGGGCGGGGATGATCCTACATGCCCTGGAGCAACTAAGCCCATGCACCACAACTACTGAGCCTGTGCTCTAGAGCCCGTGAGCCACAATCACTGAGCCTGCATGCCACAACTACGGAAGTCCGTGCGCCTAGAACCTGTGCTCCACAAGAGAAGCCATTGCAATGAACATATTGCAACAAAGAGGAGCCCCCACATGCCGCAACTAGAGAAATCCTGCACACAGCAATGAAGACCCAGCACCACCAATAAATTAAAAAATTAATAATAAATGAATAAATAAAAATAAAATTTAAAAAAGATCAATTGGAGAGAACCAACATTTTAAAATAAAAGAAACAGTTGTAAGTTCTACTGGTTGTCTAGATTATTTCTCTATCAATATACAATATGCGTGTGTTCAGGATAATTGTATCTGATGTGAGATGCTTACACTTGCATTCTTTTTTAGTTTGAGTTATTTTCTTCAGAATGAATCAAAATCCTGCCAGAGTTGAAGCTTTCAGCTTAAGCCACATCTGAGTCATGCCAATCAGAAAAGCAGTCTGGAAAATGTTGATACAGTGAATAGAGCATTAATTTCACTGCTGAATAACTTTAATGTGCTTACACAAAAATTTCTTAAATCTCAATGAAATAAAACACAAATATTTTCTTGTAGCTGGTAAGTTTATACTCACAGACTATTTAGAAAAAAAATCAGCAGTGGAGAAAGAAAAAAAACTGGCAGAATTAAATATTTAAATTCAGAATCATTTACGGCTAACATCTTCATCCAATAGATTATTTGAAATGAGGGAAACATTTACTCAGGAAAGTATTATTTTGGACTACTACAGGCAGGAAAAAGCAATCATATTCACATCAAGTTGTTTGAAAATTGATTTTCTATGTTCTATAATGATTATAAATCTGTATATAAAATTTTTTAAAAAGTTAAATTATTATTTCCTGGCCTATTTTTTTTTTACAATTTAAAAATTTATTATTTTTACCATTGTTCTCTCATTGTAAAAATAATAATGAATAGATATGTATATATAGATGCATATACACACATATATATACACAAACATACATATATTCACATATACATAGGAAAGAAAGGTTTATGTAAATATCTCCATTTTACAATTTAAATCTATGCTACAACAGCATTACATGTATTTGTTTTAAATGGGCATTTTAGAAATTGATGTTACAAGTTCATATTAAAACTAATTGTAACAATTAAGCTTAATTCCACTTAACTCTTATCACATGGGTAAGAAGTATACTTTCTCCTGTGTGACAGGTTAAAGCATATTAGGAAAACTCAGATGATTTAATACTAGATAGTCATTATTATTTAATATTAAGTTTTTACATGAGTTATTTTATTACTACTGTTAAATTTTAATGTGAATCATAAAATTTTAAGAAGATAACTTAAAACAACACTAAACTCACAATTGTGGCCTTCTCAAGAATCTAGTGATCTCAAGCTCCCTCCTAGATACACAGACCCAGACTTTGGGATGGGATGAGATGAGATGGGGTGCAGATCAGTCCAGTGAGAACATAGTCCAGAGACTGGAAGTAAGATTTTAATCCCAGTTAGCTGACTCTCCGAATAATGAAGGGCGTGTCTGAACCCAACTACGTGAAAGGAAGTTGAAGAGGAAAATAAAGTGGATGGTTCACCAAATCCTCAAAAAAAATTAAACAAACAATCTTGACAAGAAAATTCTAACAGTTCAGATTAATCCTGGAGTCCACCAATTGGATGGTAATCATTAATGGAGAAAGCATTCAGAAAAAAAATACATAATTCCAGAAATATTCTAGTAAACAAATACATTGCCAACAACTTTGAGGAATATATTGAGGGTTGAGATGGTAGAGGTTTGCTTTTGAAAGTTGCCTCATGTTGTGGGGAGTCTGGAGTCAGCTGGACAAGGTGTGGCACCAGATTCACATCTTTTACTGAAGTCTTGCCTTTAAGGTTTGCTGCTCTTTAGGGCTACGGTTTTGAATTTCACTCCATATTTTTTCCAGTCACTGCTTTATGCATGTGAAAATATTTTTCATATCTGTGAGTTTAGTATTGATCAAGTTACCATGATTGCATTTCTTACCCTTTCAGAAAGAAGAGCTAATATTTTCTCTTCAGTAGGACCCAAAGGACAATTATTTGCCTTTGTTGTAAAACAGAAATCTTATAATGCAGATGTCTCTTAATGCCAAAAAAGCAGAATACTGTTCATTGCTTTTATGTTGTTCTCTGTAATTGCTCTTGTTTTATCAAGAGTATCTTGACTCTGTAATTACATTTTCTATTATGGCAAATTGTGTAATGGTCTAGGCCTCAGTACCCTCATCTCTAAAAGCAGTTTGGAACAGACAAGAATGTCATTTACTTTCACTACTGAAATTCTGTGAGTGTGACTTTCTCTGTCACATTTTTTTTTTCCAATGTTACTCTCCTCTGGCTCACTCTGACTTCATTTACTGTGAGTAGAATGGCTACAGTTTAGTTTTAAACTGTCTGCAATTGGCTAGTCTTGTTCTTTCACAAAGAGTATTATTAAATATATAGAGGCAGTTTATTTTTTGATTATATGTATTATTTTGTACTCTACGTAAATAATTTAAATCATTCAGATCATGATATCCTCAGGTGTGGAGGAGTTGATTATAGTTGAGATTTGCAATATATTGTGAAACCCTGAGTTGCTTAGGAAGAAAAGATGCCTCGGGCTTCAAATTGCTTTTGTGTGAAAATAAATGGGAATAAAGTTGTGCCTGGAAGAAGAATTCTAGTTTCCTCCCTTCTGCTATAAATTTGACATCAGCTCTATCTCTCTGGCAAAGAGGAGGGTAATACCATCTCACCATTTTTGTATTCACCCTGAGCTACACATAGGACTGTTCTTCAAGACTGAACACAGTATCATTTGCAGCAACATGGATGGACCTAGGGATGATCATACTGAGTGAAGTAAGTCAGAGAAAGACAAATATGATGTTGCTATATGTGGAACATAGAAAAAAAGAGGTACAAATGAACTTCTTTACAAAACAGAAATAGAGTTACAGATGTAGAAAACAAACTTATAGTTACCAAGGGGTGAGGAATAAACTGGGAGGTTGTGATTGACATATACACACAACTATATATAAAGTAGAGAACTAATAAGGACCTACTGTGTAGCACAGGGAACTCTACTCAACACTGTGTAATGACCTATATGGAAAAAGAATCTAAAAAAGAGTGGATATATGAATGTATGTATGACTGATTCATTTTGCTGTACAGCAGAAATTAACAGTACATTGTAAATCAACTACACTCCAATAAAAATGATAAAACAAAATCCTAAGGGAGAAAAAAAAGACTGAACACAGATGCTTCTTATATACTCTTTCTTGCCATCAGTAAAAGGCATGATGATAACACACTATGTATGAGTTCAATCTCTTTTGTGTTGGGGTGTTTAGAATATTATCTAGTCCCTTTCAGAAATTGGGCTACCTGGTGTCTGTCCCACGCAGCCTAAATAGAGGACAGGCCATTTACCAAATGATGTCCAAGAAAAGGTACACGTTGAAAGTAGGGTAAAATGAGAATATGTAACACTGGGATAAAAAAATTGGGAAGTTCTAAGAGCAGATGTTCACAGCCTCAGAACCAAAGGAACAGGGAGGTAGGAAAGCTGAAACCAAGGAGAGAAGGCCAAGACAAGTTAGCAGAAATACTTTTTTCCTTTGGTGATGATGCATTTCTCCTTTAAAGGCTTAGTGCAAAACAGACAAGCATAGAAAAATTAGAGATATTAAACTGAAATGTATGTGTGTGTGTTTTTTAGTTAATTCAAATACAAGCCCACTCAAACATTTCTATGAGCATTTATTACAGGTTGTTAAACAAGTGCTTCTTACTTGAACATTTTATATGGAAGTGTATATAGAGCTGATTAATAGGTTTATTCTCATTTTCAGTTTCTTAAAAGCATCGTATGGATAATCATAGCTTTGGAAATTTCTATACAATGCATTTTTTAACAAAAACCTATCACTATTGCCATAAAATCCAAATCAATTTTATAAATCACATTTATTCAAATAATTTTTGTCCTTGTGAATAGTTACAATCAATAAGTAGATAAAGCAAGCTACACTGAGAATAGTAATCTGCCCTAAAATTATTAATACACAGTAATGATTTTTTATTTCTTTTATCTGTCCTACATTTTCTTCTAAAAGGAAATTATATAAAGGTCACTGTTGTTTGTGGTGAAAACATAAAATTTTACTACTGTGCTGTAATAAATCCAAAAGACTGCTCACAAGTTAATTAAAATATTTATCCCCTTAGCTCTTAGTAAATCACCTGTGCACAATATGGGTATAAAGTAGTCTTAGTTTATTTGTGTGATTGATGAAACAGTTTTGATTTGTGTGATTGATAAAAACTGGTTGGGCCAGTGAGGAAACCAATAAAAGAATAAATAAAAGAATATGCATATTTCATTTTTATTCTTTTTATTGTTTTCTATATTTCATTGGTTCCTGTATTTTCTATATTCCATTATTTTATCTTTGGGCATTTACATTATCTTTGGCATTTTTATTAGTGGGAAATTCAGCTTGCTTCCAAAGGTATGAAAAGAATGCATGAGTTCAAACTTTTTCATTCAAAATATTCTTATGGTTAATGGGTCTTATTATCTAATAACATCTCTCATAATACATCTTTTAAGTTACTCTGAAGATATTTTAGGGACAATGTTAGGTAAACTGCTGTGAGCAAGCTATACAAGGGCACACTAGGATGCAAATTGTCACCAAAATTTTAACGATGGAGGCTGCCAAGTGTTGGGTGAGGAAGAGACAATTGACCTGCTACTTGAAGAAAGAGTTTGCAAGACAAAGACAGAATGAAAAACCTCTAATGAGATATAACAATACAGGTTAAGACCATAGATGGAAAGAAACCAGGGATTTTTAAGGAACTAACAATCCATTGAGACTATGGTTGAATAAATGAAAAGGATTATATAAAACTTGAGGTTGGACTAGTTGGTAGAGTTAAGGAGTTTTAGTTGACTCCAAGTGGAATGGATGTCCAACCAACACCTAAGTATCTCTCATGGTTCTGTATGGAAAGCTGATTAGCAACACAAAAATGCACTGTCAATGGTCAATAAGAAATCTATCAACCATTGTGGAGGAGAGTTGGTGGAAGCTGGACCATGGAGGTGATGGTCGATGTGGAAGGAAATGGAAGGGATCAGGATAGAATTTGTAGTCCTACATCACAGTATTGATGATAAGTGGGATGCACCGTGTGAGAAAAAAAATGCAAAAAGAATGAAATCCAGGTAGTCTTAACTGAGCCACTGCATGGATGAAGATGTCATTTATTGAGTCTGGAAAGGACAGAAATTAAGAGGTTGATTAATGAGCCCAAGCATTGTAAAATACTCTGATGTCCATGAGGCAACCACTGAAGATGTTAATTAGACTTGTGTGGATAAATAAATATAGATAAATACAGATATAGACATAGATACACAGGATAATTTGCTGTATCTTAAGGCAATATTATTTCTATTTCTGAAATACAATAGAGTCCAGCATTAAAAAGTATTGATATATTGGACCTCATTAAATTAAGAAAATTCTGTTTATCAAAACACCATTCAAAATATGCAAAAAAGAAAACATTCACAGCAAAGACCTTGTATGTAGATATTTAAAGAGCTATACATCAGTTTTAAAATATAACTGATCCAATTTTAATCTGGAGTGTTAAATGTTAGAAAAGATAAAAGGAAGTAAATGTGAATATAAAATCGTATACTAATTGGAGTTTCCCTCATAAACTAAAACTTATTCCCACAACCCTGAATTTTGACGAGCTAGTTTCCCAAGCAAAATAAGAATATATGTCCAAATAAAAATCTGTATGCAGAAGGTTACAGTGGTTTAAACACAAATTGAAAACAACTCAAATGTCTATGATGCTAATGATTGAACAATCTATGATACAGACATATAATGGAATGTTATTGATCAGCAAAATGAATGGATGAACTATTGATACATTCAGCAACAGAGATGAATATCAAGTGGATTAAGTGAGAGAAGCCGGACTCAAGAGACTAGATACTGGAAGATTCCATTCCTAGGTCATGCTTGAATAGTCAAGAACACTGGGATAAGAAACGTATCAAATTGTTGCCAGAACATAAGGTAAGGGAGGGAAGGAGAGGAATTACAGAGGGGCAAGAAGGGACTCTGTGGTATTAAAGACATTATGCATCTTCACTACAATGGCCATGACACCACTTATGTCAAAATTCAAAGAACTAGATGTAAATGATGAATTTACTGCATGTAAATTTTAACTCAGTAAACATGACTTAAATAATAATACATATATAAATTTTATCAGTATGTAAATATGCTATATGAGTGTGAGTAGATTTTATTATGTTTATTAACTTTTATCTGTGTTTTTTCAGATTTTATCTATAAGGTGACCAGAATTAAGTAACTCATAATATTTCATATTAAACTCAAAAAAGTTCTAAAATGTAAGCTATGCAACCATTATTCCCTTGATAAAAAGCAAGTTTATCATTTCATTATTAGTAACAAAAAAAGTAATTTAAAGCACTAACACAAAGGCCTTGCTCTTAAAAGTTTCCTGGTGACCAAATTAATGAGAATCATATATCTTATACTTAAAAATAACAACTCTTTACAAATGGAGGGAAAGTAAGAGGAAGTAAAAAAGAAAACTCAATATTCTATTTTATATGACAAATGAAGTCAGTGGTGGCTTTGAATTCTACACATTATAGTTGTTGACTGTAGGTTGAACAATGATGTTGTTGCAGATATTGATCTCACGAGAAGTCAAGCATCACATTCAGAGGATTGGAGAACTCAGGTTTATTGAGCCCGTGGACTCAGAAGAGCTAATGCTTCAAAATTCTGGGCCCCATTCCAGGTGAATTCTCTCCTTATATAGGTTAAGACACATAGCTACAGTTGGCATTAATTGATTGGCACAGTTGGCATTAATTGATTGGCTACTCAGTTTCCATAGGTTACAGTTGATTACAGAGCACGGGAGTTGCTAGGGGTTACATGCAAAGGGTTTTCAAACAAAGGCCAGCAGGGGCAGGAACAGAACATTCCATACTTATCTGATCATCTTTTAGGTTCCAGTTGATTGGTAAAGTATTTTGTACTCACTCTAGTGCAGCAAGCAGGTTTCACAGAAGCAGAGCAGGCAGAAAGCTATTCTCTAGCTGTGTATGAACTCCAGAGTTTCCTCATCAATATTAAAAATATATAGTTCTTACTTTCCTCATATTTTATGTAATTATTATTGACAAAAATGGCATTTCTAATGTTTCCTTATTCTGTTGGGGAAGTATATTTTCTCCTCTAAATACTATGCAATTTAAAAGACTAATTTTAAAAATCTTCCCTTGAATCTCAAAGTAAGATAGAAAAAAAGTAGTAAAACTCAGAGCTCCATAATATGGGAAATTCTTTCCAGGAATTCTTATTTCATAAGTAACAATGATTTCACAGCTGTTTCTGTATATTCCCTTCTTCTCAATGGAATTATTAATAGTTAATTTGTTAATAAACATATTAATGACCCTATTATTTACTACTTAGCAGTTATACTATTTACTATATATTACTATAATAAACTATGCAAAGACTAATATTACTTATATAAATTTTAATGTGCCCGATTTTTATACATTCTTTTAAAATATTTTACATTTTGATATTTCTATAGTCTTTATGGTTAGTATAAAAAGGATCAAAAACTATTCATTGCATTTAACAACTTTCTAAATCATTCTAATCTAATTGTTACTATTATTGATATCATTGTAGTGTGCACTTTGATTTATAGCACTTTTTAAAATCAGTTATTCAAGATAAATCTCCACAACTGTGAAATTACTGGTTCAAAGACATGGACATATTTATAGATCTGGGTATGGCAGGCCCTGAGAATGTCATGATTGAGCTAGGAGAGACAAAGAGACCAGTATTAATCCTGTCTTTAATAAAGTATTAAAAGGAATTTACAGATTTGGGGCCAGAAGAGGAAGAAGAGTGAGACTGAGAAACTCAATGAGATGATTCTCTCAAGCGAGTCTGAGGACCTTAAAATTAACTCAGTGTAACTTCTATACTATTTTCCCATTATTTTTGCTAATTTCACCCCCTTAGAGTCACAGACAAACATGTCATTATACAAGGGTTATCAACCAAGGATTAATCTCAAATGCTATCTGGCCTGTGATATTGTACACCTTCTATATCAGACATGAAGAGGAAATAAAAGCAGCTGATACTCAGAGATCATAGAAAACAATGTGTTTCAGGGCAAGCAAATGCCTACAGGGATAAGGCAGCCAAAATAAAACTCTGAGCCTGGCCAAAGAGAAAACAATAGAAAACATAGGATTCTTTGACATACATAAAGTGTATAGCAGATTAAAGGCATACTAATACTTAATGTTAAGGGAAGTACAGGCCTCAAAATGTCTGTCTACTGAGGACTTTTGGCCCAAGAGCCACCTGTTTATGATCTTTTGCCTCTTGAATTATTTACTATTATAATAAAATATTATTACATGTAGATGTTTAAATTTTATTTCACTTTTTACCACTGTTAACAGTAGTGATAGTATGATAAAAACACAAATATAAACAAGATATTATAAACAAATGATCAAAAACAAATATTACAAATGCTCATTATTCACAAGACTGTACAAACACAGCCATCAACATAAATTTTAAATTCTGATCATTGCACACAAAGCATGGTATCTATGATAATTATATTTCCCTTTAATTTGTAACTAAGTTTGTGCTTGTGTGTAAATATATATTATTTTGGTAATAGTTTGTTGGCTTCCATAACAATAAGAAAAACTCATGTCAGAGATTAATTTTATAATATACTCAAGAGACATTAAATATCATGCTAACTAAAATATCAGTTAACAGACATTGGTTTATGATCAATTGTCAACTTCTCAGTTTTTTAGCACCATATGCCACTTATCAGCATTATGTTATTTACTATTTATTGATTGCACATTTTATTTTCTAAGCTTGTGAACTAGAATTGCCTTCTTCTTTAGGGAGTGTAATTTCAATTATCTGAGTGGTTGATCTACCAGAAAATATCTCTAGTCAACTTTGACATTCAAAATAAAGTTTTCTAGAAGGGTAGTTACATTACTGAGTGGTCAAATTGTTATTTAGGAACCAAACCCCTTGCATCTGAAATAAACTGGTTGGTACATGACTAGAAAGGGAGTTTATATGCTAGTCCCCAACAGCTAATATCCAGCATCCAAACCTCTATATATTTTGCCATCAAGCATGTTTACAACTAATCAATTCAATTGCTTTCCAGACATAGATATTGCTGACTAAAGCATGGAAAACAAAACAAATAAATGCTGGCTTAGTAACTTCATTCAAAATCTTTAGCATAAAACTTTTGAATATAAAGGATCTGAGAACCTTGGATGAGGTGTATAGATATTTCCCTAATCAGCTTCATCAACCCAAGAGATAGAATGTGAAAAAAAATTATGAGGGAGTATCTTTACCTAAAGAATATTATATTTTTATTCTTAGATGTACACTTAATTTTTTGCGAGAAATGAAAGATATTTGTTTTACATGTGGCTAGATGGGCTGGCGATAAGGTTGAGTTTTCCATGACTGACTAAAATAAACTTACTTATTGTTCCTATTAGTTATCTCCTGATAATGTTTTCTATTGACTGTCATTTCTGCTGGACAATGAAAATTTTAAAAAATATATTCCCATGTAATCACTTATATAGCTCCAAAGAAATAATATTTATTTGTGTACTTAATTAACAAAGCTTGTAATTACTGAGGCAATGAGTCCTTGTAAATTATATAGCATTTACAATTGTAAGCTTACAGTTCATTTCTTACCTATTGAGGTTATATTTTGACTTGGACATATTTCTGCCAAGAGAGCTGGGGGTGGGGAGAAGAGAGAGAGAGAGAGCGCGCGCCTGTGCGCACAATAGAAAAAGGAAAAAAGGAATACATTTAACATGGAGCAATTCTTTGATAATCTAGGAAGACTATTGTTATACCTAAGATGTACACCTAAGAAATTTGTACAAGAGTGTGCAAGATGAGGAATATTAATTATGACAGGTCAAATGTGCTCAGAAGTTCTCTATCAAATATGAAATTTATCTTCTATCCATTCCACCATTTTCACAAGATACACACTGATTCCCAAATGACATGGCCGTTGTATAAGATATTCATATTCTAAATGATGTGGGACACTGATATTTGGAATGCTCTGAAAGATGTTTGGGGATATGAATAAAAAAGTTCTTAGGAGAAACCCACAAAACCTTAGGTTAATTAACCAGTATATAGAAAGACAGATGGATGGATGGATAGATAGTGGATATACAGTAATTTTAAAAGCCCTACAAATGCCTCCTTTATTTTCTCACAGGGTCCCCATGAACATAGTTTTCTTATCTTCTTTTATTTATTATTAAAAAATAATTTAGAATTGTCATTGAACTTCATATTTATAAATGCTTACATGTCAAAGATAGAACCACCAATTTTCTTGTATGTGAAAAAGTGTTTATACTAGTTTTCATTGGCACTCAGTAGATCTGCAAAAGGAAAATGACCATTATCATTGGACATTCTATAAAGCTTCCTGAATTTACCCTATTTTTCCCTTGCTGCTAGCCCAGGAAGACGGTGTTAGTCACGCCTCTACATCTACAAACCATATTTGGTAATAGTAGTAGCAGCATTAGTAGATTTGCATATTTTTGTTGAGCTTTTAAGTTCAAGGAATCTACTATTTTGAGGTTCATAATAATCCCTCTGAATCACTGTTTAATTTGGTGATAAACAATCTGTACATAACTCAAGTGAAGGTAAATTAACTATGCAACAAGTCCCATTTGAAATATCTTAGTACTCTGTATGCATTTTGTTTTAACACTGTGAGATTAACTTATCAAAACACAAGACTTCTCACTGACTCATCTACACAGCTATTGAAATATTAAAAATCTTTATATAATAATGTCCAGTCTTACCTATTTATTTTAACTCATCTAATTTATTTCACATTTCCAGCTATGATTTTAAATACTTTGTTTTAATATTTTTATGTCTTGTATGTAGGAAACCACCTCAAATCCTTAATAGAAATACAAACCTGAAAGGATGAGCAGATTGCTGCCTAGTCACATGTCAGCCTTCAATTATCCATGTTATGATGGGGAGTCATTAATATATTTGACAAATTACTAAATTGTTTTAAATTTTATTCAGGGAGGATTTCATGCTTTTCATAGACAGGCAATTTCAAAGGCCTGAAAATATTAAGACAGAATTTACCCACAGAAAATCTTGTGGCCTATAAAGAAATCCCCCCAATCAACTGAAAAATAATTACACAAATACAAAATTTTTATGCACAATTCAGTAGCTTTCCAGTCTATTAGAAATTGTAATTTAAAACAGAGTAGGGAAACATGTGCCATTTAAAGACATCTCAAAAATAATAATTTAGCCACAATACTGTTCAAAACCTATATAATAATAAAGAGTTCTCAAAACTTTTGACTTAATAGACTGGATTGGAAAGGAGATACTATGTACCCAAATAGAAAATATAAAACACTGAATGATATCAATGGCTATTCTTTTCAAATAAATACATAGGTTTAATGCAGTTCCAAATACATTCTGAATATTTTTTTCAAATTTAACTATGATCCAGCTTCCCTTCAGCTTTCTGTCGAATAAGTTATACTCTTTTTGGAATCATAAGAATATTTTTTTATGTGGTCAATGTTTAACATTCTTAGGATTAAGTAAAAAAAAAAAATCAAATGATTTTTTTACTTGACTAGGTTCATTTCCTCAGAATTCTTCTAAGACTTAAACTATCACACATTGATTTAGAACCATCAGATTTTAATTCAGGAAAATCTAATACCTTTCAAAAAGTGACCCTTATATTTTAAGGAAAGCACACCCAGCACTTGTTTTTATTTTACTTGACATTTATTAACAAAATGCACCATGGGAAAAAAATCTACCTCTTAAAATTCCATTTGCTTTTATGGTTAGACATGCTTGGCCAAAAATTTTCAGAGGAAAATATGTACCTAGTCCCTATTAAGCGGCATTAAATTTAGTAGAGGCTTTTAAATGGTCCTGTCCTCAGTCATACTGAACAAAAAGTAGATTTCATTTTGAGTATTGATAATTAGTTTTTAGTAATAAAATATTAAGCCTATGCATTTAAAGAGGCAGGAGGAGAAGGAAAATTTGATGAAGGCAGTTGAAGGTACAAAATTCTAGTTGTAAGATATATAAGTACCAGGGATGTAATGTATAACATGACAAATACAATTAACACTGCCATATATAACATATGGAAGCTTTTCAGAGTAAATCCTAAGAATCCTCATCACAAGGCAATACATTTTTTCTACGTCTTTAATTTTCATTTGTGGGAAATGATGGATATGCACTAAACATGGATGTTATTGTGATAAATCCTTTCATGATGTATGTGTGTCATGTCATTATGCTGCACACCTTAACCTTACACAGTGCTGTGTGTCCCTTATACCTCAAAACTGGAAGAAGAAAATAAAAGAGTAAGGTAATGTTTTTTAAAATTTTTTCTTTGCTTAATATTTACCTAAAGATATTAGTGGGTTTCTTTTTCTTGCTTTTTGCTTTTAACATGATTAGAACTATTTTGCTTTACCTGGTTTCCCTCATGGATAATCAGTGTTTGTAAGTTTTTCATGGATACTTGCAGAGTAGGTTCACAGTACGGAGCCTACAAAGAGGCCCACATGAATAGAGTCAGGCGATCCTGACGAAGGAGTGAAGGCAACTCAGTGGAAGAGGATGGTCTTTTCAACCAGTGTTGCTGGAACAAGTGGACATCCTCGTGCAAAAAATGAATCTAGATACAGAATTTACACACTTCACAAAAATTAACTCAAAACGGATCACAGAGCCAAGTGTAAAATGTAAGAATATATAAAACTCCTAAGACATAGGATAGAAAATCTAGATGACTGTGGGACTGGAGATGAGGTTTTCTGTTTTTGTTTTTTGTTTTTTTAGCTCTTTATTGGAATCTAATTGCTTTACACTGTTGTGCCAGTTTTTGCTGTACAATGAAGTGAATCAGCTGTATTTATTTGATGCAACACTGAAAGCACACTTCATGAAAAAAATATTTATAATTTGGACTTAATTAAAATAAAAAACTTCTGCTCTGTGGAAGACACCGTATAGACAAGCCATCACTGGAAGACAATATTTGCAAAACTCACAGCTAATAAAGGACTTGTATGTAAAATTTATTAAAAAATTCTTAACACCCTACAATAAGAAAACAAACCAATTTGAAATTGGATAAATGATTGGAGCATATGTCCTACCAAATAAGACATACAGATGGCAAATAAGCATATGCAAAAATGTTCAACAGCGAACATAATTAGAGAATTGCAAATTAAAACAACAATGAGAAACTACTACACACCTGCTAGAATGACTAAAAGTCAAAAACACTGACAATGCTAAATGCTGAAGAGCATGTGGAGCAACAGGAACTTTCATTCATTCCTCTTGGGAATGCACAATGGTACAGCAACTTTGGAAGAGTCTGGCAGTTTCTTGCAAAGTAA
The DNA here is from genome assembly GCF_030028045.1 of Hippopotamus amphibius kiboko. Taxonomy (NCBI): domain Eukaryota; kingdom Metazoa; phylum Chordata; class Mammalia; order Artiodactyla; family Hippopotamidae; genus Hippopotamus; species Hippopotamus amphibius. Next base: position 192,250,858 of record NC_080188.1, on the reverse strand, counting down.
ACATAGTCTTATCATAGGATCCAGCAATCATGCTCCTAGGTATCTACCCAAAAGAGTTGAAAACTTATGCCCCTATAAAGACCTTCACATAAATCTGTAGAGCAGCTTTTATCATAAATGCCCAAATTTGGAAACAAACAAGGTGCCCTTCAATTGATGAATGAGTAAACAAACTGTGATACATACATTCAATGCCATTATTATTTAATGACAAAAATAAATGAGCTGTCGAGCTGTAAAATACGTGGAGACTTAATGAATGAATGAATATTGCTAAGTGAAAGAAGCCAACCTTAAAATGTTACATAATGTATGATGATATTGATATGACATTTTGGGAAAGTCAAACCTATGGAGATAGTAAAAAGGTCTGTAGAGGCCAGGGGTCTGGGAGGAGAGAGGGAAGGAAAAACAGGTAGAGCACAGGAGTGTTTAAGGATGGTGCAAGTATTCTTTCATACACTCTAATGAAGGGAACATGGAATTATATATTTGTCAAAACCCAAAGAATGTATAACAGAGTGCATGCTAATGTATGCTGTGGACGCTTATTAGTAATACTGTGTCAACATCAGTTTAGTTCATTACCCATCACAGTCATAATATGGACCAGACCAATGGAAGATATAAAAAAATAGGAAAACTGTGTGGAGTGGGGAGAATGCTCTGTATTCTCTGTTCAGTTTCCCTGCAAACATAAACTACTCTAAGAAGCAAAGCCTATTAATTAAGAAAAATAAAACTCCTAAAAAAGAAGGTAAAGACAATTTCAATTCTCTACTGTCACTTCATGCTCATTTTATTAATTATGTTGTTCAGATATTTAAATTGCATTTCTGTGTATTTCATCTCTCAGAACGGAAAGTGTTATTACTAATTCTCATTATATTTGCATTCCTGTTTCTATGTTTTCTAGTAGAGAGTTTAGCTGTATTACATTTAATATTATATTCTCTGCAATACTTTGTCTTGTACCCACTTTTAATAATCTCTTAGGCTTTTAGTAATAAAAATTAAAAAAATTAATAAAAATAATTAGTTGAATTTCTTCCAGGTCAGTCAGAGTCCCCACTCACAAGTTACTTCCTTTAAAGTGCCTGATATATGTGAAATTCACATCACGCATACAGGGTGCCATGGGCTCCGTCATGTGGGAAAACATTCAGATGTCTTTCTGAAGCCTTGAGAATGTAGCAGAAAGTATGGCTAAAAGTAGTTAATGTAGTTGGGCTGATCACCTAGGGTCAGGACGTCCTGCTTGTGCTGCGGAGGAGCGAGGGGTGTGGACTTAGGAATGCCAGGTCAGCGCAAGTTAGAATGCTGCTTGCACACGCACTGATTGTTCTTCTGCTGTTCTTGCAGGGACCACTGCCCCCAGTCATGTGATGCCCTTTGTACAAGGGGAAAATTGGTTACTTCAAAGAAAACATTAACTGTGGGACGTGACTGGCAGCATGGGAACCTTATGCTATCTTACTTCCTGGATGCCGAGAGCTCAATAAAAGTGATGTAGGATGAATCAGCTGGGCCCTCAATCCTAGAGGTCTTGAGTCCTCCAGTCCCATCTTTCTGTTAAGTCTGTCTGTGTGTTTATGCTTTGTGGCACCTGTCATTCGCCCCAAGTTGCTGAGCTGGTCTCAGCACCATCATAAACACAACTGCTATCCATCACATTTAGACGCTCCATGCTAGTAGAATTTAATCAAGACATATCCTGAACTTGGAATTTTCTCCAATGTATGAAGACAGTTTTTCAAATATCTCCAGAATTCATGATAATTACTTCTGAGGTTATATATATGTTTCCTCCTTTACAATTTAAACCAAGGGCGGTGTGCTGAAAAACAAATTACCACATAGTGGTTTAAACACCCATTGATTATCTTACACTTTCTATGATAGTCTGGACAGAGCTTAGCTGAGCAATCTGCTCAAGGTCCTACAAGGTATCAGCACTTTGAGGTCTTAACCAGAGTCTGGACTGGGAATAAATCCTCTACTAAGCTTCCTGGGGTTGCTGGCAGAATCCCCCTCCTTGTGATTATAGAAATAAGGCCACATTTTCTTGCTAGATGTTGGCTGAGGGCCACACTTAGGTCCTAGGGTTTATCACCAGCAGTTTATTGCCACGTGGCCCTCTCCACAGACAGGTCACAGCCTTGCTGTTCATTTCTTTAAGATTGACTGGAGAATCTCTCTCTCTACTCAGCTAAGACAGAGTCTTCCATTACAAAACATAATCAAGGTTGTGATATCCTGGCAGCTTTGTCATAATGTAACCTCATCAAGTCACGCTAGACTGTGTCCACAATAGGCATTTTCAAAGCATGTAGTGTAGTTACTCTGTGACAGGGATAGAGTAAGATAATCAAATAGTTAGCTCAGAAATCCCACTGGGGATTGTAGATGGAGAGGAAACTTTAGGGGGCTTAACATACAACAAATTAGTGATCACTCAAGAAAGCAGGTTTGCTTAACAACAAAATCACGCAACACAAGCATGAGACGTGCCCCCAAACAATAAAATTATGGTGATATGAGGCCCACATCCTGCCCAGTGAGCTTAGTAAGTTAATGACCCCTAGGACATGCTCTCTGCACACATAAAAAAAAAATACTTTATGGAAATGTGACACTTCAAAGGGAAAGACCCTCACTGTCCTGAGGCCTGAAATAATTTTTCCATAGTGCCATGACAGTCCCAGCTTGCCCACGCAGGGACAAGAAAACTCCCCCACCTGACAAAGAGGAAGAGCTGATGATGGAAGTGTGATGTCTACTCAAGAATGAGCAAGAAGGTGGTCTTTCCCCCCTTCCCCACTTTTCCTTTGATTATATAAATGTAGCCCACTAAGTACTCAGGGAAGTTCAGTGCTCGCCTACTGGCTTGTAGGCTTCACAAGCATCCTATTCTAATCAATCACTTCTTTTTTTTAAATTAATTAATTAATTAATTTATTTATTTATTTATTTTTATTATTTTTGGGGGTACACCAAGTTCAATCATCTGTTTTTATACACATATCCCCATATTCCCTCCCTCCCTTGACTCCCCCCCACCCTCCCTGTCCCAGTCCTCTAAGGCATCTTCCATCCTCGAGTTGAACTCCCTTTGTTATACAACAACTTCCCACTGGCTATCTATTTTACAGTTGGTAGTATATATGTGTCTGTGCTACTCTCTCGCTTCGTCTCAGCTTCCCCTTCATCCCCCACCCCCTCCCAAACCTCGAGTTCTCCAGTCCATTCTCTGCACCTGTGTCCTTGTTCTTGTCACTGAATTCATCAGTACCATTTTTAGATTCCATATATGTGAGTTAGCATACAATATTTGTCTTTCTCTTTCTGACTTACTTCACTCTGTATGACAGACTCTAGGTCTATCCACCTCATTACATATAGCTCCATCTCATCCCTTTTTAGAGCTGAATAATATTCCATTGTATATATATGCCACATCTTCTTTATCCATTCGTCTGTTGATGGGCATTTCGGTTGCGTCCATGTCTTGGCTATTGTAAATAGTGCTGCAATAAACATGATAGTACATTTTTCTTTTGGGATTATGGTTTTCTTTGGGTATATGCCCAGTAGTGGGATTACTGGATCATATGGTATTTCTATTTGTAGTTTTTGAAGGAACCTCCAAATTGTTTTCCATAGTGGCTGTACCAACTTACATTCCCACCCACAGTGCAGGAGAGTTCCCTTTTCTCCACACCCTCTCCAACATTTGTTGTTTCCAGATTTTGTGATGATGGCCATTCTTATTGGTGTGAGGTGATACCTCATTGTGGCTTTGACTTGCATTTCTCTGATGATGAGTGATGTTGAGCATCTTTTCATGTGTTTGTTGGCCATCTGTACGTCTTCTTTGGAGAAATGTCTATTTAGGTCTTCTGCCCATTTGTGGATTGGGTTATTTGCTTTTTTGGTATTAAGCTGCATGAGCTGCTTGTATATTTTGGAGGTTAATCCTTTCTCCATTGTTTCATAGGCAACTATTTTTTCCCATTCTAAGGGTTGCCTTTTAGTCTTGTTTATGGTTTCTTTTGCTCTGCAAAAGCTTTTAAGTTTCATGAGGCCCCATTTGTTTATTCTTGATTTTATTTCCATGATTCTAGGAGGTGGGTCAAAAGGATCTTGCTTTGATGTATGTCATAGAGTGTTCTGCCTATGTTTTCCACTAGGAGTTTGATAGTGTCTGGCCTTACATGTAGGTCTTTAATCCATTTGGAGTTTATTTTTGTGTCTGGTGTTAGGAAGTGTTCTAATTTCATTCTTTTCCATGTTGCTGTCCAATATTCCCAGCACCACTTATTGAAGAGGCTGTCTTTTTTCCATTGTATATTCATGCCTCCTTCGTCAAAGATAAGGTGCCCATATGTGTTTGGGCTTACTTCTGAGTTCTCTATTCTATTCCATTGATCTTCCTTTCTATTTTTGTGCCAGTACCATACTGTCTTGATCACTATGGCCTTGTAGTATAGTTTGAAGTCAGGAAGCCTGATTTCACCAACTCCATTTTTCCTTCTCAAGATTGCTTTGGCTATTCAGGGTCTTTTGTGTTTCCATACAAATCATAAGATTTCTTGCTTTAGTTCTCTGAAAAATGCCATTAGTAATTTGATCAGGATTGCATTGAATCTGTAAATTGCTTTGGGTAGTACAGTCATTTCCACAATGTTGATTCTTCCAATCCAGGAACATGGTATGTCCCTCCATCTGTTTGTGTCATCTTTGATTTCTTTCAGCATTAGACCATCTTGACTTAATTGATATTTATAGGACATTCCATCCAAAAATGACAGACTACACTTTCTTCTCAAGTGCACACAGAACATTTTCCAGGATAGATCCCATCTTGGGTCACAAATCAAACATCAGCAAATTCAAGAAAATTGAAATCATATCAAGCATCTTCTCAGACCACAACACCATGAGACTAGATATCAATTACAGGAAAAAAACTGCAAAAAATACAAACACATGGAGGCTAAACAATTCACTCTTAAACAACCAAGAAATCACTAAAGAAAGCAAAGAGGAAATCAAAAAATGTCTAGAAAAAAAAAGACAATGAAAACATGACAACCCAAAACCTATGGGATACAGCAAAAGCAGTTCTAAGAGGGAAGTTTATAGCAATACAATCCTACCTTAAGAAACAAGAAAATTATCGAATAAACAACCTAACCTTACACCTCAAACAACTAGAGAAAGAAGAACAAAGAAACCCCAAAGTGAGCAGAAAGAAAGAAATCATAAAGATCAGATCAGAAATAAATGAAAAAGAAAGGAAGGAAACCATAGCAAAAATTAATAAAACTAAAAGCTGGTTCTTTGAGAAGATTAACAAAATTGATAAACCATTAGCCAGACTCATCAGGAAAAAGAGGGAGAAGATGCAAATCAACAGAATTAGAAACAAAAAAGGAGAAGTAACAATGGACACCTCAGAAATACAAAACATCATGAGAGACTACTACAAGCAACTATATGCCAATCAATTGGATAACCTGGAAGAAATGAATACATTCTTAGAAAAATACAATCTTCCAAGACTGAACCAGGAAGAAAAAGAAACCATGAACAGACCAATCACAAGTATGGAAATTGAGGCAGTGATTAAAAATCTCCCAACACACAAAAGCCCAGGACCAGATGGGTTCACAGGCAAATTCTATCAAACATTTTGAGAAGAGCTAACACCTATCCTTCTCAAACTCTTCCAAAATATCGCAGAAGGCGGAACACTCCCAAGCTCATTCTATGAGGCCACCATCACCCTGATACCAAAACCAGGCAAAGATGTCACAAAAAAAGAAAATTACAGACCAATATCACTGACGAATACAGATGCAAAAATCCTCAACAAAATACTAGCTAACAGAATCCAACAGCACATTAAAAAAATCATCCACCATGATCAAGTGGGGTTTATCCCTGGGATGCAAGGATTCTTCAATATACGCAAATCAATCAATGTGATACATCATATCAACAAATTGAAGGATAAAAACCATATGATCATCTCAATAGATTCAGAAAAAGCTTTTGACAAAGTTCAACATCCATTTATGATAAAAGCTCTCCAGAAAATGGGCATAGAAGGAAATTACCTCAACATAATAAAAGCCATATATGAAAAACCAAAAGCCATCATTGTTCTAAATGGGGAAAAACTGGAAGAATTCCCTCTAAGAACAGGAACAAGACAAGGGTGTCCACTCTCACCATTATTATTTAACATAGTTTTGGAAGTGTTAGCCACAGCAATCAGAGAAGAAAAAGAAATCAAAGGAATCCAAATTGGAAAAGAAGAAGTAAAATTGTCACTCTTTGCAGATGACATGATATTATATATAGAAAACCCTAAAGACTCTACCAGAAAACTGCTAGCACTAATTGATGAGTTTAGTAAAGTAGCAGGATACAAAATTAATGCACAGAAATCTCTCGCATTCCTATACACTAACAATGGAAGAGCAGAAAGAGAAATTAAGGAAACTCTTCCATTCACCATTGCAACAAAAAGAATAAAATACCTAGGAATAAATCTGTCTAAAGAGGCAATAGATCTGTATGCAGAAAACTTTAATCAATCACTTCTTATCTCTCATTTTGCCTCCCACTGAATTCTTTCTGCAGTGAGGCATAAAGGATCAGAGCTCTTCAGAGCCACTGCCCCCCTCCCCCAAACAACACCTATCAGTTTCATCTATATGGTAATTTTACTATCATTTTGTGTTCCTGTTGTTTCTACTCTGGTCAAATGACATACAGTTGCAAAACCCTCACTGATTTATTTTGTTTCACTGATACAGGAAGTGGCTCTTTATCATGATGTTTTCCACCTTCAACTCTTAGTCATCCTCTACTGAAGTGGTACCTGGGCTTGATTTGGATTATTATTTGCCTCTTATGTTTTATTTTCTTAAGTTACCTCCTTTATTATTTGATTTAAAGCATTTTCTTTGTTTTGCTTTTACTGTTTATTTTAAAATAAAAATTATGCATATTTGAGATGTACATGATGTTTTGATATACATGTACATAGTGGGGCAAAAAAAAAACCACTAAAAATGAAAGTACCATATGATCCAGCAATCCTTTTCCTGGGTGTCTAATAAGAAATGGAATATTTCTTGCCATATCAGTAAGCAAAGGATGTCATGGTCAGCGACTGCAGCCACCACTGAAGATGAGCAGGGGAGCCCTGAGGAAACCCAGGAAGGGAAGAATGCCTGCCATCTTGCAGCCATCAGACTGCAGTTGCTCCCCCATGGTGCCCTGAGGGAAGTCAGGATGTGAAAACACAAGATTCTGGCCCCAGATAGCTGAGGTGCATATCAAAGGAATGATTTCAGTCAGCCCAGACTCTTGGATCTTCCCATACAAAGGAAAGTGCTAAATTCCTTAACTTGGGATATCTGGTTTTCTTTAGTTAGCAATGATATTTTGACATTCAGACTACCTGCCCTTTACTAGAAAATTCCTATATATCCTGGCTCCCCACCTTTCCCCTTCGCCTCCTCAGAGCAGGTCTTCAGGGTTACTTGAGATGCTGCCACCCAGGAATGAAGTCCTAAAAATTTCCACCAAATAAAACATAACTCTCAAATTTTAGGTTGTGAATATATTTCAGTCAAGACTACCTAAAGAAAATGGCATTGGTACCTCAAAGAAACATCTGCACCTCCAAATTTATTACAGCATTATTCACAATAGCCAAGGTATAGAAACAACCTAAGTGTCCCTTGATGATACATATATATATATATATATATATATATTAATTCCATATATATAATGGAATATTATTTTGTCTTAATAAAGAAGATCCTGTCATTTGCACAACATGGAAGAAACTGGAGGACATGATGGAAAATGAAAAAGCCAGACACAAAAAGAAAATCTCACTTACATGTGGAATCTAAAAAAGTAAAAGCAGACAGTAGACAGGTTGCTGCTAGGGTCATGGAGCTGGGGGAGATCGGGAGACATTGGTCAAAGGGTACAAAGCTGTAATTATATAGGATGAATAAGTTCTGGAGACCTAATGGACAGCATGATGACTATGGTCATTATTACTTGATCATACACTGGAACTTGCTGAGACAGTAGAATTCAGGTGTTTGCATCACACACATACACAAAAGGCAATTCTGTGAAGGAATAAATCTGTTAATTAAGCAAGTTTCTTTTATAAAACACATTGTTGCATTGGATTTTTAATACCCAATGGATCTGAGTGTAGGATGCCACCTCACATGGCATTCCTCTCACCTCATCCCATCGTTCTCTCTCCCTAGTCCTGTCACCATCAAATTTCATTTCCTGTAGTTTTTATTTGGTCAATAGAATAAAAGAACTTATTTTTTCTAGATGACCTATTAACTACTGGTAAACAATTTACTCCCAATTCAGCGTAGTTCTTGGAAAAGACTGGGGAAATCTTTATTTTACTTAAATTTGTTATTCACACAATGTTTAAGAATCTCTAGATTCTTTATTCTAATGTTAGAATTCTATAATTTTATGGGTTTAATGTCATTTTCTCATTATGTGTTTGTTCTTTGTACTTAAGCAGATTTCTATTTTTTCTCAACTATCTTAAAATATCATCTCCATCATACTATTATTTTCATATCATTTATGCTGGAATTAACTAAAGAGAAATCCGAGCAGATCAGCTATGACAACATGTTTACATTCAACACAATGTCCTCTTAGCTATTTAGAGGTTACTTTTTCAAAAAATGTTCCCCTACATGCCTTCTCATTATCTTTCTTTTTTCATTCTCTAAAAAGATATTACATGAGCAGGTACATATGAAATTATTATTTTCATTTTTTTTACTTAAGTTCTTATATGTCACATCCATCATTTTTTCTTCATCGGGACACACACACACACACATACTTCCTCTTTTCTAACCAGAGCTGTATACTTATCTTCAGTGCTTGCTTTTGGTTTAGATACTTTTGAGGTTTAGTCCAGAGATTTAAAGTTTAGCCAGAGGGACTTCCTAGGTGGCTCAGTGGTTAAGAATCTGCCTGCCAATGCAGGGGACATGGGTTCAAACCCTGCCCCAGGAAGATATCATATGCCACGGAGAAGCTAAGCCTGTGCACCACAACTATTGAGGCTGTGCTCTAGAGCCCATGAGCCACAACTATTGAACCCATGTGCCGCAACTACTGAAGCCCATGCGCCTAGAGCCCATGCTCCACAACAAGAGAAGCCACCACAATGAGGAGCCCACGCACCACAATGAAGAGTAGCCCCCACTTGCCACAACCAGAGAATGCCCATGTGCAGCAATGAAAACCCAACACAGCCAATCAAAAAGAAAAAAATCCAATAAATAAATAATAAATAAATAATTTATAATAAATAAATAAATAAATAAATAAATAAATAAATAAAGTTAAGCCAGAAAGAGAGTCAGACAAAGTGGGGTGGAACACTGACATGGTGCTTGCAGCTTTATTACCCACCTGAAAGTCCCCTGACTGGATGAGGCCTTAGAGCTTACAGCTGAGAATAAAGGCTTTGATGTTTGGGGGCAGCAGAAAAATGGCCCTCCAAAGATGCTCAGGCCTTAACGCCTGCAGCCTGTGAATATCTTACATTACGTGGCAAAGCTGAATTAAGTGTATGGGTAAGTAAGTTTGCTACTCGGCTGATGTTACTATAGGAAGATTATCCTGGATAATTCAAAGGGGCCCATGTAATCACAAGAGTCCTAAAAAGATTCAGAGGAAGCTGTGACTAAGGAGAACCAGAGAGGTGACAGTGTGAGAAGGACTTAGCCCACAGTCTCTGGCTTTGGAAATGGGAAATGGGGCCACAAGCCAAGAAATACGGGCACCCTCCAGAAACTGGACAAGGCATTCAGCATAGCGGATTACTAGATCATCTATCAGAACCTTCCAGAATGAATGCAGCCCTCCTGACATATTGATTTTTTGCCCAGTAAGAACCATTTTGACTTCTTACCTCCAGAACTGGAAGGTAACAGATTCATATTGTTGGAAGCCACTGTTTGTGGCAATTTGTTTCAGTAACAAATTAAGTGGAAATAGTAGAAATCTACAAGTTAATACAGAGTAGAAATTAGAAATTAATACACTGTCCTATGGAACAGGGATCAGTTCTCAGCTCTGCTACCCACTAACTCAGTGCTAGAGTGTGTGATTCCTAAAATCTCTGTGCCCCGGTTTGTTCAATCACAAAATAGGTGTGAAATACTGACCTTTCAGAAATATCATGTTAAATAAGATATGTATGAAATCCATCTGCCAAATGATATAAAAAACTTTTTAAAAGTTAGCTATTGTTTTTCTTTGTTTTTCTTGTAATTAGTAAGCATTATTGGTCTTGAAGCTGTTGTTGAACCTTGGCATTTGGGGATCTGATCTGTGGAGTGCAGGTTTTCCTTCTACGTCGTAGACCCCTTGCCTACCTGGGTTTTAATAACTCCCCAAATTTCCAAGACTTGCCTGACTGATCAACTGTCTGGACTTACAGCATGTCCTGCTGCACTTATCCCATGTCATGATTTTTTCTGGAATTCCTCTTGGGCCTCTCTTTATGAGATATCCCTAATATCTGCTTTCTTCTATATGCTCTTCTGACTCTGTTTTTCATCCTAGCTCTTGTTCTGTGATTTACTACAGCCACTGCTTTGGACTAGCTGATTCCCACTCCTAACTCATTTCCTGCCTAATGTTCCATATTCCACTTTCCTAGTTCTAGGCCTTTCACCTGTCTCCATGATTTACTACTTCTTATATTTATAGACACTCTACCTTCCTGTGTGTGTGAAGAAAATAAAAAAGAAAAGAAATACGAAAGTAACACAATTAGCAATATTTTAGGAAGTAATGCTGTCAAATAAGTTCAACAATAATATCCTAATTCAAAAATATATTGTGACGCCTGAAAATTGGGTTGATTCTAAAGAAGACATTTAGAGTTAGGATACAGTTACCTTAGACTTCAAAATTTTAATAGCACACTTAGAAAAAAGGGGTACTTTAATACATCACTTCTAGAATCTGTAGTTTAGAATATGTAGAATTTTGGAAAGGCAAAATTATACATATGTATGTGAAGAGATTTTTTTTTTTCTCCCTGGCTTACATATTCTATGCATGTAAGTATCTTACATAGCTTTACGGGGAAAATAAGGTTAGAAAAATAATATTTACAAAGGTGCTTACTGAAAAGTTTTATTGCCTGAATAGTGTAATTAAACTTATACCCACAATTAAGTCTGAGGTTCTAAATGTTGTTAAATCTAGAAAACCTAATTCGATACAAATGAGATACTAATAATATGGAATCTTGCTTGTAAATATCCTATTTTTCTATAGTGCAAATCTATCTCCTTTTGTGAAAATTCATCAATGTGACGTCTACATTATTTTATTTCCTTTTTACTCTGTTAAACTGTGTATGAGTTTATTGTGACTTACCCACTTCTGATTCACTAAATAAAATAATTTTAGTTTTTTTTTTTAGTTTTCCTATAAAAAAATTCTCCAAAAATATTCCTCAACTATGAAGGCTCAACATTAAGAAGATTAAGAAATAATAATAGGGACTTCCTAGGTGGCGCAGTGGTTAAGACTCTGCCTGCCAATGCAGGAGACACAGGTTCGATCCCTGCTCCAGGAAGATACTATGTGCTGCGGAGCAACAAAGCCCGTGTACCACAACTATTGAGCCTACACTTTAGAGCCCATGAGCCACAACTATTGAGCCCATGTGCTGCAACTACTGAAGCCCACACTCCTAGAGCCCATGCTCAACAACAAAAGAAGCTACCACAATGAGAAGCCCACACACCACAATGAAGAGTAGCCCCCACTTACCATGACTAAAGACCATGGGCAGAAACAAAGACCCAACACAGCCAATAAATTAATTAATTAATTAAAAAATAAAGAAATAATAATGAAGGGACTTCCCTGGTGGCACAGTGGTTAAGACTCCGAGCTCCCAATGTGCTCAGAGTCTTAACATGCATGTCGTAACTAAGAGTTTGCATGCCACAACTAAGGAGCTAGTGAGCCACAACTAAGACTTGGTGCAACCTAAATAAATAATTACATTAAATTAATAAAAAGAAATAATAATGAAAATCAGTAGTTAACATTTGTTGGAATACCTTTTTAACTTGAAATACATTCATATACACTTCAAAGTCTAATGCAGAATTTGCAATATGATGGTCCACGGGTCAGTTCTGGCATAGATTTGTTAGATATACTTTAACCATTTAAAAACCAACTTAATCATTTTTATTGTTTTACATAGATTTCTCACAATAGGTGGGGGGTTTGTTTGCTTTTGCTGCTGTTTTGTTTTTTAAAACCTGGAAGCTCTCATTTCATCACATATTGACAACTGACCAGGAGGGAGGATGCACCATCTTCATGGTCACGTGCTCTTGGATGGCCAGTCTTCCCAGCCACTCCTCTGTATCCCATGAGACATTTTATTTTCCTTTGCATTACTTGTTTGGCCAGTTAATTGATTAAGTTAATTTATAAGAAATGGTTCTGGAAATATTCCAGATATAATATTACCTAATATGAATGAAAAAAAAGCCACATAATGACCTATACCATTTCCTACATAGCTCTATCCATTCAAATGATAAAGAGGAACTAGTCCTAGTTCTTCAGATAAGTTCTTTCAGCATCATTCATAATTTTTGTTTTTGATTGACATATGCCATGGTCACCCAATAAAAGACATTTATAGTTATTTAAAATTGCAAAATTATAAGATGCTTACTCTCATAGCTGATACTTATTAGACTAGTTTGCAGATGATCCAAGGTGTAGGAGATTCATTGGCCAAAAAAATAACGAAAACATAAAAGTAAAGTAAATGCCATAAAAACAGCACATTTTACTAAAACAAACTTTGAGTGCCTGGTGCCACAAACTATTAAAGAAGAATACAAACATTTGGTATAAGTGATGATTTTGGCATCAAGCTATATAAAATCCTCATTCAATGAAATCAGTTGTTAGCTGTCTGTACAGATGGTGTTGATTTTAAATGATCTACACAAAACAATTTTCCAGATGAGTTGTATGTACACAAAAAACCAATTCAAACATAAGCTCCTTTTTATACAATTTAAACAAAAGAATGAGTCTATAGGTGGGTAAAATGATATTGGAAATTTTGTAATTATTCATTTCTATAAAGACCCAAGTAATTTTCTAAGGTTTCATCAAGATTCTTTTTCTATGAGAAAATTGCTCCCTTAAATTTCACTCCAATTTATAATACATTTTTAATGCTGAGGAAGGGAACTACTACTGAACTATCATCTTAACATCATTTCTGGAAACAAGGCCTGATTCACAGCAGCAGGAACTCCTAGCTGTCCCTCACTTTCCATTTTCTCCTTTGCCCTTTGGTAATAGAACACCAGAGTTTTAGCCCAATACCTCATTGCCAGAAAACTGGCTGCATTTCCCAGTCTTTCTTCCAGTTAATTATGGTCCCGATGCTAGAGACTGAGCCCAAGGAATGGGAGCAAAGATTATGCTTTCACCTTCCAAATCACACCCTCAATGTGACGCATGAATCATCTACTTGTTCCCTTCTCAATCTTTTGTGTACAGAATAGTGCACACAGCAAAGCATTTGCCTTGAAATCTCACAAAATGCAGCAAGCAGGAACCAGATCAAGTAACAGAACACATGAGCTTTGCAGAAACCTCTCTCAGGTTCCTCCATTTTCTGTGTACCACCCCCTCCTCCATCCAGGAGCATCTCTGAGTTCTAGTAACCTAGGCTGGCTTTAGTTAACTTTATTAATGAAATTATATAATAGTATCTACTGTGTTTGCCACTGTCTTCTGTTGTTCATTACTATGCTTCTCAGATCGATTCTTATTTTTGTGCATACTTGAAGATAATTTATTTTTATTGCTGTACAGTATTCCATTGTGTGAATATAAAATTTCCAAACATGTTACAGTCGATGTGGAATAATCAAATTATGAATAGATTGTGGCGGATATTCAGAAAAAGGTATTAATTCCAACTTTAATTGGACATGTTGAAACAGACATTAATGAAATGTGGTTTTATTTCTCCTATTTTAAAATAAATAACCATAATAACAATGTTACTTTCAAAGTGCTGATTTTATAAGGGTGTTTCACATATACTAATTGTTGGAAAGATCTTTGTGCCAAGGGGACATCAAGTAAATTTTGCTAAGAAAATAATGAGGTGGAAATGTGGGAACAATCTACTAATCTGTAAACTGTCCTTTGCTGATGTTCACAGTACATATTTCCATATTGAAACCTATGGAATTAATGACTTTATATTACACACTTTTGTAGAAGTTATAATAATAAAATATTTTATCAAGGGAGCTCTACAGATAAATTATAATATTTTATAGTATATAACATACAATACATATTTTATATACTATAAAATACTATATTTTATAGTATATATTACATATAAAATAATATATAATTATTTTTATAATATTTATATATATTTTATGTGTATAGTACATACATATAATACAATAGAAAGAAAGTAACAATGAAAAATAAAAGAGATCATGAAGTATTGAATTAGGGCAATAGTGTAGTAATATGTTTGTATATAACAATCATATCTATCTATATATCTATATATATAGAACATCACTCAGCCATAAAAAAGAAATAATGCCATTTGCAGCAACACGGATGAACCTAGAGATGACCATACTAAATGAAGTCAGACAGAGAAAGACAAATATCACATGATATCACTCATATGTGGAATCTAATTTTAAAAAATGAAACAAATGAACTTATTTACAAAACAGAATCAGACTTACAGATATTGAAAGCAAACTTATGATTACTAAAGTGGAAACGTGGAACAGGGAGGGATAAATCAGCAACTTGGGATGAACATACACACACTATTATAAATAAGATAGGTAAGCAACAAGGACCTACTGCACAGCACAGGAAACTTTACTCACTATTCTGGGATACCCTATATGCAAAAAGAATCTAAAAAAGAGTGAATATGTGTATGTGTATAAGAGAGTCACTTTGCTGTACATCTGAAACCAATACAACATTGTAAATCAACTATACTCCAATAAAATTAAAAATTAAACAAAAATTCTAATAGGCTTTTCTCACACTGCTGTTAGAGTTCTTCATCATTCTGCATATGCAACTTCCAAAGAACAGCATTTTCATCTTTATCCCTAGAATCCATGTCTCTTTTCTTTCTTTGCCAAATTGGGCTAAACAGAATCTTGCACTTTCTTTTATACTTTATTTTCTTTAGTGCTAATATTCTCTTAGATACTAAGTTCAGGTTCACACCCAATTCATTTCTTCAGCAAATATTTGTAGTTTCATATCCTCTGCTAGGTGCTGGGATAATATGGAGATTAGAAGAGTGTTTTCTTCTCCTTTTTTATATCATTGACTTCCTAGTGTCTCCTACAGAGAACCAGTGTTCTCGCCATGGTGCTCACCAAGGTGAAATCTGATGCCATGAAAGAGCACAGAGATTGTGGTGGCCCATCAGTGGTGGATGGAAGGTGTAGCAAAGACCATGTGGGCTGACGGTAGAGAGAGATGGAGGAAATGAGAACTGCTAATCTTTCCAATAGTGGGATGTGAGCTGGTGGATTGCAGTGCCAGTTTATCATTAGCAATAAGCTTCACGTGTAATGACAATTGTATCATGCCAGACAAGTCACTTCCAAAGGCCACCATGAGCCTGGGAGTTTCTTTTCCCTTAATGCCATAGCAAAATGTAATTCACACAGTTCTCCCTTCATAAACTGAGAAATCCTTTTACAGAGAGAAGCAGAGGGAGATTGCTTTCAAAAAGAGACTGAATAACGTATGCATTTATAATAATGAATGTAACAACATTACAGAAGTTCATAACTATTTTAAGATCAATTTGAAAATTCATTACAATATAGTCTTAGCATTTCCTAGAGTTTCTTGATTTTTTAACTACAGTTTATTTAAACATATTTCTTCATACTGTAATTTAAAGAAGTTGGGATAAACTGTTCATTTTATTCTTTTATAAATAACATTTTATAAAGAGTAAGAAGTACTGGAGATATAAAATATTGGTTCAAAGCTAATCTCTTCCCCTGAAAATAACTGGATGAACCTTTATGAGTGAATAATTTAACTTCTTTGATACTTTGCTCTAAAATAAAGGACAAAAAAACTGCCTCTCAGAATGAGAAATATGAAATAGCATTTGATTATGTTTTACGCATAACATATATAAAAAAACTAATTTATTTTTGCTTATTTATCTTTACTTTCATACAATATAATTTGTGAGGATTAAACAAAACGAAGAGCTGAAACATCACTTCTCTAATTAAGGCACTGTTTTCTAGAAACCAAACACAAAGACTGAGATATATAGTTCCTATAATGTGACTAAGAATGGATTTGCAATTCTCTTGATTTATTAAATATTCAACATTTATTGAATGTCTACCAATACTAGGCAATGTGCTAGGTACTGATTTGAACTCAGTCCATATTTTTAATCACTTCTATTTTTTATGCAACCTACAAAGTGTATGGTAAGATACAAAGATGCCAGTATATGTGCAAATGAAATAAAATGTTCAGCACAGTAATGAGCCAGTAATGGGGGTAAACATGCTCTATATTACACAGAAAGTGTATGATACATTGATTCAGCTTGATGAAAATACTCCCTACAAATTTACACATTTTTCTTATCTGCAAATTCAATAGTTACTACATGACATCCTCTAATTTACAAAGAGCCTAGTCATGACAATGAGATAAAATGAAAATTGTTCATTTTTAAGTAACAGAGCATTTTTTTAGTACTAACATGTCATTCGAAGTCATGTAATTGCTGCATCCAGGGAATCATCTTTTACTGAGACAGGTTTCTATTCTCTAAGTGAAAACAATTTTCAGAGAAATATATGTTTTCCTTTGTACTAAAACCTTCTTCTCTTGGAGACTTCCCTGGTGGTGCAGTGGTTGATACTCAGCACTCCAAATGCAGGGCACCCAGGTTCAATCACTGGTCAGGGAAATAGATCCCACATGCATGCTGCAACTAAGAGTATGCATGCCACATCTAAGGAACCCATGAGCTGCAACTAAGGAGCCCACCTGCCGCAACTAAGACCTGTAGCAACTGAATAAATAAATATTTAAAAAAAAAACATTCTTCTCTTATTGGCATAAACCAGTTTCTTTCAAAAATAATGTATTTTGTAAAATATATTGTGCACCATTCATAAGGCAAAACAACTCTATTTTTACAAAGCAATTGGATGAGCAGGATTCTAGAAGTTCCTTAAAAATACATAATTAAGTAAAATTAAAAATTTGGTTTCAAAAGATAGATATTTTAAAAGTGTACCTGTTTTAGCAATAAGAACATTTAAAAAATTTTAGAGTCCCTTAAATCCCTTCTCTATAGTAATGGCCTAATATATACTGATATTTTCTTATCAAGCTGTTTTTACTCAAGGTTGTATTGAATTTATACTTATATATTACACTTATTTATTTATACTTATATAATACCCCTATAAAGATGATGTTTGCCAACTCTCCCTAAATCAAATCACTGAGGCTATGTGAATTTCATGATTTTGTTTTTACTATATCAAAATAGTTATTTTGGTTTCATAATACAAGATCTCTCTCCAAATTCTGGCCCCCAGTCTCCTCTTTTCTATGGACATGTTCTCCTTCAGTCTCATGATTTCCTTTCTGTGGTTCAGTCTTCTATTTTTTTAAATTAGAAATTATTTAAAATTTTCTTCTATGGCTTTTATAAAAATTAAATTTGTTAAATCAGATATAATTTTGTTCTACATGGCAAATGTTAGCTGTTTATTAGTTTTTATAAATAAAGAAATCTTTCCATATTCTTTTATAAATAATGCAATTTTAACCCCCTGAACACCAGAACTTTAATATTCCTGGCAAAGGGAAAGTTAAAAAATCAAATATTTAGATGCAAAATAGAAATAAGACCAGAAAAGCTCTACATAGTGGATGCTTATTCACCCTGGGTCTGGAGAGAGAATAATGAAAACAGAGAGAAGACTCCACAGTTGATCCCAAATAGACACATGACATAACAGAGGAACAAGCTTGTTATTTTAAATCCCGAGATTTTCAGTTTTTTTCCAACATTGCAGCATATCTGGTACAGACACTATTAAAAACTGTATGGGAGTTCCTCAAAAAATGAAAAATAGAACTGCCATATGATCCAGAATTTCAACTTCTGGGTATTTTTCCAAAGAAAACAAAACACCACTTTGAAAAGATATATGCACCCCTATGTTCACTGCAGCATTAAGAAACATGACCTTCCTTAGTGTGCATTTATGCTAAAATATACACTAAATCATGAATCTAGATTATGTGTGTAGAAAACTATACCTCAAAACAGGCAAATATGCGTTATTTTGTAGTACATATGGAACATTCATCAAGATAGACTACGCTGTGAACAAAAATACAAGTTTCACCAAATTTTACATAATTGAAATTATATAGACAATATTATCTGATCACAAAAATGTGAAATTCAAATCCAAGAACCAAAACATGTCTTAAATATATATGGTTTAAGTGGATCCAAATATTTAAAAATTGTACAACATACTGCCAGATAACCCATAATCCAAAGAAGCAACTTGAGGCAAGTTAGAAAATATTTTGTATTAAATGAAAGCAAGCACAGAACATATCAAAACTCATTGAATGCAACTAAAGCTGTGATCAGAGTATATATATGACAGTATAATATGATAACTCATGCTAGAAAAGTTCAAAGGTTTCAGGTTTATGATCTAAATGTCCACTTTTATATCTATGGGATAAAATAGCAAATAAAGTAAATAAAAAGCAATAGGAGGAAATAATAATCTACAGAAAAACAAGGAGAAAGAAAAAATGGATAAAATTTTAAAACCAACACATTGGTTCAACAAAATGATCAATAACGTTAATAAATGTCTAGTCAGACTGATGAGAGAAGAGAGATAGAAAGGAGAGAGCCCCACAATTTGCCTATAGAAGAAGAAGATAACATTAGTAGCTCTGTATTTACTAAAGTAATTTTTGTAGTTAAAAGCACTCACACTCACAGAAGAAATAAATAAAATCAAGGTCCCAAATGCCTCACTAGTGAATTCTACAAAATATTTAAAAGAAGATACATCAACCCACACAAAATCTTCTAAAATATAGAACAGGAGGGAACATTTCCCAGCTTTCATCCCATGAACATTATAAGGATAATGTAGGAATACTATGATCAACTCTATGTCCACAAATTTTAAAGCATAGATGACATGAACTAATACAGTGAAAGGCACATTGAACCAATGTCACATAAGGGTAAATAGGTAACCTGAATAAACCCTATATAAATTCAATCAGTAATTAATAATATTCTAAAAAACAAAGCAAAAACCCGGACAGTTTATTGATGAATTTTACTATTTTAGAAAGAAATGATACTAATTGTCTACAATTGTGCGCAGAATTTAGAAGCAGGGAGAACACTTCCTAATTCTGTAAGGCTAGCATTACCTTAAAACCAAAATCAGATAAAGACATGACAAGAAAGAAAAACTATAGACCAATGTTTCTTATGACAACAGATGCAAAACTTATCAACAAAATATTAGCAGGTCAAATCCAACACTACATAAAATGCATCATATGCCATGACCAAGTGAGATTTACGCCAGATATTCAAGGATAATTCAACATTTAAAAAGCAATTTTATACCACGTTTAGAAGAAAACTCATCAATGATATCAATTGATACACAAAAGTAATTTATCAGCATTCATTCATGATGAAAACTCTCAGCAATTTAGTAGTAAAACAGATCTTAAGTTGACAAAGAGTACTTACAAAACTTTAAGCCAATGTCATACTTAATGGTGAGTAAGTAGATGAGAAAAATGACAAGGCTATCCTCTTTTTCTCCTAGCATTAATATTAAAAGTTGACTGAAAATCTTACAACATTCAAGGGAAAGAAAAGGTACATGGATTGGAAAAAAAGAGAGAAAACTATCTCTGCTGACCGCATGACTGAATACATAGAAAATCCTAAAAAACCAACAACAAACACAAAATCCTTGAAGTATTAAATGACTGTAGTAAAGTCACAGGATACAAGGTTAACATACACCAGTTAATGGCAAGGACTAACATTCTCAGCATGGTGGGAGGAGTGTTTTAAACCATCCTCCCCCAAAGAACACTGATTTATATTTTAACAATCACCACAATGAAAGAGTGGAAGTCCAGGAGTTCAGAGCACTGTCAGAACAAAAGAAACCTGAGAATGGAATCATGGAAGAGCATAAGAAGAGCAGTTTTTCTTTACTCCTATCACCCCTCCTGCAAGGTGGCCATGATCATTGCCAAAGCAAACCTTCTTGGCCGTGATTTCTCCCATGAGAAAGGTGAAATTATGTGGGTGAGCATCTGGCTTCCCCAGATGTGTGGACACCACCAGAGAGGCCCATCTCTCTCTCACCCCATTGAGATTGCTGAGAAACTGCTGGAGAGCAGTGAGTGCCTGGCAGAATGGTGACCAGGGCTCTGAATGGAACATACCAGAGAGATGAATGCTACCAATTACATCTTGTTCTCTATCATAAAGACAGCCCATGAACTGCTGGGGATGCCTAACCGACAGATCCCTCCAGCTGACCCACAGGCACCCTCAGTGCTCAGTGGGTCTCACCCACACACACCCCCATCCCATGGACACCTCCCTGTGCATGCTCCCAATAGCAGTAAGAATGAGTTTTTGCAAATAGCTAGTGAGCACACACAGAAAGCCCTCTCAAATCTGCTGGACTGGGAGAAACCACAAACTTGAGCATACATCACTGACCAAGGGATAGCAAAAGGGAGGTTGTCAGCACTGGGCCTGGCTTGGAAGGATCAAAAGAAAGCATAGAAGCTTAAGAATTCTGCCACAAGAGGAAATAAGATGTGTAGGCCAGGTGTACTCATAGAAAAGGTCACAATCACTAGCAAGACTGACAGATGGTATTTCTCCACCAAAGCCAGTGAGTAAAGACTGGAAGAGACGACTTTTCTTTTTCCCAAATGTAAAGATAGCAATCAAGACTTCAAGGTACATAAAAATCAAGGAAAAATGACAACACCAAAGGAACACAATAATTTTCCAGTAACTGATCCCAAAGAAATGGAGATCTGTAGTTCATCTAATGCAGAATTCAAAAAACATAATTTAAGGAAGCTCAGTGAGCTGTAAGAAAACACAGAAAGACAATTCAGTGAAATCAGGAAAACAATACATGAACAAAATGAGAAGTTCAACAGAGAGATTAGAAATCATAGGGAGAAACAAAAAGAACCTTTGGAGCTAAAGAATATAATTAATGAAATGAAAAATGCAACAGAGAGTGCCAACACAGACTTTATCAGGCAGGAGAAAGTCTGTGAAGTAAAAGATGAGACCTTTGAAATGATCTATTCAGAGAACAAAAGAAAAAGAATGAAAAAGAATCAGTAAATCCTATATGAACCATGGGATACTATTAAGAGAAACAATCGTGCATTATTAGAGTCCCAGAAGGAGAAGAGAGGAAGAAGGAGCAGAAAGCTTATTTAAAGAAAGAATGGCTGAGAACTTGCCAAATATTCAAGGTCATGAAACTAACCGGTCAAACCAAAATTTCAATCAAAAATAATCTTCTCCAAGACACAATATATATAATAAAACCATAATGTTATGCAAAAGAAGGAAGTTTGAAAGAGCTACATATCATCTAATTCAAATTATATGATATTCAGAAAAAGCAAAACTAGAGATATGATTTAAAAAAATCAGTATTGTCAGGGATTTTGGAGGAGGGGATTGAACTGGTGAGGCACAGGATTTTTTTCTGCTGTGGTAAAACTATTTTGTGTGTTATGGTAATTGTGGATAAATGACACTATGCATTTATCAAAACCCAATGAACAGTGCAAGCACAAAGAATGAATCTTACTGTGTGCAAATTAAACAAAACAAAGCATTTAGGAGGTTGTGGGTTCCCAAGATGGAATGCAGAATGTGACAAAACAGTCTAAGTGAACTGCAGATGTCTGAAACAACCTCACAAAATGAAACTGAGGGAAAAGTCCACGACCTAAGTAACTTCAGGACTGAGTAAATTCTAAACAAGTAAAGACAAAGAAACTACATAATCACTGTACTCTAGCTGTTGAGGTTATTTCCCATAGTGAAATGGGTTAACAGCCCTGATAGTTTTATACATCTATACTGGAATGGGACGCTTCAGTAAATGGATGGCAGAATGTTGGAGCCAGGATTCTCACTGTTGCAGTGGGAAGTTACAGATAAGCAAGTGGAGCCTAGAATGATCATTGTGTTAATGGACTAGATTTGGAGATATAAATCTGAACTCATGTTTAGCCTGATACAGATACATGTGCTTACATATGGAAATATTTATAGGAATATATATATACAGGTTAGTAGTCAAACAAATGTATTCTTAACAGCTGAGTCTAGTGGCAACAGCACTTCAGTAGCAATGACAATAATGCCCACATATGGTTTTCATAGCCATTCTCCAATTAAAGGAAAAAGTACTCCTTGGAGAAATAGATTGGGGCCAGAAATATATTATATATATATATATAAGATGTGCCTGAGTACTTGTAGTACTGGAAATTTAGGAACTACTAGAAATATAAACACACACACAATTATAGAATATGTTGAAGTGACATAGGAACCAAACAAAAGAGCTCCCAGTGCCCAAAGGCAGAAGCATTTGAAAAACAAATTAATAGTAGATTATAACCCAAAGTCTAAAATAAATATTATTTTGTATCAATACTGACATAAATAAATAATTTATTTATTTGTCTATTCATTGAATGAATAGACGAATCCATCGAACGTGGAAATGATTCTAGATAATTTATGTATCAATAGATACTCCACTTTCAAGAAGGTGGAGATTAATTCCTCACTCCTTAAGTGTGGTCTGCACATGGTGACTTCCTTCCAAAAGTGCAGTATGTAGAGTAGGGAAAATAAGTAACTTGACAGTGAAAAGACCTGACAAATACTACTTCTCCCAAGTGATCAAGTTTAACATCTGAATTAAGTCATACTGATGACATATACAGTTGACCCTTGAACAACACAGGCTTGAACTGTTTGGGTCCACTTATACCCAGAATTTTCTTTCAATAAATACTACAGTACTGCACAATCTGGGGTTGGTTGAATTCAGAGATGCAGAACAGCCCATATGGAGTGCTAACTCTAGGACTTGAGCAGCCACTGATTTGACTTGTAATACACATGATAGGTCCCCGAACCAACCTTCCTTAGGTACTGTACTCTTGACATAACAAAAATGACTTTACCTCTGCTGTCTTCTCTTCAAATCCAAAACCTAGTCTAATCATGAGGGAAATTCCCATAAAGGGCCATTTTACAAAATATCTAACCAGTATTTCTCAAAACTATCAAGGTCATCAAAAACAAGGAAAGATGGAGAAATTGTCAAAACCTAGAGGAACCTGAGGAGACATGGTGGTCAAACAAAATGTGGTACTCAGATTAGGGTCTTGGAATGGAAAAAGATATTAAGGAAATATAAAACAAGCAAGCATTTTAGCAAATAAAAATGCATCAGTAGCCATTCATTAATCATAACAAGTGCATCTTACTAACGTTAATAGGGGAAGCTGGGCATGCATTATATGGGAACACTTTATAGTATCTTTGGAACTTTTCTGTAAATCAAAAACTGTTCTAAAAGTTGAGGAAAATTTTCTAGTCTGTTAATGATCAACTCAGCTCCAAAATAGTCATAAGAAATATTTTCCAAATGCCTACTGTGTGTCATACCCTATGTATAGCTCTACGTTACAAAGGTAAATCAGATACTTATGATTAGAAGGATTATTAGTTTAATTATGAGAGATGTTTTGATAAGTAAGTTGCAGTTACCATTAAATGTGTAATCAGGAAATATTTGCATTAATGGTGATAATTAGTCTATTTAATGGTTCTACAAAATATACTGGTGCTGATCAGTGAAGAGGCTCTTTTCACTTCTAATTGTATGAGGCAAAGATCACTCACCATAAAGGATTTTTCTATATTTGGTCAAGAGAGCACATGTGCTCAGTTTTCCTGTATTCAGCTTACAAATTGAAGAGAGAGAGAGAAGTACCATTACACAGATATTTCTTCTAAAAAATAACCCTAACAGCTGATATTTTGCAAAGAAAATTTAAAAACGGCAGTTATTAATCCTGTAAATAAGTATTCAACAATTGAGAGTTCTGGGGGATGACTCAGCCAGGAGAAGGGTGGTGGAACTGGAAAAACATTGGTTGACTGTGACCAATCTTCCTAAACCCTAAGGACTCTGTCTTGTGACTACAGCAAGAGAACTGGGACAACGATTAATTGAAATGGATCATTGAGTAACAAAAGTCTTTGTTCTGATAATTATCAATGATTGTAAATTCCTAAGGAAATGATAAACTTTAGGTAAAGGTTGATGCTATAATTAACTCTGCTGTGAAGGTATAAAACCTGCTCATGTAAGACCCCTTCTCGGGTCTCTCCACCCCCTTCTGGTGTCTGTGCCAGAAGCTGTTGTACTCTCTTCTTAATAAACTGTTATTCTGTAGCTTAAAACTGAGCGACGTCTTGTTATTGATCCCAAGGAGAAATTCTTCTCTTTCGGAGATCACAAATCCACTGCCTAGATGGATTCTATGGCAACACAATCGTATGCTATATTTGAAGAAATGCATTGACAAAAAATGAAAAAACTGTGGTTGATAAGAATAAATATTATAACATTTGCTTAGCTCTTCCTGTGTACTTTACATGAACAAGTTTGGAAAGGACTGAAATATTTACAAGACCTTAGCCAAAGTCTCTTTGCAGTTACACACTTTCCCTAATAATGAGGAGCTGGTAATTGATAATAAAATCAAACTTCAGAGTATAATAACTTTATCTCTCACAAGTTCAATATTCTTCCCTATTTCTTCAGTCTAATAGGTCTCAGCTATACCATTTACTTAATTTTAATTTAATTTTTACTTTTCAAATCTACAAAGAATTATTCAAAGTCTTATAGCTGTACACCCTTATAGCATATTATGTAATTCTAATAACATCAGTCAGGAATATAGTACTTGAAAGTGACAGAAACCCAAGTGTTATAAGTGTAGGCAAAAGGAATATGTTGTTCCTATAAATAAACCATGGTAAGTCACATGCATCTCAGATTTAAGTATGATTGAAATAAGCAACTCAGTTCTCACATGGACTTTCTCTTAGATCATCTTTGCTTTTTCCTTATGTCAGTCTCATTATTTTAGACCATCCTTTACCATAATATTGGAAAGAGCTGCCAATTGCCAGTAGCTTAACATCTCACGCTATTGCCATCATGAGACAAGACAGCCTTCTTTTACTTAGCAGGAAGAGTAAAACCCTTGGAAAGTACCTTGAAAGAGTCAAGAGGCCTCTCCAAAAGTAAAATGTGATCAGTAAGTATTCAACTTTTACATTTATTTAATTGTTCAAAAATACTGAGTTCCTGTCACATCCATTGCTCTGTTCTACTCATTTGGCATAAGATAGCTAATAAAGCTCACATAATTCCTCCTCTAATTTATAATCTAGTGGGGCACAAAGACAATAAACAAATAAAATTAATATGTCAGGTTATGATATCACAAAAAATAAAGCCATAAAGGGCATGAGGAAGAAAGAAGGGATGTTATACTCAGTATCAGATGGTCAGGGAAGACTTCCCTGACAAGGCGACATTTAAGAAAAGACTTGAAGGCAATTACAACCATACGGCTCTCCATATGGCTGGAGTGGGAAGAAACAAGGACAGTCTTCCAAGGAATGAGTCCCATTCCAATTTGTGCTGGCCAGATTCTAAAATAATAGGCTGACTATGCCAATTTATATTGCTTCTAACTCTTTCTTCCTTTATAATTGCCATTTTTGGAATATTCTGATTATTTTTAATGTTTAATATTATGTTTAGTGTGTGCAACCTAGGAATCATTTTTTCCATGAAAGTTTGAAGAAAATACTTAACTGACAAATAATTTTGACATGGCACTTAAAAACATACAGAAAACAATGCCCATTTTATTTTTCACGATAACAAGACAAGTGTATGCTAGTCATAGAAACTTAGGAATATAAAGGACCACAAAGACATAATGCATTACAGGTTTCCATATATCTATATCCTGACAATGTTTCATTTAATAAAGAAGGCATCTGCTGATTTAGAATCTGCTTTCTGACATAACTGTATGCCTGGTGTGTGATAACAAAATTCTTTCCCATTCAAGGTCACATAGTAATTTATGTTTTTGCTCCCAGTCCCTTTATGTTTTTTGCTTTGTTTTGATTTGTTTACATTAAAGTATTCAATGCATTTGGAAAAAAATGAGTAAGGATAGGCAACTCTGAACAGTCCTGGAGGCTCAGTCCCTCTTCCTTTAGGTAATTTAAGGAGAACTGGCTCGGCTTGTGTGAGTTAACTTAGTCCTGCTACTGGTCTCCAGTCTCCATCTTTTGAATAAAGCCACATTTCTGCTCCAGTTGTTACACGCTTGCGGGTGTCCCCTGCTCTCTGTCATGCTAAATATATGCAGAACATTGCAAGGGCAGGATTCTTCTTTACTAGACATTGGGCCTTATGCATACAAACTACCGCTGCTACCCTAAATCCTAGGAAAAAGAAAAGGAAAGTTGAGGGACTCTCTACACTTTATTACAGTTTATTTCAATAAACCCTATTTCAAATCTGCACACAAGACACTAGTGGTGTTTGTAACTCAATTGCATAATCTTGAGTTGTAACTTGTTTTCTAGTACACATTATTAACATATTATTTTCCTAAATCATTATATAAAAATTCTCAGACACATTCTACCTGAATACACTCATGCCAACCATAAATGGACAGCTGCCTTATAACTTCACCCATGGGTGGCCCTGAAGAAGAAAGGTGAACAAATTGTGCAGCGCAGAGCTTAGAGCCATAATACGGTTTCTCATTTTTTTCTTGGCAAAGAAATGGCCAAAAGCAAGGAGGAGTTGCCTGCTTGTTTTTAATCGAAGTGCATACATGAATGCTGTGTAGTCAAAAGGATGGACAGGGCCATTTACTGAGTTATTGCCTCTCAGCTCCAAAGATGAGCTTTTAGAGTCTATGTCATGGCTCCAGCACTGGGACTCTGAAAACTCCATTTGTAGTATGCCAGTTGTCCCAGCTGGGTTAACCAAAAGGTGACTTAACTCTTGTTTGTTCCCTGTCTATTTTATGTTTGTGTTGATTACTGACAGCATTCTGCATCTTTTTCCTGACACCAGTAGTTCCTTTCTGTATCAGCAGTTGAACGCAGCTTGCAGATTTCTAAAACTCACAAAATTAGGCTGAAACCGGTCAAGAATTTTGATGTTATTCAGATGGCAATCTCTTCCCTGAATTTGTTGCAGCCTCAAAGACCCTACCTTCAAGCTCATCTACCACTCCCTTCATGCCAAAGACCTATTCCTTATTAATTTCACCATTTTTCCTGTTTCCCCAGCCTTAGCTGTTTTCTGTGGTTGCTACATCTGTGAGGTGCTAATATTCTCTCTTTCTATTGCATTTAATGGTTAACTTCATAATTCTGTACACCTAGTTAACAACTATTGATACTAAATTCCTCTCTGTTAAAATAGTTGGTATGGTTTCTGTCTCCTCTTTGGACTCTAACTGAAACATAGATAAGGATGTTTTCAGATGGTTAGTACATAGATAAGGATGTTTTCAGATGGTTAGTTAAGTAAGGATTTAGATTGGTAGTTTAGATATGAAGATAAACATAGAGCTTGAGATGGGGTTGGACTCATAATTTGCCTAAGATTGTTTGAAAGGACACACATCAGGTTATGAGCATGGGTTGTCCAGGGAGAAGGTGAGGAAGAGATACCAACAAGGAGTGAGGGGAGTGGGAAATAAAAGATAAAAGTAAGTATTAAAACACTTATACAGTAACATTTAAAATAACCATATAAAACAATGTGGCTACCTCATGTTTTCTTTAAATTTCACCATGTATAATGTTTTATTTCTTTTAATATTAAAAATTAATAATTTTGTTTCCAGTTGTAAAGGTATTTATACTGGGAGTATGTGGACTTTATAAAATTTACTTTCTCTGTTTATCATATTATTGTTTTTATATTTTGACATAAGAGTATTGAACACTGAGTTCCTATATTAAAATTGATTTTATTTGGTCATCTCAGGCTTTTATACACTATCATTAATAAGGTACAGAATTCACTGTATTTAATTTACTACCAATTTGGGGTGGGGTGCTGTAAATGAACACGTGTGTTTATATTTTCTATATTCTGTACTTATTTGTAACCTGGCTTGTGGTGGTTTAATAAGCTTATGGAGAAAGTAACTATTTTTTTGACTTGTTAGAATAATATGTAAAATAGGTAACATATCGGTTTTTAGACATCCACTATAAAACTTTTGACATCCTGAGAGTTTTTGTTTTTAGAAAGCTGTTAAGAAATCACTTTTTAGTGTTTTGTTGGACAAGTATTTGAATAGGATACCTCTTGCATACTTGCCTGTGAAAGAGCGTTTTATCTATCTTGGCCTCAATGTGTGCAAACACATATGCACACAAATAGTTTTAGTGTTTAGTATAAACTCTGGAACACAGTATTTTTTAGTCTAAAGGTTTACAACTATTTGTTATACTTTTCTGACTATGCAGATCATGTATATGAGAACTTTTTTAAAAATCTGATTTTATTTCCTATATATCTGTTAGATCGTCCTATTATATTTTTTTAATTAATTAATTTTATTTATTTTTTTTGGCTGTGTTGGGTCTTCATTGCTGCACATGGGCTTTCTCTAGTTGTGGTGAGCGGGGGCTACTCTTTGCCGCGGTAGTTGGGCTTCTCATTGTGGTGGCTTCTCTTGTTGAGGAGCATGGGCTCTAGGCACGTGGGCTTCAGCAGTTGTGGCTCGAGGGCTCTAGAGTGCAGGCTTAGTAGTTGTGGTGCACGGGGCTTAGTTGATCCACGGCATGTGGGATGTTCCAGGACCAGGGATGGAACCACTGCCCCAGCGTTGGCAGTGGGTTCTCAACCACTGCACACCCAGGAAGTCCTAAATGCTCAAATTTTAGATTCAGGTCTTTTTCTGCTCAATCTCCTCTCTCAGAAAATGAATTTTCTGAGGTTTTGAATTGCTGCTATTATTTCCCACAATTATCTTTCATGTGTTGTCCCATTTTTAACTTCTCTTTGCCTTTTTTCCTGAGAGGCTCTCAGTTGTTACCGCTATCTGATTGTTGTAATTTCCTATAAAGACTAAAGGCCATGAGCTATCGTTATCACAGCACTGTGCCTACCACACCCGTATATTATACACTTTAAATCTATGCAATCCTCACATATAGCGACTTTCCATGTCATTCTAGACTACAGCTTTTCTTCAGTGTAAACTCATGCTGAGTACTGATGAAAACCAATAGCAGTTAATTTCTAAAACATACTGCTATATTTAATTTTTTTACATGGACTTTGAGAGATTCAGCACAGAAACATTTCAATCTTTATCTTAAATTTAAGAAGGTCTGTAAATGTCATCAGCTATTCTTACAATACTCAACATTTTAAATGTAATCTTTGCTTTCCCAGTAATCGTGTATAATCCACGAAACGCGGAGTGGCCTTGTGCTCTGCATGTGTGTCAGCATGATGGATTTTTAAAGCAAGAATTCATGGTGGGTACACGAGGCATGAAAAATGCCACTGTGTGTTTCACGTCACTCATAAGGGAGAACACAATAAGGACAAGACTTTCTGCTTGTTTGACTTTATATTTTAGTCAGTCAATTACAATGGGAATGAAACGCATGTCCTTGCCACTGCAATATACAATTCTGTTTACCTGTGTTATTTGCACAAAAAGTAGGATCTAGGTTCCTCACAGGCTACTGGGGGACCCCAATACTTTGATCAATAGGGTTTGAGAAAAAGGATGAGTGAAATGGCTACTGAATAGCTTTCAATTAAATCATATATTAGGATTCATCTCTGGAGAGGCATCATGTAACAGCAGAGATCATTCAGGGACATTTTTCATTTCAGTTTGCTTATTTTTGTATGCTTCTTTACTGAAGGATTTTTGTTACCCAGCAATAGCCAACTAACACAATGTACCCACCTTATAAATTTGAATTCTAAATATTAATACATTATTAATTGTATATGTGTCCAGTGACTTCTCCAAGACTGAAACTGGCATTTTCACATCCCTCAGGACATCTTTTTTTTAACTTTGATATAAATGTAATAAAGTGTATTAATCATTTTCTTGTTTTCACTTCTTGTGCTATTGGAAAAAAAAAACCTTTCTTTTCAGGGGGCTTATAAAGATATTTGGATGTATATATATTTAAATATAAATTATAAATATTATAAATGTGAATACTTTTATATTTAAGCATTTAATTCTAGACTATCTGTTAATATGCTGCATAAATTGTTAGGAATACATTCAGTTGTCCCAAATTATTTATCGAATAGTCACCATGATCTGAAATGCTAACTTTGTTATTTTTCAAGTTTTCATAGATCTATTAGGCTATCTTGAGGCTCTCAATTCTTTATAACTATGCCTATAAAATTATATTCTGATATATTTAATCCTTATCATTATTTATGTTGCTATTATAAACATTTAATATAATTCTATTTCCATAGCTATGTGATGCTAGTATATAAAAATGAAGTGTATTTTTATATGATCTTATATTCAGTAACATTACTAATCCAAAAAATTTATGTTGATATTATCTCATGGTTTAAATGAAAAAAGGCAGATAACCTGAAAAAAACGATTGTCTTGCTTCACTCTTATTAATCGTACGTCCTTTTTGGTTTTACTATATTTGCAGGACTTGTAG
This sequence comes from Hippopotamus amphibius kiboko, assembly GCF_030028045.1. Taxonomy (NCBI): domain Eukaryota; kingdom Metazoa; phylum Chordata; class Mammalia; order Artiodactyla; family Hippopotamidae; genus Hippopotamus; species Hippopotamus amphibius. The sequence continues at coordinate 192,219,726 of NC_080188.1, read as the reverse complement.
GACAAAATTAAGAAAAAGTGATAAGCTAAGCATTTTAAATTACTTACTTTTTTTTTTAGTTTTTTTTTTCTTTTTTTTTTATTATTATTATTTTTGGGGGGTACACCAAGTTCAATCATCTGTTTTTATACACATATCCCCGTATTCCCTCCCTTCCTTGACTCCCCCCGCCTCGAGTCCCCCCCACCCTCCCCATCCCAGTCCTCTAAGGCATCTTCCATCCTTGAGTTGGACTCTCTTTGTTATACAACAACTTCCCACTGACTATCTATTTTACAGTTGGTAGTATATATATGTCTGTGCTACTCTCTCGCTTAGTCTCAGTTTCCCCTTCACCCCCCGCCCCTTCTCAAACCTCAAGTTCTCCAGTCCATTCTCTGTATCTGCGTCCTTGTTCTTGTCACTGAGTTCATCAGTACCATTTTTAGATTCTGTATATGTGAGTTAGCATACAATATTTGTCTCTTTCTGCCTTACTTCACTCTGTATGACAGATTGTAGTTCTATCCACCTCATTACATATAGCTCCATCTCATCCCTTTTTATAGCTGAGTAATATTCCATTGTGTATATATGCCACATCTTCTTGATCCATTCATTTGTTGATGGGCATTTAGGTTGCTTCCATGTCTTGGCTATTGTAAATAGTGCTGCAATAAACATTATGGTACAAGTTTCTTTTGGGATTGTGGTTTTCTTTGGGTATATGCCCGGCAGTGGGATTAATGGATCATAGGGTAGTTCTATTTGCAGTTTTTTAAGGAACCTCCAAATTGTTTTCCATAGTGGCTGTACCAACTTACATTCCCAGCAACAGTGCAGGAGAGTTCCCTTTTCTCCACACCATCTCCAACATTTGTTGTTTCCAGATTTTGTGATGATGGCCATTCTGATCGATGTGAGGTGATACCTCATTGTGGCTTTGACTTGCATTTCTCTGATGATGAGTGATGTTGAGCATCTTTTCATGTGTTTGCTGGCCATCTGTACGTCTTCTTTGGAGAAATGTCTATTTAGGTCTTCTGCCCATTTGTGGATTGGGTTATTTGCTTTTTTGGTATTAAGCTGCAAGAGCTGCTTATATATTTTGGAGGTTAATCCTTTGTCTGTTGTTTCATAGGCAACTATTTTTTCCCATTCTGAGGGTTGCCTTTTAGTCTTGTTTATGGTTTCTTTCACTGTGCAAAAGCTTTTAAGTTTCATGAGGTCCCATTTGTTTATTCTTGATTTTATTTCCAAGATTCTAGGAGGTGGGTCAAAAAGGATCTTGCTTTGATGTATGTCATAGAGTGTTCTGCCTATGTTTTCCTCTAGGAGTTTGATAGTGTCTGGCCTTACATGTAGGTCTTTAATCCATTTGGAGTTTATTTTTGTGTATGGTGTTAGGAAGTGTTCTAATTTCATTCTTTTACATGTAGCTGTCCAATTTTCCCAGCACCACTTATTGAAGAGGCTGTCTTTTTTCCATTGTATACTCATGCCTCCTTTGTCAAAGATAAGGTGCCCATATGTGTTTGGGCTGACTTCTGAGTTCTCTATTCTATTCCATTGATCTTCCTTTCTATTTTTGTGCCAGTACCATACTTTCTTGATCTCTATGGCCTTGTAGTATAGTTTGAAATCAGGAAGCCTGATTCCACCAACTCAAGATTTTTCCTTCTCAAGATTGCTTTGGCTATTCGGGGTCTTTTGTGTTTCCATACAAATTGTAAGATTTCTTGCTCTAGTTCTGTGAAAAATGCCATTGGTAATCTGATCGGGATTGCATTGAATCTGTAAATTGCTTTGGGTAGTACAGACATTTTCACAATGTTGTTTCTTCCAATCCAGGAACATGGTACGTCCCTCCATCTGTTTGTGTCGTCTTTGATTTCTTTCATCAATGTCTTAAAGTTTTCTGCATACAGATCTTTTGCCTCCTTAGGCAGGTTTATTCCTAGGTATTTTATTCTTTGTGTTGCAATGGTGAATGGGAGAGTTTCCTTAATTTCTCTTTCTGCTCTTCAGTTGTTAGTGTATAGGAATGCGAGAGATTTCTGTGCATTAATTTTGTATCCTGCTACTTTACTAAACTCATCAATTAGTGCTAGCAGTTTTCTGGTAGAGTCTTTAGGGTTTTCTATATATAATATCATGTCATCTGCAAAGAGTGACAATTTTACTTCTTCTTTTCCAATTTGGATTCCTTTGATTTCTTTTTCTTCTCTGATTGCTGTGGCTAAAACTTCCAAAACTATGTTAAATAATAATGGTGAGAGTGGACACCCTTGTCTTGTTCCTGTTCTTAGAGGGAATTCTTCCAGTTTTTCCCCATTGAGAACGATGATGGCCTTTGGTTTTTCATATACGGCTTTTATTATGTTGAGGTAATTTCCTTCTATGCCCATTTTCTGGAGAGCTTTTATCATAAATGGATGTTGAACTTTGTCAAAAGCTTTTTCTGCATCTATTGAAATGATCATATGGTTTTTATCCTTCAATTTGTTGATATGATGTATCACAATGATTGATTTGCGTATATTGAAGAATCCTTGCATCCCAGGGATAAACCCCACTTGATCATGGTGGATGATTTTTTTAATGTGATGTTGGAGTCTGTTAGCTAGTATTTTGTTGAGGATTTTTGCATCTATATTCATCAGTGATATTGGTCTGTAGTTTTCTTTTTTTGTGACATCTTTGCCTGGTTTTGGTATCAGGGTGATGGTAGCCTCGTAGAATGAGTTTGGGAGTGCTCCGCCTTCTGCAATATTTTGGAAGAGTTTGAGAAGGATAGGTGTTAACTCTTCTCGAAATGTTTGATAGAATTTGCCTGTGAACCCATCTGGTCCTGGGCTTTTGTGTGTTGGGAGATTTTTAATCACTGCCTCAATTTCCATACTTGTGATTGGTCTGTTCATGGTTTCTATTTCTTCCTGGTTCAGTCTTGGAAGATTGTATTTTTCTAAGAATGTATCCATTTCTTCCAGGTTATCCAATTGATTGGCATATAGTTGCTTGTAGTAGTCTCTCATGATGTTTTGTATTTCTGAGGTGTCCGTTGTGACTTCTCCTTTTTCATTTCTAATTCTGTTGATTTGTATGTTCTCCCTTTTTTTCTTGATGAGTCTGGCTAATGCTTTGTCAATTTTGTTAATCTTCTCAAAGAACCAGCTTTTAGTTTTATTAATTTTTGCTATGGTTTCCTTCCTTTCTTTTTCATTTATTTCTGCTCTGATCTTTATGATTTCTTTCCTTCTGCTCACTTTGGGGTTTCTTTGTTCTTCTTTCTCTAGTTGTTTGAGTTGTAAGGTTAGGTTGTTTATTCAATCATTTTCTTGTTTCTTAAGGTAGGACTGTATTGCTATAAACTTCCCTCTTAGAACTGCTTTTGCTGCGTCCCATAGGTTCTGGGTTGTTGTGTTTTCATTGTCATTTGTTTCTAGATATTTTTTGATTTCCTCTTTGATTCCTTTGGTGATTCCTTGGTTGTTTAAGAGTGAATTGTTTAGCCTCCATGTGTTTGTATTTTTTGCAGGTTTTTTCCTGTAATTGATATCTAGTCTCATGGTGTTGTGGTCTGAGAAGATACTTGATATGATTTCAATTTTCTTGAATTTGCTGAGGTTTGATTTGTGACCCAAGATGTGATCTATCCTGGAAAATGTTCCATGTGCACTTGAGAAGAAAGTGTAGTCTGTTGTTTTTGGATGGAATGTCCTATAAATATCAATGAAGTCGAGATGGTCTAATGTGTCATTTAAAGCTTGTATGTCTTTATTTATTTTCTGTTTGGATGATCTGTCCATTGATGTAAGTGGGGTGTTCAAGTCTCCCACTATTATTGTGTTACTGTCGATGTCCCCTTTTATAGCTGTTAGCATTTGCCTTAAGTATTGAGGTGCTCCTATGTTGGGGGCATAGATATTTACCATTGTGATGTTCTTCTTGAATGGATCCCTTGATCATGATGTAGTGGCCTTCCTTGTCTCTTGTAATAGTCTTTACTTTCAAGTCTAATTTGTCTGATATGAGTATTGCTACTCCAGCTTTCTTTTGACATCCATTTGCATGGAATATCTTTTTCCATCCCTTTCCTTTCAGTCTATATGTATCCCTTGGTCTGAAGTGGGTTTCTTGTAGGCAGCATATACAAGGGTCTTGTTTTTGTATCCATTCAGCCAGTCTGTGTCTTTTGGTTGGAGCATTTAATCCATTTACATTTAAGGTGATTATTGACATGTGTGTTCCAATTACCATTTTCTTAATTGTTTTGGGTTTGTATTTGTAGGTGTTTTCCTTTTCTTGTGTTTCCTACTTAGCGAAGTTCCCTTAGCAATTGTTGTAAGGCTGGTTTGGTGGTGCTGAATTCTCTTAACTTTTGCTTGTCTGGAAAGCTTTTGATTTCTCCCTCAAATCTGAATGAGATTCTTGCTGGGTAGAGTATTCTTGGCTGTAGGTTTTTCTCTTTCAGGACTTTCAGTATATCCTGCCATTCCCTTCTGGCCTGCAGAGTTTCTGTAGGAAGGTCAGCTGTTATCCTTATGGGTTTTCCCTTATATGTTGTTTGTTGCTTTTCTCTTGCTGCTTTTAATATTTTTTCTTTGTGTTTAATTGTCATTAGTCTGATTCATATGTATCTTGGTGTATTTCTCCTTGGGTTTATTCAGTATGGGACTCTCTGTGCTTCTTGGACTTGGTTCATTATTTCCTTCCCCATGTTGGGGAAGTTTTCCACTATAACCTCTTCAAATATTTTCTCAGACCCTTTCTTGTTTTCTTCTTCTTCTGAGATGCCTATAATTCGAATGTTGGTATGCTTAATGTTATCACTGAGGTCTCTGAGACTGTCTTCTATTCTTTTCATTCTTTTTTCTTTTTCCTGCTCTGTGGCATTTATTTCCCCCATTCTATCTTCCAACTCACTTATTCGTTCTTCTGCCTCAGTCATTCTGCTGGTTATAACATCTAGAGTATTTTTAATTTCGGTTATTTTGTTATCCATTGCTGTTTGTTTTTCTGAGTTCTTATGAACTGTTTCTTGTACTTTCTCTATTTTGTTATCGAGTTTTGTATCATCTTTACTATCATTACTCTAAATTCTTTTTCAGGCATTTTTCCTATTTCCTCTTCATTTATTTGGTCTTGTGGGGTTTTTTCCTGCTCCTTTGCCTGCATGGTGTTTCTTTGTTTCCTCATGGTTGTCCAAACTTTTGGGGTTGCTTGTCCTGGTGATAGAGGTGTTTATAGAAGACTGTCCAAGCCTCAGACTAATGTTCAAGTATTGGATTAAACAAATATTTAGTCTAGGAAACACATTCATGTATAAGACACAGAATTACTGAATCCATTAGGACATAAAGCTCTAGAAAGACCTGACAGAACCCCAGTGTGCTATCAGATATTCAAAGAGAAACCCAACAGAAATTGACAACTGAAACAACTAATCAGAGACAAAAGCAAAAGCAAACAAACAAACAAATAACACCTTACACATACAAACGTTAATCCAGGGAGATTTTGTAAGCTAGGATCAAATATAGAAAAGAGCCAGAGTACCACCAGAGAGAATGGAGATTCTCAGAATGTAATTAGACAACTGTACTAAGAACTAAGGTAAAGTCAAAAGCCTAATATTAAATACCAAGGCAGTGCGTCATCTGGAGAATAGAGCAAGGAGTCTGAGCAGACTGATAGTGTTGCTTATACATATGTTAAGATAAAATAAACTTAAAATGGCTGGAAGAAAGGGGAACAGAAGAGCGTAATGTGGTTGGAAATATGCAAATAAAAAGAAAGGAATAGAAATGTATAAAAGATAGGGATGAAAGGAAAGTATGAGAGATATATTGTCCATACTACCAAAAACTTAGCTAGATATAGAAGCATATAGAAAGGCAAAAAAAAAAAAAAAGAATAAAAAATGTCATTAAAAAATTATGTTATAAAACTTGTACATCCCTTAGGGCTAAGATCATATTTAATAAAGAAAAAAAAAAAAGAGAGAGAGAGAGAAAAAGAAAAAAAAATCCAGAACTGATCCCACAATGGACCAGTTCAATAGGTATTGATACTACTATTTCTGTTTCCTTAGTGGCTCAGCTGTAAGTGTCCTTCTCCTTGCCTTGGGTTTTTTTGCATTATTCTGTGACCAGCAGAGGTTCCTTTATTGTTCGTCTGTAAGCATAGGTGTGTGGGGAGGGAGAGGGTACAATAGTGGCTCCTTCTCCTGGGAGTGAGTGAGCAGTGGCGCACTGTTGTTTGAGTCGGGCTTGGAGGTGCCTGTTGCAGAGGGACGCAGGTGGCTCAGGCGTAAACAGAAAGTCTTAGAGTTGGGCATCTCTCGGGGTTTTTTTTTTTGTTGCTGTTGTTGTTTTTTTTTCTCTCTTGGCAGCCTCCCTGCTGCTGGCGTTGCAAGGGGTTTTAATCTAGCCCTGCCCGAGTGCCTGAGGGTGCTTGTTATCCCTGAGCACCTTAGTTGGCCTGCAGGGCGTCTCTCCACTGCCTGCTGCAGAGGAGAAAGAGAGAGAGAATCTATGCGCGCAGCTCCCCACCCCCCCCCCCCCCCCGCCCGTGAGCCTGCAGCCTCCAGCTGCCATCATGGCCGGGCAGCTCTCAGGGACAGGCACTCCTCTCCGCGGACCTCCTCCCTCCTATCCTCTCCGTCCGTCACCCTACTGGCAACAATGTTTCTCACCCTGAACCAGCTCTCCTGTTCCCACGCTCCCACTCCCAGACTCTCCGTTCAGCCGCGGATCGACATCTCTGTCCGGGAATGCTGAGCTGCGCTGCGGACCCTCCGTATGTTTCTCACCCCCTCCCGTCTGCCACAGCTCCGCCGCTTCACCCTCTTTGAGCCTTCGTAGATGCCTCCCTACCGGCTATGTCGGGCTCCCCGTGGTCCTTTCTGGTGTCCGAGGCCATCTGCTGGTGTTCAGCTGGCTCTCTGTGGGAACTACTGCATCCTTCCGTGCATTCCCAATGCATCTGTGGAGAGGGATGCACTCCACGTCCCTCTACTTCGCCACCATCTTTTCTCCTCTTAAATTACTTATATTTTTAAAGATAATGTTTTTAATATTTGATCGTTATGTATGTAGTTTCTGTAGACTTTTGTTCAATATTGCTTTTTAAAATTAGGAGTTTCCTTGTTTGATCAAATATTTTAAATTATATATGACTTTTTAATTTTACTAAAGTCCTTGTCTACATCTATTGAGATGAATCACTTGTCATTTTTCCCTACTTATTATATTAATGTGGTAAATTACATTGATAGATTTTTGTGTCAAAGCAGTTTTTTATTCTTTGAAACAACCAAATTTGATCAATATATACTAGCTTTTTTTATACTTTGATGGGTTTGGGTTGTTTTTGTTCCATTTTGCATATTTATATATCTGCTAATAAGTAAAAATGACTGTAACTTGCGATTTATAACCTCCTAGATAGTTTTGCCATCAAGTTTATATAATCATAATAAAATTAATATCTATCATCTTAAGGTTTGTACAGGTTCAGAATAATGAATGGTTTATAAAACCTATGAAATTACTATCTGATTTTTATTGTTGTTGTATGTTTTGTGGGCTTATTTTATATTTGTGGATAGTTTTATTACTGAATGCAATTTTCTAGTCATTGCATGTTTATTTGGGTTTTCTATTCCTTTTGAATGAATTCTAATTAATTACCAGCTTTTGATAAAACTATTAAATTTGCCAAATTTACTTACCAATATGCCAAATCCATTGGTTAAAAATAGTTCACATGCTCCATTTTTTTAAATTTTAAAGTGTTTTTTATTCTTTTACTTGTCATTTGCTTTTATTTTTTCTTGCCAAACCTGAGAATTTTTATTCATCTTTTCGAAGGGCCAAGTTTTAGCTATGTTGAGCCTCTCAATTCATTTTACATTCATTAATTTTCCTTGAACTTTATATTTCCCTCTTCCTACTCCCTTTTGATTTGTTCTGTTCATCTTTTTCTTACTTCCTATATCTAAGTTTAGCTCATTATTTTTAGTCTTTCTGTTTAAACATATGCATTTTGAAACATTTCACTTTAATTTGATTTTGCTCTACCTAATATATTTTATGTTAATTTTTTTATTTTCAAGAATTTTCTAATATGTATTATATCTTGTAATAGTATTATGCAGTGTTTAAAATGAAAGTCTTTTATTACAGAGATGGACAGCAGGAATTTCTGTTCAATTTATAGCCTTGTTTCTTGTTCTTTGTTATTTCTAGCCTCTAAGAATTTTTTTCTTATGTTCCTGCAAACTCCTTTATGCATTTAAAACAATGCTTGTTATATTGTGCACAATGTTACTTTGTGTTTTTAGATTGAAAGATTTTTAAGTCTTTCTGGTTCACAAAATCACTGGAAATTGCAATATTCTATTCATTTTCATCCCACTCTTCTCTGCTCTCTACGCTGCAATTCTAATGGAAAAGTTCCATGACCAACTCCATGCTCAATTGATACACTTCTTAATTAATCTTATTGAAATGCACAATGTAATTGTCACAATTAATTACCTTTCTTGAAATAGTTTTCTTCTTTTAGTTTTCAGAGCACTATATTATCCTTTTTTATTCCTTCCTTTTTATTTTCTCCCTAAGACTTTTCTTTACAGAATCCTTCCTCTGAGTATAATCTAAATTTTACAGTTCCATAAAGCTCATATGTAAACTCTCTTTTTTTGTCTCTAAAGCTCTGTTTCTATAAGAACCCACACACTTACTGGATTTCATCATTAGCATAAATCTATAACATAAACATCATCAAATGATAAACTTGTATATCTAACTGCCATCTAGAAACTTCTATTATTGTATCCTACTGGTAGCTCACCTTTATCCTGTTCAAAGTGGAATTAATTATAAATATCAAACTATTACTTTTCTATTTGTTCCCATCTTAGTAAAGTTACCACCAAAACCCTGGGCTAGGAGTATGTCTACTTTTAGAGATGATGAGTAAGCTCAATGTGAATATATTCTCACTGTGAGAACCTAGAAAACCTAGACACAATTGGAAACTAAAATCTACGTGAAAGTGTCAAAATGCCAGTAAGGTAGCAAGGATTTGAGGAGCCTAGAATTTAAAGAGAGCAGGAAGCAACAAGTTCAGACCCACTCTCTTTCTTGAAGCACTGCACAATTCTATAGCTAAGGCTGAGAATATGAGAAGAAACTATGAGAGGCTGAGCTGCTGGACAGAGATTTAGACATTCACATGAGGATGGGTAGACAAAACTGTAGTTCAAACACCAGCAAGAAGGAGAATCACTGACAAACAACTTGAGTTTTCAGTTGGAACTCCCAAAGGCTTTAACACAGGCATACAAGAAAACTATAAAACAAACAGTTCTTACAAAAACTCAAATCTACTTTGAAACAAGTTCAATCTCTGTGATTAATAGATTCAATAAATTAATAGCAATCAGGAGAATATAATGAGATGACTGGAACATACATAACGTTCTCAAGTAGAAATTCAAGAACACAAACAACTGAAAGAACAAAATAGATAGATTTAACATTAGATGAGACATCATTGAAGAAAGAATAAATGAACTGAAAAATAGTACAGCAGAAAACATTCAGATTTGAATACACAGAGAAAGATGACTGGAAAGTGAAATAAAAATAGCATTAAAATGTATGTGGAACATTGTAAAAAGATCTAACATATTATGATTAGCTCTCCAAATAACAGAAACTATATTTACCAAAAAAAACATAAAGCCATAGTTTTAAGAAGTTCTATGAACCAAATTCATGATGAATGCAAATCAAACCACATATAGACAAATCATAAACAACTGAAAACCAAAGATAAAGGGGAAATATTAAAAGCAACTAGACAGGGGAGGAGAGGACATATTTCTTTAAACAAACATAACATTTACATCTGGCTTCTCAAGAGAAAATTTTAGCGTCACAAAACAAATGGAATTATATCTTTAAAGTACCCAAAGCAACTACTAACTTAGAATTCTATGTATTGCAAAAATGTGCCCCTCCTAAAATGATGGTAAAAAAATAAACTTTCTAATAAACCAAACCTGAGAGATTGTCACTAAAAGAACTGTGCTGGAGAATGTAACAAAGGCATTCCTGTTGCAGATACATGCACAGGTGTTCAGAAAAAAGTAAAAAGCAATAAAAAAGTAAATATACAAAGAAGTCTAAATATAAACTGATAACTATAAAGCATTAATGATATCAATGAATTTAAAATGTATACACAATAAAATTCATGATAACAGCTGTTGTATATAGTGTTCTGTAAATGTCATTTAAGACTATTTTCATGTATTTTATAATTTTCATGCATTCCAAATCTCTCATATATTTATTGAATTTCGGTCTGTTTTTTTTTTTGTCAGTTACTGAAAGAACAATAATCAATCTCTCACTTTCCAAATTTGTCTTTCTCCTACTTTTGTCCTGTCACTTTGATCAACACATTTTCAGGTTATATATTTAGGTTTATAGCAATTTAGCATCTTATTTTTTTCTGACATTTGACAATAATATTTGTGAGCTATTTATCTCTAATAATGAGTTTGATCTGTAAGTATACTTTATTTGCTATTAGCACAGCTAAACTATATTTACATGCATAGTACTTGCTTTTTCCATCCTACAACTTTCATGCATTCATGTGCATATATTTAAGGTACTTCTCATTAACAATTATGGAGTTAATTGTGCAGTTAATTTACTAAATAGTTTGTTAAACTCTAGACCAGGGGTCAGCTGACTACTTTCAACAGGTTAAGTCTTGCTTGACACATATTTTTAAAATTCAGTTTTATTAAGACACAACCTGCTCATACATTTAAATGTTGTCTATGGCTATATTCATGCTTCAACAGAAGAGTGAGCAGTTAGTAATAGAAACCACATGGCAAGCAAAATCTAAAATATTTACTATCTGACTATTTCCAGAAAATATTTGTCAATTCTGATCTAAACTAACAGATTTTATACTGGATCTATTAGTATATACACATTTAATATAACTATTTTGTTTTGCTAAGTCTCCATTTTACTACATGTTTAATAATTCTAGCATCTATCTGAGCTACTTCTCTCAACAATTTTAAGCTAGTAAAATATTTTATTATTCCATTTTCCTTTCATTTGTCTGTTAACTGTATATTAATATTCTTTTTGTGGTTATATGAGTTACAAAATTCATAATTTTATGTAAGAAGATATATACATTTTACATAAAATTAATTATTTTATAGCTTCCTATAAATTTTAATGCATGTAGAACACTTTAGTTCCATTTACATCCTGTGTACCTGTTTTCTTATTGTTATCATGCATTTTACTTTTATATATATTTTAAAGTCTTAACCCATTATCCTAGTGTAATGCAAAGAGAGCTACTTGACACCTGTACACACAATGAGTTATAATATAGGACAGGAATATCAGGCTTAGGGAATCCAAATCTTTTGAAAGCCTGCCTAATTTTCCCTTTAGAGGGAGATACTATCTCTTTATACTAGACAGTAATAAGCCTACCCTTTGCACTAAAGGGAGATAGCATTTTTATTCTTCAAGGCTGTTCAGTATTCAATTTGAAAAGGCTGTCTGAAACAAAGGGCAGTCAGGACCTTGCTCAAAAGACATGCAGAAATACAGGAAACCCATCGAGAATTTTCAAACAAAAAACATCTCAGCATTACCTTGATACCAAAACCTGACAAGATATTAAAAGAGAGAGATGAGTGAAATATGGCAGAATAGGAGGCCCCCCACTCATATCTTCCCTCAGCAGCAGTAATTTGGAAACTGTTCATGCCCCTAGAAAGACAGTCAACCTCAATCTGGCATCGGTTCTCAAAACAACCCTGTGATTCTGCTTCATCTTCTCCCAGCTGCTGTCAGGAAGCAGTCCTGCCTGCCCAGGGACCTGGTGGGAGACATGCCCATCCCTGCCTCCATAGCCATGTCTGGAGCCCTTCATCTTAACTGTGGACCCTGAAGCACCACTGGGACCCAGTTCCCATTCTTCTCAGCCATGGTCTGGGGCCAACCCTGCCCACCTAGGGACCTACCAGGTATAAAAGCAGGAGCCCCTCCAGGGATGTGGTGGGAGCCACACCCATCTGCCCACCCAGTAACAGGTCTACCATCTACAGACCCAACTGTGGATCCTTAAGTGAACCCTTATCACAGTGTCTGTGATATTAAATAAGCTCTTCCTGCAAGAATTTTTTTATCCAGGCAGGGACCAAATAAATCAATGCCTGCCTGAGTCCTTGAAAATAAACAAAGAATATCTGCCCACAAAATAGTATACTTGGAAAAGATGTGCTTCAGAAATGAAGCTGAAATAAAGACATTCCTGGACAAAGAAAAGCTGGGGGATTTCGTCACCACTTGAACTGTCTTACAAGAAAATAAATGCTAAAAAGAGAGCCTTTGATTTGAAACAAAAGGAACTTAAGTAACAACATAAAAACATATGAAAGTATAAAACTCACTGGTAAAAGTAAATATATAGATGAAGTCAGATTACTGTAGTTCTGTAATTATGGTGTACTTCTAACTCTATATTAAATGTTTAAAGGCAATAGTATTAAAATAACTAGAGCTACAGTAATTTTTTAATGGATGCATAAAATGTGAAATATGACATTACTAGCATAAGATAAGTGGGGAAGAGAAGTAAAAGTACAGATTTTACATGCAATTGAAAGTAAGTTGTTGCTGGCTTAAAACAGACTGTTATATCTATAAGATTTTTATGTAAGTCTCATGGTAACCACAAAGGAAAAAACCTATCGCATGTACACAAAAGTTAATGAGAAAGGAATTAAAACATACCAGTGTAAAAAATAAATAACAAAGGAAGAAAAAAAGAAAGAAAGAGAGAAAGGATGAAAGTAACTATAAAATGTCAGAAATCAACCAATAAAATGACAGTGGTACATCCTTACATATTAATAATTACTTTAAATATATATGGATTAAATTCTCCAATCCAAAGACACAAAGTAACTGAATGGGTAACAAATAAGATCCAACAAATGTGCTGCCTACAACATTCACATTAGCTTCAAGGATACACAAAGTCTGAAAATGAAGTCATGGCAAAAGAAAGTTTATGTAAATGTTAATTGAAAGAGAGCAGGAGTGTCTATACTTACATCAGATAAAATATACATTCAGTCAAAATCTATCAGAAGAGAGAAAGAAGGTCACTATATAGTGATAAAGGGGTCAGTTTACCAAGAGGATATAACAATTTTAAGTATAGATGAGTCCAATATTGGACCATCTAAATATTTAAAGTATTAACAGAACTGAAGGGGGAAATAGTCAAAAATAGGAAAATACTAGAGTAGTACATCATACCCACTTTTAACAATGGATGGATCATCCAGACAGAAAATCAATAAGGAAACAGCAACTTGAATAACACTAGAAACTAAATGGACCTCACAGATATATTCAGAATATTCCATCCAACAGCATCAGAATGAACACAATTTTCAAGCACGCATAGTTTCCCATGATAGATCACATATTGGGTCACAAAGCAAGTTCTAATAAGTATAAGAATATTAAATCTTATCAAGCATATTTTATTGCCACAATAGCACGAAGCGAGAAATCAAAATTGGAAAATTAACCAACATATTGAAATTAAACAATATGCTACTGAAAAACCAATGAGTAAAAGAAGAAATCAAAAGAGAAAGAAAAAGTATTTGAGACAGATGAAAAAGAAAACACAACATAAAAACATTTATGGGATCAGCTGAAACATTCTAAGAGGATGTTTATAGTGACAAATAGCTACAATAAAAATGAAGAAAGATCTCAAATAAAAAACCTAAGTTTACATCTTGCAGAACTGATCAAAGAACAACCTAAGTCCAGAATTTAGCAGGAGAAAGGAAACAAAAAATTGAGCTGAAATAAATGATGTAGAGATCAGAAAGTCAGTAGAAAAAAATCAATTAAGAATTTTATTTAATATTCAAAAATAACAAACTGTTAGCTAGACTAACCCAGAAAAAGAGAGGGGATTCAAATAAATAAAACTACAAACAAAAGAGAAGACATTACAACTGATACCACAGAGATACAAAAACATCATAATAGACTACTGTGAACAATTGCATGCCATTAAATTGGATAACCTAGAAGAAATGAATAAACTTCTAGAAACATACACATGAAGAAATAGAAAATTTGAACAGACCAATAACAAGTAAGGAGGTTAAATCATTAACTCCATGTCTTCTAACACTGAAAAGCTCAAGATCAGATGGTAAATTCTATCAAACATTTAAAGAAGAAAAAAATGTCAATCCTTCTCAAACTCTTCCAAAAAACTAAAGAGGAGAGAACACTCTCAAATTTATTTTAAAAGATCAGCATTACCCTGATACCAAAGTCAGACAAAGACACTGTAAGAAAAGAAAATTTTAGGCCAATATCTCTGAAAAAAAAAATAGATGTGAAAATCTCCAAAAAATACTGTAATTCAAACTTAATAGTATATTGAAATATCATACACCATGATCAACTGGGATATACCTGTGGGATGCAAGAATGATTCAACATACTCAAATCAATAAACATGACACAAAATACTAACAAATAAAGGGTAAAAATTATATGATCATCTCAATAAAGGCAGAAAAAAACATTTGACAAAATTCAATAACCTTTCATGATAAAAAATTTTCATAAATTAGGTATACAAGGAAGGCACTTTAATATAATAAAGGTTACATATGACAAGCTTACAGATAACATCATACTTAATGAAATCCCTATCAAAATTCCAATGGTGTCTTTCCACAGGAATAGGAAAAAAAAAAAACAATCCTAAAATTTATATGGAACCACAAAAGACCCTGAATAACCAAAGCAATTTTGAGAAAGAAGAACAAAGCTGAACATATAGCATTGCCTGATTTTAAACTATGCACAAAGCTCTAATAATCAAAGCAGTAAAATATCAGCACTACAAATAGACACATAGATGAATGGATAGAACACAGAGCCCAGAAAGAAACTCATGCATGCATATATAGGCAGTAATCTATTACAAGAGTGCCTAGAATGTGCATAGGGAGTGGGTAGCCTCTTCAATAAATAGATTTGGGAAAACTACATGCAAAAGAATGAAATTGGACCCTTATCTTACATCAAATATAAAAATCAACTCAAAATGGGTTAAAAGACTTAAATGAAAGACATGAAACCATAAAACTCCTAGAACAAAACATAGGAAAAACCTCCTTGACATTGGCCTTGGCAATGGTTATTTGTATAAGACACCAAAAGCACAAGCAACAAAAGCAAAATCAACAAGTGGAATTACACTGAACTGAAAAGCTCTGCCCAGGAAATAATGAACAAATGGAAAGTCAACCTACAGAATGGGAGCAGATATTTGTAAATCTTATATCTCATAAGTGATTAATATGCAAAATATATGCAGACCTCATACAACTCAAGAGTAAAAATATCAAATAACTGTATTAAAAATTAGCAAAGTACCTGTGAACATTTTTCCAAGAAGACATACAAATGGCCAAGAGGTATATGAAAAGTTGCTCAACATCACTAATCATCAGGAAATGCAAATCAATCTCAATGAAATATCCCCTCACACCTGTTAGCAGGGCTATTTCCTTAAAAAACAAGAGATAACAGGTGTTGCTAAGGGTGTGGAAAAAAAGAAATCCTTGTATACTGTTGATGGAAATGTAAATTGGGATAGCCATTATGAAAAACACTCTGGAAGTTCCTTAAAATGTTAAAAATAGAACTATCATATGATCCAGCAAGTAATTTCTTGGTATTTATCCAAAGGAAATGAAATCAGTGACTCAAAGTGATACCTGATTCCCATATTTATTGCAGCATTATTAAAAACAGTCAGGATATGGGAAAATGTGATATATAAATTATGCATATATAGGATAATACTCAGCCATAAAAAAATAAGATTTCTTGCCATTTGTGTCAACAATGGATGAAAATGGAAGACATTGTGCTAAATGAAGTCAGCCAGACAAAGAAAGCATATATTGTGTTAACTCTTATATGTATGATCTAAAAAATTGAACTACAACCAGAGCATAGAACATTTGCTTCCGGGGTTTGGGGATAGGGAAAATGGAGAAATATTGGTTAAACAGTACAAATTTTCAATTATAAGATGAATAAGTTCTGGGAACCTAATGTACATCATTAGATTAATGTACTCTAGTTAATAACGACTATAGTTAATAATAGTGTACTGTATATCGGAATTTTGCTAAGGGAATGACTTTTGTGTTCTCACAACACCAAGAAAAAAACAACCCAATGACTATATGAGGAAACAGATGTATTAATTAACTTGGTTGTGATAATCATTTCAAAATGTACATATATAATATATATTAAACCATCATGTTGTATGCCTTAAATATATACAAATGTGTTTGTCAATTATACCTCAATAGATGGAAATAAATAAAAAGAAAAAGAAAAAAAAATAAAAGGAAGGAAAATTCATTTGTCAAACCTGTTCATTAATATAGATGCAAAATCATGAAGAAATATTAGCAAACTGAATCCTGCAAATTTAAAAATGATAAGATGATCAAATTTGATTTATTCCAGGGAATTAAGTTGTTTAACATGTAAAAATCATTCAAATTTGCTTATTCCATTAACAGAATAAATAGAAAAATAAAATATTCATCACTAGTTGCAGAAAGCATCATTTGTTAAAGTTGATAACCATTCTATAAGAACTCTCAGCAAACTAGTATTAAAGGGGAATTTCATAATTTGATAAAGTTTATCTACATAAATCTGCCTAACACTTAAAAGTAATTTTCAGGATTAAATGTAATATAAACTTACATGTATTTTGAGCAAGTAATCTGATTTTTATCTTTCAAAGTGTAAGTTGCAAATACATGACAAAATCAAGTTATTGTTTTTGTTCCCCTTTTTTTGGCCACATTTATTGGAGTACAAACTCTAGCATAATGCAAAAGGTGCAAGGATTCTGCATTAGTCAACATTCTGCCACTAACCAACTATGTCCCTGGGAAAGCAATTTACCATGTTTCAGGTGCAGCATGTTTAAAATGCAAATAATATTTAGCCTTGAACAAGTTTCTAGGTTGTTATAAGATTTCATGAGTATATATATTTCTAGACATTATAAAGTAATATAAAATCATAATGCAATATTTTAATTCAGTAAAGACTTTAAGGTCTGAGAAATGTAGAGACTTCTATACCTAAATATGCTTTTCTCTGTGATTTTACTTTATTCACGTATTTAATGAAGGTTTTTGACTATGTTACTGCCCTAGCCTAGACTATTGATTTAAAGCATGCATACAATCTCTCCTCTTATGGAGTATTCATTCCATTATAGGAGATAGCCATTGATCAGATAATTATACCAATAAGTATTCAAATTATAATTGTGGATGTCAAAGTGTAAAAATATATGGAAACTCCTTGATTTATGGACATACCAAAAATTAATAAACCTTCTTTGAGAGTATTGTAGGATCAGCCTATGTAAGTCTTCGAGATTCTTTATCTTGTGTGTATATGTAGATACTATATTTTGATCATTGGTAAGACACCAAAATTCCTCAGGTTCTTAACTATCAAAACATCTCTATTTCTTAATGTATTTTAGTTTTCACAACCAAAAATAACAATGTCCAACACACACTCATTAAGTAGTGAAAGTTTAGTTAACGAGCTACAGCTAAATTCTACAATATATTAACATTTATTTAATCATTAAACATTTTTATAAGAGAAATATACCCTAAAAGATAATAATTTTACAAAATTTTGCTAATTTAACTGATATTTTAATAAGAATTTCACTTTGAAATATAAAGTATATAACTCTGATAAACCTCATTAATTTTGTACTTGCTTTTCTTCTTACATCACTGTTAGAACCAGAAACTTGATTGATTCAAAAAGTAAAGTAATAAACAATTAGGCTAGGGTATTTTATATAATATATCTCATGGAACTCTTTACCTTAAGACAAATCAACAAAAAGGTTTGCTGAAAATATCTGAACACATATTGAACACAAACTCTGAAAACTATCAGAGCTATGACTGTTATCTTAATTACGAATACTAAATACTAAAAGTATGGTACAGATATCCTTTAGTCTTTGCAACTGTAGAATGACTCTGACCTACTCTAGATTTATTTTCCTTTCAGTTACTTTATTTTTTAATTATTATTTTTAAAATTTTTCTTCCAGTTTTATTGAGATATAATTGAAATACAGTTCTATATAAGTTTAAGGTGTACAGCATAATGATTTGACTTGCATACATCATGAAATGATTATGACAATAAGTTTATCATCAACTCATATGGATACAAAAGAAAAGAAAAAGAAATATTTTTCCTTGTAATGAGAACTCTTAGGAATTACTCTCTTAACAACTTTCATATATAACACAGAGCAATGTTAATTAATCATGTTGCACATTACAGTCCTAGTACTTGCAAGTGGAAGTTTACATCTCTGACCACATTCATCACTGTATAAAGATATTACATTATTATCGACTATATACCCTGTAGTGTACATTTCATCCCTGAAACTCATTTAATTTGTAACTGGAAGTTTGCACCTCTTAAATCTCCCTCCCCTATTTCACTCATCCCTCCTACCAACCCCATAGGTTCTTAAGATCTTTTTTTGGCGTCCTTAATCTCAATGCCAGATTTTGAATTATGTTTTCCTTTTTCTTTTTTCAGGGCGGGGGGAGCCATTTGCTTAAAATATCTTTTTGTGTTGAGTCTTTGCTTCAATAGAAGTTATGTTCTCTTTAATAGTTTGTGATACATGTATGTAGCATATTGCCAAAGACATAGTTCCATAACTTTTATGTAAATGAGCTTGTTTCTGACTTTACTTGAATACAAAAGTCCAAGGCTTTAGACTTCTTAAACATATATTGGTCCTGCATGTTTGTCATAATGTTAAGAACATTTTCACTGGAATAAGCACCATGAAGCTGTATTTTGCAAAAGAAGAGGTATTTTAAGTTCCTCTCCATGGGAAGTTATCATTCCTTTGATGCATAACATGAAAATTAATTTCTTGTAACAGGATATCCTAATCTTTACTATTTAATGTATTAACCAGGACTCTCTGTTCAAATAGCAGGATGAGGAATGAACAAAGCCTGGTGTGATGCATGACCAACTGAAACACTGTCCCTCGGGTTATCTGCAAATGGAGCAGGTTTAATAGGTTCCTATAAAATGATAATTGCAAATAAAATAAACCAGCATAATTATAAATTTTAAAATTTATTTTTGATATCCTAAAATATTTAAATACCATAATCCTCCTTTACTGCAAATTATTAAGAGGTAGAAATGAAAGAAAAAGGGAAATGTACTGTATATTTGCAACCATAATGAAAATGTGTATTAAGGGTGTTTTCCAAATTGATTTCTGCCTATTTAAACTGTATTCTGAAGACAGAGAGACAGAGAAGGTGATGGAGGGAGGGAGGGAGAGAGGAAGGGAGAGAAGAGAGAAAGAGAAAGAGAAAGAGCTGTAAGAATGTGATTTTATTTTTAAAGACTCTTCAAATAAATTTGGAAAACACCATTCTGATTCTCTTGGTAATTCAGAAAGATTTTCTATACAATAAAGACCGAAAAATTCAGCTACAAAGAAAAGTGTTTCTTTATTTTACACACTATTTCCCAACTACAGTTGAGAGGGGTCTCAAGGAATCAGCAGGAAAATAGTCCTTTCTCAGTTTGTTGTGATGCTGGTTCCCAATCCCTGGCTGTTCTCTCCTCCTGCCTCATAAAAGGGATCCCAGCTGGGAGAGCACGTCCCTGATAAGAACAGAGTCACTTCGACGAGCTTTGGAAGACCTGACTGGGTTTCTACATGAGAGAAAGGTATACTGTTTGTTTATGTTTTGATCTGGGGACGTCTGTGTTCCCAAGAGCTGAAACTCACCTTGCTGCCGCAGGCCTTTTGAACTGAAAATAAATGTAAGCCTACTGATCTAGGGGGGGTTGCTGCAGGAATTGGAGGTTAGTGCAGTTATCCTGAATGTGGGTTGCACATCACACCTGGAAAATTTTTAAAAATATTCTGATGTCTAGGTGCCAACCAAGACCAAAGTGCTCTGGAAAGGGGGTCTGGCATCTGCGGTTCTTAAATGCTCTCTAGGCGATTCTATAGTCACACAGTCAGGGCTGAGAACCACCCCTCAAGTGCTTCATTCGTAACTTCAGCTGAAGAACTCCCTGTGAACCTGCTTTTCTCTCCTTTTCCATTCCTATTCTCATCACAAATTTAAGGGTTTCCCTGTATTCCCTGTTGAAAGCCCTAAGACAAGAAAACATGATTCACATAGATAATGAACCCCATCCGTACTTGCAGACAATTTTAGTCCTTGTTTTTGGGAAATGGTTGTTGTGTGTTTCCACACTAGGTCAAGTCCTAATTTGTGGGCCAGCAAATGGGTTCTTGTTTTTGCCTCAGGGACCAACCATTTGTGTCCTTTGGAGTCAGAATCACAGAAGACAAAAAAATTAAAGTCAACCAAAACAAAAAAAGCTACATACTCCTGTGCAAACAATAGAGACAATGTTTTACGAATAATCTGTGCAGGATACCATAGCGTGGCAGTTGTTCCTAATATTGTACATTATACACTCTCTTGATTGGAAACATATAAACAAATTCTTCATTCAAAATATACACTTTCAATGATGTCCCACTAATGTGACTTAAGCAATGATAAATCCAACAGGCCCATTCATTTTCTCCCAATCCAGAGAGTAATCCAATGCTGTTTCAATCTAATTCCTCCCAAGGTGTAGCATAGGGTCAAATTTATTTTATTTCTGATTAGTCTCAAAATTCACAACATTTAGTCTTCCATTTCTCTTCTAATTTTATTCCCGACCCAATCTAGATATTATTTCCTAGCATTCTCCAGTCTAGGGAATAAATGTTATATTTAATCACTACCAACATAGCCTATGTAAAATGAACAGGTACAAACAGAAAACTGGCAATGCTATTTCTGTTGGAAAAGGTCAAATTATCAGAACTACTGCCAAGGCAGCACTGCAGCCACTTAATGTAGTGATCCCGGTTGGCACTATAAAACCAAACACTTTTGCATAATGGACTATGTGATAGAACCAGTGAATCTTATGAAGCTTTGCATCACTGGATTGATGTACTACTGTTTTTTTTCCCCAGCATTTTTATTATATTTATATTTTATTTATTTTATTTGTCTCTTTATTGGAGTATAATTGCTTTACACTGTTGTGCCAGTTCCTGCTGTACAACAAAGTGAATCAGCTGTATTTATACATATATCCCCATATCCCCTCCCTCCCATGACTCCTTCCCACCCTCCCTATGTCACCCCTCTAAGTCATCACCAATCATCGAGTTGATCTCCCTGTGTTATGCAGTAGCTTCTCACTAGCCATTTTACGTTTGGTGGTGTGTACACATCAATGCTACTCTCTCACTTCATCCCAGCTTCCCCTCACCACTCCCACCCCCCACCCCTGCCCCATGTCCTCAAGTCCATTCTCTGCATCTGCACCTTTATTCTGTCCTATTTTGTTGCATATGAGCCTCCAGGTCACTATTATGGTTGCCAAAAGTTTAGTCCCATAGGGTCTAAAATCTGCTAAGTTCCACTCCTAGCTGGTAAGACCCCCTATGAAGAGCACGCTGAGGTCAATCTTGAATTATTTCACCCTCCTTTCTAAGATGTAGCAGCTGCACTGTGGCACTTTTTAACTCAGTAAACACACCTATTAAGAATAAAAAATATATACATATACTTGATGTACATGTATATGTGTGCGTGTGTGTGTGTATATATATAGTTGCTTTGTTAATGCCTGCTGTAAGTCATTCACCTCCCCACCCCCCATGGTGGGTATAGAAATTTTATTTTCCACCTTACCGTACTGCCACATCCATGTTCAAATTCCCTCTTTTGGGACATGTGGCATTTCCCAAGCAACCATACTAAAGGCAAGGAATTTTTAAATATGTGCTATTATTAAATATATGTGATTCCACAGCTGCTTCAAGAGTGGGGCAGGGCACAGGCAGGCATAACAAAGAAAGCATGCATCCGTCAAATAAGTGAACACATCACCTAGGGCTTAGTGCAGGCTAGAACTAAATTCAGGGCAATTTAAGGAATCAGTAGGCAAGCCGCCTGTTACTGGTGTAGAACCAAAGTGAGAAATCATACAGCCTTGCCTAACGGTTCCTTGAATCACTCTTAAAAATTCACTGCATATTCTGTTTTCTCAAAGATAGATTGTTTTGTCCAGCTTACTTCCAATGCTACATAAATATTTTTGTTTTCATCAAAACACTTGAGATTTGTACGCCAATTAAATAGCTCAATCCTTGTCTTAGCTTTAGAACTATCTCTTGCTGAGGGTAATTAAACACATAGGAAAAAGAAAAGAGTTAAAAATAATGTGCATACTCTGTATGTTACATTAAGTACAGTGTTTCACAAAACCAATAGCTGTGTGAATCTCAGCATGTTGTTTTATTGAAATGGTGTTTTGTTTGCTTTGTTTTTAAGTTAGTATAAAAATAGAAACTCCTCTTTCTTGTTTTTATGGTAAATATTTTAAATCAGTCATTAGGATTTTTTTCACACTGAACATAGTTGGAACCTCAAAATTCTACTAACTCAACATTTCAGGGAACTGAAACACCAGTCTCTCATACGCATAAGGTGAATTTACATCCATTATTCATCCCTGATCTTAAAGATTACTTAATTCAACAAATAAAGACAAATGGCCAAATCATTTGATGCATATAGATAAAAACATGTATATAGACTATTTTTAAGTGAAAATAATAATGAAAGTTTATTTTGATATTATGGAAAATTTAATACATTGTTTAATAAAGACTGCTGAAAATATCAATACTAAATTAAATTTTGCAATTCCCATTATTTGAGTAGAAGTCTTCAAATGCCTTTTGTAATTTTTCAAGGGCAGTATTCATTATTAATGTGTGTTAAGAAACAATTCTTCATGGCTCCCCCAGTTTCTGTGCATCTTATCTTTTGTTCTAGGTGATCATGTCAAGAATGTTTGCACAGCAAATAACCTTGGAAGACAGAGACAGTGCCTCACCCTAAAGTAGAGGACAGATTTATTTATTGTCCACAGTCAGACAGACTTTAGCACAAAGAATGGACAGTTTGCTAGAAGCCCCTATAAATGATTGAGAATTGCTAAACTCGAGTTTCCTCCGCTGTGATGTAGACTCAGCAGGGGCATATCATTCCCCTTGGTGCCCTTCCTCATCCCACTCAAAGGGTATGAGGGGCATGAGATAAATAAATACAAACACAAAACTCAGGCAGCTTACTATGCTGTGAGTTATCAAGTCCTTGTCTCTAGCACAGAGACTCATGTCACCATCTCTGAAACTAATTTGTTAGCTTGCAGGTCTGGCAAGAACATTGTGGGAAGCCTTGCTATCAGAGGTACCCTTCAAATTTATGCCAGATTTCTTCTCTTAGATAGGTAAATATAGAAAATGCTTCACCTGGGCACTAGGAAATATGTGCCAGATTGCCTATTGCAGAATTTTTCTTAAGGGCAAAACTTTATAAAAAGTATAAAAGGTACTCAATAGTAGACTGGGCACATATACTATTATATATTTATACAAAGCCATACTCTAAGGAGGATTAAATAATCTGCATGGATACAATCTACACATGTAATAGCAAATGAAAACAGCAACTCATCAGAGAATAAGTTCAATAAGTTTATGCATAGGAATTTTCAATATAGTTGATAAGTGTAACAAATTACTAAATATAGACACATGGAAGATAAACCTATCAATTAAAGCAATCGACATTACAATAGTTAGAATAGTTATTTAAAGAGATAAGGGATGCTTTTGTGATGAGATAAAGAGATTTCTATAGTAAATTTTAATTTTCTTAGTTGATTTGTGATTGTATACATACGTACTTTATCATTTTCTTGTTCATTTCTTTCCTATCTTTGTAACATTTACTTATTTAACTACATTGGTTAGATAAGCCAACACAATTTTGAACTGAATTGATGATATTGGACATACGTGCCTTATTCCTTATTCAAGGGAATGCATACTTTTGTATATTCACCATTAAGTCTGATATTTGCAGCATTTTTTACATACCCTTTACCAGATTAGAAAAGTTCAATATTATTACTACTTTAAGATTTTTCATAGTAAGTAGATTATAATTTATCAATTTTTTGCATCTTATGGAAATAATCAAACCTTTATTCATTTTTTCTTTAATGTCTAAATGTGGTCAATTGAATTGATTTTCTAATTTTAAACCATACTTGAGTTTACAAGATAAATCCTCTCCTTATGTTGGACAGGATGCATATTATATGTAGTAAATTTATTTTCTAAAATATAGTTAGGCCCTGCTAGGGAGTTATTATGGGGTTAGATAAGGTTAGTTGCACCCAATATCTTCCATGTCTTGATTTCTTAACAATGATATTGTTTAGAGGTAGTGATGTGCTTAGCCCAAAGGATGTTACTTCCCATTCACTTCTGCAACTAGGAGTGGCCCTGTGCAACTCCTTTCTGGTCAATGAGACATCTGCAAATAGCATGTATGGAAGTTCAAAGAAAGATGGGGAAAGGAAAGGAGCATGGGGGGTGGTAGGAGAGCATCCATCCTTTTTTATTTCTGCTTTCTGTGAGAGAGATGATAGAGATGGATGCCAGAAGCAGCCATGTGTCATGATTTACCCTTAAAATTTGAAGCTATCCAAGTAGAAAGATACAGGGTATAAGGGTCCCTTCATGAGTGGGAGGTACCTCCCCAGATTTCTGCACCCTCCTTCAGACTTCCTGTATTTATAACATTGACCCTAGGACATTTAAGAACTGGAATCAAGTCAATAAAATGAGAATTCTAATTCAACACTTTGTGGAAATAAGCCTTAAAAATCAAACAGGTCCCTTCCTCTATGTCTGTGTGAAGCATAAGGGAGGGGACAATGTTCCCCTGCAAGATTTTAAATTGTTGCAAATGCAGAACATTTAAACTCATAGACAGAAACCTGTTTACTTTCCAAAATTGTTTTCAATATTTCAGCTTATGTCAACAGGGAAAAGTGTTTAACATGACACTAACACTTACCAATCTTCAAAAGCAGAATCAGAGCATTTTACAGCTAAGAGTAAGGACACTATGTCTATGGCTAACTTCCATTTATTACAAATTTCCCATTCATTACTGTGCAACTGTTTTAAATTGATCAAAAGGGAGTTATTTTATAGGGACTACAGTAGGTGTGTAACAGTAGAAACAGTAAGTATACAGGGCACAAAGTATTGAAATTTGAGAACCTTCATCTCTAGAGAAGTTACACAGGCCTTTCATGAAAGATGCACAGACTAGCACAGGAATTCTAAGATGTTAGTTTCATTTTAATAAGTTATAATAAATAGAATAATATTTTAACAAAGAAAACAGTCTTATTGGGAGGCAGTGTGGGAAGACATTGGAAAGACATTTTCTAACTTTGGGGACTAGCTGGTTGGTATAGAAATTCACATCATAAGAACATGGGAGGAGGAGGCTTGGGTGAGATGAGTTAATTTGGTTTTGAGATGCTTTGGGGATTTGTTTTGAGAAAACCTTCTCCGAAAAAAGATTTTCCCCTCATCTATCAGTTTAAAGATTTAAAACATGAAGGAAGAACAAGGACAAATTGCACTCCAGTCCTACAGCCCCAGGAAGGCAGCACACCCTCCCCTGCACTGATTTTTCCTGATCAGCCCTGGTTGGGATGAGACCCGAGGTTCCTGGCTGATGTCAGCAGCACTGTCCTGATGTCCTGATTTCATGCCCAAATGAAGCAATCAAAGCAACCCAGTCAGCACAAAGGAGGAAAGCATGCCAGATGTGAAGCTAATGGGAGAATGGCAGGGAGCAGGCTGTGAAGCCGTAATAAGCTTGTTAAGCAGGCTAAAATCCACACAAAGCAGCCTTCTAGAAGTTCTAATTCAAAAGCTATCTTTGTGTGCCTTCACTCTCCTCAGGAAGAAGTATGGGATCAAACTGCTCATATATTATGTCTATAGAGGAATTCATTTCAGGAGGTTGAGTTATTAATAATAAAATATAACAGAGGACTTTGAAATGTTTTAACAGTCCGTTTGAATTTTACCTTGGATTTTTAGCTGTATAACACATGCACCTTTATTTGCGCCTCTGAAGGGTTTTTTTCTTTTCTCACCAGTATCTTAAACCTAGTGGAAAATTAGAAACTCTAATGGGAATGGTTGAAATACACAGTAAATTATATTTATATTTTATTATATTTCAATTAAAAATGCAAAAGTATATTGCTTTAACTTTCCTCCATTTTCATATCAGTTTTTATAAAATACATCCTTTTACATTTAGATTAAGTATTGAAATATATATTTCATTTGTGATAGCTGGCTTTTGTGGCATTCTCTGCAAGATATGCTGCGTACAAGTCTTAACTCATCAAATACTTTTAAATTGTGTGCTCTGATTTTTATTTAGAGGATAAATAAATCAGTTAGCAATTATTTTATTAGTGTGTCTTATTTCTCAGGCTCCAAGATTATGTGTAAGTATGAGTAAGGATCAGACTAAGCTGATAGAACTTGATAGAACTCTCAGAATTGGGACATCTTCCCTGCTCAAAATCAAAATTAGGTAAGCCATTTATTACTTTGGTTTTTCTTAAAATATACTTAATTGAGTTCATTTAATTTAATACTTCTTGACAGGATCATTGCTAGTGAATATACAGTGGTGAATCAGATACACATGTTGCTCACCTTCCTGGTGCATATAAAATAGTAATTATGCAGTTAAAAAAAGGATAAGAGTATTCACATTATCCAGTCTACAAAGAAATGGGAAGGTTTTATTGTACACATTAGACATTTTAGATCTTTTTGTAAAGTGACAGGATAATTCTCATAATCAAAAATATTTTTTCATAAAATGCAGGCAATTGCATTCCATATTTTTTGAAATATCTTTATTTCTCTCCTTTATCTCAGCCCTAACACCATTTACACATTTTTTTTTTTTTGAGTTTCCTTTTGTGTCTCCTCCTGAGACATCTTTTCTTGACTATTCTAGATGATGTAGTGAGGGGAGTTGGCACAATAGATCTGTTCTGTATGTACATTTCTGCTTTATATTTTCAGTTTCATCACCCATGTTTCTCTCTGCATCTATGAATTTATCTATATCTAAGGAAAAGCAACATAGGGTGTTGGTTTGGAGCAAGTTTATGGAGCAAAACAGTGCTTAAATAACAATTCCACCACTAATGAGCTGTTTGCTTCTGAGCAGGTTATGTGATTTCTCTGCATCTCAGTGTTCTCATCTCTAAAATAGAGATCATAAAAGCACCTACTCCACAAAGTTGTCATGAACATTCAATGTGAAAGAGAGACACATGTATGAATATATGTGTGTGTGTATATATGTTTGGGTTCATGTGAGCTAAACACTTAGGTACCTAGTAAAAGTAATCATTTATGTAATCATTAACTACCCCAAAAATGTATTTTTCTAGATACCCAAATATACGAGGGTGAGTCAAAAATTACCCGCACTCTGGCTGTAAAATTTATAGACGTTTTAATATAACCAGGATTCGGATAACTTTTGACCCACCCTTGTATTATATTAATCTGTATTATATAAATTATTCATTCTAATTTCCTTGCAGTTGAGTGCTAGCAGGTGGGGAACATGATATAGGCCTTGATATATCTTAGTTTCTCCAAATATCAATAGAATTTGCATCAGACCACTGACAATCATTTGAGGAGGTGGCACTGAACTGTCATTTTTCGGCTGCTTCCTACACAAGGGTCCATTAGCAATGTGCGTTACATACCAAAAGTATATTGAGGCAAATATGTACACAAAATATGCTTTCATGGATATGATCAAACTTTTCCTTCTGAAATAACTCTGACTTCCCACTCCAACTTCCCCAAAATATATAGCAATTTTCCAAGAGCATTTTTCCATGTTTTTGGACTACAAAATTTTCTCATTTAATACAAATGATTAATGCCCTTCTTAGATAAAATCTCCGTATGAAAAATGAGAAGATGCACTCAAAGGAAGACTATTAGATTGTAAGGACTAATATATTCATCATTAACAAATACTTAATGCTTTCCCTCTCAGAATGCACATGCATTAATCACACATAAAAGAACACATAACAAGAAAGCACCTAATTCTCTGGTGGGATTTTATTTTGGCCGCTGTGAATGCATGGCATTACTCCTCCTCCTCCTGCTTAACTTCACCTATGCAACTCATTTTTTAACTCCTGCCTTTACTATTTATATTAATTCTCTCAGCTCTTGATTGAACCCTTTTAATTGTTGGGCTTCTGAGGATCTTTCCCATCTTTCCATTGATTTGCCCTGGCTTAGCTTTGCTACCCAACCCCAGTGCCTCCAAGGTCATGCATCCTGAGTTCAGTACATTCTGATTTCAGTCTGGCTCTCACTTAGATGAATGTCTGCTGTGTGCCTTCCTCACCCCCAACCCCTTACTCAACTTGGTACTTCCTGGCATGAGGTCAAGCATGTCTGAGGCATCAAATACAAGTTTGTTGAACGTGAAAATAAATAAATGATCTGGTGATGAGACAGACTGTGTGTTGGCGTCACATAAGACAGAGAGGAAGAGTTTTATATAATTAAGTTCAGAAGGATGCCATGTAGTCAAGATGAAGAAAAATCTAAAAATATATCATTGGCTAAGGCAGAGAGGCTCTCTCCTTTGCAGTGAATGTCTCTGTAAACTTTAAGACACTACTTGAGAATACATATTTGTTATTTATAATTACAGTAAGATTAGTTAGGATATCTAGCAGAATATTTATAAAACATACACCAATCTGATGTTATTTCTGATATCCCTTTTTACCTCTTCATCTATTTTATGTATTCATTGACACAAGTTTTACATGCACTGATGTGTAAATGTAAAATACTGAAAAGAATTGGGAATCAAAATGTGAGTAATACCCTCATTTTCTCTAAGAAGCTGTTCTTAGTAATTAGTAAACTTCCCTCACGAGCCACCTAAAACTTTTACTTCGGCAAATACGTAAAATCAATATTCAGTGGATGACTTTTGCATCCGAGAAGGTTTAATATATATTAAATATAATTTTACAACTTGAACTTAGATAATAAAACACAAAGTAAATGAATAATAGCCTCTAATTTCTACAGAATATATCTGTGAAATCACTGTGATCTGATACATCATATTGGCTGCTGATTAACTTCTCCCACTTGGATATATAAAAATCACAAAGCTGAAATCCATCTCCCCAGTCTTCCTCTACATCATATAATTCATGCAAGCTAATGCTTACTAAACCTTATGCAAATACCTTGATGTATGTTTTAAACAATCATGGAGGTATTAAATATAATTACGCCTATCTTTAGAATATATATTTTATATATTAAATTGGGAAATTTATTAGAAACATTGAAAGTTAGAATGGAAATAAATTAACATTGGAAGGATAATGGTGTGTATTTGAACTGTGAACAATGACACTTTTCATACCAGAAAAATAAATTTATATTTATTTCAAGTTATTTTTCCTATCTGTGAAGTCATTGCTCCATGCCATTCTTCTCTCCTTTTTTCCACTGTGCCATATTGAAGCTGACATTTTGAAACTGGCATACACACAGACCATTTTTTAAAACTGCTATTTTAAATCTTGACATAATCAGAAAAAGAATTTCTCTGGTGCTTTACTTTCTGTTCTATAGCACATTAGTCAGTTTGGTGAAATGCACCTCTGAGTGTCAATTTGAAACTGAAGGGGAACAAGTGTTCAAAGGAATCCAGACTATTTTTTCCCTCTGTTCTTATCTCCACCAATACAGCTTTCTCTCTTTCTTGGCATGCTACTGCAATACCATGCTTTTCTGTCTTTGGTGTAACTAATTTTAATAAAATAAAATATGAATTTGTCACATTTTTAAGTTCATCAATATTTAAAATTCCTTATTAATTATTGGGAAGATAATTATTGTTGACTCTGATATTGTTTATTTGTAACTCCAGGCTTCCTCTATAGAACTTACCAATATTTTTTGTTATACATAATAAAATAACTTTTAAGAAATAAATGTAAGAACATATTCCTGTATACAATAAATGACTATTTTTACTTGTCTCTCTTACTGTTCTGATAAATAGATTATAGTTTATCCCCTAGTATATTTCTGAGAAAAATGCTGTTATAAATACATTTCCAAATATTCATTTGGAATTCATTTCAAATTACATCCACATATATAAATTATATCGCACTGGGACACTAGTAAGGTTTGATTTTATCTTTCATTTATGACTGTAATGTATATTAAACCTATTTACCTAGCCTTATCCATGTTGTTTACAGATAGAACAATGGAGTTTGAGAAAAGCATCTAACTTACAAATGCAGATGGCTTTAGCCAAGAAAACTCCCTTCACATTCTTATATAATGTGTGAACACACTACCCACACACACACAGATATAAATCCTTCAAGTCTCTTCCTCTTAACTCTCTATTAGCCCTGTTACTTGGATCATCTCAAGTAGAAATATTCATCCTCTATAATCAACAATGGTTATAGAGTATGATGACCACCAGAATCCTGAGTGCTGCAGTAATTTGAGGACCAAATGAGTAAGGTTTTTATAGGACTTAGTGTAGAAAATTATTAACTTTGCCAAAATTTAAAAATTTAGATTTTATGTATATTCCCCAACTATTGTAACACTTTTCAACATTGACTAGTTTCATGCAATACATTTTACCTTTCTTGAAAATATGTTCTGAAATTTCATCTGCTATCTATGCCTAAAATGACTCCTCACTCTATGCCCTTTTGAAGTAGAAAATATGTATTATGCTGGACTAAACTTAGGCAAGAATAGAATAATTTTTAGGTTGAGTGCACAGTAAAACATTTTTCAAAAATATGCAAAATCAGTGACACTATGTAATATTAACTAACCTTTCTAGCTTCAGGCATCAGGGATTCGGATGTTCAGTGTTTTCATGTTTACTTAAATGTGATCTACCTTTGAATGATTTGCTTGGATTAAGAATCCTACTTATTCAGGTATGCGTTGATGTAAGGAAAGAGGAATATACCTGAAATCAATCATCAGAGCCCTTCATAAAGGTGAAGATAAATGCAAGGTTTTCATTTATTTGAATGCTTTCTTTTGTCATTTTCAAAATAATGTGACATTTTCATTTCTAGCAATGCTGAACAGGAGATGTCTTGAGAAACAAAGAAACATAATACATGACACAAAAACATTGGGTAAAATAAAATAAGCGCATAAGGATAGATACAGAAACCAAAACTTACAAAACTGTACCAAGACTTACCAAAAACTTAAACCTGATGTGCAAGACAACTACTTAAGCTCAAACCCATTTAAGCAGCGTATTCAGACCCATACTTCTGGAATATTACAGGCAAACTGATCTAACTGCAAATACGACAGCCTCATGGATTCTACTTACTGTTCAAGCAACTCTCTTGGTTTGCAAACCGACCCATCCTGCCAAGACCACTCAATGACTGACTCTGGTGCCCCAAATTTTTAAAAGTACTTTGCCTTAATTTACTTTTTTCTGAGACACTCCTCAGTTCCCTTGTTATATATTCTCTGTTGCTTCACTAAGCAAGGCAAACTGTTTAAGTAAGGTGTGCTTCTGTTGGCAATTGTCTGATGGGCTCCTAAAGAATGAAAGGTTCTACTCAATTTGGCCAACATTCTCACAGTTATGGACTCAGGTAGTGACAGCCCTGATGGTTGACTTTTCTTTTTGTAATTCAAGGGCCCAACTTAAGCTCTGATTGCAGAGGCATCCACTTCAACAAAGTGGACCTCCAATAAACACTAAACACACTGCCAACCTCGGGACTAGATAAAGAGCCAGGACTACTGGGCATCACGACCCCTCCCCACCCCCGGGAATCTGCTTTGATTTAGAGATCCTGGTTGATTTAGACAACTGACCACTTGTTTCCTTTCCTTCTTCCCTTCTTTTTCTCTCTTCCTATACTTTACATATTAAATTTGCTACTAAAGACTAAGCCTGGGAAACCCTAGACCTGTGTTCTCAACCCCAATAAAAACAGAACCCCAGACCCAAGCTCACTCTTCCTCTCTCTACCTGTGACCTCACTGTGTGCCCCTCTCCAGTGCTTGTAAGTAATACATTTTCTTTTCCTTCAAAGTTTCCTAATGGCTGTTACTGACTGGCATCTTGAAATAATAATAAGAACCGCAAAGGTAAGTCCAGTGGTAACACTGGCTTGGAAAGGGAAGATGTCTGTGGGAAGTTCACCTGGGGCTCAGGCGAGAGCCCCCAGGCATTTCTAGCCAATAACATTACTCCTGATAGGCTGAGACCAGCACAAAACAACTCAGTAATAGGGTTTATATCTAGGAGTCTCAACCCATGCAAGGCTAACTTATCCATCACAGGCTCTATGCTGAATCAAAGTATGTAAAAAAGAAAACAAGGGTGAAACCATTAGCCACTGCAGTTGCTAATGGACAGTGTACTATGAGAGGAAGTTAGGATGAAAAGCAGGATAAAGCACTGTGTTTGGAAAAACAGACCCCTTAGATAATTAGAGATAGGTGAGAAAAAAAGAATTATGAGCCCAGATTCTTGTATCTTCCCATTCACAGAAAAGCACTAAACTCATTAACTTGAGATATGTTCTTTGCAATTGGCAAGTAATCTTTTACCAAGATGTATACTTAACTGCACGCACGCCCTAGCCAAATATTCACATACAAACTGGCTTCTCCCCTATCCTTCAGAGTAGTTCCCTTCGAGCTACTGAGAGGCTGTCTCCTGGGCTATAGTCCTCAGGAGGGTCCCTGAATAAAACAAACTCACAAACCTTATGTTGTGCGTTTTTCTTCAAGTTACAAAGACTTTGGCTATTTCATTCATATACTCAGGGTTGAGTTTATTTGCTTTAACCTAGGAATAAATTCCCCCATGTCTCTTTGGTTGTATAGTCAGAATGATACTTATTTTCTTTGCTGAATGTCTGCAGGAATATGGCTTTGCTACTAACTGCTTGTCTACTGCTACAATGGTGTATGTCTATTAAACTAAGTTCATAAGGCAGGTGACAGATAAAGAGAAAATATATTGAGCTCTGGAATTTATCTCAAGGAATACCAAGTTAAGTTCTCCTCATATTGGTATCATTCACATAAAGTACCTGAGGGATCTTTTCAAAAGCTTATAAAGATGTTTCTGCATCTTTACTGTATATGAATAACTGATATTGAAAGAGAACTACTCTGCACATACCCTACTTTCTGGGAAGATGCTTATTTCTGCACCAAGACATTCTCAAGTGATGTTTCACTTCTGACTATCAGTTGATTCTTTATGAATTCATTGCTGATAAACTTGCACCTCCGCCAGGTGGGCAGTGTAATATTCTCATTCTTGTGTTTATCTTTCCAAATGACATAACTTCAAACAAAATTATAAATGTCAGTTACCATTTGGGGAAAATCTTATAGTGAGAAAGACTTTTTATAAGAAATTCTCTCAGAAAATACTAATATTTTAACTATTTTAGTTCTTCTGAGGCATATATATATGAACACAAAATAGAATATCACTCAGCCATAAAAAAAGAATGAAATAATGTGATTTGCAGCAACATGGATGGATTTAGAGATTATCATACTAAGTGAAGTCAGAGAAAGACAAATACCATATGATATCACTTATATGTGGAGTCTAAATTATGACACAAATAAACCTATCTATGAGACAGAGACAGACACGCAGAAGTAGAAAATAGATTTGTGGTTGCCAAGTAGGTGGCAGGGAGGGATGGATTAGGAATTTGGGATTAGCAGATGCAAACTGTTATATATAGGATGGATAAACAGCAAGGTCCTACTGTACAACACAGGGAACTATATTCAATACTCTGTGATAAACCATAATGGAAAAGAATATGAAAAGAATGTCTATAACTGAATCACTGCTGTACAGCAGAAATTAACACAACATTGTAAATCATCTATACTTAAATTTTTAAAAACTCTGAAAACAAAGCAATGGTTTTGTCAAATGATATAAATCTCTTCATAATGACAGTCATTCTATTTTAAAAATACATACAAGTTAGAGCCAGGGGAGAGACCAGAGTAGCAGTTCACAAATTCACAAGCCAGTAATGAACCTAGATTTTAATTTCAGTGCAAGCAGCTGTCTGTTAGGTGTATAGACTTGGAAAATGCATTTAGATTTTATTGATAATAATAAATAACCCCAAGGTAACACATTGCCTGGGATATAGTAGGTACTTAATAAGGTCAGTTTGCTATTCTTTCTTTTTTTTTAAAGCATGTTAGGTACCATTTTTCTTAAGATATCCTCATATTGAATATTTTTTCTGTGCTCGCTTGTTCTGCGTATTCATACCTAACAATTCACAGTGTTTCCAAGTATTAGCTTTTACAGTGATTTCACCCTGAATATAATCATTCATCCTCTGAAAGCCTAAGATCCTCATGGACCCTTTAACATAACGTAATGCATGTCTTGTCTTGCTTTGTTCTCTCAAGACATGTTTTTCAATTCTTTGTTCTTATTCTCCCCAAATAAAATGTTCAGCACAAAATATGTAATCAACACATAAAATTGAATGATTTCTATTTTGTTTCAGTGGCTGTACCTCTACAAGGTAAGCAAGAAATGGCAATGATAATATACTCTCCTTGGATCTAATATTTGATAATTCAAAATATGATGATAATTTCTAACAAGAAAGTTATTACACTGAAAGAATAGCAACTGTGGTTCTTTTTATGAAATAGACTTTTACTAGATGTTCTATTGATGGTAATATATAAGCAAGGAAATAAATGTATCATTTTCTAACCATGGAAAATGGAACTTTATTTTCACTCTATGCTTCAAGACTAGAATGACGTTTTGAGACATTCAAAAGTCAGATACATTTGGTCACTGATGTTACTTTCAACCATCTATAAGGGTACCTTCTTCAAAATGTGTTCACTTTGGCCCCAATCAAAATATGCAAGATTTTTTTCTGAAAGGAATTTCATTTAATATCACCAGGCATAGACCATTCACATCATGAAGCACTTTGTAGAGACATTCAACAGAACGGACCGAGCTCAAACAGCTTTCAGAACTTTTGTCAGAAACTTTATACTGTGAATCCATTATACCACCATAGTCTCAAGCCCAGTCAGAAGCTCCTTCTTCCATCTAATCTTCCTTGACTTCCCAGTTCATTAAGAAACCATTTTGCCCCTGCCTGCCCCACACGGTTATGCTTAAGGTCTGTGTTTTCCACATCTATCTTGAAGAGAAGTCATTCCCATCCATGTGCTCCCATGTATTTTTTGGACCATCACTTATATAACTTTGTATATTTATATGTGCATGTTTATATGTGAAAGGATGTTTTAATTATTTTAGAGGGGAAGAGTTTTGAAGAATGATTCTTCTATTCTTACTAACATTGGAAGTCATTAATATACTTAAAATCCTGTTCATTTTATTATGAATGTTAAACCTAGAAGACACTTAAATATGAAATAATTTAAACATAAAAATCTCTAAATAATATTTGCACTGATAAAAAGTTTATTTATGTGTGTGCTTATATGTAAAATGACATACAAATGCAACAGTCTAAATCATACTCACATTCATAAAAGTTTAATTCCTTACAAGTGGAAATTAAATACAAATTTGTATATAGATTCATTGGATTTGAAGGCAAATTTAAGCATATAATCTGTCCTCAGATAGTATAAAATCGATTTTTTAAATTTAACAATTAAAAATAATCTTTGAGGTAGCATTCCAATGCCTAGTAACTCACCCTTCTTGTTGAAAAATTACTATAAACTATAAAATCTTGCATTATTCTCTGGAGTTTATTTTATAATCCACAATAATCTAGAACTTTTTTCAAGTGAAATGATACAAAATGATTATTTTATCTCATTTTATTTTCTTAGTTATCTAACTCTGAGTTATTCCTCTGTGTTTTTTTTTTTTTTTTTTTACCTCTACTTTAAAAGTAAAAAGGTTATCTGGGATTTTAATACTTATTTTTTCTCTACTGCAAGTTCTATTTATTTATATTAAGGTGAGATATTTAGGAAAGTCATCAAGATAAAAGCATTTTGATGAAACTCTAAGAGAGAAATAGGTTCTAAAAGAATATTGGAGAAACCACCCAAAAATGACATAATAATCTGATGAAAAAAGGAGGCAAAGGAAGAGGGAGAACTGAGACAGTAATTGTTAAAAGGAAGCGGAGTATGAAACACCTGCAGAAAGCTCCCACTGCAGCACTCTGGCTTTGGTCCTGCACCCACTCCCATAGCCTCCGTGTCTTATTCAGATGGTCTGCTAACGTGACAGCAGCCCCTAAGTGGTGAGAGAAGAGGCTGAACATTCAGAGTGCAAGAAAGGAGACAAAAGAAGCACCTGTGCTGGGAAGGGCAGCTAACTCAGTGGAGGCTGAGTCCAAAGGAAAATCCCCTCTGCTTCTCGGATCCAAATTGTACCAACAATTCAAATTGTTCAACAAGTACCAGGACACAATATGGAACTGAATACTCACATCATGCACTGAGCATTTTAAGTTATAAAGCATCAGGCATTGCAGGTGCAAGGAATGCATTGCATAACTATGGTTCCTGAAGATTTCTTCTTTTTAATACAAACTTTCCACTTAAGATTTACATATGAGCAAAATAATAGTTCCATTAATTAAATATGCTAACATTATTCTGTGGCACAAATAGCTGTTTGGCATTTTATAGATCTGCACTAGCAGTGAGTCGGGGGAACACTGTCACTACTCCATAAAATATAGTACCAAAGAAATTAGTGATTAAAATGTGCATGTATTATGGGACAGTATCTTTGTAGTAGTAACTGAATGAACAATATACTATTGGTTAAAATTCTTGTGCTATATTGCCTAATTTTGCAATCTATTCACAATTGTATATGTTACAAAAAATCTAGTCCCTACAGAAAATCTAGTTCTATGCTGATAGAAATGGGAAGTGGCTGAGTAGTAACTGAGCAGGGAGTTGCAGATGGCAATGAGCAACAGAGAAGAGTGCCCGAACTAGGTTCCTGGCTGCCAGCAGATTCTAGGGGCGTTTTGTTTTTGTATTGTTTTGTTTTATTTACTTTAGCAAGACAATTTTATATGCTGCTACTTGGCTGCAAGTAAACTCTCTAGAAAGATTCCAAGGGGAGCAAAACATCAATGGTAAATTATCTTGGGAAAAAATAAGTAATACCTACTAAAGTTTCTGAGTTTTTATAATTCTAAAAACAATGAATATATACAAAGAGTAAAAAAAAAAAATTAATGAAAGAAAAAACCATGAAATTATAGATTTCAACTAGTAACAAAATAAATATGCTGTGTTTTAAACATTAAAATACTTTTCAGATACAGCTTTAGAAAAAAAATGAGCTGTTGAGGAAACCAGGAAATCATATGCTAACCCAGAAGAAAATTAGCATGTCTATAATGCTGTGTATTTGGAGATTTTTTTGCTTTCACAATATTTACAATACAAAATATTTCCCTTGGGATCCTATAGGTTTAAAACGGAAACAAAGTACTCTCAACTGATATTTAAATCCTTTTCTTTCTCTGCCTCTATTACCCATACTCGCCCATAATTTTGTCCATAAAATTTCATAATCAAATACATAAAAGTGAATTGAATCTAAAAATGTGACAATCCAATAAAGTACAACCAAGACTCTTCAAAAGTAAATGTTACTTGCACCTGGAGGGGGTTTCAACTTCTGCAAAATAGCTCAAAGCATTGTTGTGTGTATTGTTGCTGGGGAAACAGGACCTGCCCCAAGGCTGCTCTTGCCTGTTTCTCCCAGGTCTAGCTCATCCCCTCCCTTCATTAATTAACAACTACTTGAATCTACCCACTGGAACTCAGGGAAGGTCATGGAGGCTGATTGAAGGCTGTTTTCCTATAATCAAAGAAATAGGGGGCACAGAAAGGCTTTGTGCCCAGGAGCCTCACAGGGCCCTGCTCGGTATCAATATAAACAAAATTAACTACTACAGTAATATGAAAATTATTATTCCTCATTAGTACATTTCTCACTGATTCTAAAATTTCTTACTTTTTTCTTGCTCCATTTCTTAACCACTCATTTATTCTTTTATTTAAATGGTAATTATACACATATATTGTAAATACATTTTAATACTCTCTGCTGTGGAAGCTGTAAATTAAATTACAGTTTCCAAACAACACCTAGACATAAGTAAAAATGGTGATATTTGAAGGTATTTGCCCTAATGAAGCAGTTCCTGCAACATTGCTCAAAAGAGGTAATTTTTACTCTTCTTTTTATTTTTAATATGAGATGCTCTATGCAAAAGAAAGAAAATGACTTCCTCTGACAGAGTCAGATATTTGAGATTGGAAGTAGCCCTCATTCTCTCACTTTAAAGAAAACAAATGACTTAAGCCAAGGACTTGACAATGGCAAGGTTACTGGGGGAACTTTCTCAAATTAAGGGTCTAGATAATGTAGACTCTATTCTGGACTATGCAAAGAAGACCATGTTAGGCTACACGTGAATGATAAAGGAAACATCTTTATCATATGAATAAAGTAGATAGAATCTTATGAGACCTCTAATACTAAGAAATCAGTAAACACCTTGATCTCTATGGTCATATAAAAATTTTTAAAAGTAGGGATCATACATTGAATTGTAATAGTATCATATAATTTTTCTGTATACTTCTTGGCATTTTCCTAATTTCTTTTCAAATCATTATGGGTTACTTTTTTCAAAAGAAAATCTAAATTATTTTTCGTAAAAGTTTTAGTTGCCTAAGGGTCATTTAAAATGAAAGTTACTAAAATAGCTTGAATATAAGAGTAAATTAAATGATGCAATATTTCAGTTATTTTTATACAGTGAAGGAAAGTCTCTAGTGAGAGTTAGCATTTTAGACTAATGTGATCTTCTAGCTTTAAGTTTGTATTTATTAACAAACAGTATGAAAATTCAATGACTCACCTGAATTCTGAAGCAAAGCATCCTGAACCAGCCAGAAATTTGACTGTAGCAAAGACAGAATCTGAAATTAAAAATTTAACAATTTTCTTTGTTTAACCATGATTCAACATTTTCTACTATGAATTAAGATGGTTCAATATTTCAATATCATTATATAATATCTATCTGTCTCTATTGTATACAAAGCTATTAATGATCTCAGTCTTGAAAGGGTAAGATAAATAAAGTTAAAGAATTTTTAAACACACTATCCTAACACCTATGAAAGGATGACATTCCTAGGTATTTATTTACATAGGAATTCTTCCTGGCTGTAAAACAAATAACAGGGATGCAGTGATTTTTTTAGTTAAGATTATAATAAGCTACCATGACTACTTATCATTGCCTGTTAGAGAAATATTCTGAAAAAAATATATTCAAGAATTATTATTATTATTTTTAGGAATGAAGTCTGATTTGCTAATTCATTTGGGCAATTTAAATGCTTCTCACAAAAGTTCTGCCAGTCATGTTTGAGTTTGGTGATAATTATGACATATATGGAGTACAGTTTGTTTGGGTTTTTAAAACTATCTGTTCTGTAATGAATTTATATACCCAATCCATAGTCTTTATCACACCCCTGCTGCAATGCAAATAGAAGTGATTTTTCTTTTTCCTCTTGAGAGCAAGGAAAGGAAAGAGAATGTTGAACAGGCTACAGCAGAAAGATAACCTAGCCTGAAAGAGTTAATCATTCCTTGTTTTACTTTAGCTGTCACTAATCTGTAGGTACTAGATATTTACTTCACAAAGCTAACTCCCTGATACTTTGTGTGAGTTACATTCTGCCTCTCACTCCATAACCTTATTTACAACTTGGAAGCTGCATTCTATACGACCATTGTAACAAAATCATTCCTATAGTTTGTTTTGCATTTCAGAAAGGAGGTCCCCCGGGGACAAACCATAGACAGAGAATCAACAAACTGCCAGGCAAATGGACAATCAACAAACTGCCAGACCCCAGTCACCTGATGCCAGCTACGACTGTTTTGAAATATCACAAAGGAAGAAAGAATAATGCAAAGGAAAAAGGATGCAAGACCTCCATCAAGTTGATCCTTATCACAGACCCCAGACTGAGAGCCCCACATATAAAATGTTCCCTGACTCCCAAGAAAGAGGGGGCACAGTTCTTGAGGTGCTAGCCTGCTGTGTCTTCCCTTTGCCTGGCAAAGAAAAATAAAGCCATCTCTTCCTCCAAAATCTCTGTCTCCATAGTTCTATTAGGTCTTGGTGCACAGAGGAGCCATTATTACTGCAACACCCTCCCTTAATACAGTGTGTTTAATCCAATATCAGTGTATACATTGCACTTCCCTCATCCCCAAACTGTTTCAAATTTCTTTGAGCTTGACAGCAGGTTATATTTATCATTTAATTTCACTTGCACCATCTATCAACCACAGGAACTGACATAGAAGTCACCTCTTCCTACTAGTGTGTTGGTCTGCCTGGAAAATGACCTTCAATTAACTCTTCAATTAGTTCTTTCAAGAAAGCACTCAACAATGTCCTGAGGATGTCACCAATTACTTGTGCCTTGTGTGCAGGTGACTGGAGACTCCAGAGCAATCTGGGTGACCATGAGAGCATAAAAATCCTTCTGAGGCCATGTATATCTCAAGTAAATAAGTTATATTAAAAACAAAGTTAATACTCAAAAATTGTCACTCAAATTATCTCACTACAATTTAATATTATCTATGTGTATTCTGATATAAGTGATACAGTTGAGATGTAATCTGTCCTCCAATTTTACAACCATTACAACAAGCTCCTGGGCTGGTCTGAAGTCTTGTAACAATACAAAAATTGAACCAGACAAACTTAGACAAGGAAAACTTAATTTAAGACTACTGTAATAGGGGACAGTTGTCAGAACTGAGTCTGAACTCAACTCCCACAGAAATAAAAAGCAAAACATCCTATAAGATGGATAAACAACAAGGTCCTACTATACACAGCACAGGGAAGTATACTCAATACCCTATGATAAACCATAATGGAAAAGAGTATTAAAAAAAAAGTCTATATGTGTATAACTGAGTCACTTTACTGTACAGCAGAGATTGGCACAACATTGTAAATCAACTATACTTCAATAAAAAATAAATTACATTTTTTAAAAAAGCAAATCATGATAGGGTTTTAAGAGCTGGGATGAAGATGAGACCTCTCTCCCTCTGTGTTTGCTAATTAGCTTTACTCTGGGAAAAAAAAAAATCAATGTTCTCTTAACTTCAGGATTAGAGGTAATTTTGCAGCTTGGAGGAAGGCATCCCTGTCTAGAGACATTAGGCTTCTACCCTCCCACAGGAAACAGAGGTGCTATTTTTTGATGATTACATTTCAAAGCGATGACTCCCAAGTCCTTGAGAAAGACATTCCTGGGTTGTAAAATAGACAAGAAGCTTTTAAAAAGATTTACACTTAAAAGATGCAGAGAAAGGATTTACAATGACAAGTTTTCTAAAGTAAATGCTCCATGAAAAGGGAGGTCAGGGGTCTAGACTCAGGGAAGAAGCCCTTCTAAAATTAAGTCAAGCTGTGGAGAATGTTAAGGTCCTCCTGTGCAGTCACTTGTTCTAATTATTTTTTTATGGTAAACCAATCTATGCAGGCAAAAGTTTGCATATGTTTTCCTGTTATTTTGTGGTTGATTTAAAAAAATTAACTCTTTAATGCCTCAGGAATTAGCTTAGATTTAATGCGCGGAAGTATCATTTTCTCATTCAAGTATTACTTGTATCATACACTACATTTTTATGTAATTTAGACTGTCTACAGTTTTTATATTTTCTTAATATGTATGCCCATTTCTGCACCTGTAAGAAATATTTTTGTAATATTTTAAGACAAATTCTTCTGTAGTATATTATTGACCAAAAAAATATGCACAACCTAAAAGTTTAGAATTATGTTTTAATCGCTGCATGACTAAGGACTATAGCCCGGGATACCACCTCTCAGATACCTCTGAGTAACTGCTCTTTAGAGCTAAGGGAGAAACCAGGACGTATAGGAGTTTTTGCTGAAAATATAACATGGCATTGAACATCAAAAAATTACTGCTAATCACAAAAATCAGACTCCTCAAGTTAATGATTTTAGTGCTTGCTATGTATGGGAAGATGAAAGAGTCTGGGCTCACTGAAATTATTTCTTTGATGTGCATTTAACTATTTAGGGCCAGTATCCTGTTCTTCTCCATCCTGAATTTCCTTCAGGGCACACCATTGGGGGCAGCTGCAGTGGCTGGTGGCTTGCTGGCTGCAACATTCTTTGTTTACTGAAATGGCAAGTGATATTTTTTTGTCTGCAATATTCTTTCTATATTCCAGATATTTCTAGACTGTTATTATATATTTCCCATACACATAAATATTGGAATAATCCTAAAAACTTTTTATCACCTTCATATGTAAAGCTTACTCATTATTTTATTCAAATTATATTAATTGTATAAGTGTATTAAGGAAGAATTTAAGGAATATGTTTGAGATACATATTTTCTTTTTTTTTAAATAAATTTATTTATTTATTTATTATTGGCTGTGTTGGGTCTTTTTTTGCTGTGTGCGGGCTTTCTTTTTAGTTGTGGTGAGTGGGGGCTACTCTTTGTTGCGGTGCGTGGGCTCCTCATTGCCGTTGCTTCTCTTGTTGCGGAGCACGGGCTCTAGGCACATGGGCTTCAGTAGTTGCAGCACGTGGGCTCAATAGCTATGGCTCACGGGCTCTAAAGCACAGGCTTAACAGTTGTGGCGCACGGGCTTAGTTGCTCCACGGCATGTGGGATCTTCCTGGAGCAGGGATGGAACCCATGTCCCCTGCATTGGCAGGTGGATTCTCAATCACTGCACCACCTAGTAAGTCCCCATATTTTCTTAAAATAGTTAAGATATGTAGGTCTCCTTTATAGTCTTTGTAGAGTGTTACATAGTTATTCATATAGATTTTCACAAATTATATATATTTACACGTTAAAATATGTTTTTTTTTTGTCTTGTTTTTTGGATGCATTTATATCATACAACTTATACTATTTGGTTATTTGGTCATTATGTATATAATCCTAATTTAATAATAGGTATTGATAATTCACCAAAGGTTAGTTTATCTTACTTCTGTGGAAAGTAAACAAAAGAAGAATATGACAAGCTCCAGCCAAAACATCCATAAATTATAAAAGCGATTTAGAATAAACACAAAAAACATCATTCAAACTGTCAGCCAAACAGCTGCTGCACTAATTAGGAAAGGAGAATTTGATGTACATCTATATTCCTTTTTCTGATCATAACTCATTAGATTTCAATTGCTGACACCAAAAGCTAGTTCTATAAACTATGATGGATGTAGTTAAAAAATAAAATACTAACATATAGTTGCCTATAAATAAAATGAAAGTGTTGTACAGAGTTTTATTTATAAGCAGTAAAATGTGACATTTGTCTTTTGATGGGCTTTGTAAAATGCAGTTTAGTCCATTTGAAGCTACTTAATTATGTAATAATTATTTTAATATTAGAAGTAATTATTCAGATGTTACATGTATTCGGTTAATTAGGTTTCCATTTGCTAATGCAGCATTATTATGCTTCTTTCATCAGAATTGGAAACACAGTTCATCTCTTTTGTAATTTTAGAAAATGACAAAAGTAATCACACTCCAATTTCAGAACATTAAATGAGACATTACTGTGGTTCATTGGACAAGATTTCATGAAACAACGACCATGGTTCCAACAATCCCAGGTATGTGTCTTTGAACAAAATGCTGTGCCCTA
The DNA here is from genome assembly GCF_030028045.1 of Hippopotamus amphibius kiboko. Taxonomy (NCBI): domain Eukaryota; kingdom Metazoa; phylum Chordata; class Mammalia; order Artiodactyla; family Hippopotamidae; genus Hippopotamus; species Hippopotamus amphibius. The sequence goes on along the minus strand of NC_080188.1, from coordinate 192,175,592 downwards.
GTGTCATTTCCTCCAACAGAGTATTTTAAAGTCACCCAAATCTCTTCAGCTCTGTTATGCTTCTGTTCTGTTGAATACAGTTTACAAATAACATTTATGGGTGGTGAACAAGGAGATTTCCCAGAAACATCATTCAAGATATGATTAAGTGTTCATGTGATAGGCTTAATATAAAAAAATACCATATCCTGGTGGCTTAAGCAACATACATTTATTTCTCACAGTTCCATGGGCTGAGAAGTTGAAATCAGGGTACCAGCATGATTGGGTTCTGATGAGAGCTCTCTTCCTGGCCTTCAGATGGATTCTTTCTTGCTGTATCCTCACGTGGTAGAGAGGGAAGCTCTGGTGTCTTTTCTACTCTGACCCCATCATGGGGATTTTGCTTATGTGACCACATCTAGCCCTAATTACTTCCCAAGGGCCCATCTCCTAATACCATGTTTTAGGGATGAGGGCTTCAACATATGAACTGGGGTGTGGTCACACATATGGAAGCAATACCTTCCATAACATATTCTACGTATTTTCTCTACATTTCCACCATATTTTGTCCTCCCACAAATACCACATGGTCAGTATTTTACATCCCCTAACCTCTACCCAGATCAAAGTAGAAAAAGGTAATAAAATGTAATAAAGTCTCCATGTAATTAAAGTTCAATGAAATGAAGATTCAATGCTCACCAAAGTGAAATACAGAAAAATTTCCTCAGGAACTGGAAGAGTTTAATTTTTTGCTTTTATTTTGTTGTTTATGGTTATTTTTGTTTTATTACTTTTTCCTTCTACTCAAAAACTACTCAGCTCAAGACTAAGTGTGACTAGAATTAGGTGAAGCTGAAGGAGAATTCCTGGAAAGTAAAAAGTGAAGAGACTGGCGGCTTTGCAGAGAAATATGGAAGACCTTCAGTCTCCAAGATTAAAAAAAATAAAATGTACATGACTTGGCACCTAAGTGTCCTCCTGTGTAGTTACCTTATCACCCCATTGCCTGTTAACACCTACTACTCTCATTTATAGGAGTCAAGCTGTCTCCTCTTCTGTTTAATCAGTGGGGATTGAAACAAAATCCTCTTAGAGGTTGAACTGTGATTGTCTGAATATCCCCAGAATTCATGTTGAAGTCCAAGTATCTCAAAATGTGTCCTTCTTTGGAAATAGGGTCACGCAGATATAATTAGTTAAGATGAGGTCCTCGTGGATTTGAATACCCCCCTAATCCAAAATAACGGGGAAAAGGAGAAATTTGGCAAAGAAACACACAGGGAGAATATCACATGAAGATAAAGGCAGAAATCACGGTGATGGACCAAAAGTCAAGGAATGCCAGCAAATGCCAGTAAACACCAGAAGCTAGGAGAGGCAAGGAGCAGACTCTTCCTCACAGCTTCCAGAAGGAACCAACATTTTTAACATCTTGATCTCTAATGTCCAGTCTCCAAAACTGTGAGACAATAAATTTTTCTTGTTGAAACCACCCAGTTTTTGGTACTTTCTAATGGGAGCCCCAGTAAATTAATACAAACACTATATTAAAGAATGTTTAAGCAACTAGGAAATGAATTCACTTGTGGGATACTCAGACTTTGTCAGGCCTGTTGCAAAACCAAATCCATAGTATTTATATCATGTAATGAAAATATTTTAACAATGGGCTGACACTTGGTTGATAACATCTTTACTTCTATGGTTTAAAACAATCAAGGAGTTAGGGAAAATAGTCCCAATTCCAAGCTTGATCAGCAAGAATGAAAACAAATAATGATGAATACCTAACTGCATTCTTTCTAACACTTTCTCTGCCCATAACTGATTATGTTGGTCACTTAAGATAAACTACAATAGTTAGCTCAATAGTGACCAAAACATTTTTATTCTGTAGTGAGAAGTGATATCTTTGGGAATATTTTATACTCACATGTTATATTTTTTATTTTGCTCATGAAAACATTATTCTATTATGCTACAGTGATCTACAAGTAAATAACTCATAATACTATGGTTTTTAACCAAGATTTAAAGACTACTCTTGTGCTGAAACTTTCCCTAAAGATTTTTAAAGGAATACAACAGACCTTAGAAAGTTTGAGATTACCTATAAATTAAAAGCTGCTTGCCTTGTCAAATCTGTGGTTAGAAATATGACTTGGGTTTAACTTGCTGCAGTTCAAATGAAGTTGAAAATTAGTAGCCAATATAAGTATTTTTAAGTCAATTTAAAATAGAAAGCTGGAAGGATTAATTTTCACTTAAAACATAATAGTGTATCACATAGTCTCTGGTAGTTTTTAGAATCTTGACCTTTTGACTTCATGAGCTTCCTATTTGACATTGTGTTTTAAGATTTTATGACACTTTTGAAGACTGTTTTTATGACAGCCTTCTGAGTTGCTTTAAAGCAACAGTGTTAACACAAAAATATCTGCTTGTCAAGGGCAATTTAGGTTAGAAGAATATTTATGAAAATAAATTTGGAAACACACAATCACCCTAAATCAGTTAGTATTTTTTTTTTTTTGCTTCAGCATTATATAATCTTCTTTCTAGTGACTTCAAAGTGTTAAGCTAGCTTTCAAAAGAGATTGACTTAGCCACTGTCTATGTTCTCAATTCCCAAAAATGACATATAAAGTACAAATGAGCTGGATCTTTTTACTTTTATTATTGACATAATAGAAACTATATCCTGAAATACTGTAGCAATTTTCATTGTTTTTAAAACTATAAAAAAAGGAAATTAAGAATACTTATAACTTCCCCAAATTTAGATCTTGGCTTCATATGAATAAAGCCTAGTTCCTGATGAATCTCTATAGAACTGAATAACAACAACAGTGACAAAAACAAAAATAGAGTTGGGGATTTAAATTGGTAAAGAAGAACCAAGGAAAATCAAGAAGAAACAAAGTCAATTCAATAGACTGGTTAGATTTCAGGCTGGTATTGGTATGACTTAGGACATCATCTATTGACCTGATTAATTTGGATAATTACTTCGACTACAAAAGGTATCACTTTTGCCTTTATTCTCTGTGGAATTCATTCTCAAAATCATATATACTGTTGAAGGAAATAACATATAATTCCTATCTGCAGGATCTTTTAGTAATGATTAAATGTTTGTTTTATTCTGACAGGTTATTCCCCCACCCTAAAATGTGGGACTATAACTATTACTTAGTTGGAGAGAAGAACAAATTTAAACAGGAAAACACTGTATTTTTATTCTACATTTTGGAACAAAATACTCCAACACTTAGGAGGCCAAAACACCCAACATCTTTTAGCTCGGTTTCTGTGGCACAGGATACCAGTCACAGTTTAGCACATGTCTCTGGCTCAAGGTTCCTCATGAGCTTGCAGACCAGCTGTCAACAATAATTGTGATCTTGTCTGAAGACTTAGCTGAGAATGAGATTCTGCATCCCAGCTGCCATGTGGTTATTGGCAGGACATGGTTTCTCATTATGTGAGCACTTCCTTGAGCTTTCCTAATGACATGGCAAATGGCTTCCCCAGGACAATGCAAGGCAAAGAAGAGACAACACCAAAGACCACTTCGTTGGCCACCAACTTTTATAACTTAATTTTAGTGTGACATCTCATAATTTCTGCCATAGTTTATTTGTTAGAGGTGAATCGCTAAGTCCGGCCTAGACTAAGGGCAGAAGGGACTAACAACTGTGCCAGAAGGCAGGGATAAGTGGAGGCAACTTTAGTGTCTAACATGACCAACAGAGTCCATGTACATGTCCAATAAGTACTTCAGCAAAATAAAGGATACAGATGTATTCTAAAAGTAAAATGTAATGTTTTTTACCAATGAAAAGTAATGCATGCACACACATACACAAATATAGCATTATAAATGCATCAAAATATCTTACATTTTATAATATTTTATGCATATTAAATTAGATAATATATCAAATGTTAGAACAACTAAAATTGGGAACACAGTACAGGAAAAGAAGACTGCTGCTCTGGGATCTGGAGATAGCAAGGCAGTGCAGTAATTTGCATAAAACTCAAGGCATGCTATGGAATTCATTTAGGACAGACTTAGGTACTAATGGGTTGCAAGAATTAGTGACGACAACAACAACAATAATTAGAGGTGGAATTTGCTTTTTACCTTCAAGATGAAACCCCACAAAAGTAGGAATTCAGCTTGAAGAAGCAGAGAGAGAGATTTTCTGGGATTCCAATTATCTTGTGTTATGAGATAACTATTTTCAGAATTAAATGCTATTTCCTGAATTCCTCTAGCTAGATCTATCATTATTTCAAATATATTTACACAAGATGCTGTAAAATTAAAGGGTACATCTGACTCTTAGGAGAATATCTATCAAAATTAATTGCTATAATTTTCATATTTACATCTGACAAGAGGAATTCTCCTTATTAGAGATTAAAAGTGTTGAAATTAAAATAGACAGAACAAAGTCATTCAAGCATCCATGCATGGAAAAAGGATTACTGAAGAATTTAAAAAGTGGAATCCTTCATATTTCACCTCTAAATATTAAACACTAGAATAGAATTGTACAGAACAGTGGAGAAAAAGACTTGTGATCCATGCTTTTAAACTCAGCCATACACTATCCATATGTAAAACAACAGAGATATAGGACTGTAGATGCAATAACCAAGGAAACATCACATCCATGTATATTTCCCAAGTTGAAAATAATTAAAGAACAATTAAAGATTTAATCCAACCATTTATAAATACAAGCAACAGTAAAGAGTTCTATAATGGAAAACTGTGGTATAAAAGGACATACGTTGAAAAGAAGTATAAATATTGTAGTCTATATGAACACGTTATTAATGTGGAGATAAAACAAAAAGAAGAGCCATAAACAATTTGTAAGCAAACATATGTAAAACCAAAAGAAAGATTTTAATACTAAAAATCTGATTATGAAGTCTACATATTGCCAATAAATAAAAGACTTTTTGGAAGGATATAGGATATTAAAGTATATATGTTGTGAAAATACATGAGTGATTACAAAGATATTTTCTTTGCAATTAAAAATTATGTAAATATAGGTGCAGTAACTTAAATTGTAAATATAAAAAATATGGTGAATAATTCCCAAATTATTAGATTAAAAATTGTCAATCATTGAGTATATGCTATAAAAGAAAAAAAGCAAATAAGAAATCATAGAAATGTACAAAACAAAAACTGTGATGTACAAATTATATATACATTCTTTGCCAACAAATTAAAATGGATTTGTATTTTCTATTAAAAGAAAATTTAATTTAAAAATTAAATAAATCTCTATGGTTTCAATAATGAAATTATCTGTAATATAATGATCTAGAATAGATAAAGGCAACAATAATACAGAAAATATTCAATTCTGCCTATAGCAGCCCACTCACTGATAAAAAATAGAAAAACTTAAAAAAAATAGAACACAATGTTTTTGCCTGAAGCAAAAAACATTCAGATGAGGAAAATATTTGGTTTCACTCTATCAAAGTATTTACTAATTTTGAGATGACTGAAGTGAGTGTAAGAAGTTAAGCAAAGTTTATTTCATCTCTACAGGTATATGTGGACTTCAAAATGAATTTAAGGACCCACCAAAGAACAGGAACCTGGTAAACACTGCAGGCTTCTTGATTAGACCTTAAATGGCTATGTACTGGAATATGATTAAAAGCAAAACAGAGCAACTTACGCTAAAAGTAAAAAGTTTTGAAAAAACTCATTCTGATATTTGATTAAAATATATCTGTCTCTACCCTGTTTGCCAAAAGAAGAAAATATGGGGACTTCCCTGGTAGTCCAGTGGTCAAGACTCTGCACTGCCACTGCAGGACATACAGGATTGATCCCTGGTTGGGGAACTAAGGTCCCACATGCTGTGGATCCTGCAGTGTGGCCAAATACATACATACATACACACCTATATACATACATAAATAAATAAAAATAAAAGAATAAGAAGAAAATATGACCTGGAGGGAGAGAATCTCATCTGATTAAAGTAATCACTAAAGATTTTAGGTATCATATCAATCATGTTTCATCCTGCATACCTAATCAAAAATAATCAGACATTTAAAAAGCATGAATTGATCAAAAATGGAAAAACAGACAATACAAACTCATGTGGAATTTATCTAAGTTATACTTAGTGTTTAAAACAATTGTGATTAAATTGTGCAGGAAAATAAAGAATATAATTGAGAGAGCATGAGAAGAAACCTGGCAGTCATAAGAACCAAACATAATAACTAAGGTTAAAAACCCAATAGATTCAGATAACATCAGGTTAGACATAGCTAATGAGAAATTTAACAAACCGGAAAACAGATGAGAAAAACAAACAAACAAAACAAATAGAAAAACAAAACAAAACCCCTAGATAGTCAAGTACAAACTTAAAACAAAATTGAAAATAGAGGGGAAAAAAAGCATTAGGTCTGTGTGGATACGGTGATTCACAATTAGGTGTGTTGTTAGAGTTTTCAAAGTATAGGAGAAAGAGAATAAGATAGAAACCATAGTAGGAGAAAACAAAAATAAATACCAGAAAATTGTCCAGAACTGATGCAATAGTGTAGCACTTCTTAAAATCAAAAGTTCAAGTTAGTAGAGAAAAAAAAAATATTGAAAAGAGAATTATACTTGTACATATGTATTAATTGAAAATAATGCAACATTGAGAAATAAATAGAATAAGAAATAGAAGAGAAATAGAAATGAGAAATAAAGATAAATACTAGAAGTATAGCAAACAGAAAACACAAAAATAGGAATGTGAAATTGATACATACTTATGTTTATATTGAATACTGACTACAAATAGACTAAATAATCGAGTTAAAAAGACAATGATTTATCTCACATATATATGGAATCTAAAAAAATAAAAACAAAAAACTCATAGGAAGAGAGAACAGACTGGTGGTTGCCAGAGGTGTGGGAGAGTGGAAGGGTGCATGTGAAATGGGTGAAGATAATTAAAAGGTACAAACTTCTAGTTATAAAATAAGTCTTGGGGATATAATGTACAGCATGGTGACTATGGTTAATAATACTTTACTACACATTTGAAAGTTACTAAGAGAGTAGATTTTAAAAATTCTCATCACAAGAAAAAAATTCTATGTGGTGATGGATGTTAACTAGACTTACTGTGGTGATCATTTTGCAATATATATTCAAATTTTGCAAATACTGAATCATGTTATACAGCTGAAACATAATAATATATGCCAATTAAAATTTCATGAAAAAAGAATAGGAAGAGATACCCAGAGACGTCTTCCTCACGCACATATAGAGGAAAGGACATGTGAGGACACAGTGAGAAGGATGACCTACAAATCAGGAGAAGTCTCACCAGATATCAACCCTGCTGGCACTATGATCTTGGACTCCCAGTTTCCTTCCTTCTCCAGAACTTTGAGAAAATAAATGTCTGTTGTTTGAGCCATGCAAACTGTGTTATCTTTTTACAGCAGCCTGAGCTAACGAATACAGTGTCTAAGAAGAGATGTCAAATTGGCAGTTGGACATAAGGGGCTGAAGTTCAGGGAAAGGATTAGGCTAGAGATGTAAATTTAGACAACATCATCAGAGAGATGGCATTTAAAGTCATGAGACTAGATGAGATTGCCACTGGAGGTTGTGTGACAGAGATGAGAACATGACAAAGGACCAGACCCTATGACCTCTCTATGTTTAGAGGTTGATGAGATGAGGAGGAATCAGTGAAAAAGACTGAGAAGTTTCCAGTGAGACAGGAGGAAAATCAGGACAGTAAAGTGTTCTGGAAGCTGAATAAAGAAAGGGTTTTAAGGAGGAGAGAGTGACCATCAATGCCCAGTGCTGCTGATGGGTTTAATAAATTGAGAACTGAGAACCAACCATTGGATTTAGCAACATGGAGGTTGCTGCTGACCTAGACAAGAGGATTTGATTTAGCTGTGGGTCCCCTGAAGATAAAAGCAAAAGGGAAACCCAATGGATTCTATAAGTATCATTATCTTTCAGAAAGAAATCTACCAATTTTCAAGACACACCAACTTTTTCCTGGAGAATTTGCTTATGACTTCTTACAAAAGGGAAATTGGGTAATTAAAAAAAAAAGACAAAGTTTGTTAGATTGGATATAAAAATAAATTAAAACTATATGTTGCTTGTAGAGTAAGTATTTTCAATATGAGAATACAGAAAGGCTGAAACTAAATGAATAGAAGATATACCATATAAACACAAAACACAAGAAAGCTGTTACAGCTATAATACTGTGAGACAGTATCAACATTATGGCAAGGACATCACTAGCAGTAAAGAAAAATATTTTATAATAATAAAAAGGTCAATCCACTAGGAAGATAAAGCACCTCTAAATTTGATGCACCCTATACCATAGTGTTAAATTTATATAAAACAATAATTGAAAAAGGGAGAAATTGATACATATTCATAAAGGATTATATTAAAAATCATCTATCATACTGTTGGTGGGAATGTAAATTGGTGCAGCTACTGTGGAAAACATTATGGAGGTTTACCAAAAAGCTCAAAATATGAAGGTGAGTCAAAAATTATTTGCACTCTGGTTGTAGTTTTAATATAACTGGAGTGCAGAAAATTTTTTACTCACCCTCATAGAACTACCATTTGATTCAGCAATTCCACTCCTGGGCATATAATCTGAAAAAAAACAAAAATAAAAACAAAAAACCCACTAATTTGAAAAGATACATGCACCCCATTGTTTGTAGCAGCATTATTTATAATTGCCAAGGCATGGAAGCAACCTAAAGGTTCATCAACAGATGAATGGATAAAGAACATGTGGTATATATACACAATGGAATATTACTCAGCCATAAAGAAAGAAATTTTGCCATTTGCACCTAAAAGCATCATCTTAAAGGGCATTATGCTAAATGAAATAAAGTAGACAGAGAAAGACAAGTACTATAAGATATCACTTATATGTGGAATATAAAAAATACAACAAACTAATGAATAAAACAATAAAGAAGGAGACTCACAGATAAAGAGAACTAGTGGTTACCAGCTGGGAAAGGAAAGGGGGAGGGGCAACATATGGGTAGGTGGAAGAAAGTCTTATTATGGGATTATATGAAATCATCTGTTTGAAACTTGAAAACTGTAAAGCACTATAGAATTTAAATCTTTCATTCAATTACAAAAATAAAAAAATTTAAAAAATCATCTATTACAGTAACTCAAAGAACAAGTAGAAAAATAACAGAAAGGTCAAAGAAAATTAGGAACACTTTCAAAAATTTCTTCAAAAATACATATAAAGAACACTATTCCAAACAATCAAAGACTGAAAAAGATATTTATATCCTTAGGCACTACTTGCTATAAATTAACCAAATTATCTGGCTAAGTAAAAATTTCAATAAATTTTAAAGAACTTAGATCACATGGAGTAAGCATTCTAAGCAGAATGAAATCAAACTAGAAATTAATTTTAAAAGAAATCAAAAGCTTTACAGACAAGCAACAGCTAAGATAATTCAGCACCACCAAACCAGCCCTACAACAAATGCCAAAGGAACATCTCTAAGCAGGAAACATAAAAGAAGAAAAGGACCTACAAAAATATAAAGAAAACAATTAAAAAATGGTAATAGGAACATACATATCAATAATTACTTTGAATGTAAATGGACTAAATGCAACAACCAAAAGACACAGACTGGCTGAATGAATACAAAAACAAGACCCATATACATGCCATCTACAAGAGACTCACTTCAGACCTAGGGACACAAACAGACTGAAAGTGAGGGAATGGAAAAAGATATTCCATGCAAATGGAAATCAAAAGAAAGCTGGAGTAGCAATACTCATATCAGATAAAATAGACTTTAAAATAAAAAATGTTACAAGAGACAAGAAAGGACAATACCTAAAGATCAAGGGATCAATCCAAAAAGAAGAGATAACTATTATAAATATATATGCACCCAATACAGGAGGACCTCAATATGTAAAGCAATGCTAACAACTATGAAAGAGGAAATTGACAGCAACATAATCATAGTGGGGGACTTTAACACCCCACTTACACCAATGGACAGATCATCCACACAGAAAGTTAATAAGGAAACACAAGCTTTAAATGACACAATAAATCAGCTTGATTTAATAAATATCTCTAGGACATTACATCCAAAAACAGCAGATTACACGTGCACATGGAACATTCTCCAGGATAGATCACATATGGGGTCACAAAAAAGGCCTTGGTAAATTCAAGACAATTGAAATCATATCAAGCATCTTTTCTGACCAAAACACTATGAGATTAGAAATCAATTACTGAAAAAAAACTGTAAAAAAACACAAACACATGGAGGTTAAACAATATGCTACTAAATAACCAAGATATCACTAAGAAATCAAAGAAGAAATCAAAAAATACCTAGAGACAAATGACAATGAAAACACAATGATCCAAAACCTATGGGATGCAGCAAAGGCAGTTCTAAGAGGGAAGTTTATAGCAATACAATCCTACCTCAAGAAACAAGAAAAATCCCAAATAAACAATCTAACCTTACACCTAAAGAAACTAGAGAAAGAAGAGCAAACAAAACCCAAAGTAAGTAGATGGAGGGAAATCATAAAGATCAGAGCAGAAATAAATGAAATAGAAAAAAAGAAAACAATATCAAAAATCAATAAAACTAAAAGCTGGTTCTTTGAGAAGATAAATAAAATTGATAAACCTCTAGCAAGACTCAAAAAGAAAAAGAGGGAGAGGACTCAAATCAATAAAATTAGAAAGGAAACAGGAGAAGTTACAACAGACACTGCAGACATAAAAATCACCATAAGAGACTACTACAAGCAACTATATGCCAATGAAATGGAAAACCTGGATGAAATGGACAGATTCTTAGAAAGGTATAACCTTCCAAGACTGAATCAGGAACACATAGAAAATATGAACAGACCAATCACAAGGAATGAAATTGAAACTGTGATTAAAAATCTCCCAACAAACAAAAGTCCAGGACCAGATGGATTCACAGGTGAATTTTATCAAACATTTAGAGAAGAGCTAACACGCATGCTTCTCAAACTCTTCCAAAAAATTGCAGAGGAATGAACACTCCCAAACTCATTTTATGAGGCTACCATCACCCTGATACCAAAACCAGACAGATACTCCAAAGAAAGAAAATTACAGACCAATATAACTGATGAATTTAGATGCAAAAATCCTCAACAAAATACTAGCCAGCAGAACCCAACAATACATTAAAAGGATCATACACCAGGATCAAATGGGGTTTATCCCTGGAATACAAGGATTCTACAATATACTCAAATCAATCAATGTGATACACCATATTAATAAATTGAAGGATAAAAACCACATGATCATCTCAATAGATGCAGAAAAAGCTTTTGGCAAAATTCAACACCCATTTATGATAAAAACCCTCCAGAAGGTGGGCATAGAGGGAACCTACCTCAACATAATAAGGGCCATATATGACAAACCCACAGCAAACATCATTCTCAATGGTGAAAAGCTGAAAGAATTCCCTCTAAGATCAGGAACAAGACGAGGATGTCCACTCTTGCCACTACTATTCAACATAGTTTTGGAAGTCCTCGCCACAGCAATCAGAGAAGAAAAAGAAATAAAAGGAATCCAAGTTGGAAAAGAAGAAGTAAAACGGCCACTGTTTGCAGATGACATGATAATTATATATAGAATATCCTAAAGATGCCACCAGAAAACTACTTGAGCTAATCAATGAATTTGGTAAAGTTGAAGGATACAAAATTAACACACAGAAATCTCTTGCATTTCTATACACTAACAATGACAGATCAGAAATAGAAATGAAGAAAACAATCCCAATCACCATTGCAATGAAAAGAATAAAATACCTAGGAATCAGCCTAAACAAGGAGGTAAAAGACCTGTACTCAGAAAACTATAAGACACTAATGAAATAAATCAAAGATGACACAAACAGATGGAGGGACTTACCATGTCCTTGGATTGGAAGACTCAACATTGTGAAAAAGACTATACTACTCAAAGCAATTTACAGATTCAATGCAATCCTTATCAAAATACTGATGGCATTTTTCACAGAACTAGAACAAGAAATTTTATGATTTGTATGGAAATGCAAAAGGCCCTAAATAGCCAAAGCAATCTTGAGAAGGAAAGATGGAGTTGGTGGGATCAGGCTTCCTGACTTCAGGCTATACTGCAAGGCTACAGTGATCAAGACAGTATGGTACTGGCACAAAAAGAGAAATATAGATCAATGGAACAGGATAGAAATCCCAGAGATAAATTATGGTCAGCTAATCTACAACAAAGGAGCCAAGGATATATAATAGAGAAAAGGCAGCCTCTTCAATAAGTGGTGCTGGGAAAACTGCACAGCTACATGTAAAAGAATGAGATTAGAACACTCCCTAACACCATACACAAAAATAAACTCAAAATGGATTAAAGACCTAAATGTAAGGCCAGTCACTATAAAACTCCTAGAGGAAAACACAGGAAGAACACTCTTTGCCATAAATCACAGCAAGATCTCTTTTGATCCACCCCCTAGAGTAATGGAAATAAAAACAAAAATAAATAAGAGGGACCTAATGAAACTTCAAAGCTTCTGCACAGCAAAGAAAACTATAAGCAAAATGAAAAGACAACCACCAGAATGGGAGAAAATATATGCATACGAATCAACAGCTAAAGGACTAATCTCCAAAATATATAAACAGTTCATTCAGCTCAATATCAAAAAACAAACAACCCAATCAAAAAATGGGCAGAAGACCTAAACATGCATTTCTGCAAAGACGACATATGGATGGCCAAGAGGCACATGAAAAGCTGCTCCACATCACTAATTATCAGAGATATGCAAATCAAAACTACAATGAGGTATCTCCTCACACATGTTAGAATTGGCATCATCAGAAAATCTACAAACAGTAAATGCAAGAGAGGATGTGGAGAGAAGGGAACCCTCTTGCACTGTTGGTGGGAATGTAAATTGATGAGCCACTATGGAGAACAGTATGGAGGTTCCTTGAAAACCTAAAAATAGAGTTACCATATGACCCAGCATTCCCACTGCTGGGCATATACTCAGAGAACACCATAATTCAAAAAGACACATGCACTCCAATATTCATGGCAGCACTATTTACAATAGCCAGGACATGGAAGCAACCTAAATGTCCATCAACAGATGAATGGATAAAGAAGATGTGGTACATGTATACAATGGAATATTACTCAGCTGTAAAAAGGAATGAAACTAGGACATTTGTAGAGACATGGATGAACCTGGAGACTGTCATACCGAGTGAAGTGAGTCAGAAAGAGAAAAACAAATACCATGTATTACTACATATATGTGGAATCTAGAAAAATGGTACAAATCAACTGGTTTGAAGGGTGGAAATAGAGATACAGATGTAGAGAACAAACATATGGACACGAAGTAGGGAAAGAGGAGAGGGTTGGGGGGCAATGAATTCAGAGATTGGGATAAAATTGTATGTTCTAAATATATGCAATTTATTGTATGTTAACTGTATCTCAATAAAAGTTCTTAAAAAATTTTTGAAAAAAAAATTTTTTTAAAGAAAATTAGCAAAACCCCAAATAGGAAAATTAGCAAAATATTCAAAATACCCTAGGGGTGAAAGAATATCCTAAGGTAAATTTTTTGAATGAAGTTAATGAATGAATATTAAAAATGAAAAACATATTAAACATTTGAAAGTACAGCAAAAAGCATGCCTAGAGGAAATTCATATTCTTCTGATGCATATTATAGAAAAGAAGAAAAGCTGAAAATTACAGATCTAAGCACAGAGATTAAAAAATAAGAAAATGAATTTAAAATTAACCCACAAAATATGACAGAACTGAATTATTTTAAAGTAACAAAAATTAATAAAATAGAGAATAAATGTAAACCAGAAGATCAAGCAAAAAACAAAATTTTTGTAAAGATTATGAAAATGGTAAGTCCAATGAAAGTTTGGGAAAAAAAGATTTAAGCATAAATAACCAATATAGAGAATAAAAATTGTGTTATCATTTTGGCTCCTACAGACAATAAAATTAATAAAAGGGCATTATAACAAATTTTAATCTTCACATTTGAAAATTTAGATGTAACATATTAAAATATATTAAAATCAGCACAAGAAATACAATTTCTGTGTAGCTGTACATTTAAACTAAAAGAAATAAAAAATACTTCCCACAAAGAAAACTAGAGACTCAGATGATTTTATTTTTGAGTTATCTCAAATATTTAAGGAAAATTAACTCCAATCTAATGCAGAATCATCTGGAAATAAGAGAAAAGGAGAGATGAAATCTAAATAATTTTTTATTAAATCAAAATAACCTTGAAATTGAAATAGTCATAAGAAGAAGCATAATTCATAGAAGGGCTCCAATCAAGATGGCAGAGTAGAAGAATCTGGAACTTACATCTTCCAAAAAATACATCAAAAATACATCTACAAATAGAACAGTTCTCACAGAATATCTACTAAACACTAGCAGAAGACCTCAAACACCTGAAAGGACAAGGAAGGTCTCCACACAACTATGTGGGACAAAAGGACAAAAAAAAAAAAAAGAAAAGAAAAAAGAAAGAAAGAAAGAGGAAATGGGACAGGACCTGGGCCCCAGAGCTGAAAAAGAGGAAAAATTCTCACACTCTGGGAAGCCCTCTCACCAGCTGGAAGAACAACTAGAATGGAAAAGGAGCTTCACAAGCTCAGAGAAGAGCACAACAACTGGTTTGTGGTGAACAGAGAGGCCTGCATGTGGTCTGTGACATCACCCTCTGTGCCCCCAGCCTGAGACATGTGTCTGCTGGTAAGAGCTGGGGCTTGGTGCTGGAACTGCAGGTTTAGAGGACAGACCCGGGGAGAAGACTGCTTATGGCTGCGCAAAGACAGCCTGAAGGGGCTGGAGCATTTTATGGCCACAACCCGGGGTGTTCATGGAAGAACCCTGGGCCTGCCATAGAAGCAAAGTGCCATTGTTAACTGGCACATGAAGGGAGGGGCAGGTCACCATAGTAGCCTCTGTCTCCATGTGCTGGTCTTGGCCTCTGTGGGCTCTGGGAGAGCACACCCCAGCCACTGACTTGGGGGCTCCCACACTCCAGACACCACCTGGGCTGGCTCCTGCACCTCAGCTGCCATCTTGGTTGACTTGCACACCAACTGCCACCTCGGTGGGCTCTGGGAACAAACACCAGTGGGTTGCCCATGCCCAGAGGCAAGGCTGAAACCACGGCTGAGCCCCAGGGGCTGGAAGACTTAGGAAGCAGGGTTGAAATCTCTCCCCATGGCTGTGTGAGCCATGAATTTACACTTCTGCTGGTGTCTTTGTAAACTCAGCTCTTGTGGGACATCTGAATGGACAACAGTGCTCCTGCAACTGTGACTGGGTCTGGCCTTAGCAGCTGTAGGCTTTGTTGGCCTGTGCATGCAGAGTCTGGCTGAGCCAGGGTCTGAGCTGCCTCCAGAGCTCCCACAGTGGATCCAGGTGCATGACTACTGCAGTCTTGGGACCTGACTTCTGTGGATCTGTACTGGTGGCCTTGTGAAAACAATACCTGAGGGACACCAGGGCCTATGGCTATCATTTCCAAGGTTAAGACAGGGTTGAGGGCAGTGCCAACAACAGTGTACTTTGTGAGCCCACACAATGGGTGACAGGTGACACCACAGAGAACACTCACTGGTGAATAGCTCTGCTGGAGGAATACTCACTGGCTCCTCTCCCAGTAGGAGCACTAAAATCCCACCTACTTTGCACTGCAGCTCAGAAACACAGTTCAGAAAAATCTGGGGCCTTCTACTCCAACAAGTGTAGAGCAGGTCCTGCCACTGACAGGGTAGTGACAACCACAGAGCAAAGAGGAGGCCCCACTCAATATCCAGTGCAGGCTCTTGTCACCACAATGCTAGTCACATCTCCTATCAAGGGGATAACAGCCAGCATGCACTGAGGAATGAGGTTGCAGGCATTCATACTAAAAATATCTCTCTCACAAAAAAATATTAAACCCATGCAGGCTACACAGGGACATTCCCACATAAAAATAGCCCATCAAGACCACAGTAGATAATTGTTTCTCCTAAACTCATAAAGCAAAAGAAATATAGGTAAAATGAAGAAGTAGAGGAACCACTCCCAATTAAAAGAGCAAGAAATTTTCCCTGAAAAATCAAATAATGAAACTGACTTCTTCAACTTAATAGATCCCATATTCAAAAAGGAGAAAATGAAAATACTGAAGAATTAAGAAGGACTATTGATAGAAACAGATTACTGTAAAAAGAAACTGGAATTATAAAAAGGAACCAAGGAAATTTAGAGAACTCATTAGCCAAGACAAAAGCTGAGCTAAATTCAATGAATAACAGAATGAATAATGCAGAAGAATAAATAAGTGATCTGGAAGATAGAATAATGGAAATCATGCAGTCAGAACAGATAGAAACCCAAATGAAAACTATATATGAGACCTATGGGATAATATAAAGCATGCCAATCTACATATAATAGGGATACTAGAGGGAGAAGAACAAGATTGAAAGTGTATTTGAAGAAATTATGACTGAAAACTTCCTAAAAGGAAGGAAACATACATCCAGGTACAGGAAACACAAGGTGTCACAAACAAGAGGAACTGAAACAGAGCTACACCAAGACATGTTATAATCAAAATAGCAAAAGTTAGAGACAAAGAGAGGATTCTAAAGGCAGCAACAGAAAAAAAGAGTTAATCACAAGGAAACCCCCATAAGTCTATCAGCTGATTTCTCTGCAGAAAAGTTACAGGCCAGAAGGGAGTGGCAAGACATATTCAAAGTCCTAGAAGGGAAAAATCTACAACCTGGGATACTCTACCCAGCAAAATTATCATTTAGAATAGAAGAAGAGAGAAAGAATTTCTCAGATAAGCAAAGACTAAAAGTATGCAGTAATACTAAACCAATCCTAAAGGAAATATTAAAAGTTCTTTATAAATAGAAAAGAAATAAGAATCTATAGGAAGGAAAAAATCACAATTGGAAAATAAATTACTTAAATAAACCAGTACACAGATTAAAAAAAAAATCAAAAAAATTATGTGACAGTTTTGATAACCACAATTAACAGCAAAAGAATGAACGTGAAGATATAAAAGAGAACATCAAAATCATAAAATGTGGGGGAGGAGAGTAAGAAAATGTAGATTTTTTTTTTTTTTGGAATGTGTTTCAGCCTATATGACTACCCATCTAAAGCAAGTAGATATAGGAAGAAGTTAACACACTTGAAAAACAGTGCAACTACAAACCAAAAACATACAATAGATTCACAAAAATCAAAAAGAACATAAGAATAATGCAAAATAAAATTATCAAACCAGGAAAGGAAAAACAAAATGGAAAAGAAAGGGACAAAGAAGACATAAAAAATCAATGGGAAAACAAGGTTTAAAATGGCAATAAATAGATATCAATAATTACCATAAATGTCAATGGAATAAGTGCTCCAATCAAAAGACATGGAGTGGCAAATTGGATTAAAAAAAGAAAACAAGTACATACAATATGCTGCCTATAAGAAATGCGCTTTAAGGCAAAGGACACACACAGAAAAAAAGTGAGGTGATGGAATACTCATATCAAAGGCTATAAAGAAAAGTAAAGAAGGACACTACATAATGACAAAAGGATCAATACAAGGAGAGGTTATTACACTTGTTAACATATATGCACACAATATAGGAGCACCCAGATAAATAAAACAAATACTAATAGACATAAAGGGAGAACTTGATGGGAATAAACTAATAGTAGGAGATTTCAACACCCCACTTACATCAATGGACAGAACCTCAAGAGAGAAAATTAATAAGGCAGCAGAGATTCTAAATGATACAATAGAACAGTTGGACTTCCTTGATATTTTCAGTACATTACATCCATAAAAGCACAATACACATTCTATTCATGTGCACATGGAACATTCTCTAGGATTGACCTCATACTAGGGCACAAAATAAGCCTCAACAAATTTAAGAGTACAGACATAATTTCCTGCATCTTTTCTGACCACAATGGCATGAAACTTGGAATCAACTACAGAAAAAGAAATGAGAAAAAAACAACTACATGGAGACTAAACAACAGGCTACTAAAAAAGTAATGATTCAATGATGAAATCAAAGAGTAACTTTAAAAATATCTTGAGGCAAATGATAATGAAAACACAACCACAAAAAATCTATGGGATGTAACAAAAGCTGTTCTTATACGGGAGTTTACAGACCTTCTTTAATTAACAAGAAAAATCTCAAATAAACAACCTAATCCACCATCAAAAAAAATTAGAAAAAGAGCAAACAAAATGTAAAGTCAGCAGAAAGATAACAAAGATCAGAGAGGAAATAAAATAGAGAAAAACAGAAAAAAATAGAAAAACAATCAATAAAACCAAGAGCTAATTCTTTGAAAGGGTAAACAAAATTGGCAAACCTCTAGTCAGGCTCACCAAGAAGAAAAGGAAGACCCAAATAAACAAAATAAGAAATGAAAGAGGAGCAATCATAGCTGATACCACAGAAATACAATATATATATATATATATAACAGAATAATATGAAAAATGTTATGCCAGCAAATTCAACAATCTAGAAGAAATTGATAGCTTTCTAGAAACATACAGCCCACCAAAACTGAATCAAGAAGAAATAGATAACTTGAACAGATCAATTACTAGAAGTGAAATAGAATCTATAATAAATATAAATATATGTAAATAAAAATTCCCTACAAACAAAAGTCCAGGACCAGATGGCTTCACAGGCAGATTTTAACAGACATATAAAGAAGAACTTATACCAGTCCTTCTCAAACTCTTCCAAAAGCTTGAAGAGAAATGAACACACTGAAAGACATTCTATGAAGCCAACATCACCCTTATACCAAAATCAAAGACACCACCAAAAAAGAAAATTCCAAGCCAGTATCTTTGATACAGGTAGATACAAAAATTCTCAACAAAATATTAGCAAGCCAAATCCATCAACACATAAAAAAGATCATAAACCATGACCAAGTTGGATTCATCCCAGGGTCACAACTGTGGTTTAACATACACAAATCAAATCAATGTGATAAACCACATCAACGAAAGATAAAAAACATATTATCATCTCAATAGATGCAAAAAAAGTATTTGATAAAATTCAACATCCATTCATGATAAAAACCTTCACAAAAGTGGGTGCAGAGGAAGTATATCTCAACATAATAAAAGCTACTTATGACAAACCTACAGTGAACATAATACTCAATGGTGAAAAGCTGAAAGCCATCCTGCTAAAATTTGTAAAAAGACAAGGATACCCACTCTCACCACTTGTTTTCAACTTAGTATTGGAAGTCCAAGCCAGAGCAATCAGACAAGAAAAAGAAATAAAAAGTATCCAATTTGGAAGGGAAGAGTTAAAATTGTCATTATATGCAGATGACATGATATTATGTCCACACAAAAACTAATAGAACTGATAAACAAATTTAGCAAGGTAGCAGGGTACAAGATTAACAGACAAAAATCACATTTCTTTATACTAACAATGAAATATCAGAAAGGGAAAGTAAACAATTAATACCTTTTAAAATTGCACCAAAAAATACTAAAGAATAAACCTTATCAAGGAGGTGAAAAACTGATATGCTGAGAACTACAAGACATTAATAAAGGAAATTAATGTTTATTCCAAAAATGGAAAGATATTCCATGCTCTTGGATTGGAAGAATATTTTTAAAATGGTTATACTATCCAAAGCAATCTACAGATTTAATGCAATCCTTATTAAATTACTCATATTTTTTATAGAAACAATAAATAATATTAAAATTGACATGGAACTATGAAAGACCCAGAATTGCCAAAGCAATCCTGAGGAAAAAGAAGAAAGCAGGAAGCATAACCCTTCCAGACTTCAGACAATACTACAAAGTTACTGTAATTGAAAAAGTGGTATTGGCACGAAAACAGACATATGAATCAGTGGAACAGGATAGAGAGCCCAGAAATAAACCCACACCCCTATGGTCAATTAATCTTTAACAAAGGAGGCAAGAATACACAATGGGGAAAAGACAGTCTCTTCAGCAAGTGGTGTTAGGAAAGTTGGACAGCCACACGCAAATCAATAAAGTTATAACACATCCTCACACCACAATTAAAAATAAACTCAAAATGGCTTAAAGACCTAAATAGAAGACAAGACACAATACAACACCTAGAAGAGAACATAGGAAAAACACTCTGATGTAAATCTTTACCAATGTTTTCTTAGGTCTCCCAAGGCAATAGAAATAAAAGCAAAAATGATCAAATGGGACCTAATCAGACACAAGCTTTTGCACAGCAAAGGAAATCATAAACAAAACAAAAAGACAACCTATGGACTAGGAGAAAATATTTGCAAATGATGTGACCAACAAGGGCTTAACTTTCAAGACATACAAACAGCTCATACAATTTGATAACAAAAGAAACAAACAACCCAATGGAAAAATGTGCAGAAGACCTAAATAGAGATTTCTCCAAAGAAAACATACAGATAGCCAACAGGCACATGAAAAAATGCTCATCATCATTAATTTTTAGAGAAATACAGATCAAAAGTACAATGAAGTACCACCTCACACCAGTCAGAATGGCCATCATTAAAAACTCTATAAATAATAAATGCTGGAGAGGGTGTGGAGAAAAGGGAACACTCTTACACTCTTGGTGGGAATGTAAATTGGTGCAGCCACTGTGGAAAACAGTATGGGTGTTCCTCAAGAAACTAAAAATAGAGTTGATATGTGATCCAACAGCTCTACTCCTGGACATATACCCAGAAAAAACCATAATTTGATAAGATACCTGCACCTCTATGTTTATAGCAGCACTCTTCATGATAGCCAAGACATGGAAGCAACCTATATGTCTATCAACAGATAAATGGATAAAGAAGATGTGATATACATATATACACAATGGAATATTACTCAGCCATAAAGAAGATTGGAATATCACCATTTGTAGCAATATAGATGGACCTAGAGATTATCATACTAAGCGAAGTCAGAAAGAGAAAGACAAATATCATATAATTTATATGTGGAATCTAAAATATGACACAGATGAACTCATCTACTAAACAGAAACAGACTCACAGACATAGAGAACAGACTGTAGTTGCCAAGGGGAAGGGCAGGAAGGAGAGGGAAGGAATAGGAGTTTGGGATTAGCAGATGCAAACTATTATATATAGACTGGATAAACAATGAGGTTCTACTGTATATCACAGGGAAGTATATTTGATATCCTGTGACAAACCATAACAGAAAAGAATGTGAAATAAATGTGTATATATATATATATATATATATATACACACACACATATGTACAACTGAGCTACTTTTGTTGTACAACAGAAATTAGAACAACGTTGTAAATCAACTAAACCTCAATAAAATAAAAATAGTAATTCATGAAAAAATCTCTCATAAATATTGACACAAACATCCTAAATCAATATTAACAAAGCAAGTTTAGTAATATAGAAAAAGGTAATACGTTGAGCCATATTTGATGTATTCCTGAAATGCATGTTGGTAAAACTGTTAAAATTCAAACAAATAATTCATAACATCAACAGATAAAAGCGAAGAGAAACATACGATAGTCCCAAAATATGAAGTAGAAAAGAATCTGATAAAATGTAATGCCTACTTATAAGTCACACAGGAAAAACAGTTCATAACAAACTAGAAATATAACATATTTAACCTGAGTAAGGACACCTAGAAAACAATCTGTAGAGAATATCATTCTTAATGGTTATATTTTTAAAGATTTCTCACCATTATGGATACTAAAATAAATATTCCAACATCCTTGACCTCTAAATATTGTATCAGAGGTCATAGCCTATAAAATAATAACAGTACTGGTAGTAATAAAAGTATAACTACTATATAATACTAATTACCGTAGCAGGTTAAAAGGACTCAAAAGAACCCTCCCAGGGGACAATATCGTGAAATGTCATCATGACCTTCCGGCGTGCATAAATGTATGTAACAGGATAAAGAATAAAAGAATAGATAGATAGGAGGAGGAAAAGAGGTATATAAGCCTCTAGAAGTGTGCCTCCCACACTTGGGAAGACAGAAGCAGATGGAGGTGTAGAGTTTTTAAAGTAGAATGGGTGAAAATTCAGCTAAGAGTATTTCTACAGCTTAAGGTAGCAACGAAAGAATCCAATTTGCCTGCTGAGCCCAGGAGAGGTTTGTGCTTTGGAAATAGTGGCTGGTAGAAATGAGACCTAGGATTTAAATGGAGGATTCTGGTAGACAGAAGTCAGTATGTGGTATAATCAACCTCGCATTACCTTCTACCTCATTTCATTAATCTGGCTATTAGGGATTCATCTGCAAGCAAGAAATCCAGATGATTATTTTCTAAAAAGAACAAAATGAATTAGGTCAAGCCAAGCAAACTAGACCACGAGTCAGTTCCCCAAGACTAGTTCAGTTTTCTATCATCATGAGATGAACTAGGGTGGTCTGCTCTCTTCCCAGAACACAGGGAAGCACGTCAGTTAAAAATCACAAGGCACTTACACAGAGGCTCTCACTTGGTCTTTTAAATCACCACCATTCTTACCGATTTTAATTTCCTATCTTCTCCAGAAACTTGCTGCTCTCCATGCCAAATGCCACTACTCTGTAAATGCTCATGTCGGCTTTTGCCTAAATTCTATAACGCCATCTTCCTATTCAGCCTTTTGTCTCCTCTCTCACTTCTCACTCTAAGGTTAATTCCCTATTTGGTGAACTTTTGAACTCAGGTACCTGGTCACATCAAGGCTTTAAAATCCTTTATGAGGGATTTCTGTGGCATTTAAATGCTATCTAAATAGTTCTCCGTGGCCTAGAAAGCCCTGTGTTATCTGCACACTGAAAACAATTTATAATTACCACATGGAAATACTCCTTCTCACTCCCTAACTGACACCTCACTCTCCAAACCTCTCTCTTTCTCCATCCTGGCTTCCTCTAAGGTGCCTGAACATGCTTCTTAACTGTAGAGATTTGCAAAGTGGCTGAATTCTCACCCTCCCTCTCAAATGCTTGCACAGCTAAGCTCTACTCAGTGCAAAAAGTAGGAGCAAGTCCTTTAAAAAAGAGACTTTGTTGGGGAAGACATTCATAAAGCACTCAGACTGGCTGGATCACATGCTTTGTGGAACACTGAACGTCATTGTAGCACTAGGCAAAGATTATCCAAGAGAATTACCACAGGCAGAAACGAATAAACAAGAGAAAAGCAAGTACAACTGAAACGCTATGGTAGCATTATGTTCCGAAAGGACAATTTCTCCAGATTCTGCACACCTATGTATCTAATTAGTTATGTTACCGAGTCCAAGCTCACTCTGCTTGCTGCATGACAGGCCAATGCATTGGAGACGAGGTGCTGAGGCAAGGAATATGACTTTATTCAGAAAGCCAGCAAACTGAGAAGATGGCAGACTAATGTTGCCTCAAAAAACCATCTTATTGGGGTCTGGATGCTAGTTTGTTTTATAGAACCAGAGAGGGAGGGGCAGTGGGGAAGTAAAGTTAAAGGGCCATCAGGCTTACAAAAGATCTTCGGGAATAATCAGCCTCAGTGAGGGGATATGTTGATTTCAGCCATTCACACAGGTGGATGGGGTAGATTGTCCTCTGGTGGGCTGAACAGAGGCACTTTAGTTCAACATTCAGGCAGAGGGGCAGTGTTCCCAGAAGCAGGCCATCATGTATGATTACAATAACAAAAGCAACAAAAAGCAAAGGTTAAAGTCAAAGAAACAGGTATAACATGGAGTCCCATTTAGCTCCACGAGGTAACAGTTACATAACTAACATCTATCTATAGATAGTGAAATCAATATGTATAAACTAATTTACTAAAGATTCTATCAGGAGAAGTAACAATATTATTAACCCATATTCTAAGATTCTGGTTAAGACTATATAATTACATGTTTTTCTATGAATAAATTATCTCTACTAACATTCAGGAAGAACTGGTAACAATAGATGTCCTGGGAAAGGGAACAGTGAGGTAGGTGACAAGAGGATTCACTTTAAATGTTTATTTAGTCCCTGGAATTTTTGAATTTTGACCCATGGCTATATTTTACCTCCTAAGAATATTTTTTAAATTATATTAACAATAAGATACCAAGATTTAAAAAATTATTACAGTTTGTCTAACAGTCTGATAATTCATACTGCTAACATAGCTCCATTATATTTTAGAGCATAATCAGAAAATATGACAATATTTGGAGCAGTGTTGTATCTCAGAAATAGCACTGAGACATAGGTGTTAAACTATGTTTGAATCCCTAGTAAATTTGAGTCTCAGATATCAGCAGTATTTACTAGAGAAAAACATTTAATACCTAAGCCTGTTTGTTTGTATTTTTAATCTGTAAAGTGGAGCTAATAGATCCTTTAAAATTATTAAATTCAGTGACAGAAATTTATATAAAGCATATGTCACAGGGCTAACTACATGTTAGATGCTCACTGTGGCTAACAAGGAACATTAAATAAAAGCAGTGTTTATTTTTCTCACTGTGGTAACTTGAGACTCATTATTAAGGTAGTTTGATCAACAAAATCAATGTATATGATTATGAAAAAATTACTATAAAATATTGACAATTATCTAGAATGCTGCAAAGCCAAATGTGTTTATTACTTCCTTCTAAAACATATAATCAAATTATATTGCTTGGCTTTAAACATTTTGTTCATTTTTTTTTTTCAGTAGCTAACATAAAATAAACATATAAAGCAGAATTCTATCATTTGTTTCTCATATAAAACTCACAATAATATATGTATGCCTTCTGCTTTGTACTGAAGGGAAAATTGGGGTCTTTGACTTTTGTAAGAAACCCAATTATATAGCTAAAAGTATGCTGCAATCACATGTCATAGATATATGCAACAGTAAATTTGCCCAATATTGCTATTTTTTCCACTCTCAATGAAACTCCAATTTCCATTTTAATGAAGTTTTCTGCAAATACCATATGCATATATATTTTAATATTAAAATCTATGCAAGTCTTACTCTGTTGGTAAAATAAGTATTTTTATTTGTGTTGTATCAATTCTATCTGTATTTTATACGTTATTCTTTATATATAAAGATAATACTATTAACCAGCCATCAACTGGGAAAGCACATTTACTTGTTTTGTCAGTAACAGCGAAAGATTTGTCCTCAGCAATCTTCATCCATGTATCCAACTCCTTTTGTGGCAAATAGGATACTTTTGTGAGACATGAATGTTTGCAAGTCTATGACTAGAGAAACAATCATTCTGTTTGTGATTTAGCCAGGTCTTGGTATCAGAATTGAAAATAACTTAACACAATAATAAAATACATTATAACAACCATATTACTTAGAACTTTACTAATAGAAGTAAGGATTAATACTTAAGCTATACATGAAATAAAATAAGTGAATAAACATAAAACTTTTAACTTCTTAATTTATTAAAAAATAGGTGTTATAGGTGTTGGCTATTTGAAGCTGTTCGTGTTCTTTTAAAGACTTTACTTCACAGGTACACATAAGGCTCAGAGACCAGTATTGTTAGCTCTTGTAGTTCCTGCTATTCTACAGGACTGGAATCTTATAATAGGAGTTAATAATATATATTCAACACAAAGAAAAACTTTGATAAGATGTCCCCTATATAAGAATTGTTTACTATACTTTATTTATCCATTCACCTAATTGAGAATTGAATCTTTAGTAATTACAGATGAGGTAAATATGAAGTAGGCACAGAGTCGTGGACGCGGCAGGAGTGAGAGTATAGAAAGAAAATTTGCACATCTATATATCTACCTAGTTACATGACTCTATCCATAGGTAGCCAAACCAATTCACACGTTACTAAAGATTCTATCAAGAGAAGTAATGGTATTATCCAATAGAATTACCATAGGCAGAAACACACACACAAACAGAAAGCAAGTACAACTGAAATGCTACCATAACATTATATTCCAAAAGGACAATTTCTCCAGATCATGAAGATTTCTGCGGAGTCTGGCTATATACACAGAATTTCTCAAAATAATCCAAGAGGGCACACAGATATGAGGAATGGTGAATATTACATGAAAGCAAACAAAATTAATTTAAATTTGTTTTAAATAAATATGTAGTTTACTTTAAATAGTAAAGTTGGTAAATGCATCTAGTAATTGCAATTGCTTACAAGCTTTGAGTTAAAATTTGTAACAAGTTTTACCTAATAGGCAAGTAGGATCAACTAATAAAATTGCTTGGAATCAAGAATGAGAAAATTACATTTATTAAACTGTTTGACAATTTTATTAGGGACACTCCCATATTTTCAGCATTCTTATAGAAAGTGGGATGGGATCATTGAAGTGAATAAAACAGACAAAGCCCCTGCCTCATGGAGTTTACTTTCTGACACAACACTATATTAAAGTAAATAAGTAATATGATACCAGGAAGTGACCAACTGATACAGAGTAAAGAGGGAAAGAGAAGATATTTAGATGTTTCTCTTAGATGTTTTGAAAATCAATTTTTCCATGCTATAATTAGCCCAGATACTTTAGAAAATTTGAGAAGATAATATTATTTGGGGAAGGATTATCACTGAACCTCAAATGATTATAAAGCTATTCAGCGAAAGTAAATATTTTATACAATATTTTCTTGGTATTTATTCATTAAATTATGAGATTATTATTTCCTGGATTGGTGTGTAAGACTAATGTGTTGGGACAGGAAAATTGTGCAAAAAGTAGAAGATGTACATTACTATGTAGTATCATTTTAAGTGAAGGAATAGAGAAAAATTGATATACTTTTTATTTTTGGAAAGAGTACATACGTATGTATATATAGTAGTAAACTACACATAGTATAAAAGTAACCATACTTAATTGTGCAGATTGGTGGTATTAACTATGTTTACATGGTTGTACAACTATCACTACCATCCATTTCCAGAACTTTCTCATCTTCCCAATCTGAATCTCTGTACCTATTGAATAATAAACCCCCCATTCTACCATCCCCCAGCCCCTGGAAACCAGCATTCTACTTTCTGTTTCTATGAATTTGACTCCTTTAGGTACCTTATTCACACAGTATTTGTTCTTTTGTGATTAATTTCACTTAGCATATCTTCAAGATTCATCCATATTGTAGCATGTATCAGAATTTGCTTCTCCTTAAGGCTGAATAATATTCCCCTGTATATATGTATATATCCATCTATCTGTTGCTGGACACTTGGGTTGTTTCCACATTTGGGCTATTGTGAATAATGCTGCTATGAACAGGGATGTACAATTATCTGTTAAAGTCCTTTCTTTCAATTTGTCTGGGTATTTGCCCAAAAGTGTAAATGATGGATCATACAATAATTCTATGTTTGTTTTTCTAAGGAATTGCAAACTGTTTTCCACAGGGGCTATCCCATGTTACATTCCCCCCAGCAATGCAGGAGGGTTCAATTTTTTTCCAAATCCTTGCCAGCACTTGTTATTTTGTGGTTTTATATGTGTATGTGCATATGGGTTTTTTAATGAGAGCTATTCTAACAGGTGTGAAATGGTATCTCATTGTGGTTTTGATATGCATTTCTCTGATGGTTAATGACTTTGAGGCTCTTTTCTTGCACTTAATGACCATCAGTGGCTAAACTGGCTGAAAGATCTAAAATGACCTCACTTATCTAGAGAGTCTGACTTCAGAGAGTTGTGGAGATGATTAGTAGAACACAAAGAACCCAAGGGCAAAAAAAATGAGCAGTCAGCAAGGGTCTGCTCAACTTGTACCACCATTAGGAAGAATGACCAGAGGCCAGTCGCGTTAGTAAAATTTAGGAATCTAGTAATCCAGGCATCGCATAATAAGTAAGAAAAATTGTTGCCACTTGTATCTCCCACCACAAAGGAAGAAGGACAATGCTGGAAGTTTCTTCAAGTTCCAGAAACAGCACATTCTGTATATGGGGAACTTAGCATCTTATGAGTAACACAAAAGGGTTCTAATTTGCAGTGGGTCCTAGAACTGGGAAAGTATCTGCAAGTAGGGCAGGCTACTCTGCAACCACCCTGCTATTTGGGCAAAAAAACCTGGCAGATATTATGATGTTAAAGAAAATAAAAGAATCTAACAGTATTTGTGCAAAAGTGCTTCATGCATGGAAAGTAGCAGTGGGAAAAATACATCACGGGCCCCTAGCGTCCTGGAGAATGTCATGCCATCAGTCACCCATAATTTTATACCTTTTTGAAAACAACTCATGCATCCTGACTAAACTAGATAAATATCCCAGACAGAGATGTACCTGCCATATGTCAGACCTTACCCAGCACAACTACACGGGGTCTGACAGAGCGTTTGAGCCACCAGCATGTAATCCCACAAAAAAGAGCATCAGACCAAGGGATCTACTTTCCAGCCAAGGAGGTATAAGTGCAGCTAATGATCCTGAGGTCCCCTGGCCATATCATACACTGGCAAGATTGAGAGAGGTTTGGTGCAAGCTACTGACAACACTAATGAGTGATAACTCACAGTTAGTAATTGAATCAAAGTTCCTTATGTAGTGTTGGGTCACTGACTGGAAGTATATGTGGTACTGGGCACCAAGAGCAGGAGTGGACCTGCTTATTATCACTCCCAAAGACCCACCTGGGGAATTTGTACTTCCTATTTCCAGAAGGGGAAGTAGGCCACATGCTGTTAACTGATGGAGGCAGAGAGAAATAGGTAATAATACCACTTGGTACCCCCTTACTCAATCCTAACAGTACATTAAAAATAGTAGGAATCTCAGTCTGAGACACACATGGTGACCAGTGACTCAGATGTCTCAGTAATAAGGATCTGATTTACCCCCACCAGGTAAGACACCAAGACCAACATCATAGCTAGCTGAGGTTGAGAAAAACCTAAAATAAAAGCAGAAGAGGGAAAACATAATTATAGATTATGTCCCAGGACCAACTGAGGCAGCAGGATCTGCAGTTCTTCTTACTAGTCCTCATCTTTTAAGGAGGAGCTTCTTCCTTAATGCACATCAGGTAATGGACCCAGGCATTACAAGCAGACTGTGATGGACACGGAGATGTAAGAAAGAACGTGTTGCACAACTTCTGGGAGTGCTGTCAGGAGATGACCTTCAGCTGTCAGTCCCTTCAGGGAACACCTCAGCTTCAAAGAACTACCTGCCCCAAGCTCACACCTGAGATGGCTCACATTCAATAACTGAGAAGAGGTAAAGGGTTAGCCATTTTACCCCAATATAGAACAATTCCAATAGGCTGCAAATGGCAGGTCATCTCTATAATCTCCATTTCTACCGTGTTATTTAACCAATGCCCTGTTGATGGAGATTTCTGTTGTTCCTATCTCTGGCACACAACAGACATTACACATTTTCTCAATTATATGAGTTTAATTTATCTATAAATGGACAAAATATTAGAATATTCATTTCACCAAGGAGACATACAAAAGGCCAACAGGTATATAAAAGATGCTCAACATCACTATTCATCAGAAAAATGTAAATCAAAACCACGAGTTATCACCTCACACCTGTTAGAATGCTATCATCAAAAAGACAAGAGATACCAAGTGTTGGTAAAAATGTGGAGAAACTGAAATCCTCATATACTAGCGGTGGAAATTTAAAATGGTGCAGCCACTATGCAAAATATGGAGGTTCCTCAAAAAATTAAAAGCAGATCTACAATATGATCTAGCAATCCTACTTCTGAGTATTTGTTCACAAGAATTGAAATCCAAATCTTGATGCAATGTTTGTACTTTCATATTCATTGCAGCCTTAGTCACAATAGCCAAGATGTGGAAACCACCTAAAAATCCCTGGATGGAAGAATTGATAAAGAAAATGTGGCATATACAGATAATGAAATATTATTCAGCCTTAAAAATAAGGAAATCCTGCAATGAGAACAAGGATGAAACTGAAGAACATATTCTTAACACAAGAAAAAAAGATTAAAAGTGACAATTATTTTATTTCTATATTTAAAGAAAATTCTAAGTATGTAATTCTGACTTTTGAATATTTCATCCATGAAAAATGAAGAATTAGACTGGATTTTATAATGCGAGTGTCATGGAACATGGATGGTTCTCAGCAATAAACTTTAAAAGCATAAGAAAAGTTACTATATACTTTATATTGACTATTAACAAGAGTATGTGCTAAAAATATAGTAGAGATTAAGCATTTCTAAATCATAATCCCTAGATACTGCCTGCATTCAAATCAAAATAAGAAAAATGTTCATTTTATACATAATTAAAAAGAATGGAAATGAAATTACCTTCATAAATGTATGGTTTACACATACAATAAAATATTCTTTCTTAACCTTCAACATTTGTTAGAAAAAATAAAAATGTGAATAGATCTAATTAAAAAGTGAGGTTTAAGGTAAAGTATATCATCTGGGTATTAACATTAGCCTATCATATCAATAATAAAGAATAAACCCAAAGAAATAAATATTTATAGTAAATAAAATCTATATACCAATGATTTAAAAAATCAATAATTGTTCATAAAATAAAAGTTTGAAAAATCAAAAGTTTTAAAACCATTACAACTATAATTGTGACAAAAATACACTACCTTCCCAGGTAAATAAAAGCAATAATTAAATACAATTAGTTTTTTCACAAAAATACTTAGTAAAAGTAACAGAAATCGAAAAAGCATATTATATAATATTATGTGGGGTTTTTTTTTTTTTTGCTATTTTAAAATTTTCCCAAGATTCAGCAATATTTTAACAAATTAAATATAAAAATGCATACAAAAACTTTACACCATACCCGAGTGGGATTAATTCCTGGTGTGATTTGAAAATTAGTGAATATGATCCACTTTATCAACAGGCTAAAGAAGAAAAATCAAATGAGTCTATTGATTAATGTGAAGAAAACCTCATTTTAAAAAAATTCAACACATTTTCATTATAAAATTCTCAGCAAACTAGGAATAGAGGGAAACTTCCTCAACTTAATAAGGAACATCTACAAAAAAACTATAGCTAAAATCATATTAAATGGTAGAAACTTGACCCTCTGCCCCTAAAGACAGGAACAAAGCAAGAAGGTTCTCTCTAATAACGCCTAGTCAACAAAGTATTGAATATCATAACAAGTATAGTAAGACTGTAAATGAAAAACTATAGAGATGGGAAACAGATAAAACTATCTTTGTTCACAGATGATGTGACTATGTAAAAAATCCTGAAGAATCAACAAAAATATCCTGAAACTAATACATGAATACAGCAAGTTTGCATGATACAAGTTAATACAAAATATCAATTACTTTCCAATATACAAAAATAAATAAGAATTTTAAATTTAAAAAGTTAAACAGCATCAAAATATGAAATAGGTGGGTATAAATCTAATAAAAACATACAGAATTTATTTTTGAAAAACTGTGATAAAAGACATCAAATTTCTAAATAAATTGAACTACATTTCACATTCATGAATCAGAAAATTTGATACTGTTAAGATGTCATTGTATCCCAAATCCATCTACATATATAACGCAACCTCAATCAATAGCCCAGAAAGCTATTCTTTACATACAACCAAGCTGCCTGGAAATTTTATATGGAAAGGCAAAAATCTTAGAAAAACCAATATAATATCGAAAAATAAAAGTTTGTGAATGAACACTCACAATTTCAAGACTTGCTATAAACTTTTGGTAATATAGTATGGTTTTGGCAAAACAAGAGACACAGAGATTATTGAAACAGAATAAAGAGTTCAAAAATATACTGAAATAAATCGAATCAACTGATCTCTGACAAAAGAACAAAAGGATTTAAGTTGAGAAAGAATAATCCATTTACCAACAGTACAAGGACAATTGAATGTCCATATGGAAAAAAATAAATCCATGCCCAGACCTTACCTTTCACAAAATTAACTTGCAGTGGACCATTCCTAAATATAAAATATGAAACTATAAAACTTAAAGGCAAAAACATAGGAGAATATCTGTGTCCTTGGATTGGGCCATGACTTTTAGGTAATATAATAATTGCACAATTTATGAGAGAAAAAAGTTGATAGAGTAAGCTTTATTAAAATTAAGATTTCTGTTCTCTAAAGAGAGAATAAAATTAGTATTAATAATTGTATTAGTATTAAGAGAATGAAAATCCAAGCCATAGAGTAAAAATTTTGCAAAACACGTATCTCATAAGAAACTTTGTATAAAATATATACAATTTTCTTTTTAAATTTACCAATGTTCAAGCAACCTAATTTGAAAATAAGAAAAAGGTCTAAACAGACACCTCATCAAGGAGGATATATACAGATGAATAAATAATCATAAGAATGGTTACTTACAATACTTTGTTATTAGAAAGCTGCAAATTAAAACAATAACGAGATACCACTGTATACGTATGGCCAGTATCATAATAAAGCTCAAAATACAATAGCAATTGCTGGTAAGAATATGGAACAATGGGACTGCATACTCATTGCTAGTGGAAGTGCAAAGTGGTACAGTCACTTTTGAAGACAGTTTCACAGTTTCTTACAGAGCTAAGCATAGTTTTATGATATAATCCAGTAATCGCTCTCCTAAATATTTACCCAAATGACCTGAAATCTTTTCTCCACACTAAAACCTGCACATTGATATTTGTAGCAGTTTTTTTCATGTTTACCAAAAAATTGAAGAAACCCAGATGCCCTTTAATAGGTGAATAAATGAACCATTTATTATGCATTATATATACAATGGAACATTACGTTTTTAAAAAATGAATTATCAAGACAAAAAAAATCATAGAACCTTAAATGCATAAATGAAAGAAATCAGTCTGAAAAGGCTACATACTAAGTGATTCTAATTAAATGATATTCCAAAAAAGGCCTAAACTGTATCAATAATAAAAAGTTCAGTGATTCCCAGGGGTTCAGGGGGAAGAAAGAAAAAGGTGATGAGGTGAAGCATAGGAGATTTTTAAGGTTGGTTACTTTGTAAAATACTGTAATTGTGGATATATGATACTATGCATTTGTCAAAATCAATAGAAACTTAGAGCACAAATTTAAAGCACAAATTGTGAAATCTAACATGTGCAAATTTTTAAAAATAATTTAGGAAGTGAGAGAAATAACCAAGAGAAAATATAAACCATGACAAAATGTATGAAACAATCTCACTGAAGGGGATGGAGTAAAAAGGTGCTTACCTCAGAAACACTGGAAATTAGTGGAGCCTATAAAATCAACATCAAGGGAACGTGTACATAGCACTGTACTAATTGATAAAGTGGCATTCCACATGGCACTGATACTGCTCTGTGTACTCTGGAATTGAACGTTTAAGTAGCAGATGGTAGGAGCCAGGCTTCTTGCTCTTGGAGTGAGAATTTACAAACAAGCATGGGGAAGAAACTAGAATGATCTGTGAAGTCATGGGTTAGAGGTGGAGACCTCACTATTAACTTATTCTTAACTTAAGACAGATACAAAAGTTACATATAGAAATATTTATAGAAATATGTACATACAAGGGTTAGTATACCCATATACTTCCTTGCTCTGTCAGCATAAAAGATCTAGAATCAGTGATAGTCTAGTAGTGACAACTGTATCTAGCACCTAGAGTTTGGTTTCTAGTACCATTCTCTACTAAAGGGAGCCAGGGCTTCTTGGAGAAATGTCTGATTCCAGGACTAGGGCAGGAAATATACAAGATAAGCCTGGAGTATTCTGTAATACCAGAAAGTATGGAAGTATTCAAAAGCAAAATAAAACACACACACACACACACACACAATCCCATAATGAAAGAGTATGTCACAGGAACATAGGAGCCAAGTGAAAGAGCTTCTAATGGCCAAAGCTAGAACAATTTGACCAACAAAGAAATATTAGATTATATTGCCAGGTATAAAACACTCATGAGTTCATAGTGATATGTTATTTAATAAATGAGTAAACAGAGAATGAGAAACAAATCTCTTATGCAGAATTCCAAAAATATTATTAATATGTAAATACTCCTCCCATAAAGTGAGGGAGCATAACTTCCCACTCCTTAAATGTGCACATAGTATCTTCTTTCCAAAGATTACAATATGAAAAGGAAGAGAAGAGAGTAACTTTACAGTGCAGAAAACTGTCAAACAATCTCAGCCACACAATCAAGGTCAACATAAACATAAACCAGGCTGAAAGATGTACCCTTGAGATGACGTGATAAAAGTGGCATTTTACCTCTGTGGTCTTTCTCCCCAAAAGCCACAGCACTGGTCTAATCATGAGAAAAACAACAGGAAAGTTCCAAACTGAAGGACATTTTACAAAATGGCTGATCCATATTACTTAAAATTTTCAAGGTTATGAAACAAGTCAAGTCTGAGGAACTGTCCCAGCCAAGTAGATCCTAAGAAGATATAATGACTAAAAGTAATATAAGATTCTGGATAGTCTCCTGTAACAGAAAAATTAAAAAAGTAAACTAGAAGCTAAGGAAACCTGAATTATGGATTTTGGTTAATAATAATATATATCAGTATTTGATCATTAATTATAACAAAGTTACTAAACTTATGTAAGGTATCAACAGTAGATGAAACTAGGTGCAGGGTGTATAGGACTTTGTATTTTAAAAATTTTTATGAAACTCTGTAAGTGTTCTAAAAAGTTTATTTAAAAATAGAAATAAACTCAATAATACTGTTCTATTTATTTTTATTTTATTTCTTAACCTCTTGAAAGTTTTATTCTGCTTGTCTTTCTTTTGTGTTTACTTTCAAAATGTACTTGTAAGTTTGGTTTTCTGTTAAACCTTATCATTAGTTAGAATATGATACCCTTTTATTTGTAGTTCTCAAACTGTCAATATAGACGATTTCTTTGGGAAAGGAAAGATAAATAACTTAATGATACTCTTTCTTCTAAGGTGTAACAAGAGAGTTATTGATATTTATAAATTATATGTGCCCAAGTTGGTTAAATATCACCAGAGAGAATTTAGAATTGTGAATTGTCATCATAGAAGCCCAGTGGTTGTTTGAGAAAGAGACATGATAAAAGGATACAATAATGAAAAGGCAAAATACGGTTAAAACCCTTTAAATGCTGTTGTTGAATTAGAATATAATGCATAACTGTAAAAGTCGGTTTTCCTACTTTCTCATTACAAAATTAATAGAAATATTTTGGTCTGAATGATTAATGCACAGCTTGCAAAACGTTTATTGCCACATCTGCTGTTACATTTGTCAAAGAAGTCAACATACAAATTGAATCTAATTTAGAAAACTAAGAACATAAAATGAAGTTTGAAATCAAACTATCTGTATAAAATCACATGTTAAAATGTTATACAAAATATAAGCATAAGGGAACATCATTTCTTAATGATTGATGGATAGACATACTTGAAAGTGTATCATAGTCTGCCATGTTATTACTGAAAATATCTATTGCCTGGTAAAAAAGTTAACATATACTGTTACTTCTGAATGGCAAGAAATGACAAAGTATGTGAAACAACCGTCACGTTTGGGCAAGTATCAAAAGAATTGATAAAACTAAAATAAGGAACTTACCTATGTACTCATTTAAGTCATTCTAGCCAATGTTCCAAGATAGTTTTTAGAGTGAGAGACCTCTAAAATAAATGTAAAAGTTTATAGGTGACAATATAAAATGTATAGCCCTTACATGTCCTTAAACTGAACTTAAAAAAATGAAAACAAGACACACATAAAAATTTACCCTCCATCTTTGAAAGACTGACAAAAATCAGTAAATATTTTAAAAATGAATGGCTTCCAGAAACAGTTGAATATTTAAGATTTAATAAAATTTATGTTTGCTTTTTCAAGTGTTATCAGAATACTCAAAATGGTAAAATGCACTTTATTATTGTAGTGGCATTCCCATAATTGACTATTCAAATTAGCCTTTTTCACTAAAAGAGAAAGTTTACCAATGCTCCCAAGATTTTTTCAAACCAAGGACAGTTCTTGGATCAGGCTGGAACCTTAGAAGGAGCTGAAGTGGGAATAGTATAGCCTGATAATTTGAAAATAAATTCATAACCCCAAGTGCATAAAAAATCCCATCATAAGTAATTGGGGGGCTATATCTCAATTCTCCTATATGATTTCAAAATAAGAATAGGATTTTTTTAAAGTTGGGATTTATTCATTTAATCAATATTAACTCATTGCTATTCAAAAATAAATGAATAAGATGTAAGAACTTGGAAAAAATCATCCTTTTTCCCCCAGAAATGTCAGAACTTTAGGGATTTTGATATAATTAGAGAAAAGAGAGTAAAAGAATTAACTAGACATTTTCAAGTTCTTGACTCACTGAAGCCCAAACAACTTGAGTGTCCTAGGATGACACACACACAAAAATAAAATTTGGAGAGTCAACTAAATCTTTATTTCATGTCTTTTTAAAATCAAATGTACAGCTCACTTCTTTACTGGTAAAAGCATACAGCAAATTTCCCTCAATTAAAATACAAAGTGTTAGAAAAATGGTACAAATCAACCAGTTTGCCAGGCAGAAATAGAGACACAGATGTAGAGAATAAACATATGGACACCAAGTGGGGAAAGCGGGGAGGGTGGGGGGGAGGAATGAATAGAGAGATTGGGATACTAAATTGTACACTCTAAATATATGCAGATTATTGTCTGTTAACTATCTCAATAAAAGTTCTTTAAAAAAAGGTATTTCCCTAAAATAAAAGAATATTAACTGAGTAAAATCCATCCTTAAATATTTGAAAAGATGTGTCCCAGATGAAACCAAGTGTCAACAAACCCTCTATCTACAAGTGTTCATTAATTCCTGATGCATCTCTGGGATGAGCTTGAAGTATTTATGAAATAACCAGCTGAATGGAAATTCATCACTCTAGTGGTCAGTTAGCACTAATACTACAAATCACTATATACATGAGACTAGAGAATACTAACTACTGTGTGATATTGGAAAATGTAGAGATTGATTAACATTTCATCTATAACACAGATGCACCAGGTTCATTTCCTGTATGTACTGATGCTTTATTAATTAATTAATGCAACTAATATTGTTAATTTTCCCTTTATATGACATTTGGAAAAAACTCCAGCCCATCATTCTGCCTTCACAAAATATGATTCTCCCTTCAACGATGAATGCCTTTCATTTTTAAGAGCCCAAATGGGTCATAATAATCTTTTATGTATACTTTCTGTATCCATAGCTACACTCTAGGCATCTTAAGAGGAAAAGAGATCATACTATAAACCTTCACAGTTCAAACCGTGCTTGAAACAGTATCTTGAATACCATATGTACTGGAATAATGTTGATGATTTAAATATTGATGTTTCTGACACAAGGCTGTTTCTACCTTTGATGAAGAATGAGTTGAGGTACAATTTGTGCTGTGTGTTGTGTTTGTGTGCATGTGTGTGTGTGTGTTTAATGCAATACCAAAATACGTAAGATAGGAAAGTCCCAATGGAATCTAAATCCTAAAATATTTAGAACCTGTTTGTCCCTAGTCTAAGTTCCTAAATCTATATAGAAAAATGTAATTTTAAGAACACATCAGCAGAGGTAATATCAGAAAAATGGAGGGCTAG
The DNA here is from genome assembly GCF_030028045.1 of Hippopotamus amphibius kiboko. NCBI lineage: Eukaryota > Metazoa > Chordata > Mammalia > Artiodactyla > Hippopotamidae > Hippopotamus > Hippopotamus amphibius. The sequence continues at coordinate 192,137,704 of NC_080188.1, read as the reverse complement.
GAGGTTCCAAACCATCTCACCTGTAAAAGCTAAATAAATAAGTAAATAAAATAAATGGCTGCAAATTAAAAAAAAATTGCTCAGGGAAAGCTCTGGACTACAACAAAGAAGCAGCAAAAATTCTGCTGAGCTCAAAAACCAAGAATGGCCACATAGACAAGCACAGGGAAGATTTTACCTGCATCACCCCATGCCCCAGTCCAGAGCAGTACAATACCAGGAGGGACTCCCTCAGAGGAATTATAGCCCACAGGAAAAAGAGAACAGGAGAAACCCAGGGAGCCTAGCCATTGTGGACTCTTGCAGCCTTTGCTACTGAGGTCTCCTTCAGTCTTCATTAAAGCTGATTCCAGCTGATGTGGCTGCCTAGAACCCCCCTGCTACACAAGCTCCATGGGAATAGGGCTGTTGCAATGATGATGCCTGCCCTGAGGGGCCCCAGTCACTACTACACCCTGCTTGCCTCGATCAGGTCACAACAGTGCCTGACTGTATATGGACCAGAGCTGCCAATGCTCTGAGATCTCTCCACAATTGCAGGTCATAGATTTGCCCCAACATATCAGGGAAGTCTCTGCTGCCCTGAGGTTAAGTACAGGTTCCCAAAACAAGGCTTTGATGGACCACCAGCAGGGACATGCTGCTGCTGTCCTGCTGTACCCCCTGCAGCTCTGATGGAACTTTGATCCACCATCCCCAGGCTGTATTGCTATGGCACCCTGCCCTCTCCTCTCCAAGCCACTACTCCTTGTCATTCCAGGACCCATGTCACTGCTGTATCGACCCCTCAGCCAAAGTTACCATGGTGACCCCCAGAGACACAGACACTGGTTCCAAAGGAGATCTGCACATGCCCCCACCTCAGATACCAGTACCACTTTGGTAGCAAGTGCAGTTGTTCCTCAGTATCCAGGTGATGAGGTAGCTCTGCATGTGCCTGATCCCAAATCCCAGCTCTGCTGCTGATCTGAGGGCCAGCATGCCACACCAGGCTCTAGAAGGGATCCGCTTCATTATAACTTCCTCTCCTGAGCCAAAAAAGAAAAAAAAGAAAAAAGAACAGGAGGACCCCAGTAGCCTTTGTCTCTGAGGATCTTAATAGCCCTAATTGCCACTGCCACACAGGACCTATGAAGTCTTGGCCACAGAAGATCCCCACAGTCTGTGCCAACATTGACTGTAGCTAATAGAGCTACACAGCAACTATGCCACTGTGCCTTCCAAAGAACCAAAGATACTGTATCTTATCCAGCTGGTTCCCTCACAGCCACCTTCAGGTGAAAGTCTTTCCCTACCAAACCTAGTTCAAAAAGACTGAAAGAGGTGACTGTGCCCTCAATGGTGCAGACATCAGAAACCTAGAAAAGCAAGGAAACATGACACCACCAAAGAAAGACAATAATTTTCCAGTAACTCTACCCAAGGAAATGTAGATTTGCAAGTTATCTAAAAGGAATTCAAAATCATTGATTTAAGGAAGCTTAGAGAGATTCAAGAGAACACAGACAACTCAGTGAATTCAGGAAAACAATACATGAACAAAAAAGAAGGTCAATGAAAAGACAGAAATCATAATAAAGAACCTATCAAATTCTGGAAATGAAGAACACAATGGATAAAATAAAATATGAAATAGAGATTCAACATCGGATACAATCAGGCAGAAGATGGAATCTGTGAACTTGAAGAAAGATCTCTAGCTGTTATCTGAAGGAGAAAAAATGGTATTAGAATGAAAAAGAGTGAAGAAAGCCTACGTGAATTATGAGCAAACAAAACAATAAATAAATACATTATTGGAGTTTAGACAAAGAAAGAGCAAGAGGGACAAAAGACTTACTTAAAGAAATAATAACTAAAATCTTCCCCAAACTGGAGATTAGATATGGTCATTCAGGTACAAAAAGCTCAAATATTCCCAGAGAGATTCAACCCAAAGAGATCTTCACTGAGAGTGGGGGTGGCTATATTAAGTCAGACAAAAAATAGACTACAAGTGAAAACTGTAACAAGACCAAAAATGTTATTATATAGTAACACAAGGTCAATTCCTAAAGAAGATATAAACTTGTAAACATATACAAACTTAATAATAGAGCACATAAATATATTAAACAATTATTGACAGATTTCAAGAGTGAAATATAAAGTAATGCAATAGTAGTAGGGAACGTCAATATCCCAATTTTAACAATGAATAGATCAACCAGATAGAAAATCATAAAGGAAATAAGACTTGAACTATACTTTATATCAAATTAACCTAACAGACATATACAGAACATTCCATCAGTAGCATCAGAATATATATTTTTCTCAAGCACATGAGCATTCTGAAGGATAGACAATATGTTAGATCACAAAGCAAGTCTTTATAAATTTAAGAAAATTGAAATATATCAAGCATCTTTTATTATCACAATGGTATGTAACCAGAAATCAGAAGCAGGAGAAAAGCTGAAAAATTCACAGGCACTTAAGAATTAAACAACACACCTCTGACCAGTGAATAGATCAAAGAAAAAATCAAAATGAAAATCAAAAACTATCTTGAGACAAAAAAAATGGAAACACAACATACCAGCATCTATAGGATGGAGCAAAAGCAGTTCTAAGGACAATTATAGTGATGTAGACATATATTAAAAAAAAATCTCAAATCAAGAACCTAATCTTATATCTCAAGGAAATAAAAAGCAAGAATACACTAAGCTCAAAGTTAACAGAAGGAAAAATAAGATCAATATGGAAGTAAATGAAATAGAGACTAGAAAGACAATAGAAAATACCAACAAAACTGAAAGTTTTTTTAAGATAATAAAATTTAGCAAGACTCACTGAGAATAGAGATGACTCAATTTAATGAAATTATAAATTAATGAGGAACAAATCATTCTGATATCACAGAATTATAAAGGATCATGAGACTTCTATAAACATTTATATGTCAAGAACTTCCATAACCTAGAAGAAATGGATAACTCCCTAGAAATATACAACTTACCAAGACTAAATCATGAGATAATAGAAATTTAAGAGAATGACAACAAGGAAGGAGATTGAATCAATACTTTAAAAATCTCCCAGCAAATAAAAGTCCAGGAGTAGATGGCTTCACACATGAATTCTACCAAACATTTACAGAATTAATACAAATATTTCTCAAACTCTCAGAAAAAATTCAAGAGGTAACAACACATCTAAACTCATTTTATGAGGCCAGCATTATCCTGACACTAGAGCCAAGGACACTACAAGAAAAGAAAATTACAGGTCAATATGTCTGATAACACAGGTGCAGTTATTCTCAACAACTTACTAACAAACTGAACTCAAGAGCACATTAAAAGGATCATACACCATGATCAAGTGGGACTTATTCCTGCAACATAAAGTTGGTTCAAAAATATGCAAATAAACAAATGTGATAAATCCCATTAACAGAATGAAAGATAAACATGATGTGATTATTTCAATAGGTGCAGGAAAAACATTTGACAAAATTTAATATCCATTCATAATAAAAACTCCCAACAAATTAGTAATAGAAGGAACATTCCTCAGCATAATAAAGGTCATGTATGACAAGACCACAGCTAACAACCATACTCACTGGTGAAAAGTTACAAGCTTTTCTTCTAAGATCAGAAACAAAACAAAGATGTCCATTCTTACCATTTCTATTTAACATAGTATTAGATATCTTAGCCATAGTAATTAAACAAGAAATAGAAGTAAAATCCATCCATATCAGAAAGGAAGACATAAAATTCTCTGTTTTCAGATGATATGATCTTATATATAGAAAACCCAACAGCATTCACCAAAAACTATTAGAATAAAGTAAGTTGCAAGATATAAAATTAACATTCAAAAATCAGTTGCATTTTATATACTAATGGATTATGTAAAGGAGAAATTAAGAAAACAATTCCATTTAAAACAGTATCAAAAAGCATAAAATACTTAGGAATAAATTTAACCAAGGAACTAAGAAAAAACTATAATATATCAATGAAAGGAATTAAAAAAGATACAAATAAGTGTTAATCTATCCCTAGTTATTAGATTGAAAGATTGAATTAATGTGCAAAAATGTCCAATGTATTCAAAGCAATCTAAAGATTCAATGTAAACCCTATGAAAGTTTCAATGATATTTTTCACAGAAGTAGAAAAAACCTATCTTAACATTTGTGTGGAATCAAAAGGACCCTGAAGAGCCAAAGCAATTCTGAGGAAGAAGAACAAATCTAGAGACATCACACTTTCTGATTCCAAATTATACCATAGATTATTATATTCCAAATTTATAGTAATCAAAACAGTATACTATGGGCATAAAAACAGACACACAGACCAATGAAACAAAATTCAAAGCTCAGATATAAGCCAACACATATGCAATCAACTGATTTTTGACAAGGGCACAAGAACGGACAATGGAGAAGGAAATCTCTTCAATAAATGATGCTGGAAAAACTTGATATCCACATGCAAAAGAATGAAACTGAACCCCACTCTTATACCATTCACAAAGTTAAGTCAAAATGGATCAATAGTTTCAATGTAATACCTGAAACTATAGAATTTCTATAGGCAACCATAGGGAAAAATCCTCAACATTGGTCCTGGCAGTAATTTCTTGAATAAGACACCAAGAGCCAAGGCAACAAAAACTAAAATAAGTGGGACTACATCAAACTAAAAATCCTTCTGCAAAGTAAACAATCAATGAATTGAAAAGGGAATCTTCAGAATGAAGACAATACTCACAAATCATATATCTGATAAGGGATTAATATCCAAAGTATATAAAGAACTCATATAGCTCAAAAGCAAAACAAACAAAAAACACCCAAAAAACAAAAACAAAAGAAAAACAAAAGCAAGCAAACAAACAAACAAAAACAATTTAAAATATGCAAAGAACCTGAGTGGCAACTTTTCCAAAGAAGACATACAAATGGCCAATAGGCATAGGAAAAGATGCTCAGCATCACTAATCATTAGGAAAATGCAAATCAAAACTTCAATGAGCTATCACTTCACATCTATTAGGATGGCTATTATCCAAAAAAAAGCAGTAACAAATATTGGTGAGGATATGGAGAAAAGGGAACTGTTATACACTGCTGGTAGGAATATAAAACAGTACAGCTGTTATAGAAAACAATATAGCAGTTTCTCCAAAAATTAACACTTGAACTACACTATGATCCAGCAATCTCACGTCTAGGTATTTATCCAAAAGAAGTGAAATCAGTATCTTGAGAAGCTATCTCCAGATCATGTTCATAGCAGCATTGATCACAATAGCTACGTTATGGAAACATGCTAAATGTCTTCTAATGGATTAATGGATAAAGAAAATGTCATATATAATTTCATTAGATTTATAGTATAATTGAATATTATTTATTCAGCCATAAAAAAGAAAAGATTGGCATTTGCCACCACATGGATGAAACTGAATCTGTAGGTCATTAGGCTAAGTGAAATAAGCCAGACATGGAAAGACAGATACTGTATGGTACCAGTTGTACGCAAAATCTTAAAAAAAAAAAAAAAAAAAAAAGCCAATTATGACAGAAACAGAGATCAGAATGCTGATGCTGATTGACAATGGTTTGGGGAGGAGGAAATGCAGTAATGTAGGTCAAAATAAATCTTCAGTTATAAAACCAATAAATTCTGAGGATCTAGTGTATAGCATGGTGACCATAGATAATAATATGTATCGAACACTTGAAAGTTGCTAAGAGTAGATCTTAAGCATTCTCATTACACACATATGCAGAAGTGATAGATGTGCTAATTATCTTAATCTTGTAATCATTCTACAACTTATATGTAGATCAGATCATCATGTTGTGCACTTGAAATATATACAGTTGTATTTGTCAATTTTTCCTCAATAAAGTTTTAAAACTCAAACAACCAAAAAAGTCAAAGGTATAGAATATTCACTACTTACACTGCTTGGTTTAAGGAGGTACAATAGTTATATAGAATTGTTTTGTGAAAAGAGAGATTTTAAAAATCCAATTGCCAGAACTAAGATGCATTTTATATGAATAAATATATATTTGAATAAATGTGTATGTTAATTTTTAATACACCATTTTTCTATATTAACAACCAAACAGCTTTTAGGATGTTTACTGAGGCTGTTTGAAAAGTGATTAGAAAATACCAAATGTTAGTCATATCTCTGATTGCTTTTTACAGATTACCTCAAAGTTAATTATGTGAATCTGTTTTAATATCAGAGAAAACTGATCTTCCATCTCACTCTGTCATTTTTAACTTTTGTGTCCATGAGACTTAATAGATTGTAAAAATCTTAATGCTCACTTATAGCTCTTTCTCTCTTTCCTTTTAGTTTTTTTCCTTTGTATCTTAAGTCCTGAGTTCCCAACAGTGCTTAGTTTTGTATAAGACAACTTATAAAAATATTGCAAAGAAATCTACCATGTTTTCCCATTAGGAAGTAGCCTCATTACACTGTTTAGGAATTAATCTATTTAAATTGTCTTCAGTTATTTCTCATAAGGTAATCATTAAGTCATGACCAAGCATTTATCAGAACATTTAAACACTACATAGAACAGCCACCATATTCCAGACTTCTCAGAAAATCATTATACTGCTCCCTCCTTCTAATCCAATGAAATTTGAGAAATACTAATTGACAGAAGTAAATTTAATGTCCTGAATATATCCTACCATTTTATGGGTGCAAATGACTGAGATCACTAAAGAATCTCGTAAGGCACCACTATTCCATTTAGCCTCAGCACTGATCACCCATAAGGTCTATTTATTTTTAAACTTTTGAGAAATAGATGTTTGGAATTACAAAATGCACCCATCTTCTTCTTGGGCATTAGCATTTTTTACTTGAATCATGCCAGGGTCAGAGATTCCCAATCCAGTGAATTTTTATTTGCAAAGTTCCCATCTTTCTGTCTAAATACCTTATATGAAAAAAACCAGTAAAGGCTGTTGCTATATTTCTTTCACAATAATTTATAATGTGGTATTCTAAAGAAAATTCTAAGAAGAGAAAATCTAATATTTTGCCACCTCTGAACAATCAAGTCTGAATATAATAATACAAAAGAAACAAACTGTTTTTGTTAATTCATATCACATTCTTAAGCAAATAATTTGTTAAGCTTTGAAATGTCAAGAAATATCTGATTGTATGGATGAAAACAATATATCTGTAATCATATTTGTGTTATCAGACATTGAAATTTATTTCTATTATTTAATTTGATTCATTTATATAGACTTTGTATTTGAACATTTCACATTTAACAATTTTATTAATATTACATTGCTTTTGTTTATAAATGTTTTTACAATATCAGAATATTTACTAAAAATCTTTAGTAAATTGTCTAAAACGAGGGTACTTATACTCTTTTCTCCTTTTCAGTAGCTTTTGAAGAACTTTTTTGTAACATATATTTATGTATCAAGATTGTATTTAGTCTATGAACCATACATTTATATTTGAAATGTCATTGTCTAGAAATAAAAACTCATATAAACCAAGTAAAATATGTGTTTATATGTAAAAGTCTGTAATATACGTGCTATCTATCTACATGTGTTTGTATCTATTATCTATTATGCTTAGGGAACCAACTTATGGAAAAATAAAATCTCAGAAGTTTAGCTGGGAGGAAAGTTTATGATGCTGTGATTTGAAACAGGTTCTTGAATGTTCAAGGACAAAAATATAGAGTGTTAGAAAGGTCCAAGTGATTATGACTCACCAAGCTCGATCTTTTTCCTCCAATAATGTGGGTAAAATCTTCAGTTAGAGAAGGGCCATGGTTTAAGGATAGGAAACTGTCAAGGGGCTCATGTGCAATCTTTGGATTCCTGCAAAAAAAAAAAAAAAAGGAGACAAGGCTATCATAGTTTGAATAATCTGGATTTAGGCCCAAATCTTAGAAGAGGAAATATAATTCAACAGGGTTGAATCTGAGAGTTTTCTTGCCTCTCTTAAAGACTCAGGGTCTAGATCTGGGATGCTAATGCATATATATGGAGTCTAGAAAAATGGTACTGATGAACCTAGTGGCAGGGAAGGAATAGAGATGTAGACATAGAGAACAGATGTGAGGACACGGGGCAGGGGTGGGGGGGTGGCGGGAAGCTGGGATGTAGTGAGAGAGTAGCATTGACATATATACACTACCAAGTGTAAAATTGATGGCTAGTGGGAAGCTGCTGCAGACCACGGGGAGATCAGCTCGATGCTTTGTGAAGACCTAAAGGGGTGGGATAGGGAGGGTGGCAGGGAGGCTTAAGAGGGAGGGTGTATGGGGATATACTTATATGTATAGCTGATTCACTTTGTTGTACAGCAGAAAATAACACAATGCTTTAAAGCAATTATACTCCAATAAAGATGAAAATTTTTTTTAAAATAGTGTTAAAAAAAGGAAAAAAAACACACTAATGAAAAATTCATATAATTCTTATCACAAAACACTAGCAAAAACCAGATGAACTGAAATTCTTATGCCAAGAGTCTTGGCTCCTTTTTCTTTGTCACTTCCCTAAAATGGGAGACAGCATATTGTAAAGTCCTTCACTTTTTCAGCCCTGACTCTAGTAGTGACAATTGGTGTCATGTGGCTAGTTATTGGATTGGGCACTGCTTCAGGGCCATCCCCATACACAAGGCAGGACACTTTTCAGGAATACCATGTGTTTATCTTCACAATGCTAAACCGCCACAACCCCATCCTAGGGAATAATTTCAACTATCAATGTGTAATAATGGCAGAAAAAGATTATCTATATTCATGTTGATGACACATGCTATGCAGCCAACATTGACATCTGTGTTGCCTTTTGTAAGGCCACCATCAAGTTCTTCCATTGAGTTTGGTGTCAGAGTGCATGTGCGTAAGATGAGTTACTGTCCAACCACACTTCAAAAAACACCCCTTGAAAAATATGGGTGATGGCTCTTCTAAGGCTAAAAGTTATACTTTGTTAGTAATCCATAGGTCTAATTCTCATACACATCATATTCTTCATTATACTGTACTATATTTCCAAGGCCAGCAAAGCTGGCAGCTACGTGGCTGATGAAGGGCTTAGCATGGTTAATGAAGCCTAAGACCATATCTCCTAGTCCATTAGGGATCTGGGGATTGTAGTAAAGCTTCCCGCAAATAATCACCTGCTGTTAAGAGGCCTGAACCTTCTACACTGCTGTTCCCCACAATGCTTGATATCTATGACCTTATTTGGCAATGCCATGTTGGGACACCAAGCACTTAAAAAATCATGAATAACCCTTAACAAGGTTCTCGCATAAAATCCCAATCTGATTTTTATCCTACAATGGAAATGAAGGATCATTTGGGAAATTTTGGACTTTCTCATTAAGTAGTCAAATAGCTCAAGGAGTAATAGTTGGGTTCTTTCAGAATCCACCAAAAAAAAAAAAAAAAAGAAGAAGAAGAAATGATATAAACTAGCATACTAGCATACTTTGGTAATTTATAACTTCAGGTAACTTCATCATCAATTAATAATATCACTGGGACGTATTTAAATATTTTAGGGCATTTTTTCACATTGAGATACAGTTTTTACTACTTTGGGATCCATTATAATGATAAAATCCTGATGGAAATATTAGGGAAACACTCTGGCAAAAGAAAGATTTTCATTAGACTGGATTCTACTTTCTGGGGAAACTCTCTTATCCATTGTTCTCTGATCCACCTTCTGGGGGTGGGGGTTCCCCCCGTCTCATAACCTCCTTGACTACATCTCATGGGGACAATATACATGTGCTTCATCTTCAGGGATGCTCAGTTTTACAACCTATGGAATGCTGGCAATAACTTGTGGCCTCCAAGTGTTGGGTTTGCAAGCCTGTCCCCCCAAGAACTCTTGAGGGAAACTCTTAACATAGTTCCTGGAATAAAAAGGCAAACAATGACCCTTTCTTTACCATCATTTTTAGATGAGAACCATTATTCCTAAGAAGTTGAAAGTGGAATGATGAACTCTTTTCAACCTCTTGTTATGTAGTATCTATCAATATTCTGTAATCATATATTTTGGTTCAAGCTAGAAAAACCTCCAATTAAATAGAGAAGTTGTAGTACGGCAGTAATATGAACTGTAGCATAAAACAATGAATGTATGAAAAGAGGTCAAGCAGTGCCACTTTAAAAAATTCTAATTTGAATTCTATAATTGTAGGTGTCAAAGAAATTTTGCCACCTTTTTGCAGCTTTTGTAGGTAGAGAATATAAAGAGGTTTGCACTTACAGCAAGAAGATATGAAATTGCAAAGGGCAAAAATCTACAGAAATTTACTAGATAATACTGAGTAAAGAGAACACAATATTGTAATGAAAAATAAAACTAAGCTGTAAAATGAGACAAATGATTATCATTTTTAAAATGTGGCAACCTGTTGTATTTTAAAAATAAATGTGTAAGTCCTAGAAAACACTTGCGTGGTATTTATAAAATTAGGTGTGTGTAAAATACATTAGGATTCTAATGTATTTCCTCTGTTTTTAATTGCTTATGTGTTCCTTTGTGGTTTTTCATTACAGTGCTATTGCTGTTCAAGCAGCTAATTAACCTCTATTATTAGGTGCTTTCTCCACAAAAATACCCTCTGCTTTATATTCAATTACCTTTTCCAAATCCCAGAGCCAGGAGGCTTATAAGATGATAAGGGCAAATGACTATCTGTGGAGTGGAAAGCGTATGTCTTAGATGGGGGAACAAGTGCATATTTATCACTGAGGAATCATCTTATTAAAAAGAAATAAAAATAAAAGCAGCTAAATTTAAAAAATCACATTTAGCATTAGGTATCTTTCTTATAAAAAATGTCTAGAAAGAGCCACTTAGCACACATCTAAAAATGTTTGCCCTGTCAAGTCTTCAAGAATTCTAAGAGTACTTTCAGTATAAAGTATTTAATGTCAAGCAAAATGGTAATGCTTATTAATTTCATTTTTATCAAATTATTATTCATGATACTGTACAAATAGTTAAAATTGTTTAAGAACCCAGTCACTTAAAATACATAGAAACCCAGTACATGTACGTGCTTGTATGCAACAAATTATTTTGGTATTAATTCTTGTTAGTATGGAATAATTTAGTTGCTTATCACATCTCTCTATTAAGGAGAATGTTTTGATACATAAAGCTGTTCATATAATTGTAAGGCAGGCATCACTGTATTTCCTAAAAAATAATATGTAGCTTTACAGTATGAAAGTTACATGATTTAATTTGTAATAACAATGTGTTTATAGTAATGCATTTGAAATTTATGCTAATAGACACTTATGGAAGAGAGTTACATAATAGGTATTTTATTTTTTCTTAAAAGAATTACTTTGACTACAGTGTAGAGAATTGTTTTCGGGGTAACAGGTGGAAGAGTGTGTTAGTGTGCTAGTGGTAGAGATGTACAAACATAAATGCCAGATGTACAAAATATTTAGGAGGTAAAATTGATTTCATGGTGTATCTGATACAGAAGATGACAGAGGGAAGGTATGGTGAATGATTCCCAGGCTGGCTTGTGCAAGTAGATGGAAGATAGTGCTCTGCATGCTGGAGAAGCTACTGAAAAAAGACAAAGTTATATTAGTGGGACATGAGTTTGGTTGGTGGGATGAATCTGAAGAGTTTCTATGGCTCTGTATCCCAGCTCTGGCTAAACATGATCATCAAATGAGAAGCTTTTTATAAAAAAATACCTCTAAATGTTCTGATGTAATTTTTTCTGAGAGAGATCCCACATGCCAATTTTTAAAAGTCCATAAGTGATTTCATTCTTAGTCACCTTGAGAATCCCAGACTTAGAGCAGTCAAATGTAGGTAACGAGATGTTGTTTGAATTTAAACTTTCATACACATGTACATAATTTTAAGCATCAAATTCTGTAGGAAAAACATTTGAATATTAAAATATGGAAAAAGAGATTATGAAAGATTTATGGTAATAGAAACCCTTTTTCTAATAAGGAACCTTAATATTTACCCAGAATTTAAATCAATATATTTGTTTTTTGCCCTAAAGAATTTCAGTATTAGTTTTTCAAAATATTTTTCTCCATTAGTAATATTGAATATTGTGATTCATTTTAAATAAATATCTAAGCATAGAAATGTTATTCTCTTCTGTCTTTAATGTTTTCTGTTTTAACTCCTAAATCTTTTTTCTTATATCTTTGTACTCTTCCTTTTCTTTCTCCATTGATGCTTTGAATTATTAAAAAATATTTCTTATAGCCCTATCCTTTTCTACAATGTTATTGGTAGATTCATAAATAAGCTATTGTTTCATAACTGAATTTTATATCAGGTATTGTTTTTGGAAATGCTTAATGTTACTCAGATTGACTTTTGTCAGATTTTATATATAAAAGAATGCCACAGTGTTTGCTATCAAAGTTGAAAACTAGTTTCTACACCAATTACTTAATTAAATAAGTAAACTAATATTGTATCAATTGGAGACCATAACAATCCCATTAAATAATAATCAGGAATTTATGACTGTTGAATGAATAGCTATGGGATTGTATCTTTTGATCACATTTATATAATATATATACATATTGTACATGTTATAATTCTTTAGAACTTTATATATTATATAAATACATAAAATATTTTAGAACATTATACATGTGTATGTATGTATACACATACATATTTATTAATAAGTAGGAGAAAACAGATTGCTTAGAATGCTATTTATTGGACATAATCCATATAGATCTGTTTTATAAACTAATGTAAATGGCTAGGGAAAGCAAAGATTAAAAGCTGTGTTATTATCACTTGTACATCACTAGTGAGCAGTGCACTGCACAAAGGAGGTACAGAGTAAGTATCCTCTCTATTATACAAGGGGTGAGGACTAACTTATCAGTAGAATTTTATATTAATATGATACTATCAACATGAGTTTCAAATACAATTATTCTTATTTCTCCCATTCAAAACTGACCCAAATTTTGGCATAAAAATAAGTATCTACTAAAAAATGAGTTTCTTTTCTATAGTATGCACATATAATGATTTACTTGCCTTCACAGATCACAAAATAGAATACTGCCGTTATGAATACTCCACATGCCAATACCTTGTGGATCAAAATATCACTCAACTGACATAATTTCTGAAAGGTCCATATAATGTTTTTCATGCTTCTCATTAATACACTATGACGCTAAGTCATTGGCAATGCAAATTCTTCATCATAAAAGGAAAGATTAAATCACATAAAAATGCAGTGTTAACTTTTAAAACCCATGTTTTAAAAATAAACATTTCACTGACATTTATGAGGCATCACATAAAACAGTCTCAGGAGCATCATCATAAATGTGATTTCACAGGAGTTAAAGTCATAAATTCCTTTCCAAACATTTATGAGGCTAAAGAAATAGAAGGTAGTATTTGAGAAGGCTGGAAATTGTTGTGTGACAAGAACTTCTGACTGTTCTTTTTTCAGTATACTTCATAGACTAAAGAAATAACAAGTTTATTGTTCAGTTTTCACCTCGAACAGAAACAAAACTCCTATCAATATGAAAACATGTCTATTATGCTGCACTCAAATAATTTAACGAACACAGTTCCACAATAGAAGGGTGAGGAGCTTTCTCAACATCAAACACAGTATTTTCAAAGCTTTTCATTTCTCTACACCAGTCATTTGATATTGACGAATACTAATATGTGAGTGCCAGTTGCCCTTCTCCATTCATTCAGTGTTTTCTGACAACAGCCAACAAAGCTCCACAAATGCCTAGGACAATACCTGACATCCGCCTTAGGCACTCTGTGCAAGGTCATTGTGAAATTTTTAAAGCCTTCATCATTATGCATATGACTTTTGGTTGAAATGTAATGGGTTTTGATGGTTTTCAACCAACTGACATTTAATCTTACTGACTGTTTATTAAAAACATGCATTTTACCAAAAATAGAATAACCATGCCTGTAACTTCATAGGATTAGGACATAGTAAAGATCAAATGTATTTTTATCAGTTCTTACTTTAAGATATAGCATCATGATTTCAATTTTGTTAGGGGAGCCTATCCATATTATTCTGCTTTTAAAAGAACACTTTTGATCTATTTTATGTGTTTATCCACACAAATCAATTTTATCATCACTTTATCAACTTACATTGAAAAATAACTAACTGACATTAATTTGTTAAGGATGAAATCTTCAGAATTTCAGAGCTTAAAGTTTAGAAAGATATATTTTTTCTCTATTGATTTAGGTCTATTTTATGTCCATTAATATTATAACATTGCCTTAATACAAGTCCTACATATTTACTGTTAATTTATTCATAATATTGTTAATTGTGTTACTTTAAAAAGTATTTCTCATTATACTTTGTCATAAGGTTTTTCAGTTATAAAAAATAAAGCTGATTTTTATGCATTTGCCTAGTTTCTTGTATCAGATCACAGTATTTTTTTAGTTTTATTAGCTTTCTTTTTGGTTGCTTTTTTTGTGTGTATTTTCTAGTTAAAAATGCCATAACTGCTGAAAGCAATGACAAGTTTATTTTTAAATCCATATCTTCTCTCTCTCTTATTGAGAGAACAGTATCCAATAAGATTTAAAAACACTGTCATTTGCAGCAACATGGATGGACCTGGAGATTATCATACTAAGTGAACTCAGACAGAGAAAGGCAAATATTTTATGATATGGCTTATATGCAGAATCTAAAAAGAAAATGATATAAATGAACTTATTTATAAAGCAGAAACACTCACAGACAGAGAATTAATTTATGGTTACCAGGGGAAAGGATGAGGAGTAGGGATAGATTGCGACTTTGGTGTTGACATGTACACACTGCTACATTTAAAATAAATAATCAACAAGGACCTACTGTATAACACAGGGAACACTGCTCAATATTCTGCAATAGCCTAAATGGGAAAATAATTTGAAAAAGAATAGATACTTGTATATGTATAACTGAATCATTTTGCTGTACACCTGAAACTAACCCAACATTGCTAATCTACTCTACTCCATAAAATAAAAATTAGAAGAAAAAAGAAACTTGAGACACATCAAAAAATAAAAATACTATCATTCCTGACTATACAATTTTGTTCTGTTTATTTATTGCTCCATAACTAAACACCCCCAAAGTTAGTGGTTTGAACCTTAAAAAAAATCATTTAATTACTTCTCACAATCTCTATGGGTCTGGAATTGGCTAGGTATTTCTTGCTTGGGGTCTGCAGTGTGGCTGCAGTCACATGTTGGTAGGCAGGAGCTGGAGTGGTGGTGGTGGTGGGGGGAACCACTTAGATGGGGGCTGGCCAGGTATAGTTATCTTTACTTATAGCCTCTCCTTGTCATCTGTGCAGAGACTGGTTTGGGCTTCCTTGTGTCCTCAGAGCACTTAGATTGCTTACTTGACACCTGAAGGCTTCCAGAGAGAATATTCCAGAGAGCAAGGCAGAAACTTTATTACATTTCATAACCTAGCCATGAAAGCTAGAGCACATCACTTCCAAAGTACTCCATTTGCTGACCATTCCAAAGTTCATTCATACTCAAGAGAAGGAAGACAGACTTTACCTCTTGATGGGGTGGTTGTCATGACTGGGAGCCACTCTTAAAAAATACAACTTCTAGCATTTTAGAAGATTGTTTGCTCTTTTCTTTTTATAAATACTCTTCATAATATTGAGGAAATTTTATTCTATTTTTAGTTATTAGAATATTTCATTTCTTTTAATTAGGATGCATATTTTTATCAGCATCTGTCATTATGATAAATATACTTATTTCATCCCAAGAAAATATTTAGTGTTTGACATATACCAGGCTCCATGATGGATCCTGGAGATACACAGATGAATCAGCCAAGGTCGCTATCCTTCAGCAACTGAGACACGCCAACCATGACCACTCATCTCAATTGTTCTCTATACCCGCAAACCTACTGTTGCCCAGAGTCCTGCCTGACTATCCTACACCTTACTGAGCATTTTTCTCTTATGCATAAGTCTACTCACACCTTCTCTTCTCAGAACCTCAAGACTTCCAATCCCAAGCCTCAGTTAAAAATCTTTGTTCACCTACATTGCTGCATTTATCAGCAATTCTTTTCTTTTTCTTGCTGAGTAGCAGTCCATTGTTCCACAGTTTATTTCTCTAGTCTCCTGGGCTATGGCCAGTTTTTTGTTTTGTTTGTTTGTTCCTTTGTTTTGCTATTATGAATAAAACTGCTATGAACAAAAAAACTTTTGGTTTCTATTTCACTGAAAAACAAAAGCTTTTTATTGCTTGTTAGTAGGCATATAAAGTATCGTATTATCATAAAATATTCCCATATAAGTCCTACCCCCATATTCTGTTTTCCCTCCAGTAACAATGGATGAATTCTTTCTGCTGCTCACTTTTCTCCTTCATTTCTGTACTAGATTCCATCCCTCGACCTACTCAAACATTATGATCCTCCAGTTAATTCACTCTCTTCTACATTATAAAATTTTCTTTTCTAATGGATCCTTTCTATCAGAATAGAAATACAGTACTGCATCTCCCATTTTAAAATAAAATTCTATAAATCCAAGTGTTCTTCCATTTACTGCTCTGATTCTCTTTATAGAGAAACACTGGCAGCCTTTACTAAAAGTTTTGCATTTTTCTGATCCATTCACCTTCAGACCCACAGAAATCCGTATTTTTCCCCAAGGACAGCTAAAGTTGTTTTGTCTAGCTCAGTAATACATTGCCAAATTCAATAGTCATTCTTAGTCCTCATCTTAACTTCACTGCAGCATTTGATACAGTGATCAATTTCTTGAAAGATTTTCTGTACAATTTTAGACTCAAGAGTAGATTTCCTTATTAACTTATTTTGTCTTATGATCTACTGAAAAATGCAGGAGCTTCATTTTTTGTATAAGTTCCTAAACTTATTTGATAAACAATAATGCTAAATTTAATATCAGGGACAAAACAATCCTTATGAACAGGTGCATTTAAGCAAAACATGTTTATACCTAAACCTGAAATGTAATTAATATCATTCAGAATTCTACTTTTTTAAGAAGCCAGATCTACTTATCAATATTCTGTAGGAAAATTCTGAACACAGACTGATAATTTACTCTACATTTATCTCCAAAAGAAAAATAGTCAAAATTATTTAATACTTACACAAGTTAGAATGCTGTATAAACACTCATGTGTACACTTAAACGTATACATGCATATGCACATATATATTTAGTTTTTTGTGTGTGATGATTTTGTTAAAATTTGGTTTCATGTAAAGTATCACTTCATAAAATCAGTTGATGCTTTCCATGAATATCTCTAATCTTTATTAATTTCATTAATATAGAATTACTTGTTCTTAGAGATAAGTTAGCACTCTCCTATTTGCCTTCCAGTTGGGAACAAAAGGATTAGGCGTCGTCCTGCAATCCCTTCTCTCCCTTTATCAGCGACAGCCAGAGAAAGTAAGAAAGATGATCTAGTCAAATTCCCATATAAGATGCTAATGATACACCTCCTGGAAAACACAGAATGTTATTTACTAGAGGAAAGTCCTTATTGGTCTGTCTAGGTTAGATTATGTTAAACTAACCCAGTATCTATGGATTTATGGGGATGGGTCTCTGAAATTTTCACGTAAGCTATGTAATTACTGAAGTAAAAAATGGAGGTGTCATGACTAAGCTAGATCCCTTTTGTGTAGCAAGGACTACCTGTCTCACTCAGCAACTTCACATGCTAAATCCAGGCTAGAAACCATTCACACATGGCAAGACAGGACCTGGGAGGTGGCACTGAAATCCTGGACTCCTTTGTGCTTTCCCACTGCCTAGCAATTCCTTATGCACATAGAGTTATTAGAATGCTTGGAATGGGTAACGTTTCTGCTTCTGGTGTGTCTGATTTGACAATCTGGCACTTTCTGTTATTTTATCATTCCTGATGTCCATTTTCCATTTTGATATAATTTTGAGTCTTAAGAAAAGTACAAGAATAGCACAAGGAACTCCTGTATATCCTTGAACCAGAATTATTTATGTTTTGCCCCATTCTCTCTGTAGAAATATGTATATACACACATATATATACCTTTACACACATATATACTTCATACATGTTATAGGTTAAAATTAAATACAAAATGAAGACCAGACTTGAAAATACCTTCAGCAGACAAGACCAATTATACCACATAAGCAAAGGTTAATTTAGCTTATTCTGTGAAGCAAGTGAAACTTAACTTGGGTTGCTTCTTATAAATGCCTCTAAAAATCATAAACAAAACTTAAGCTCTTCTCCAAACTTGTCATAAGGTAACATTTTTAACCAATTTCCTATCATTATGAAAACTCTATTCTATAACCAATCACTATGAAGATTAAACAACCTCTGCATTCTCTTTAGATGAGCTGATCTATTACAATCTACCTCTGAGCCTCATTCCACTGCTGGTTTAGAGTTTCCAGTCAGCAAACTGTTTTTATGTGTACAAAAAACTCCTAGTAATTAATCTTTTATTAATCTGGGGATCTTAATTTTGCTTTTTCTGGATTTTTGATATACATATATTATATGTGTATACGTATATATATATATGTACACCTATATGTACCTATTATACACCTTCTGAGAATGTGTTGGAGATAGCATGCCCTAAATAATTTAGTGTGTACCTCCTACATTTAAGTATAATGTATTATGTAACTACATTATAATTAGTGAAAATGGGACATTTTATGATATGGATAATACTAGCACTTAATCCAGTAGTTCTTAAAATGCAGTCAAGAGGCAGGATGCTTTTAAGACTCTTTCTCGGTGAAATCAAAATCATATTATTTATAATATTATTATTAATAACAAGACAGTGTGGCCTTTTTCATTGTGTTGACATTTCCATTAATGATTCAAAAGCTATGGTAGTAAAACTGCTGGTACATCATCATGAATCAAGAAAGTAGCACCAAATGGTGGTAGTGATTACTGCATTTTCCACTCACAAATGTGCAGGAGAGAAAAATAAAAGCCAAATTCATTTAACTATGTTCTTGATGAAGGAATAAAATTGTTACATTTGTTAAATCTTAACCTCTGAATATGCCTTTTTTTAATAAAATAGTGATGAAGTGGGAAATAAATAGGTATAAAGCTCTTCTGACACATATAAAAGTATCATGATTGTCTTGAGAAGAACTTGTGCATTTCTTTGAAGTATGAGGACCAGCTGCCTCACCACAGAGCACCATTTTTGTGCGGCAGAAGCCATGGCAGCCAAACTATGGTGTTTCTGGCTTGGGTATTTGGTAGGTTATCTTAAAAACAAATGAACTGAACTTGTCACTTCAAGGGAATTGGCAACGAGTGTTTCCAATGATACAATTCAAGCTTTAAAGATAAAGTTAGAATTGTTGGCAACTTGAATTTACTGCTCTGATTTTGACGAATTACCAAAGCTTAAAGCCTTTCAGAAGTGGTCAGTGGTGATATTAATATTGTATAATAAAACTGGTCTATATTTGGAATATCTGAAAACCTCAGTTAACCATTCAGATTTAATGAAATAAGTATGGGTAGCTTGGAGTCCAATTTAACATTTTGCTATTTTCTTTCTACTTGTCTCACTTTTTTTTTTCTTTTTCTATAATTCTTCTCCTGCCTTCATTATTTTAAATGAATATTCTTTATGACTCTACTTCCTCTGTTGGAAGTTCAGCTGCCCCTTTTGCATCATATTCCCCCTACTAGGTGTTAGGATATTTATCTCTAATTTAGTCTACTTTAGCCTTAATTGTTACCAAATAATTTGAAATATAAGTATCTTACAAAAGTCTATTTGCATTTACCCTCTGATACTTTGTGATATTTTTGTCATACATGTCATATCTACACCTATTTACATAATATATATAAATATATTATAATATATATTACAGACACTGAGTTATTCAGGGCAGGTAATGCTAATTTAAAACTAACATTAAGTTCTATTAGAAAAAATACAAATTAAAAAAAAGAAGGAACTAATATACTCAAAAAACAATGTTTAGATGCTCTTGACAATATAAATTCTGATAATTCTGTGGTTAATATTTACAATTTACCTATATATGAACATAACATTATAGCTCTACCAAATAACAAAAATGTTTACAACTTAGATCCTACAAATACAGTTTTAAATTTGACAGAAAGTTGAAGTGAGAAGGATGGGAAACGGTGGTGTGTTGTATCAGGATGTTAACACATTTATCTCAAATTGAAGTGATTAGTGATACTTATTGAATTTAATGTGATAAGACATAAATCCAAACAAAGAACGAATTACAAAGCTTTTTGCTTCTCAGAAGAGATCATGGGAGCTGGAGGCAAGTGTGTATCTTTTAATCCTTGTCATTTCTAGTGAAAGATTGATACATATTGCTGCAATTAGGCAAATCAGAGACTAGAAGCATAAGGATAATATTTACACTTTTGAAAATGAACACCAGCAACACTATAAAGAGAAAACTGATTACAAATCAGTTACCTCTAGCAGTAGAGCTGGAAATAGGGAAGCGCTGGGAAGGAGACTGCTGATTTTCATGGCTTCTTATTGATTTTTCAAAAAATCTTTCTATGTATTTGCATTAGTTTTCTATCGCTACGGTAACAAATTACCACAAATTTAGGAAGCTGAAACGACACAAACTTCTTACCTTCCACGTCTGTAGGTTAGAAGTCCAACACACAACTTCCTGGACTAAAATCAAGATGTTGACAGGGCAGCTCTCCTCCCGGAGGGTCTAGGGGAAAACCTATTTCCTTGCCCTTTCCAGCTTATGAAGGCCGCCCACCTTCCTAGTCTCATGGCCTCCTTCCTCTATCTTCAAAGCCAACCATGTTGTGTCCCTCTGACCATCCTTCTGCAGCTGAAATTCCTTCTAACTCTCCTATTCTGCATCCCTCTTCCACTTTTCAGGGCCTTTGTGATACATTGGATCCACCTGGGTAATCCGGGAGACGTCTTATTTTAAAGTCAGGTGGTTAGCAGCCTTAATTCGCCCTTTCCATGTAAACTAACATATTTACAAGGGAATCAGATGTAGGCGTCTTTGAAAAGGCCACTATTTTGCCTACTGTAGTTTTACTACTTATTGTGCATTTAAAAATAATGATATTAAAATATTTGCTCAATTGACAATAAATTCACACATAACTATTCTCAGCTTATTGCACTATTTCTTAAAGTATGGTCTGCATCATGCAAACCACCTGCGTCGAAAATCAACTGTAGTGTATCAGGATCCTGTGTCCACACCCAGCTTTCATGAATGAGAACTTGGAGGAAAAGTTCCAGTATTCTGGATTTTAACAAGAATCCTACATGCTTTTAACATACAACACATCAAAGTTTGAAGTCTACCGATTCAGCCCACTGAAAAAGAGTTAAGAAAATGGCATCATCTGAGGGATTGAAGAGGTAACGGGACACAAACTAACCTCAACTATTTGTCCTTCAACAGGCAGCTTAGAATAGAAGAGCTTAACATTTAAGCAGTACCAAGATACTATTTCCTGAAAGAATATAAATAGTGAATAATAGATTCAAACAGGAAGGACATGCAATGTCCTCCACATAATATTACATTATTTCTAAAATGTTTAATAAATTAATCTTGAATGAGGAAGTAACCATTTAAAGAGTGCAAAAATAAAATGTATTCCGGTGAATTCTAAAGGTCCATGAGAGAGAAATCTGAATACCTAGAGAAACAATTGATCCCAGTATAAGTTAGCAACAAGGTATACAATTTGTTCTGAGAATTATTTACTACTTTTTAACATTTATAATATACATTTTACATAATATATGTAGAAACTTACTGCTAAATAATTTGTCACATAAAATATATGTGTTTTAATTTATGAAAAGGAGCCAGTGAACATTTTAAATAGTAATATTCCTGTTTCCTCCTCTCTTGTTTATGCATGAAAAGTCTGGCCACAGTAACTATACTTAATGAACAATCATTAATCACCTACTGGCAGACACTAGCAATAAAAGCAGAATACATGGGAGGAATTTCAAAGTGACTCTGGAATTACCCTGAAACTTCAAGGTGTTTGAAGTGACGGAAAAGTTCATAGACATTGAATGCAGAAAAGTAAAAATGCAGCTTTAAAATGTGACCAAGTCATAAAGGAATTGTGTTTCTTCATTTATACTTTTGGGTCTCTTAAGCTCTTACTCTAATGGGCTCCCTGTGTCTCTGGTGCAGAATTTTTAACAGCTTTAAATAAGTGTCTCTGTGGCCAAGCCTAATTTTTCCACTGAACTGTTTTATGCTTAAGGGCAGAGATTATATCATGTATCTTTGTGTGTGTGTGACTTTAGTGTTCAGCAGAGAACCTAACATTTAATAGATACTGAAGAAAGGTCTATAGCATGTGTGTGTGAGATCAAAAAAAAAAAAAAAAAAAAAAAGGGCAGAATGGCAACTTTTAAGACCTTTCTAGAATGATTTTTTTAAAATAGATTTCATTCATTTAAACAAGGCAGGTGTACATTCTCATTTGTTAGTTTGTTTAGGTGTTACTATTTCCCACCACAAATATTGCAAAGTAAATGAAGGCATATATTAATAACTGTATAAATGCCAGAGGAATATTTTTCTCATATGTTTTTTTCTCATACGGCTTGCAAAAGCATTGAAAATTTTACTTCAACAAGCTCATTAAAGTTAATAGATTATTTTAATGACATAGACTCATATTAAAGAAGCCAATGTAATTACTAAGTAGGATTAACCAAAAGAAGCCTAATCCTGCAAATAGAATTCCAGGGAAGCAAGAAATCACATTGCTCAGAATTTTAAAAAGAGATTATTAAGTGTTCATGTTCCTAATAATCTGTTGATAATATAACTTTCTTGAAATCGATGTATTACAATGCATTGATTGAAAACAATATTTTCTGATATTTAAGTCTACACAATACTTTTAAAAATAAGAGACCTATGTTGCATTTTTAATATAGCCAAGAAAAATTATTTTTAACTATATAGTGTATATGTTAAATAGGGAACTTAAATTCCAGATTCATCCCGTATTTTTGTCATTAATTAAATAAGTATTGAAAATCACTGTAAAGATGTTAAGAAAATGTCTAGCCATGTAAAACAAGTTTAAGTATGCTAGCTGAAGCCAATCATTCCAAAAGACTAACAATTTAAATGTGAATGCTGAGTAAACTCCATAATCCTAAAGAAACTTGTTAAACAGAGGTTTTGACCAGAGTTTGGGGGTGCATATAGGGAGTGGGAAGATTAGTTGCGGCAAAGACAATGCTCACTGTGTACCTGGTGCCCGCTTTATATCGCCAACCCTTTTTTGCAGGTGGGTTGAGTATCATTATTGGTTCTGGACAGTGGACTCTGTTTCTCTGAGATATGTCATCTTGGGTTTCAGGTAATTAAGAGCTGTGTGCCTCCTCTCTCTTTCCTGCCACAGTGACACTGAAAGCCATGTGTTCAGATGGTGATATAATAGGGAAGGAGGCCAGATTTTCAAGTCACCAAGAATATGACAGTCCCACCAACTCCATGCCAGACACTGCATGAGCTAAAAGTAAACTTTTAATAAAAATCCCTCTTATGAACACATATGGGAGAACTCCAAGATGTATTACCAAACGTTATATATATACATCATAACCCAGCAGGGTTTATTCTAGTTGTCTGGATTTATAACTCTAGTTATTATGTTTTTATTCTAGTTATTTTTGGTTTAAAACTTGAAGATTACTCATTGTAATTCTCCATATTAACAGGAAAAAGTAAAGGAAAACAGTTATCTTGATAGAAGTGGAAAATAAGTGTGACCAAATACAACATCCAAATCATAATTTAAAAAAAAAAAGCTTCTAAACATGCTGGAAATAGAAGGGAGCTTCCCTCATCTAATTAAGACTATGTATAAAAACCTACTGAAATTCTTGCACTCAATGGTGAAATACTGAATTATTAAAAATGTTCACCAGGGTTCCCTGATGGCACAGCGGTTGAGAATCTGCCTGCCAATGCAGGGGACATGGGTTCGAGCCCTGGTCTGGGAAGATCCCACATGCTGAGGAGCAACTAAGCCCATTCACCACAATTACTGAGCCTGTGCTCTAGAGCCTGTGAGCCACAACTACTGAGCCCATGGGCTGCAACTACGGAAGCCTGCACACCTAGAGCCCATGCTCCACAACAAGAGACGCCACTGCAATGAGAAGCTCACACACTGCAATGAAGAGTAGCCCCCGCTTGCTGCACTAGAGAAAGCCCAAGCACTGCAATGAAGACGTAATGCAGCCAAAAATAAATAAATAGGTAATAAAATAAATCTTCAAAAAAAATGTTCACCTAAAATAGGAAATGAAGCAAGGATGTCCTCTATTTAACACTGTAGTGGAGGGACTAGAACAGTATAAAGGGCCAAGAAAAGCACTGAATGTCATAAAAGTTGGAAAGGAAGAAATATCCCCAGATAATATAATTGGATACCAATTTCACACATATACCTCATTAATGACAAACACAACACAGTGGTATGGTTGTGAGTATAGGAGTGGAGGGTGGGAGTAGGAAATAATGTTATTTTAAATAAATGGTTCTCAGTCAATTGAATAAATATGAAAAAACTTTATATTGTCTCTAGCTTACACAAATGCCTATTCCAGAGGGACTGTAAATCCCAGACTGAAAGGTAG
This sequence comes from Hippopotamus amphibius kiboko, assembly GCF_030028045.1. Taxonomy (NCBI): domain Eukaryota; kingdom Metazoa; phylum Chordata; class Mammalia; order Artiodactyla; family Hippopotamidae; genus Hippopotamus; species Hippopotamus amphibius. The sequence continues at coordinate 192,112,882 of NC_080188.1, read as the reverse complement.
AAATACAGCTTTTAATAGAATACATAGGCAAATATCTTTTGATTTTGGAATATGAACATTAAATGGATGCAAAAGTGCTAACCATATGATAAAAATGTAACAAATTAAGTTATATTAAAATGAATCCTTTTAGTTCATCAAAAAGGCATCACTAAGAAAAAATGCAACTCCAATGGTTGAAGAAGAAACTCTAAGCATGTATATTCAACAAAGTGCTTATATCTCAAAAATATGATGAATTTCTACAAAAAAAAAAAAAAAAGGCAGAAAGCTCCATAGAAAAATTGGTCAAAAACTTGAAGAAAAACTTCAAAACAAAATGATATCCAAACAGCAAATAAACATATTATTAGTTGTTTTCCAGGAAATGAAATGCCACAATTTAATTTCATTCCAGTCTACAACTACTGTAAACTAACTGACAAAACAAATAAACCACACCACCACATATGGAAAATGAAAGGAAACAATGGAAACTCTCACTCACTCCTCCTAGAAGTGTAAATTTGTAAAACCACTGTGAAAATGTGGTTATATCCACTAAAGCTAAACATTAGTATAACTTAAAGCACAGGAATTCCATTCTGGTTCAGTATATACTCAACAAGAATGCACACATGTTCACTTAAATATTTGTGCTGGTTTGTTGCTTGCAGTCATGTTCACAATAGCTGCAATCTAACCAAAGATACATCAACAGTAGAATAAAATAATATTCGGGGATATTACAGAGCATCAGTGTTGAATAATCTCTAACTACATGTCACCATATGAATACTTTTCACAAATATGATGGGTGAAAAAAAACAGATATAAGATTATGTCCTATACATATCTATTCATGCATTGTACAAACATAGTGTAAAAACTAAACTATTCCTTTATCAATCAGGAGTGTAGTTCCCAGGAGGGATGGTAGTCGACTGGGAGGGAGAACAGGTTTCTTATCTGCCGGTAATGTTTTGATTGACATCCTGGTTAATAAACAGATTTAATTTATGAAAATATTTCCTTCTGTAATTTTATGATACATAAAATATTCTTCCCTCCCCTTCAAACCAAATTCCTGAAATACCTTTTGAGGGTTTTTAAAATTTTTTTATTTTGTTTCATTTAGGGTTTTTTGTTTGTTTTCCCCTCCTTTTCATGCACTTTTAAATTCTTCAATCCAGTCCATACCTGTGGCTTAATCCAACTGAAATATCTATGTCTGACTTTAGTTGATGTCTGTCTCAGTATTAACTTGGTAGTAATCAACACTATGGACTATTTCTTCATTTTTTAAATACTCTCTTAAATTTACATCCACAAACTACCCATCTTCTGGTTTATTCTGATATCACTTATTTGGTTGTTGAATACTGGTGTTTCTAAAGGCACCTTCCAAGTTCACTTTTCTGTGATCCACGTAGCTAACCACATTCATATACATGACTTTGGTTATCACGGATTAAACCAATGACATCTAAATTTTATCTTTAGCCTCAAACTCTAAATCACTAAACCCTATGCATTACTCATAATTACCCTTTTTAAAAAATTTTTATTGGAGTATAGTTGATTTACAATGTTGTGTTAGTTTCAGGTGCACAGCAAAGTTAATCAGTTATACATATACAGGTATCCATTCTTTTTTTTTTTTTTTTTTTTGATTCTTTTCCCATATAGGCCATTACAGAATTAAGAAGAGTTCCCTGAGCTGAATGAAAACAAGTCAGATACACAAAAATAAATATCATATGATATTAATTACATGTGGAACCTAAAAAAAAAAGTGTACAAACGAACTTATTTACAAAACAGAAATAGAGTCACGGATGTGGAAAACAAATGTTTGATTACCAAAGGGATAAGAGGGGGCAGGGATGGCACAGGGTAGCTCAGTCTTAGCAAACTTCAAATGTTCTTATGATTCTTCCCACCAAACCTGTCTATCTTCCAATATTCAGCATCTCTGGAAATGGCCCATCACTCCACCATTCTGCAGGCCAGAAACCAAGACTTGTTCTTGACCTCATGCTCCACTCCCAATCTATCCCTGAACCCATGAATTGTACCTCCAAAGTACTCTTTCAGACTGACAGTTATTCTCTATTTCCATTACCACCATTATTCTAATTCAATTTTAAAATAACTTTGACCTGAAGTACTATATTTCCTCCTTTACTGGTCTTACTCCCTCCACATTTAATCCTTACTAATCCATTTTCTAGACCACAGACAGAGTAATCTCACCAAAACACTAATCTAGTCTATTCTGTGGTGATCCTCCTAGATCCCTTCTACTAGGCTAAAGCAATTGTTTATTTTTCTATGCACTAGCATGTTTAAAATAATTAAAATGATTTGATGGATATGCATATAGACTCTAGGCTTTCATTTTGTTTGTATTTACATAGTATTCTGTGTTGAGAATTTTGAGGACATTATAATTTTTACAAAAAGCTATTAGTGATGGCAATGTTGATTATAAGAATTGCTAACATTTATTGAATGGTTTACATGTACTAATGCAAGTAATCCTCCAATAAACCCTTGATTGAGGGATTATCATCATCTGCACTTACAGATGTGAAAAGCAAGGAAAATACAGACAACCAGTGCTTTCCCAGGGTTTATGGAGAAACCAGGATGGGAACCCAGTCCAGAGCCTCAGCTATCGTACTTGTTCAATTTATATGTGTGTAATAATAAATAAATACTCCTTGGGGAAAAAGAGAAAACTTATCAAGTGAAGTTATTTTGTAAATATTTTTATTATTCAATTTTAAAACTCATCTTTTAATTATTATTGTTATTTATTTAATTATAAATGACTCTGAAACACTGTGATGCCAGCAAGCCCTTCCCTTACAAACTGAAACTTTCTTGTTCATTAAATGCTTATTTTCAAGCTATTAAAGTCAAATTAAAAAAAAAATCCATTTTCCTATCCTGGAAGCAGAATAATGGACATAGGCCTAACACCTCAGGGCAGGCTGTGGTTGCAACTACATTAATCAATCTGCAAAAAAGTACATCCAACTCTTGGTCTGATAAATCCTATTCCAGAGACGCTTGCCACCTGTGAAGAAAGGTTAACATTCTCTCCCACCTTGCGCTGTTGTCACAATGATGGAGACAAAGGGTCAGGTTGCATTATAAGGCACTGCTGAGCTGGTGTTTGGCATGTTGTAGAGGCCACTCTTGCTTCTGTTCTGGGAACAGTGATACCTGAGACAGAGGTATGTATCACTAAAGCACCCAGAATATAACTCGCATTTTTTAGCATCACTGTTATTATATGTCTTCTCACTCCAGTTTTATCACAAATATAGAGGAAGACTTGTCTCACAATTACCATCTTCCTTTCTTCTATGCTTTGTTGCACACCTAGCTGACTTCATGAAGTCTTGCCCCAAAAATGTGTTTTCTTCCTGAATACTCTACACGCTGTTGTTTTTGCATTATTTCAACTGACGGTTGGTGAGGAAAGAGTGTATAGGATGAAGGAAATTCTGCTCAGACCAGGCGTCATCCGTGAAGGTGACACAATCTTGAATTACAGGGACAGTGTTTCCTCATCTTGCTGATACCTGATACAATTTATTCTCTGCATATGCACATGTACTCAATTTTTTTTCTGTTTGCTAGGAGCTAAACCCACACCTCTGCAGGAAATTTGATATTCCTGCTAGAGATTCATGGCTACTCCCTTAGGTAGGTTACTTGAGCTGTTCATGGCATCTTCCCTTCTTGCAGGATCCAGGTATCAAGTGGGAAATTTAGCCTTGTTTCTCAGGCTAAATTGTGTACTTAAGAGTTACAGTCTCTTCATTTCTATGCAATCTATTTTCCAAAAGGGAAATACATAGGGCCACTTCCTGAGATATACATTCTGCTGCCAGTACACCAAGCAGAACTTTAGGTTGTCAGGTTCCCCACTGACTCAACAAGTTTTCTTTATTAATTTCAGAGGGAGAAGCTGAAAACTGATGAATCCAATACATAAAAATATTTTTTTTTAAGTTACCAGCATGATACCTTTTTGTCTATGTCTTTTAAAAATCATTATCTTCAGTCTTTGTTTTAAGGGGAGAAAGGACACAGCTATTCTCCCTCATTATTTGATTTTTATGTAAAATTAAAGGAGGGACAAAGTTTGTTACGTGTATGTTTTAACTTGGCAGAATGAATCTGCCTTGTCTGCGATGTGAGACACCATTGGCTGAAAGAGAGCCACTCCAAATTTAACTTAAAGCTCAGGGAGTGAAATTCAGGAGTTGAGATTCTTAGATCTTAGTCCTAGAAGACTCATGACTTCACAAAAGGCAATTTTTCTGTATTTGTAACGAGAGAGTCATCATTTAATGTGAGGCAACTCTTCAATGAAGATATGAACATTATTTAAGTCAGAATATTAGCTACAATAATGCACTGTACAAGCTAGAAAATGACAGAAATTATAAACAAACTAAACTTGCTCTGATTTACTACTGACAGGAAGATTCAAACTCCCCCGTAATGGGACTTTTCAATTTGAGAACTGCAATTCGTTAGACAGGAGAGTTGGGTACAGAATGAAAATTTGTAATGCTAAGGAGAGGAAAGTTGGGGAATTGAAAGTCATTCATTATTGTAACACTTCCCTGTAGACTGAGCAGAGATAAAGAATACTGTTCGCATAAGAATTTCCAGTGTTTGAAAAGCTAAGTTGTTTCTCTTCTACAATATTACATTGGAACTCATGACATGTTTGCAGACCAAAGTGATAGAGTTCAGCAGTTTATGAAAAATAGTTCCTGTGATGACCCACAATTGAATTCCGCATTGTAAAAATGAATAATATGAGGAAATAGTTTCTTAAAATGTCAACAAATATTTATCTCACAAGTGATCCATGTGACCACAGCAAGCTGGGTCAAGATATGAAATAATATTAGCCCAGGTTAGCAAATTTATGAAGTACACACCATTTATGTAGTAAAGTGTGGGTTTGCCTTTGCTATTCCGTGACTATAAGTTTCCTTGTTATATATTTTTAATTGTGCTTCTGTTTCCCACTGAACAGGCTTCTCTGTATTAGTTTAGACTCAGAAGTCAAGAAGTTAAATTTTAAAATTTCTTTCTGTTCAATACAGGTTTATCTTACGCAACCATACTCACATTTGCTCTTCATGCTTTGGCATAAGCAGTTCACAATTGATAAACTAATTTTTGAGCAACCCATCTGCGCAAATGAACTGTGAGGGTCATAGATAACCCAGAATCCTTACTGAAATTTTGTGCAATTTAAAATTCTTTGAAGTGATTAAATTAGAGAAGCCTGCAAATTCACACACACGCGCACACACACACACATCAAAACTCAACTAGTTCACAGAAAGAAACACTAGACAAGAAAGACTGATTAGCTGGATTCTGATTTCTTTTTAGCTTAAAGTATAATAGCCCACTACTGATTTATAGCAAAGGCAGTTTCACAATCTCATTACACTGAGGCATCATTTACAGTAAAGAAATAAGTATACAATTTAAGTTGGTCTTGCTGGCAAAGAAAAATAATATTTATATCTATTATATACTAGAGTTTTGTCCCTAAAATCAGTATGGCTAGCTGACAGATTGAGATCTTAGCCTGAAAGACTTAGTTTTGATTTTCAGCTCCGTCTCGGAAAAGACAAGTGTTGGCGAGGATGTGAAGAAAAGAGAACTTCTGTATGCTGTTGGTGGGAATGTAGATTGGTAGGGTGACTATGTAAATCAACATGGAGATTACTCAAAAAACTAAAAATACAACCACCATATGATCCAGCAGTCCTTCTGGGTATAACCAAATGACATGAAATCAGTACTTTGAAGAGATTCTGTGCTCCTGTATTCACTGCAGCATTGCTCACAATAGCTAAGACATGGAAACAACCTACATGTCTGTCAATGGATGAATGGACAAAGAAAACATTTTTATATATAGTGTTATATATAGTGCTACATTAAATTAAATGTATATGTATATAATATTATTTCGTCTTAAAGAAGAAGGCGATCCTGCCATTTGTGACAACATGGAGGGACCTGGAGGAAATTATGCTAAGTAAAATAAGCCAGATATAGAAGGAAAAAAACTGCATGATCTCACTTATATGTGGAATCAGAAAAGGCAAATACACAGAATCAGAGAGTAGAATGGTGGTTACCAGGAGCAAGGAGGTTAGGGAAATGGGGAAATGGTCAAAGAGTACCAGTGCAGTTATTTAGGATGAGTAAGTCTAGAGATCTAACGTACAACATGGTGACTGTAGTTACTAATACTGTATGGAATACTGGAAATTTGCTAAGAGAGTAGATTTGGGATGTTCTTATCACACATAAGCACACAGAAAAATGGTAACTGTGGTGAGGAGATGGTATGTTAATTAGCTTGACTGTAGTAATTATTTCACTATGTATATGTATATCAAATTATTATGCTGTACACCTGAAGTACACACAAATTTTATTAAAAAATAAAATTAAAACAATGAGGCAAGGCTTTCCACTCCAACCATTACAAAAACATCCCTGTGATTTCCCTGGCATGACTTTTTTTCTCCAAGGTTGAATCACATTCCTAAACTACTTTCTTCCTGCTTTCTTCTTCAACCTTGGATGGCTGATCACTCTGTTCTTAACTTGTCTGATTTCAGTCCAATGTTTAAATGATTTTTTCAAATTCACAATAGCTACAAGTATTTGTATATTTAACCATTTCAGGGACTGCTAGGATATATTAAGAGAGCCTTTGTAACATAAATCTGTTTATAAAAATATATGAGGAAGTGTCATTTCATTTTGTACATTACAAGGTGTTTCTTATAACTCTACAAGATAAAAGATAGTAAAACTGATACTTAGACAAGTAGGAGGAGCACAACATTCATTTTGGTGCCCCAAATTACTAACCACCATTTAAATAATAAAGTGTAATCTGTGGCACAACATAAAAATTTTATGATAGTTGGTATGCAATGCAATATGAGACATAGAATGCAGAACCACAATCTTGTATTCAGGCTTTTAAATATTCAGATTTGCTTGATAATGAATACTTAGTCTTTAGATTCCTTATCTATTCAACTAAGGATAGAAGCGCTTATCATAGAAGAGACACTGCCCAGGGTTAGAGGTAAAACAATGAACAAGATGTAGAAAGTTTCTGGCTTCAATAAGCTTGTACACCAGCAAAGGAAATGAACAAAAACAGGTAATTCAGATAAGGCATAGTGAGAATCGTGATGAAAGTGGTAGAGATTGCCCTAGAAGTGCAAAATCAGGGGTGGGGGTTGGGGAGGACACCCTGATTTGGGAGTAAGGAAGGTCTCTGATTGGAAGTGTTCTTAAAAGAGAGGTTGAAGAATAAACCAAGACTAGCCAAATAAAGTCTTTTAGTGTAAAGGAGGTAAGAAGGCCTGCAAGTGAAAAGATAAACACTTCTTTAAGGAACCAAAATTATTTAGGACTATACATGAAAGTTCATGTGAACAAATTAAGTTTTGTGAGTTTTATCTTTCGCATGTGCTGGCTAGTATCTTTATTGGCTGTGTAATGCTGAGTCAGAATTTTTGCCTTGATTTCTTTACCTTTAAACAAACTAATGTATAAATAAATATATAAATAAAAAATAACAAAATTAAGACAGAGTATAACAGTAATACATATTTCATAGGGATATTTTGAGTAATAAATGTGTTAATATATGTAATTCACTTAGAACCTGTTATGTAATATTTGATAAATATTAGATCTTGTTTCCTTATTTATTATTTTAATATTATTAATATTAATTATTATGATGATTGGTTGGGGGTTTACTACAAGAGAGAGGAGTAACAATGTTAGATGAGAATGTTACTAAAATCAATGAGTGTGCAGTATGAAAAAGAAATTAGAGGACAATGATTAGGAGCGTCTTATATCTTGACAAGGCTGATGGTGACCTGGAGTGGAACAGTAGTGATCTGATAAAGAAAATGAACAGATTTAATGATTCTTCATAATAAGAATTATTTTATGTAGATTTTGGTGACTGAACATGATCTAAACTGTCATCTTTAGGTGCTTAACTGAAGATAGGGCAGTGCCAGTTACTAAAGTGGAGAAGACTGGCAGAGAACCATATCTGAATGGGGAGATGTTTGTTTTCATCCACTGAGCCTGCTGAAACAGAACAGCATAGACTGGGTGGCTTATAAACAACTGAAATTGATTGCTCCTATTTCTCGAGGCTGGAAGTCCAAGATCAGGATGCAGCCTAATTGGGTCCTAGTGAGAGCCCTCTTCCTGGTGGAAGATTACTTCTGGCTGTGTCCTTCCATGGTGGAAAAAAGAGGGAGCTCTCAAGGATCTCTTTCATAAAAGCACAAATCTCATTCATGAGGGCTCCACCTTCATGACCCAAGCACCTCCCAAAGAGGCCCCACCTCCTAAAACCATCATACTGAGTATTAGGATTTCACATATGAGTTTGGAGGGGGACATAAACATTCAAACCATATCAATGATGAACTCAATTTTGATATAGACATTTGTACAAACTGTGAAGCAGATACATGCATACATCTCGTATATGCATATGAGAGACTATTTCAAGAATGATGTATTATCCCAAACTGTCAAATTAGAAAAGTCAAGCAAAATTAGAAGTAGAAAAACCTTTGGATTCAGAAAGCATAGTTTCACTGTGTGATATCAGATTTAATGAATTTAGAGATGAATTTCTGCTTGGTTCTAAAGCAGAAATAAGGGGAATTTCCACAACTAGAGTGGCATATGGAAGAAAAGACAAGGTCTTCATACAAAATGGGAGAACTTCACATATATTTAAATGCCAATGAGTAGAATAAAATTAAAGAAACATACTGAATATCATAGAGAACAGGGAATAACCAAAAGTGTAGTGCTGACAGGTGGAAACCCAGGTACAGACAGGGAGATGTACCTTTATTAGGAGAATGGGCACTACTTTCATTGTAACATGAGGGAAGTAGAAAGGGATGGTGCAGAAGACAATAAAGTTTTCTTGGCTAGAAGACTGTCTTTCTGTCTGCTATAAAAACTGTCTTATCTGTAGTGTTTGGGAGACTGTCACAACTCCTGTGCAATATTCATCAAGAGATAATGAAATAAAAATTGCTGGACAATCGAAACCATAATATTTTTAAAGTATATAGATTAGAAACAAAGATGTTTGCTTCATCACTTCATTCCAAAAACTACATCAATCACGCAGAATTTAGAGGCAGGATTAGTGATAGATTGTGGAAGGTTTAGCAATCTGACAATCACACCTTTAGGATCTAATGAAATAAAAGAGGATATAATGCCTGCTGGTTTCATTTGGCTACTCCACTCGTGCACACCCAAGATTTATTCAGGCCTGAAATGAAGAGAATCTAAGGTATTCAGCATCCATTAGTTCTTTATCAAGACTCATAATATTGATAATCTTGGGTTGCTTGCATTTTTCCCCCTCCATGGAGTAATAGGAGAGGAGTTGCAAACATATTTTTAATAGCATTGTCTATCTTACACAAGTTTTGGATTTATATGTGAGAGATGAAGGCTCACTGATGAATTTTAAATAGAAAATATATATTTTATATATATACATATATATATAGTCACATACATGTTAGGAAGGCAAGGGAAACAGTCAAGGGAAAAAGACATGGGTTTGACAAGGAAAGAGTGATCGGGGGTCACACTAAGTAAGTGAGAATGGAGATGAAGAGGAGGGGGTGAAACTGAAGGATATTTATAAGAAGGCATCCACACAATGAGGTTTCTGATTCACTGCAATAGCAGTGATATATATAAATAAAATACTCTTGTCCATATATCCACAACTTCAAGTAATCTCTATGGAAGAGTGCTCGTTGCTAATTGCAAAAGAATAGATTTAACATAATCTTCAAAGAAGTCAGGCACTTTCTTTATCTAGAACATGATAATGTGATTTAACTTCTTGTTTGATCTTATGTGATCTACCTACAATTCACCATAAAATAATATACTGTCAGGGTTACCCAGTATGAGTGTTTTGGTGCCTTCAATATTTAATTAACAACATGAAAGAGAATACTATGTTTTGTGACTTTTACAAAGACTTGAACAATGACAAAAACTAACCAGAGGGCAGTACACATAAAATACTTAAAATAGATCCTGTGCTCATATATTATGTGAAAATTAATTGCTCACCTTATAACATAAATATCTTTTACACTACCTAAATCTTACTTATAAAATAATGACTCTGTAGGGAAGATATTCTGCCTCACTGCCCTTTGTGAAGAAAATGCATTATTTGAATTTCAATAGAAGATGCTTTTTTTAAACTTTTATTCTGTTGGAATAAATCTTTAAGATATAATTTAACTTAATTGTTCTCCTGTCATTCATAAACTACTTATGTTGAACTCATATAGTTTATGATGTCAGCAGAAATAAAATTATACCCTTGTGTTCAGTTGGGAATCATTAAAAAAAAAAAATCTGACATCAGAAAGTAAAAATCTTTTTCTAATATATGATAATTGTAGTTCATTATGAAAATGGAACAAACTGCTAACATTCTTACTTCAGAAAAAAGAAACAGTATGTGAGAGCTCAACTGATTTAATAAAATAATGAGTTTGAAAGAGGAAATTACCATAAACATGCCATAAAATCTCCAGTAAAATCATAAATAATCAAGTCACAGTAGTTTATAAATATACAGTTTGACCTGTTACTGCTGTCAGAAACACTCCAAGCCATAAAACAAAATATTACATTTTATTTGAAAATTTGTAAAGGGTATTCTGTCTTGTTCTAGACAAAGTACTTCAAAGTGTAATTGATGAGTCTGATATTAAGCAAATTTAATCCAAACACCCACTTTTTCATTTGAAATTCAGAATTTGCACATTTTCCTTCAGTGACCCCAAAGGAGCAATCAACCAGTTGTCATTAAAGTTGAGTGAATTTATAATCCGCTTTTGCAAATAGCTGAAGACACTTACAGTCATGTGCTTTTTTGCCATTTGGGATATGATTTGTAAGTAACTCATTAGTACAGGAGATGCTATGTTGGTAGTATATAGGACACGATAAACATGTAGATATTTATCAATAAAAGCATCAGACCAGAACATCATGCGTCCAAAAGAGAAGCACATTTCTCTTTGTGAAATATAAGGTATGTTTTGATTACAAGTTAATGCCTCATATTCTTCCCAATCTTCTTCTCGTTTTTCTGGCCTACAACAGCATCAGACCTCAGCTACAGACTTTCAAACACCACCTGGCAGTCTTGCTCTCTTGGACAGTAGTCCAGTGTTGTCATCTGAAATGCTTGTCTTCCCCATCCAACTGGAGAGAGTGTCTTTGCCAAATTTAACTATCTTGGCCATATAATTTGAAAACCAAGCTTAAGAAGTGCTGGGGAAATTCCTGGTCTCTTTCTGTCAGCCTCATCCTCCTAACACTTCACGGCCAGGAGTGGACTATCAGATCTGGAAATCTCTTTCAGAACCCATAGAAGGAAAAACCACTTCTGATAAACTAACCTTGCTCTTTACCTGAGAGAACAGAATATTCTTGTGAGTTTTGTCTTAAGAGGTCAGAACTATCCAACTTTTTCTACCTTTTAAAAGTTATTATTCAATGTATTTAAGTTAAAAACAAAAACATTAACCAATTCCTTCCACTCCCCACCCCTTGTCTCTGGTGACCACCAATTTGTTCTCTGAATCTATGAGCTTGTGTGGTTTCTTTTTAATATATATATTCACATATAGGAGAAATCGTATGGTATTTGTCTTTCTCTGTCTGACTTATTTGACTTAGCATAATGCCCTCAAGTTCCAACTATGTTGTCCCAAATGGCAAGATTTCATTATTTTTTATGGCTGAATTATATATATCCCACAATTTCTTTATCCATTTATCCACTGATAAAAGCTTAAGTTGTTTCCATATCTTGGCTGTCATAAATACTGCTGTAATAAACATGGGTGTGCATATATCTTTTCCAATCAGTGTTTTTTGTGGGTTTTTTTTTTTCTTCAGATCAATGCCTAGAAGTTGACTTGCTAGATAAATGGTAGTTTTATATATATATAAATATATATGTATACATATATATATGTATACTATATATATAATTGCATCAAAAAGAATACCATACCTAGGAAACTTTAACCAAGGAGGTAAAAGACAGACCTGTGTGTTGAAAATGACAAGACATTAATAAAATAGAGAATGACACAAATAAATGAAAAGATATAACCTGGAAGAATTAATATTGTTAAAATGTCTCTATTACCCAAAGCAATATATAGATCCAATACTGTCAAAATTAATGGCATTTGTCATATAAGTAGAACAAACAATCCTAAAATGTGTATGAAACCATCAATAGGCACACCTGGGTTGTTTCCATGTTTTGGCTATTGTGAATAATGCTGCCATGAATGCAGGTGCACAAATATCTTTTCAAGACTCTGTTTACAACTATTTTGAGTATATTCCCAGAAGTGAAATTGTCATATCATAATGTGATTTTTCATTATCTAAGGAGTCACTGTGCTGTTTTCCACAGTGGCTCTACCATTTCACATTTCCACCAACAGTGCACAAGAGTTCTAATTTTTCCACATCCTCAAAAACACTTGTTATTTCTGCTTTTTAAAAATAGTAGCCACCCTAAAAAGTATGAAGTAGTGTATCATTGTAGTTTTGATTTGCATTTCCCTAATGATTAGTGATTGTTGATTATTTTTTCATGCACTTATTGGTCATTTGTATATCTTCTTGGAGAATTGTCTACTTAAGTCCTTTGCCCACTCTTGAATTGGGTTATTTCTATTTTTTGTTGTTGAATTTTAGGTGTTCTCTGTACATTTTGTATATTAAGCACTTATCAGATATATGATTTGCAAATGTGTTCTGCCATTCTGTGTGTTCCCTTTTTACTCTGTTGATAGTATCATTTGATGCACAATTATTAAAGGTAATATCAAGCTTATTTTTTTGCCTAATGCCTTTGATATCATATTCAAGAAATCATTGCCAAATCAAATGCTGTGAAGTTTCATTCTTTGCTTTATAGCTTTAGCTTTTATATTTAAATCTTTGATCCATTTTGAATTTTTTGTATATAGTATTAGGTAAAGATCCAACTATATTCTTTTTGCATGTGAAAATCCAACTTTCCTAGCACCACTTGCCGCATTGAATCGTCTGGCATTCTTGTCAAAATTATTTGCACATATACGTTAGAGTTCATTTCTGGGTTCCTTGTTGTAATCTACTAGTCTATAGTTCTGTCTTTATGACAATACCACACTGTTTGGATTACTAAAGTTTTGTAGTAAGTTTTGAAATCAGAAAGTGTCAGTCCATCAGCTTTGTTCTTCTTTTTCAAGATTGTTTTGGCTATTCTGGTTTCATCAAGATTCTATATAAATTTTAAGATGGGTTTTTCTATGTCTGTAAAAAAAATCAATAGGATTTTGATATGGGTTGCACTGAATCTATAGATTGTTTTGGGTACTATTGACATCTTAATATTTAGTCTTCCAGTGCATGAACATAGGCTGTGTTTCCTTTTCTTTATATCTTCTTTAATTCCTTTCAGCAGTGTTTTTTACTTTTCATTGTATAAAACATATGCCTCTGTGGTTAACTTTAATAATCAACTCTTTGTCTAAGTATTTTATTCTATTTGATGCAATTAAAATTAGAATTGTTTTTTTAATTTTCTTTTTATATTGTTCATTGTTATTATATAGAAATGAAATGCAACTGATGTCATTGTATAACTTTGTATTCTGTTACTTTGCTGAATTTATTAGTTCTAATAATTTGTGTGTGTTTTCTACATTAAGTTTTCCACAATAAGATTGTCTACGTTAAGATCATGTCATCTATGAACAGATATAATTAATTTTACTTCTTCTTTTTAAATTTAGGTGTGTTTTATTTCTTTTCCTTGCCTAATTATTCTGGCTAGAACTTTCAGAACTATACTGAATAGAGGTGGTGAAAGTGAACATTCTTCCCTTGTTCCTGGTGTTAGAGAAAGAGCTCTCAGACTGTCACTATTGAGTGTGACTCTGTGAATTTTTCATATATAGCTTTAATTATGTTGAGGTAGTTTTTGTTCTGTTCCTACTTTGTTGTATATTTTTATCATGAGAGAATGTTGAATTTTATCAAATGCTTTTTCTACACCAATTGAGAGGATGACGTGGATGCTTTCCCTTTATTCTATAAATATGGTGTGTTACATGAATCAGTTTTTGTATGTTGAAATATGTTTGCATTCTAGAAATAAATCCCACCTGGTCATATGTAATCCTTCTAATATGCTGCTGAATTCAATTCAGAATTTTTGCATCAATATTCATAAGAGATGCTGTTCTGTAATTTTCTTTTCTTGTAATGTCTTTAGCTTTGGTGTTAGGTTAATGGTGGCCCCAAAGAATGAGTTAAAAAGTTTTCTCTCCTCTTCAATATTTTTGGAATAGTTTGAATAGCATTGGTGCTAGTTCTTCCTTAAACATTTGGTAGAATTCATCAGTGAAACAATCTGGTGAATCCAGGGCTTTTGTTTGTGGGGGAATTTTGATTACTGATTCAATCACCTTACCATTCATAGGTCTAATCATATTTTCTATTTACTCATGATTTCATCTTAGTAGGTTTTGTGATTTTAAGAATTTGTTCCTTTCATCTAGGCTATCCAGTTTTTTGGTGTACCATTGTTAACAGCATTCTCTTATAATCCTTTTTAGTTCTGTAAAGTTGATAGTAATGTCCTACTTTCATTTCAGATTTTAGTAATTTGATTCCCCCCCCTCTCTTTTTTTAAAAAGTCTAGCCAACTAGCTAAATGTTTGTTTTTTGGGGGTTTTTTGTTTTTGTTTTTTTAAGCTCTTTATTGGAATATAATTGCTTTATACTGTTGTGCCAGTTTTTGCTGTACAACAAATTGATATATCCCCACAGCCCCTCCCTCCCATGATGCCTTCCCACCCTCCCTATCCCAGCCCTCTAAGTCATCACCCATCATTGAGTTGATCTCCCTGTGTTATGCAGCAGCTTCCCACTAGCTATCTATTTTACATTTGGTAGTGTATATATGTCAATGCTACTCTTTCACTACATCACAGCTTCCCCTTCACCCCCCACCCTGTGTTTTGTTGATCTTTTAAAGAAGCAACTTTTGGTTACAGTGATTTTCTCTATCATTTTTATATTCTCTATCTCATTAATCTCCACTTTATTTTTATTATTTCCTTTCCTTGCTAGCTTTGCATTTGGTTTGTTCTTTTTCTTGTTCCTTAAGTTGTAAAGTTAGATTGTTGATTTGAGATCTTTCTTTTTTACAGTAAGTATTTATAACTATAGTTTCCCTTCATACTATTTTTGCTGTATCCCATAAGTTTTGGTATACAGGCATACCTCATTTTATTGTGCTTTGCTTTACTGCACTTCACAGATATTGCATTTTTTTAAAAATTGAAGCTTTGTGGTAACTATGTGTCGAGCAAGTTTAATGGGGCCATTTTTTCCAATAGCATTTTCTCACTTTGTGTCTCTGTCTCATATTTTGGTAATTTTCACAACATTTCTAACCTTTCCATTAGTGTTATATTTATTATGGTTATCTGTGACCAGTGATCTTTGATGTTGCTATTGCAAAAAGATTATGACTTGCTGAAGGTTCATGATGATTAGCACTTTTTAGCAATAAAGTATTTTTAATTACAGTATGTACATTTTTTAGATATTATGCTATTGTACACTTAATAGATTACAGTACAGTGTGAACATAACTTTTATATGCATTGAGCAACCAAAAAAATTATGTGACTCCCTTCATTGCAATATTTGCTTTATTGTGGATGATTTGGAACTGAATCTTCAATATCTTCAAGGTATGTCTGTACTGTGTTTTTGTTTTCATTCATATCTAAGTGTTTTCTAATTTCCTTTGTGATTTCCTCTTTTTCCATTGGTTGTTACAGAGTGTATTATTTAATTTACAAAAGCTTTAAAATTTTTCCAGTTTTTCTTCTGTCATTTATATCTAGCTATGTCTCATTATGGTCAGAAGAAAATAGTTTAAAAGACATATTTTTAAATCTACTGAGACTTAATTTGTGGCTTAATATATGGTGTATCCTGGAAAATGCCCCCTGGGCACTTGAGAAAAAATATGTATTCTTTTGTTTTAGGGTAGAGTGTTCTGTATATTTCTGTTAAATCTAACTGGTTTATTGTATTATTCAAGTCCTCTATTTGTCTAGTTATCATCTGTCTGGTTTTATCCAGTATTGACATTTCCAATGATTATTGTAGACCTATGTATCTCTCTCTTTAAATCTGTCAATTTTTGCTTCATATATTTTGATGGTTTAGTATTATGTAAGTAAATGTTTATAATTGTTATATCTTCTTGATTTATTAAATCTTTCATTAATATATAACATCCTTTATTTCGTTCCTTTTTTTAATTTGAAGTCTATTTTTCTGATACTAGTATTGTCTGATATAAGTTATCCCAACTCTCTTCTGATTGTTATTTACATGGAATATCTTTTTTCATCCTTTCACTCTCAACTAGTTGGTGGTCTCTTGCAGGGAGCATAGAGTTGGATTGTGTTTTCCTTTTATCCATTCTTCCAACCTGTCTTTTAATTGGAGAGTTTAATCCATTTACATTTAAAGTGATTACTACTAAAAAGAGAGTGATAGGGCACTGGCCCCTTAAATTCCTGGAATTCTTTTCAGCCTGAGGAGGAGGGGTTTGCAGTAATGGGGTGGGGGGGGGGAGGGGGGGAGGAATGCAACAACAATGGCCACTTGCCTCTTTGTCTGTACCTCTGATATCAGAAGCATTAAACAGTGATTAGGACACAGATCTCTGATATTTGAATGACAAGCTCCTTTGGCCCAACTGTGCAAGCTGTTCCTGGAATGTGTGCAAGGCTGCCTGCCACAGAGCTGGCAGGTGGGGAATGGGTTGCTGATACTCTGAAATTGATCAGAGTTACCACGATTTATTATATACTCCACTCCTCAAAGTTGAAAGCCTTCAATAGACTCCAGACTTCCGAACCTGTTACATCAGTCAGTGAAATTGCTGTCTAGGTGAAGAGAGACTCCTGCTTCTCATTCCACAATCTTCCCAGAATCCTTCACTGCCTAGTATATTACATCCTCCTGGAAACTTATCTGCACCAAAACCTGCTTCACTGAGATGCAGGTATTATCCATAACCCAAACTACAGCCCCTAATTCTTAGTAACTGACAGTTTATTCTATTTAATGAATTGCAAAGAGATTACATTGGAAATCTGGATTATGTGATACTTTTATTCCTTTGATTATCATGCAATAAATTTTTAACATTTTAAGTTAAGCCTAAATTTAATCACTATGATTGTCCAATCAATGTAATTCTTTGGAATATACTTAAATTTTGAAGGCCAATTTTCTAATTGATATGGTATTTTTATTAGTTTTGGTTTTCAGTTGAATTTTAATATACACAAAATATTTTTTTATGTCAATATTTAGAGGCACAAATGATATCAGCTTGAAGTTTTGCTTTAAGAAGATATCATAATGTTGGTGATAACCTCTTTTAGTTTGTGTTTGAATGTGTTTTTTAGCAATTCTGTAGTGGCAAAAATCTGGAAACAATAAACTCTTCCAGAAACATGTATAAATATGTAGGTAAGAGATATGTACAAATATTCTGAAACATAATACTACCTTGAAAATAAGTAAAACATAACAATATTAAAAAATATTAATGAATCTTTAAAATACAATTTGAGTGGAAAATACATTTTATAAATATGATTTTCTTCATATTGAATTTAAAATGACTAATAATATATATTTCAGTTATCCATATATTTTATGAAACTATATGTGCGTGTGTTGAGACATATATGTATATAAAATAAGGGCATGATAAACAAAAGATTAAGGAAAATTAAAAAGTAATTATTTCTTCAGTGAAGGCAGGAAGATTGAGAAGATGAGAGAAATACATTGGTAGCTACAATTTAGAGATGTGATTGTTTTAATTTTCATGTTGGGAGGTGGATTAATAGCTATTTATATCATTATTAAGATAAAATTAAAGACTGTCATATTTGGACAAGATATAGTGTTGAGATAGAAGTTTTAGAAATAGTTTAATTCTGCACATCTGAATTAAATAAGTGAACCTGAAAAAACCCAGACATTATAGAAGAAGAACCCACAGGCTCTTGATTTTAAAGATATATTCATTAAGACAATAATCTACTTGGGTCAGAACAAGCAAATTAGCAGAAGAGCCTAGATATAAACCATACCCTCAGGAAGACTCATTCTTTGGGTTTGGAGAAAATGTAACACAAATGAGAAACACAATGAGATTTTATAAACAACTCTGAAATTCCTAAAAGACTGACAAAACCAATGTATTGATATGTAGGAGGAAAAGGTAACTTCATGAATTGCTGTGCTTTGAATAGCATCAATGGCATGGAAAACATTTTGACATATCCAGTGTGTGAATATTATTTAACATGTACTTTCTTTAATCTGGAGATTATATTCCTAAAAATATAGGCATTTAAAATTGGGTCCCAGTCCCTGGGATTGTGGGAAAACTCTCCAAACAATTTCTGAACATAAATACACGAACACACATTTCTAGAAATTCAGCTTTGCTATGTATCAGTTATCAATTCTTTTGGCCTGATAAAAGGATGCTCTCTGTGACTACCTGCTGGGTTTTTTCTCCTCTTATGCCTACTCTCAACCCTTCAACCATAGCCATCTTCCCCTTTAGAAGAGAAAGATCCACTCATCATCCACCTGGAATCTTACAATTTTGCACTGCCAAACACCAAACAAAGTGACAATGGAAAGGTTGATTTCAGAGAAATTTTCTTTAATGTTCACTCAGGGAACCAAAAACCTCCCTTACAGCTTTCTATCCATCCTTTTGAATAGCAAAAGTAATAATTCTCAATAAAGCTAATTTTTAAAATAAGTAGGAAGTAGGAACATTTCAAAGGAAATCAAATGTCCCAAAATTCCCTGGATGTAATGTGCAGATTCAGGTTCTGAGATCCTTCAGAATCAGGGTGCATAACACCATTAAATATGAATCTCAATTAGTCACCCATTTATGGAGTTTACCCCAGGTTATGCTATTATATTAAACAACCATCAAGTTTCAGCTGGTTTTAATAGTATGGATTTCTTTATCTTTCTCTCCATCTACCTGGTGAGTGGTTTACTACAGGTGCAGCTACATGCCACATACCTCTTCAGCATGGATCCAGATTGAAGAAACACTGGTATTGGGAACATGTCATTCCTGTGCCAGAGGGAAAAATGACAATGTGTGAGACTTTTCAATGACTCTTACAGCTTTTTTTGGGAACTGGATCCTCTTGTACTACTGATTCATCATCTGTCTAAGGACAATTTACAACCAAGCCTAATGCCAATGGCAGAGAGAAACACAGAAACCCACATGTCAGCAGGCAGGAATATATACTCCTTTATGCGAACAGCAGTGAATAATTGGGAAAATTACTAATACATGCTACCACATTTATTTTATCTTTAAGCTGTTCAGCAATTTTTACCATTATTAACAAACAATAACACTACATGCTAGCTGCAGGACTAACAAATCACTAGCATTATATACTTTATCTTCTATGAAATATTTAGAAAAATTCTGAACATGAGATCTTATTTTTATTGAGATACTTAACCCCAAAAGCTTAAAAAAAATACCAACACATACCTACAAATCTACTAAAAGAAAACCTCACCTTATGCACATTGCTTGATAGAACAACTTTAATTTATCTGTCTATTACATTGCCTTATTACAAATGAAGAGAAACGACACTGATTTATATACTGATTTTATAATTTAGTATAAAAATGGATATATTGTATTAAATTTGCATGTTGTTATTAATTACTACTCTGATTTCCCCTAGAAGTCTCATTTTAGATCTCTGTGGCTTCCCTAAGAATCCCTCAAACTATAGGCAATATCTGCACCCTCACCTACATAAACTGAACCACAGTGAAATCTACCTCATTTAATCATCCATGACTCATGCCATGTTATTTGTCTGGTATTCTATTAGTAAGAAACCCATATGTGGGTAACTACTGTTCCTATAGGCATGAATACACAATCACTCTGTCACTCTATTGATTTAAGAGGACACTTTCTCACTATTTCCCTAGGGGGTTTATAACAGCTTCTTCTTTGCTGATCTAAATGAATAATGTCTCAGTTCAGGTTCCCCAGCAGTGGACTCTGAGGCAAAGATCCTAGTGAAAGCAGTTTGTGTTTGCAGGAAAGAATCACCAGTCAGGGAGTATGGAAGAAATCCAGGTTAAGGAAACATTCAGTAAGGAGTTATATATGTATTTAGACAGTTTCTATAGGAGGTAACTGGCCTTTAATCCTGATGAAATCTTATCAGTCAAAGACCACTAGAACCACCTGCAATCAGACAAAATGACATTTAGTGGTTCCATTCAGGGCAGGAAGGAACTTGAGAGGAACCAAGGAGAATTGCTTAAGAAGAGAGAAGGAAAGGCTATTTTGGAAAGTTTGGATTCCAAAGAAGAACCCTGGGCAGAATTTAAGAAAAGCAGGGATCATTTCAGGATTGTTTGCTATTTTTGCAGCAGGATTGGGGGAAGCAGGGATTAAGCAGTGACTGTAAATGCAGAACAAAGTGTTTTTGGTGCATCACTGGCTGGAAGCAAGGATTCACCTTAAGAGGTTGCTTTTATAGTCTCAGAGAGGTTTTTCCCTCTTTAAATTCAGTGCAGAAAGTCTGAGAAACAGTGCAACACACATCTCAGAATTACTTTCCCTAAGGGGGCTGTGAACTGGAGTTACAGACCAACTCCCATGAGCTATTAGTTGAAGGTGGTGAAGTCATAATACCTGCCTGTCCTTCAACTAACCATCCATATTTTCACATTTTAAAAGTCCTCAGGCATAAAAATGCAGATACTGGAAATTTAAAGTCTGTAAGAGCACATTGAAAATGTCAGTGAAATATGGAAAGCATGTGTGTGGTGTGCATATATACATGTGTGTGTTGGGAGCATGTATTGGTACAATGCTTTGAAAAGTTGTCAAGTTCAAAATTGAATATATATTTACTCAGTGATCCATCACTTCTAATCCTAGTTATAGGGACCTAGAAACGCATACATGCATATGTGCACAAAAGAATGTTCAAAAATCTGCATAACAGCATGATTTCAATAGCATGAGTTAAAAATAAGCATAGAATTGATTTCAACATATAGTGGTATAAACATGCATGCAAACCCTACACTGCAATGCATATAAATGAACTACTGCAATGCCCAACAACATGTATGAATCTTACAAAGAAAATATTGTGTGAAAATAGCCAGACACAAAATAACACATATGGAATGATTTTATGCCTATAAAGTTCAAAAACAGGCAAAAAATATCACCAAGAATGAAAGTCAGGGTTGGAGCAGTAGCTAGTGATCAGAAGGAGACATGAGGTGGAGAATTTACGCAGTGCTTTCCATCTTCCATTTCTACATCTGGTTGTGCTCACTTGGTGATAATTTATCAAGCTATACATTGTGGTTTGGACACTTTTCTGTACAAACGTTACACTACAAATTTCACCAATAAATTCATTGCATTGATTTGTACATCTTCTTCATTTGAGTGCATTCCAATTAAAGTCTGTATGAATTTAATTTTTTTTCCTTCTCTAACCTTTCCAGTAACAGGCTGCAATCAAGAGGAAGTATGCCTGCTTTGTGAAGCAAACCATTCCCTCCAAATGTGTGTATCAAGGTCTCAAGCAGCAGGAAATGGTATTTAATTGCAATCTTAAGCTATTCTCCAACTTAACTTTCATCCGTATTAATGCTAACTTTGAATTCTATGTATTTAACTTCTCTCTCTAAATCTCTATTGTTTCTGAACTTGGATGGGGAGGATTTTCTTTTAGGCCTACTCAGTCCCAGTATAGCATGCCAGTAACTCTTACAAATTATCTTCAGCCTCCTTTGGGGACACTGGGTTCTTGCTGGTAGGCCTGCAATGAACACAACTCCTTTCTTTGGTATTGGCTTATCATAGGGCATTCTCCTTACCATCATTTGTGTCAGATCCCCAATGTACCACTGAACATATACCTGCCCAAAAAGGAAAATGTGCTTTGCCTGCCAGAATTTTAAATCTTTTTATCTTTGGATGAAAATGAGCATAAGGTTAAATCCCCTCCAATATGTTATAATGAATAGATTTATGTGGGGCTCTCAGGAAAGCTCCTTTTAGGAGGATGGAATTGAGACTCCTCCTCTTCCTCTTTCCTGCCGACTGGGGTAAGTACATAATGGTGGGGACTACATCATCCATAGTTAAGGACACTGCAGGCAGCAGATAAAAGGATGACTTAACAAGGTCCCCATACCAGGCACGGACTCCCTACTCCAGTATTTTCTTTCAAGGGAGAATAAACTCTTTGAGGTTTAAAACATACTAGCCAAATACCTGTTACCAATAACTAGGGCATTCCTTAACTTTTATTCTTCTGAATGACTCTTGGTTCCTAGACTTTCTATATCACTAGCAACTAGTAGAAGTATTTGGGTTTATACCATGATAAAAATGTAGTTAATTTTGGTACAAAGTTACATTATGGGAATAAACTGTATGAAAGAAAAGAAGAATTTATAAAATATTATATAAAAATTTTGTTTCCTTATTTTTTGTTGACCAAATTCTCCAATTTCTTTTCAGGTTTTAATCACATACTACTGAATCCATTATCTTTTTTCTCATTGAATATACCCAATATTTCTACTTTTGTCTGAATAGCAGTAGCAATTTTTCATTTGTTCCAATTATGTTAAATGTTTCTATTTTATTATATTATCAATTAAATTGTAAGCACCTTGATGATATGAATTTTTACTATTTTAAGTCTTTCTAGAGTTATATGCATAAAGTATTCCATTAAAAAAAAAAAACAGGGTCTGTACTTTCTTTTTTTAATTTAAAGTTAGACTTGGAAAATCTTATAATAAAAATCAAGAAATTTGTATAGGACAGCTATTTCTATGTTGAATTGCTCTAAAAGGGAATATTTTTAATTGAGAGACTTCAGGAAGACACAAACATAGAACACATCTACACAAATACACAATGATTTGTTAAGAATGATTGAACTTCTCTTTGTCGTTGAAGGAATTGACTACAATGTATTAAATATACTTATGTACAATGGTATAAAAAATGTGTGATGGGTGTGATATAGGACTCCAGCTCTTCAATAAAGGAATGCCAAAGACATTTAACCAGTGTGAAAATGAAAGTTTTTCTGTCCTTGACTGGTTTAACTTCTGTCCTCCATTGCTTTGGTTCCACACCATTTTCTAGTTCTGAAACCCCTAGTTGATTGCTGTGCTTTATCACTCTGCTTTTGCTTTTTGATTTCTTCAAAATACAGTTTGAGTAATAGATCTTTATCAGTTGACTTATTCAGAACCCTCAGCCTCCAACATATGATGCCAAATACTGTCTACGGCTGTGTGATGGGTCTCACTAAATCGAATCCTCTAAATCTGTATTTTCTTTGATCCTTTATTGAGGTAACTGCTTTTCCTCTGTGGAGTCACTTTCCTCTTTATTATATGTTGTAGGTATGAAGGCTTAAAACCTTTCTTTTTAAAATGGAGAATAAACAAAAAACAGACTCTGCCAGGCTGAGGAATTCCCATGCCACACCATTACCTGTCTCCTAGAAGCAGTGACTCGGGATAGCCCAGGTGTCGTTCACATCCTACATGCCTGTAATTGTATGTTTCATGTTGTATGTGTTATCTTAATTAAAGGCCTGCAGATTCTGACACAGATGAGAGGAATGATAAATCAAAGGCCATTAAAATGACTTTTAAGATTATCTGAAAGACTTTCTGTTTATCTGCAAAAAGATAAATCCAGATTGTTCATTGTGGGATTTGGGAATAAATTACTTTGATAAGTCTGACATGACTCTGATGTGCTTTCTCCAATTTTGACTTTTTCAATTTTAATGCCAATAATGGATGTAGAAAAATTTTGTAATTGTTAAACCCTGACAACACTTTCTCATCATAATAAAACTTATTTAGTAGTAAAACTATAGCACATAATATATGAGCCTATCATTTTACTGCTAAATGCTATATTAATTTGTAACTATAAGAATTATTATATTTTGTACCATGTCTTCTATTTCAATGAGTATATTATTTTAAGATTGATCTGCAAAACCAAAAAATACCCAGCAGCTTTCTGCACAGTTATATGAGTAAAAATAATAGTCTTGGAAAAATCATATTATAACTTGGGCACATAACTCATGTATTATAAAACATTATCACGTAAGGTTCTGAGTACTAGAAATCCAGTTGGTTTCAACTGAAAAACACTATGTGAAACATATTCTAATATTCTCTACATAATTTGTCTTATTCAAGGAAGACATGATTTGCTTAAAGTCTGTCCTTTTTTTTTTAAGAAAAATGTAATACCTCTTAGCATGAAACAAGCAAACAAAAGAAAAAATATGTTTCAATTTATGAATATCTAATGTTCTTACAAAAAGTAAAAATTAAAAGCCTGTCTTAAATCTTTATTACAATATCAATATCAATTAAGAAAATTGCTGACATTTCATTGTAATTGAAATCAAACCTCACGATAATGAAGTAATAAATGGTCTCTCATTAGAAGCTCTCTGGAGAATTTTACACATTTCTGCTTTTTGAGAAGCTGTGGTATCCCTTTGTTCTAGAACTGCCACTTCCCTTTGATTTCAAGGACAAGTGAAAGTATTCAACTCATAGAAATCTATTAGGGGCTTAGTGATTTCCGGCATCGACTTGTCAGGATAATTACTAAACTTGCCTGTTTGTACACACGCGCATTGCCTCACACAGGGCACACTTTTATTTCTTGCTAATGGAGCCAGTCACTATGGGTGGGCAGTCTCTGTGAAGAAAGATCCAGGGACCCAGGCTGCCCAAGAGCTCACCTTACACAGGTACGAGGAAGACAGCTCCCCTCAAAGCCAGATGCATCTGGGGCAGGGTGGGGTGGGGGAGTGGAAGAATGTGTGCCATGCAAACAGTGTTTTAAAACATAATTTAGATGTCACCGAGCTCACTTCTCCTCATGTCCCCAAGGTGGGCACATAGTCTCATGGCCACATCTAAGTGCAACAGAGGCTGGCGAAAGAAGTCTCAAGTTGAGAAGCTCTTCACCAAGAAGAGCAGAGCAAAGAGCTGGGAGTTGGAGGACAGCAATAAAGCCGGCCACAGTGAGCAAGTATTCTCCCCCAAACTAAGGGCATGGGAAACATATCCTGTACTGTCTATGACACACAGTTAAAAAAGGAGATTTGATATTTTTTAAATGATGATACTGATGATGAAGTCTTAAGACCAAGTTCTATTTGGTAATAATAGCTTTCAATGGTTATTCTGGAGAAATTCTATTAAAAAAAAAAGTTGTGTTTAAATGTAAATGTGCTCTAAGATATCTAATACTTTATAATCAAAATGCTTCTTTTAAGATACACATTTTTATTCAATATAAAACTGTAGTTTGTTTTTTCCTATTTGAAATATATATTTTGTGTGTGTGTGTTTGCATTCATATACTTAAGTATTAATTTAAAAATAAGCTCTATTTTATCTTAATAAATTTATTTATTTTGATACATAAATTATGTTTATGATAATTTTATTTATTTATCATAAATATAGTTATTTATGATAAATAATTTATGATAAATAAATTTAGTATGATAAATAAATTACAATAAAATTATTATGTTCATTAAAAATAAGCTCAAATTTATCATAATATATACCATAAATTTGGGAGTTTTTTAAGTTTAGAAAAAGTTGAGTATCAAGAAGGGAAAATAACTATTAGAAAAGATGGGTTATATTTTGCTGTAATAAGTACTAACCCCAAATCTGTGTTGTAAAACAATGACAGTTTGTTTCTGGCTCACGCTGCATACACAGCCCACCAGGTGTATGGTCATGTTTTCTCTCCGGTAACTAGACTCTGGGAGCAACTCTTTCCAGAAATACAGCCAATAATTACACAGGAAGGAAAGTGAGAACATGGCCAACCCTGCCTTCACTCCTCACTCTTCAAGTAAACCATTTGCCAAACTTAACATCCGGGGAGTTGGGAAGCACCATCCTACCTCACGCCTAGAAAAAAGAAAAATGAAATGCCTGCACATAGTGCAAATGCCTCCAACCATTTCGCTTTCAGTTAATCAACTACCTTAACGTTCACTCGCCTTTTCCCATTAAAAATAACACCCATGCCCTCATGGTGGAAGGAAAAAAAGTCCTTACAGTGATAACACCACGCTCAATATTATGGATTTCTGTATAATTAGAGAAAAAGGAAAACCACATGACACCAGAAACTCCATTTGAAGTGGAGGAGGGAGATGGGAAACCACACTGCAGAGAGACTGAGAGGGCATATTACACTAGGAAGAGAAAATACTTCTTAAGTAGATTTTAATTTTGTCCCCTGAGAGAGAAACACGGTCCATTTATCTGTAGATTTTCCCACCTTCTGCACTTGTTATCTTTCTTCATTCTCACTTTTGCCATATAGTAGTTGGGCACTAGAACACTTGCCTTCCTTAGGGGTTGAGCAACTTTCTGAGTTTGCTTTCTGCCTGTAGGTAATTGGTGACTCCAGGGCCATCGGAAGGAAGGAAGGAAGGAAAGAGAAAGAAGGAAGATGAAGAAGAGGACTGGAGGGAAAACAGGTGGAAAAAGAGGAAAGGAAAGAAAAAAAGGAGAGGAGTGAGGGGGAGAGGAGGGGAAGAGAGGAAAGGAAAATAGGAGGGGAGGGGAATTTTAGTAAAAGAAAAAAAAGTCATCATAAAAAGAATGTAAACCCTTAAGAGAAGTTTTATGCTTCTTTTTACAGTATAAAGAGAGAAACAATGGTGCAGATCAATATTTGAAGAGAGAGTGTCTGAGAATCTTCTAAAAATTTCAAATAATAGCAAATGGTAGATACAAGAAATCCTATGCAGTTAAGATAGAATAAAGCTTAAATATGCACATTTAGTATTTCTTTGTAAAATTTCTGTGTAAGAATGTAAATAAATTAATGTTAATAGCAATAATTGTTCAAAAGAATTCATTTAGAATTGAAATATCAATTCTTTAATACAGTTTTTTTATTATTAAGAGCATCTGCTTCTATGAACACTTATTCTCCGAGTTATAGCCCATTTTACATATGCTTTGATGTGTTTTAATCTTCTATCTATATTTCAAATACCTGGCTTATTGTTTACCAGAAAATGAAACAAAACAAAAGAAAACAAAACACCTCTTAAATTGACTTGCAGCAGCAGCAATTTATTTTGCTTAATCATCCCTGCAGCTTAATTGAAAAATCTGTAAAAAAACAAGTCAGTGATGGATAATATTTTAATTTGTAGTTTTGGGGTAAACATCAATTGCTTATTAAAGAAATCCTGGAAATAACTTGTGAATTAAATATAAAAAATCAAATAATGCTTATTTGCATGCAAATAGTTTCTTGTTTCTTATACTTATTTGTACATATAAAGATGAATGTTGAAGACCAAAGAAACATCAAATAACATTTGCTAATATTTCTTTTATGATTTGTACCTCTTTTTAAAGTTTAGCATATTTATTTTTGATATAAAGATGATATGGGCTTATTTTCTGTGAATATATTTTAAATTGGCTCATATTTGTACACTTGTGATTTAAGTAATATCATCTAAATCATTAAAAACAGTCCTATATAACTTTCAGTTATTCCTGTAAATGACATAATAATAGTAAAAAGCAACTGGAAAGCAACATATAAAAGAATAAAATTAGAACATTTTCTCACACCATGTACAAAAATAAACACAAAATGCATTAAAGACCTAAAAGTAAGACTTGAAACCATAAGCTCCTACAAGAGAACATAGGCAGAGTACTTTTTGACATAAATCTTAGCAATATGTTTTGGATCTATCTCTTAAGGCAAAAGCAAAACAAAAGCAGAAATACACAAGTGGGACCTAATTAAACTTAAAAGCTTTTGCACAACAAAGGAAACTATGGACCAAACAAAAAGGTAACTTATGGACTGGGAGAAAATATTTGCAAATGATATAGTATGACCAATAAGGGGTTAATACCCAAAATATATAAACAGCTCATACAATGCAACATCAAAAGGACACAAATAACCTGATTAAAAAATGGGCAGAGGATATGAGTAGACATTTTTTTCAAAGAGGAAATGCAGATGGCTAGCAGGCACATGAAAAAAATGCTCAATATAACTAATCATCAGGAAATGCAAATCAAAACCACAATAAGCTATCACCTCACACCTGTCAGAATAGCCATCATCAAAAGGTCTGCAAATAACAAATGTTGAGGAGAATGTAGAGAAAAGGGAACCCTCGTACACTGTTAGTGGGAATGTAAATTGGCTTAGTCATGATGAAAAGCAACATGGAGGTGCCTCAAAAAAACTGAAAATAGGACACACATGACCCAGCAATTCCACTCCTGGGTATATCTCTGAAGAAAATGAAAGCACTAGTTCAAAACATACATGCACCCCAATGTTCAAAGCAGCATTATTTATAATAGCCAAGACATGGAAGAAAGCTATGTGTCTATCAACAGATGAATGGATAAAGAAAATGAATGGATAAGGAAAATACTCACATTTTTTTTGTACTCAGCCACAAAGAAGAATGAAATTCTGCCATTTGCAACAATGTGGATGGACCTAGAGGGTATTATGCTAAGTGAAATAAGTCAGACAGAGAAAGACAAATGCTGCATGATACCCCTTATATGTGGAATCTAAAAAATAAAACCAATGAATGTATATAACAAAGCAGAAACAGACTCACAGATTTGGAAAACAAACTAGTGATTACCAGTGGGGAGAGGAAAGAGGGGGGAGGGACAAGATAGGGATATGGGATTAAGAGGTGCAAACTTCTATATATAAAATAATCATCAAGGATATATTGTACAGCACAGGGAAATATAGCCATTATTTTGTAATTACTTTCAACAGACTATAACCTATAAAAAATATTGAATCACTATGGGGCACACCTGAAACTAGTATAACACAGTAAATCAAGAATACTTAAAAAGTTTTTTTTAATAGTCAAAATCACAAAATAAGTAGTAAATATTTCAGTCTATTTTTTAAAATTTTCTAAAATAGGTATATTGCCATATATTCAATGCTACACAACTAGCTATATGAAATATCTAATATATTCTGTTACTTTTATTTGATAGCTGTTGATACTTTTTTTTAAATAAATGATATCTACCTTTACTTTTTACTGTATAAGTGAGGCCCAAATTACAATCTTTCATAGAAATACCTTTAAAAGCCAGATATGTTCTCAAAAGTGTTTAAATTTTGCATGCAAAGATAAGTCCAAATGTCTATAAAAAGAGACTATTTGCAAATTGGCAAAGAGCAATGAACAGAGCTGCAGAATGCCTTCGTTTTCTAACTGCCATTGTGTGTGAGAGCTTGTGTGCTTTCCAAAATTTTCCTGACTTGCCGGGCCTGTCAGATATGTTTGTTGGAGCTTGGAAAGGAAGCCTATCACATTCTCCATTCTTGGCATGGATATCAAGAAAGTTTTAAGAAATACATTTTCATCTATGGCCACACATTTCAAGTTTCAGCAATAGCAGTTTCAACGAGAAACTTTACTTTAGGTTAAAGTAACTGATATTTTATATTTATTTTCCTTTTAAGAAATTGTATTTCCTCTTTTTTCAGGCATACTTGATAGTTAATATTATTTATTAACATTATTGTTTTGTCTTCAGATCATACACTTACATTTCCTATGTTCAAATATTACACTTTAAAAAACCAGTTTGCATGGTAGATATGGCTATGAAAGCAGCTCTCATGCTGAAATTACTAATGAATTACATTATTAATGGATAAAATACAAGTAATTTTAATGTTTCATAACAAATTTGCTTATTATTCCCAAAGTGACCCAGTGATTCTGAAAAAATTCAGAAAATTCAAAGGGCTACTAATAAAATAATATTCAATTGTTAATCACATAAAATATTGGATTAAAAATCATAGGTAATATACATACAATTTAAAATTATAGAAATAATTAACCAGTCAATCATTTTGCTGGTTTGGGATGAGCTACAAAGTAAAATATGTAGATGACAGAAATCTATGACTCTTGAGTGTTAAAAATTGCCTAATATTCTTCTTTCATTAAAGATAAAATGAATTGCATATGGGAGCTCTGGAGAAGGTCAAAATCATACATTTTGAGGAACTAAAACTAATTTTAACGTAGAGTGATATTATCACCAGCTGGATATTCAAATCTGTATTTCACATAGACATTTAGATTTTCATTTCTACTTAAGCTTAGATATCAGCCCATTACCTTTAGTAGGAAGGGTCAAATCCATTAACTTGGCCAACTCACACAGAACCATCACATAAAAACCATCAAGACAGAATTTTTCTGTATCTTAAAAATTTTAATGCACTAAATGAATAATATAGTCCACTAAGGAATAATCTAGGCCTTTCTGTTTTATCAATAAGAATGAATTTTTGTAATTTATGTTTTATTGCTTAAAATAGAGAGAGAGCTAGATTCAATAGTAATTTACTAAGAATCTATCTTTTTATCGATCTACAAGGGTGAGTCAAAAATTATCCGCACTCTGGCTACAGAATTTATTTTAATTAACTCTCAGAAAAGACAAATATATCATTTGTCTCCTTGCTCTTCAATACACTTTGTTCATCTGTCAACAAGCTTTCATATTCCCTCATTAAAAAATGTTTTAGGCTGAGCTGCGAGCCACAAATGCACTGCTGTCTTCATTTCTTCATCAGAAGTGAATCTTTGTCCTCGTAGGGCTGCTTTCAGGGGACCAAATAGGTGACAGTATGATGGAGCAAGTTCAGGACTATAGGGAGGATGCTTTAAGGCCTCAAAATGAAGTTTTTGCAGAGTGTCAACAGTGTGGGCAGAAGTGCTCGAATGTGCATTGTCATGCAAGATCACAACGCCCTTGGATAGCAGCCCTCTTCAATTAATCCAAAGTTTAGCCTTCAGCTCTTCAATAAGCATTTCTATCCATTCATACACACTTTGCGGCAAAATACTTTCTCCACACTGACCACAAAGTCTTCGATAAATAACGGCACCAGGTACACCCTCAGACCACAGAAAACGAATCACTGCATGCTACTCTTCTTTCAGACAAATCACAAGTGGGGCATCCATGTTTGCTCACACTGCAATTACAAATAAACTGATGTCACATGTTCACACCTGCGCAGCAGTGACTGGGGAGACAATAGCCTTGAACAGAAAGTGCTGATAAGACAGTGTGGCCAACAGAAGTTTTAATATAACTGGAGTGAGGTTAATTTTTGATTCACCCTCATATATATGTATGTATGTATCTGTCTGTCTGTCTATCTACCATCTATCCTTAAATTTTCTAGCTTATGTGAGTATTGCTGGCAGATAGCTTTTAATTGTCAACAACTTTCAGAATTGCCTCTTTTGAAAAGAGTATCTTCACTCAAGGGCATTCCCTGTTCTCAGGGTGGCCTGCATCCAATGACTGATCTCTGTGGGGTAGAAATTCCTTGTCTCCTTTCCCCAGTTGGGGACAACTTTGTAGGATCATCCTCACTTCAGGGTTCCTTACAGAAGCCTGCATTGCAAGTTCTATCTCACAGATCCCAGGAAATACAACCTGTAACAGGGACCAAAACTCCTCAGTGTAGAGCCAAACCTAGACCATAATAATCCTAGCGCATAATAGTAGGTGTTCAATGCTGTTCACAAGTGATTAAAAGTTCTACCCACACACCTGACAGCAAAGACACTAGTGCATGATTCCTATTAGGTTTTTTGGTTTTTTTTTCACCGTGTTGGATATACATTTAAAAGTCACCTAAACAGTGAAAGAGACCAAACCAGATTGTTAGGCAACACTGCACAGAGTGACTCTGTATATTTCCTCCTGAATAGCAGTGAAATTAGTGCCATAAAATGGAAGACACCTTGATGTTTTGATGAATTTTCTTATAAAAATGTGAATGCATAGATTTTTTTTTAGCACGTGCCATCAGAATCAGGTTGATGCTTTTAAAAAGCCCTTGAGAATGGCATCATGACATGCAAGCATGCTTTAGAGAAAACAGCAAATTTGTGTTTTAGCAATTTCATTTTGTAACTTTTCTCTGAGCACTGAAGGTACTATTTGGCTGAGTCATTAAAGTGGTGGCAAGTTTTGATTATTCTGAAAAGAAGCTCTTCTTTCCAGCTATGTAAAGAATTTGCAGACTAAAATACACACTCGTTTACAAACTCCAGAGCATTCTAATGAGTACTTAAGAATGCCTCTGAATAGTTAATTTCAAACTTTATACTACAAGCACTGCAGATATTATTATTGGCTAACATAAACCCAATTTATTTTGAACTAGTTAAATATCTATTTTAAATAAATAATAAATATGTTCTTAAACTCTAGGAAACATATATGAAGGACCCTAAAGTTTTCCACATGGTGCTAGATGCCAGGGATGTAAAAATGAATAGGAGGTAGGACCTGCCTTTAAGAATCTCACCAATCCAGTTGGTTAAATTTAACTAATTAGCATATTTAGACTGGTTGGGACATCTCTGCTTCCTATTTCTTCCTCCTCTTGAGTCAAATACAAATCTGATTACAGTCAGGTATAGATAATCTTTTAGCATAAACATCATACTAAAGTGATCAGAATATTGTTAAACTGGGAGGTATAAAAAGCCTCATTATCTTCATGACAACACACACTAAGGGCAAATGTATATGAAGACCCACTTTCCACTCCCATCCTCTACTCCAAAGGACTGAAAGAGAGTTGGCTTTAAAAGGATATAGCCATTTTCACAATATTGATTCTTCCAATCCAAGAGCATGGTATGTCCCTCCATCTGTTTGTGTCGTCTTTGATTTCTTTCATCAGTGTCTTACAGTTTTCCGCATACAGGTCTTTTGCCTCCTTAGGCAGATTTATTCCTAGGTATTTTATTCTTTTTGTTGCAATGGTAAATGGAAGAGTTTCCTTAATTTCTCTTTCTGAACTTTTAATCCACAAATGGGCAGAAGACCTAAAAAGACATTTCTCCAAAGAAGACATACAGATGGCCAACAAACACATGAAAAGATGCTCAACATCACTAATCATTAGAGAAATGCAAGTCAAAGCCACAATGAGGTATCAACTCACACCAGTCAGAATGGCCATCATCAAAACATCTAGAAACAATAAATGTTGGAGAGGGTGTGGAAAAAAGGGAACTCTCCTGCACTGTTGGTGGGAATGTAAGTTGGTACAGCCACTATGGAAAACAGTTTGGAGGTTCCTTAAAAAACTAAAAATAGAACTACCATATGACCCAGTAATCCCACTACTGGGCATATATCCAGAGAAAACCATAGTCCAAAAAGAAACATGTAGCATAATGTTCATTGCAGCACTATTTACAATAGCCAGGACATGGAAACAACCTAAGTGTCCATCAACAGATGAATGGATAAAGAAGATGTGGCACATATATACAATGGAATATTACTCAGCCATAAAAAGGAATGAAATTGAACTATATGGCATGAGGTGGATAGACCTAGTGTCTGTCATACAGAGTGAAGTAAGCCAGAAAGAGAAAAACAAATACTGTATGCTAACACATATATATGGAATCTGAAGAAATGGTACTGATGAACCCAGTGAGAGGCAAGAGTGGAGATATAGAAGTAGAGAATGGACTTGAGGACACGGGGCTGGGGTGAGGGGTGAAGGGGGATCTGGGATGAAGTGAGAGAGTAGCATAGACATATTTACACTACCAACTGTGGAATAGATAGCTAGTGGGAATTTGCTGTATAACAAAAGCGGATCGACTTGATGATGGGAGATGCCTTGGAGGGTCAGGATGAGGTGGGGGCAGGGAGTCGCCAGAGGGAGGGAATATGGGGATATATGTATAAATACAGCTGATTGACTTTGGTGTACCTCAAAGACTGGTACAAGAATGTAAAGCAAATATATTCCATTAAAGAGTTAAAAAAAAAAAAAAAGAAAAGAAAAAAGGATACAGCCAATATAAGAAAAGGTAAGGTGCTTGAGGCCAGGGGTCAAATGGAGATAAATGACCCTAGGAGAGAGGAAGAACAGATGGATGGTCCAAGAGGAAGAATATGCTCAAGGATTCTCCATGGTGTGTTCACAGGAAAAGGTAAAGAACCGAGGTCCTGACCAAGGGGGAAAACTGGTGGCAGTGATGATAATAGAAAAGGGCAGACAAATCACTATTGATTATTTCAGTGTTCTCATCATCTCTTTGAAGGATTTTTATACATATCGCAACTTGAAACTAATTTTTTTTAACCATCTTCCAGATTCTGTGGATTTACTTAAAGAAATTCTATCTGGGGCACTAAATGAACTCATTGCATGCATAATGGTTTAATTATGGTGTCATAAAGCAATTCTATAAGTTTTATCTACCTGGTTACTATGAGGTGATAAAAGAACGCATTAGAAATCAATACACTCAACTTGAAGGTTTTAACCAGAATGCTAGAAAGGAAGAAAAACTAGAGCTGGGTTTTTTTTCTCTTTTGCTTTTTTTCCCCCTCAGATCTTTATTGGAGTATAATTGTTTTACAGTGTTGTGCAGTTTCTGCTCCCTCTTGAGCCTCCCACCCTTCCTCCTTATCCCACCCCTCTAGGTCATCACCAAGCATCGAGTTGATCTCCCTATGTTGTGCAGCTGCTTCCTACTAGCCATCTGTTTTACATTTGGTAGTGTTTATAAGTCTATGCTACCCTCTCACTTTGTCACAGTTTCCCCTTCCCCACTTTGTTCTCAAGACCATTCTCTATGTCTGCATCTCTATTCTTGTCCTGCCCCTAGGTTCATCAGTACTATTTTTTTGTTTTTGTTTTTGTTTTTTTAGATTCCATATATATGCATTAGCACATGGTACTTGTTTTTCTCTTTCTGGCTTACTTTACTCTGTATGTCAGACTCTAGGTCCATCCACCTAAATAACTCAATTTCATTCCTTTTTATGGCTGAGTAATATTCCATTGCATATATGTGCCACATCTTCTTTATCCATTCATCTGTTAATGGGCATTTAGGTTGTAGACCTGGGTTTTTAAAGGGGACTCACTGTTTTCTAACTGAACAAGGTAATACAAGTTTATCTCAGGCAGAAGCTCAAGCATAAACAAAAGAGGTCAGAGGGTGTTTTTTAGAAACACCAACTGTCAGGACTGTAAAGAAAATTTAGTATTTTAATATATGTAAAGAAGAATTTGCACACAATTTTAGATAATATTTAACAACAGAATGCCTTTGTGACTCCAAGGAATAATCAGGGGAAAATACCAGAAAGACAAAGCTATGATCAGAATTTTTCAGCCCTGCCTCCCGTTCTCCAGAGAGGGGCTGGAAATGGAATCAATAACTGGTCATATGTACATGATGAAGCCCCCATAAGAATCCCAATAGTGTGGGGTTTGGACCTTCTATGTTGGTGAACATATTCAAGAAGGATGCCAGAAGGGCACAGCCCAACTCCATGAGAACATAAGCTCCTGCACTCTGGACTTTCCCAGACCTAGCTCTATGTATTTATTCATCCGGATGTTCATCTGTGTCTTTTATGATTCCTTTTATTACATGATAAACTGGTAAACATAAGTGTTTCCTTGAGTTCTATGAGCTCTTCTAGCAAATGATTGAGTCCAAGGAGTGAGTTATGGGACCTAATGATTTGTAGCCAAGTTGGACAGCAGTTATGGATTACCTGGGATCTACCACTTATGATGGGCATCTGAAGTGGGGGACAGTCTTACAAGACTGATCCCTTAACCTCTGAGATCTGCGTTAACTGTGGCTATTGTCAGAGTTGAACAGAGATGTAGGACACCCAGCTGGTGTCACATAAAATTGCTTGGTGTGGGCGAAAACCCACATATATGGGGTCAGAAATACTGTGTGCAGGAGTAAAGGAGAAACACAGAGTGGTTTTTCCTAGAGGCTTTTAACCAATTGCCACAAACTTAGTGGCCAAGAACAACACAATGTATCTTATAGTTCTAGGTCTCACTGGGCTAAAATCAAAGTGTCAGCAGTACTGAGTTTCTTAGGGAAGAACCTGTTTTCCTGCCTTCCCATCTTCTAGAGACCACCTGTGCTTCATGGCTTTTACCTCCTTCTTCAAAGCCACCAATGGCTGGCATCAGCCTAACTCTGACCCTTCACCTCCCTCTTCCATTTTTAAGGATCCTTGTTTTTACATTGGTCCTACTCCTATAATCTAGAACATTCTCCTTATCTCAAGGTCAGTTGATTGCAATCTCAAGTCTATTTGCTATTGTAATTCTCCTTTGGCATGTCATATAACATAGTCAAGGGCCCCAAGGATTAGGATTTGGCCAGCTTTGGTAGTGAGTAGGGGGTGGGGTGGTGGTGGTGATTATTCTGCATACTACAGTATTCACCTGCATCGCTTATTTCAAACTCAGATTGCTATTTCATTAAGATAAAAATTTTACAAGTTATAAATACAGTAATGCTGGTAAACATGGAATATTGAATATTTTACCTGATCCTTCCCTAAATACCACTGAAATAACAGTAAGAGACAAAGATAAAACAATAAACAACAACAACAAAAACAGTGACAACAGAAGGTTTAAAGTTGGAAAAAAAACTGTGGTTGGTAGATAACTAATTTGGCCACAGAACAAGATAAAACCTGAATATGTAGGAGAAACAGAAGATGTTCTTGTTCTTGTTCTTGTATGAAGAACATGAACATTTGTGCCACAGAACTGAGCAAAGTCTCAGGAATTGGAAGCAACAAATATCACTGAAAGCAATTTTTCATTCCATTAAGTTCAATAATATATAATTTTAAAATTCCAAAATAAAATTACCAAATCAAAATAAAATTGTATTTCTCTTTTATGAAAAACAATAAGGCGGGCAGTTCAGAGCTTATGCACTTCTGTTACACATCCTGATTCCAACTTTCTAGTTCACCATCCCATTGACTTGCTTCCATCCTCAGGTTTCCCTGGTGATCTAAGATGATCACATGTATCTCAGTCATCATATCCTCAGAGCAGGTTAGAAGATGGAGCCACAAAAACATGGCAAAAAGACTTAATCTAGTAGAGCCAGCAATTTTAAAGCAAATGTCTTGAAAATGCCACATATGTCTGCTTGCCTCTCACTGGTAAGACTATCAATAAATAGCACCTTTCAAGGAAAACTAGAAAATGCAATCTTTAGTCCCCAACTCCGTAAGTCCGGTTTTTGGATATATAGCAGGAAATTAGCAGTCATTGACACAAAACTGCCCCTTCTCCCTATGATATGGCTTGAAAAGTTTATTCTATGAAGAGCTTCAAAATCAGATACTCTGTAATGTAGACACCAGTCGGGGATGAGACGTACTGTGTGCTGCCCTGCTAAAACCAGCAGGGTTAGGTGAAAGCCTGCCAGTAGAAGAGTAAGACCTTTTCCCTAACTCAGTCTCCTTTCCAGGAGAAATGGCCAGCTCACACACACACAAAAAAACCCTACAGATACTGACATTAAGGTTTGCTCCCCAAAGTGATGCACCCCCTTCTTCATTATCCACTAGTCAGAACCAAAGACTGACAAGCCTCTTCCAAATATCCAGAGTTTAGAATGAACTTCTTACATCCTGATATTATCTAATAGCCAGAGATCATCAGATATCAGGGGAAAACCTCTAACAAGAGAAAGAAACAAATAGAATAAAATCTTCAAAATAATATGAGGCAATAAAGGACATAGTTGAAAAGTTCATGAAACTGTGACTAGTATGCTTAAAATAGTAGAAGACATTATACCCATGAAATATGAACTTAATATGTGTGTGTTCAGAAAAAAGTAAATGCAAAAGAGAAAAATATATATAATTTTTATATTAGTGACATTCATTGAAACTTTATTCTCCATCTCTTTCCCCATAATCCACATAGACTACTATAAGCATCATTTATTCAGTGCCCAATCAAACCACTTGGCTAATATCCTATCCCAAGTCTACCAACATATCTTGATTGGACAATTCCAGTAAAATTGAAGCAAAAGTACTTCCTTTTGGGAGTGGGGAGGAACTTACAGGCTGGAATGTTTGAACAAAATCTCATGAATAAAATAATACAATTGTTTAGAAAATATTTTTTAAAATTTTTAATGAAAAATGAGAAAGTGACAAGCTACTAAGGAGTTACCAGGTCAGAATTTGGCTGAAAGTAAGAACTGAGAAAAGCATGTCATGCATAAAATCTGCATTTGCTGTACAGCGTTTTCTATTCTGATAGACTCTTGGGACGAGAATAACAACTTTGAAATTCCCAGGCTTGAGTAGAGAGTATAATAGGAGATCCAACTCTACCTCAAAAGTTTAGGACTCAAAAAATATACAACCTCAGTGTAAGTGTGAAATAGAGATCACTGCCAGTGTACAGCAAATAAATTTTCCTTGATATTGAGTATGTGGGGGAGAGAAGATGGATGATACTGTATGATCTAACCATTCATTGGTTAAAGAAAATCATAATGGATATCAGAAAATAATTTGAGCTGATTCATAATAAGCTACATATTATATTTTGAGAAACATATAAACAGTCAAAAGAAAGACCAAAAGCTAGTAAAACATGACTCTCAAGAAGTTAGAATAGTGAGGTTTTTCGCTGTTTTTTTTTTTTTTTTTTTTTTTAAGTTTGGATAATACAAGTCAGAGATTGTGGAAAAGTGAAGAATATTTTCTGATATATCAGAAATGTAGTTCATTTCAGAAACAAGGTTTTGTTTTGTTAGCAGTTTATGTAAAACATATGGCAAGACAGCTGTTTTACAAACTCCTTTTTCCTGAAAAACTGAATAAAAGTAGAAAATAATGCATTTGGGGGCAGGGTCAAAGCCAACAGGGACGATATTAAAATATGGCCACAAAGTGAAAAGTACCTCTGGATAAATCACCTGGAGTTGGGTCAGTGTAGGAGCCTGTTTTATTTTTTCTTCCCTCCTCTTACCCACCCATCAAATATGAACCCAGTACATCAAATAGCATAATTACATGAAACAGACTTGTAAATGACTGACTCTTTACACCTGAGGCCTGGGGTGGGTGAGGGAAACAGAGTGATTGAGGCTAGAGGACAAGGTGAGAGGAAAGAGAGAGAGAAATTGTAAGGGCTATTGTACACTCTAGAAATAAGGAGTAGTCAGGCCACATAGTGCAGAAACATAGCCAAGATTAAAAATTATTTTACTGTTGAGTTCTTTTATGTGAGCTGAATAAGAGGGAGGAGCACTCTCAAAGTCCCACCCATTGACACTAAGTGGGTTGTACTCGGAAGCTTAAGCCAGAAAGAACTATTTGTGCATTCGGATTAGAAGTGACTTGCTAGCACTAGGGACCTATTTTGTTCTATAATGAACTTTATCATACATTCCTTCCACCATTAAAGGAGTAGAATTTACACATATAAACCCATTCTTATTTTCTTATTACACGGCAATCACCATTAATTCAGGTAGAATTTTACTTAGAATGCCTAAATAATAGAACAGCTCTCTCTGTAAGAAGATTGACTGCTGGAGTGGATTAAAAGCTTTCAGAGAAATCCTCTGCTCATTTATATGAGAGTAGGAGAATTTGATTTTCCTTCCAACAGAAATTGCTATTTTATCCGGTTTGTGTTTCTAAAGGGCATCCTAAAATATCCTTGATTTTATGCCACTCCACTGTTATGAAACATTTATCCAGCTTAATTTTATAGGTTACCTTCTGATCTTCTCAAATATTATTTTCTATTTCAGATTATAACATTCCTTTAGTAAAATTTTATTATCAGATGATAGTCTATAAACAATGGTATTTTATATAGTTATAGTATGCATCTGTTAATTTTCTCTTTTTCTTTTAAAAATATACCTATTTAAAAACTGATTTCATAAAATTAAGTCACTTCATGTTTATCCCTCTTCAGAATTCATATTTTGTAATTACTTAAAAGTATTAAATATATTAAAGCCAAGTAATCTTAATACCTATGTCATTATTATTCTCAGATTTTCTTCTCCAAACCTTCAAACTTCAGAAAGAAATCAAAGTTTGGACATAGAAACAGACACAGGACTGCATCAAAAAGTTTAACATAAAGACAATTCAAAAGTAAATAGGGGGCTTCCCTGGTGATGCAGTGGTTAAGAATCTGCCTGCCAATGCAGGGGACATGGGTTTGAGCCCTGCTCCAGGAAGATCCCACATGCCACGGAGCAACTAAGCCCATGGGCCATAACTATTGAGCCTGCGCTCTAGAGCCTGTGCTTCACAACAAGAGAAGCCACCACAATGAGAAGCCTGCTTGCACACCAAAATGAAGAGTAGCCCCCGCTTGCCACAACTAGCAAAAGCCCTCACACAGCA
The DNA here is from genome assembly GCF_030028045.1 of Hippopotamus amphibius kiboko. NCBI lineage: Eukaryota > Metazoa > Chordata > Mammalia > Artiodactyla > Hippopotamidae > Hippopotamus > Hippopotamus amphibius. The sequence continues at coordinate 192,072,151 of NC_080188.1, read as the reverse complement.
GCAAAGACCCAATGCAGCCAATCAATCAATAAATAATAAATTAATTTTAAAAGAGTAAATTGAGATACCAAATAACTCTAAAATGGACATGCAGATAAAAATAGTTTCTGGCTGCCTTCTGTGTTGTAAGCATTTTTAATAATGCAATATGATACTTTTAATATAACTAAGATTATTTTCCTGTCCTCTGTTTTGAAGTTGGGGTGGAGTGGGAGGAACTGGAAACTAAAGAGAATGTAAGCACAGCTGACATGCTGAAGGATTTATGAGCAAAAGCCCTGTGCTTCACATCCCAAAACCGAATCCCAGGAGGAAGAGGTAAACCCATCACAGACTCCATCAGAATCCTTGTTGCACTTGGGGAGAGTCCTAGAGCAGGTGGTCCGGGCAGCCCAGGGTGTTCAAGCCTGACAGTGATTGTGTCCTTTATTTCCGCATAGTTTCCCCTTTTGGGGGCAGTAATGTGTATTCCCAGTCCTAATGTCTTGGTAAATATCTGTAACTGGGTGTGTAACATCTTCATTTCAGACACTGTAAGAGACTTTGGGCCCTGATGGGTTACTTGTGCAAGCAGATGCTAATCCTGATAAAAACTGCCCTTCCACACTTGCTATTCGTACATGAGTATATTATAGAGTCCCCAGCAGGCCCTGTACAACTTGTAATATGGAACTCTGCCCCAGTGTGCAGAGAAAGCAGCAGGGGCAGCTGTGGCCTGTGACCACCCTGCTTCAGATTTATATCCGTTCTTCAACATAGGCTACAATTTATTCTGCAGGAACATGGATTATGTCACCCTCCTAAAGGCCGTCACACTGGGACACTACCTTGATAGAATCATCCTCATTTTCTTGACAGAAAGAGAAGAAAATGACTCATATCTGGTAGACTGTTTAGTAAGATGCATTTGCTAGAGATGGAAAATAGACTCTAGTGGAGACTATATGTCTGATCGTGAAGTGAAACATGACAATGGGACCCAGCTTTCCACTATGAATTGTGAATAATCTGATCAACAAAGCCATAAGTTCAGGCATTCCTAGCATCATTTCCTCATCAAGTAGACTGTTTTATAGAGACCGAGGATGAGCTTGTGCTAAAGTCCAAGAAACGTACATAAGCTGTTGCTCACCTTTCCAAAATGCCCACATCTGCCATCCTGCCATCCTCCCCTCAACCTGCAGTTAGGGTTTCTTGGGCGGGTGTGTATGATGGTTTAAGGTGCAATGTGAGTTTTCTTGGTTTTTTGTTTTTTCTTCATATTTTGTGATCCAGTATAGCCAGTTGGGTTCAAAGGCTCTGTGAAATGCTGTATTTTCTATTGGGTTTGTGGAAAGTCTAGAAAGAAAAGTTATCGAGGAGACAACTACAGTTTTGAGGAAAGACATATCCTTTCAACAAATCATATGCAGCAAGTGTTTTCACTCAACACAAATTTTCTCCTCACTGAAGCTGCCCTGTCTACTACCACTAATGAGCACCTGATAGGCTAGAAGCAACAACTAAAAATGATCCCTACCTTAGTTAAAGAAAGAAGGAACGTGACTGTTGCCTGTGATAATAGATGAGATACACAATTATCAACATGGATGGATCTTAAAAAAGAAAGTTCTTACTGAAAGAAGTATAATATATATATAACAAAACAAAATGTATATAAATAGCAACAAAAATATGCACACAAAATAACAGATCCCCCTTTGCAAGAATATATTATAATAAAAGTACATGAGAACAGTTATTTTTATATGGGGAGAAGATAGTAGGTGATGGCTATAAAACTGAATGAGTAGAATGAATGAATGTGTGAGTTAATGATTAAAAATCAGTCATAGACTTTGCATAGACTCTGTTGATTAAAAGGTGCTATGAACTTAGACATTTTTCTTAATCTGTGCATCTGATGTCTAAGGAAAAATAATAAGATGCATTTTTTAATTTAAAAAAAGAGAAGAAGGCCCAGTATAGCATTAAAATAGTAAATAAAGGGAGAGGTAGGATATGGCCTTAGGGAGGTGGACAGAGTCCCATTCATGTAGGTCACAGAAACAAATTTGACTTTTATTTTCTGGTTTGAATTTCACTGTGATCTACTGGAAGTTTTTAAGCAGGGGAGGAACATTATCAGACTAAACCTACTGTAAAACACTCTGGTTACTATATAAAAATAGACTGCAAGAAAACAAAATTAAAAAGAGACAACAGCTAGGAAGCTTTTGATTCTTGTGATGAGATTGTCACGGTTGGTAACAGGGCCTGAGGAGATAGTGAGAAGTGGGTAAAAGTGATCATGTCACATAGAGTAAAATATGCCGCTGACATCTAATATGCAGTTTTCTGATTAAAGTCCAAAAACTTTGAATGATATCCTTAGCACTTCAGGGTTTGACTGTGCCTACAACAATTCTTTACTAATTTCTGAAATACTATCCTTCCTGAAAGAGGTGTTGCTTGGCTCATCTTTTCATACCTTTTCACATGCTGCTTCTTTAGCTTGGGAAAAATCTTCCCCCTCTTTTCTTGACCAGGTTGTCTCAGAATCAACAAAAATTCACTTCCTCTGAGATTTCCTTTTAAGCTATCTTCATACCATGAGTAGTTCAGTTTCCAGTCTTAGTACACCATGGTTAGTATGTGATTTTCTTTATAATGGTACTTTTCTATAAGTGTGGCTTTCATCATGTGTAATTTTCACTTGTCTGATTTTCTAACTAGATTATATTATCAGGAAACATACATTTATATCTTTATATAATCACCATATCACATACTATGTTAAATATGGAAGCCTTCTAATAAATGTTTGATTGTTCAATCAAAAAATAATTACCAAAGACTACTGCCATTCTTCTTTCTTTTTTGTGTGTGTTTTGCTTTAAATCTACATGTCTGTTTTGCGGTTTTCTATAAAGACAATGTAAATGTGTAAATATGTTCAGATAGTTATATGATGCTTGCTACAAAAATGGAATATATCAACATGGTCAGCTAAGTAAGAAATGTATGTAGGTACTCACTCTATAAGAATAATGTTCATTTACCAGCAGCTATACACATCACACTGATAAGCACCATACAAGATATAAAGACAGTTTCTATTTTTACAAAATGGGATAACGCTTGTAGAACACGGATACACATAACTTCAAACAAAAAGCACAGTGAATGTAGAGTTATAACAAAACTATAACAAGATTTCCACAAAAAAAGTGGAAATTGAGAAGAAATGATGTCTACCCTTTTTGTTACTTGTCTATTGACATGTTCCTTATTTTATCATAAAACAATGAAAAATACAAAGTGCTGTACTAGTTAGGAGAGCACAAGCTGCTATAACAGATATACACTGAGGTTTAGTGATTTAATTCAGGGGATTGTTACTTCTCATTAACATCAATTGTAATTGGTCCTGAGTGTGAGCGTTGGAGTGGGAGTGGGGGTCAGGAAATTTTACCAATGTAGACTAAGCCCAAATCAGGGGATGCTCTGATACTGTCCAGCCACTAGATAGATGATGAGATCAAGTGATGGATGGAGTGGGAGGATTTTAGGGTCAGGTCTAGAAGTAGTATGCACATTAGCCAAGACATAGGTTAATGGGATTAATGAATTATCCAGTTGCTGCCACAAATATACATTCAGGTACACTTAATAAAATACCTTTAATAAAATATAAATAAACGGAGGATTTAGTGAATAGTAAAATTCTGGATCAATTTGGGTTTTACTCAACTTATAAAAAATAAGAGAAAGCAATTCTATGTATCAAATATGATGAATCACAAGGAAAATCCTGTCCAAATACATATGAAAATATGCATGAACAAAAATACACAATAAATAATTGTTAAAAGAAATTAATCCAAAACATTTCATTATATCTGTAACAAAGGATTTCTAAAAATATGATTTGATATGTTTCTGTCTCTGCAGATTTTTGTCTAGTTCTATCAAATTTGGTGGTACTCAAACCAAAACTTAAAAGAGATTATAAATTGTTCGTAAATTTCAAATGTTGATTCCACTATATCTACAGTCCCACTTCATCACTCTGATGATATTACACTATTATATAAAAACATAACAAAAATAGATGAAATGATAAATGCAATAATGAATTATGAGACTCTACTTCAGTTGAGCTATTCAGTCTTAAACCCATTAATGGGCAAATCTCAGATGCTCTGTTCTGTGTTTTTGCACCTTTTTTTTTTATCTATTTGTATTCCATTTTGAACAAAGACTAGTAACTTGTCTTCTAGGTTACTGATTTCTTTTGCTTTGCCATATCCCGTCTGTTGTTTGCACAATAAATGAGTGCTCTGTTTCAATTACTATATATTTTCCAGCATTTCTATTTGATTTTTTAAATAATTTTAATTTCTGCTAAAATAATGTATTTGTTCATGCATGCTGTCTACATTTTCCATTGTCTTCTTAAACACTTTCGAATAGTTCTTTTCAGTCCTTTTCATATAATTCCAAATTCTCAGTTTCTCTGTATTTTTTTTCAATTGTTTCCACTCATCCATGGGTTTACTGACTTCTCTGCATTTCTCATATATTATTTGTATTGTATAGCATACATTGTGTGTGAAGGATCAGTTGAAGTGGAAGTAAATGACATTTATGCCTAGAATGTTGCGCACTGGCCACTACAGTGGTTCTGGTCTATAGCTCAGAAGTGGCCTGAGTTTGCTGCAGTTTTAGATAGGTTCAGTTGACCACTAGCTTCAAATGCTGGGTGGGTGAGGTGACTTTTCCTTCAGCAGAACATAGAATGTGAACACTGCTGAGACCCAGTTCTCTTTATAATTACAATCTAACCAGCAGCTTCCCAACTCTTGGGATATTTATTCTACCTTACAGTTTGCTTTCACATTTTTGTGTTCCAGGGGGTTCTATTGCTCTGAAATCCTGTCCCTCGGGAGATCACTCCCATCCTGGCTTCCCTGACTCCCGTCTTTGGAGCGATACTGAAATGCGCTTGGTGAGAGTCCAGAGTGTCTCTGCGCAATTCTGCCCTGCCTGGACCACTGGAGGTTCCCTGCCATATGTGCTGCAGAAGTCCTAAGGTGTTCTTCAGCGAGCTGCTGCCTTGCACTCGGGAAAACTCTCTGCAAACCAGGAGGGTGTATCCCAGCCCTCCTACCCTGCTCCCAGCTTTTGGTTTGCATCCCTGGGCATCTGGTGTAAGCCCGTGGGAGTGTGGGCATGTGACAGCAGACTCACTTGGGGATGAAGATACTTATTTGTCATTTCAGCATGGATATGCATTTCAGCATGGGTATGCATACGCTACCATGAGTTCATGAAAAGATCACCTGATTTTTCCTTATTTCTCTCTGTGGTGGGTTTTTCTTCCTAGCATTCAACCAAAGATGAACACAGCCATAGGCCCCTTTGTCTGTAGTAAGGGATCGTAACTGCTGGGAACTCTGTACATGAGATCTTCACCTCCTCGGCACTCTGATGGTTTTTAAATACTGTGGTTTTGTGGCTTATCCTGCTTGTTTCCTACCCTAACTGGAAGTAGTACTCCAGATAAGACGGTTTTTAAGTTTACTTATTCATTATTTATTCCTATTTAAACAAACTGAAGAATATCTACGGACATTTAAAAAATCTCGATCAGAATTTTGCTAAATTAAATGACCTCAAGCTATGAAGTTCTAGCTAAACAGGCCATAAGACTAAAAATCAGAAATTCTGTAAGGAGAGTTAAATCACATGAATTTGTCAATTTTAACATTTTTGCCCATTTACTTTTAAAGTAAAAAACCAAACTTACATTTTATCTATCCTTTCATTGCCTACTCAACAGTGCTTATTAGACTGTCTTATTTTGTGAAATATTTGGAATTATCTTCAATTCATGGTCAGAAAAAATGTTTATTATATGAGATGACTGGAATTTAAACCTCTATTGCCATGCTGTTTATGATTACATCATAGATATAAAATTTAAAGTGCAGACTACTAAAGTTATTAGATCCAAATAACCAATTTTCTATTTTAGGATAAGAGCACGTCCTTCTAAAATTAACATTAAAATATAATTTTATTCATATTAATTGATGTGCCAAGAATCACATCTATAGTTTCATCTTTTCCCCAAGCCCTGTCAAATCAATTAGAGCATACACTATAATTTAAAGGAAATGGTGATAGATAATTATCTTAAGTCCTTATGGCCCAATAGCATTTAAAGCATCCTTTTAAGCTTTTTAAGAGAATGCCAGTCCCAGGTTTATGAGAAATATATAGCAATCTACATTATCAAACTCCAGAAGAGACATAAAGAGGAGACCGCTCACCTTAGGGACCGGTTTTAATGAAGCTTAAATCATACCAATTCACTTGAGTATTCCCCAGAACACCATGTCTGTTCACATGCAGAATCAGTTAGATTCAGTCCAAGCGTCAGCAGACACTTTAAAGTGATTTTAAAACTAGTTTTTTTTTTGTTTTTTGTTTTAAATTTAGGTGGGGCTTCAAGGATATGAAGCCACTCTTGTGTCACATCACAGGTCATTTGGGTAGAATAAATGTGCTTAGATAGGACTATTCAACCCCAAGATACATCATAGCCCTCTTCACTTGGCTACTCCAACAACTGAGGAAAGGCAAATCCCCTTAAAAACATAGCTGCCAAGTTTAAAGAAATAAAAATAAAACTGCCCTAGGTAATTACATTCCCAGTGAAAATCAGTACTTCAGTATAGAACTTATATACTCAAATATTTATTTCATTTTTTAAGCAAAGCATCCTGAAGGATCATTGAAATATCTGAACATTAACGTCAGAAGCTAAAAACCTTGAAAGAAAAAGAAAGTGAAAAATTACCCAGGAAAAGCTTACCGTTTTCATAGTTCCTATAAAATTATATAGCATGATAGATAATGTTACAAAAATTATACACAATTATTTTCAAAATTAAAAAAATAACAAAGTATCCAGGCAAAAAATCAAGTTATCTTTATCTTCATTTCTAAGATAATATCAGTGTTTACATTTTATTTTCTTTTAAGCTTTGTATGTAAAATTTTAATTAATATGATTATATACATATACCTATTTCTCTCTCTACATATATATCCAATATGTATGTATGTATATAATTTTTGTATACTTCCTCTCATGTAATGTAATCTTATGAATGTGATTCTGTGTCCTTTATTCCACAAAGGATTTTATTTGCTACATAATATTTACTTATTTAATTATACTTTTATTTACTTTATTCTATTTTGGTATAATTAGGTTGTTTCCAATTTGTTGATTATATGTAAATAATAAAAATGTATATTTTGTAAATATCATTCACATAGAACAACTATTTGTAAAAGGTTTTGTTTTCTTTATTCTTTTCTTGAGATATATGACTGAAAGTAAAATTACTGAATCAAAGCCAAACATCATAGATATTGTAACATGTATGCTACCCATTTACAAATACATTTCCAAAAAGATTATAGCAATTTACAATCCGATGCAATATGAGGATGTCTGACTCATTATACTTTTAGCATTTTTGTCAGCACTTTTTAACACTCACTAGTTTGGTTGTTTAAAAAAAAGGGATATCTCACAGGTGCTCTATTATTATCATGATGATGGTGATGATATTTAATGATTTATTTTCATTTCTTAATACTACCTACCTTTTTTGTTTGCATGTGCTTTACATGCCCCTGAACTGCTCAAGCAAATAATAACAACACTAAAATATTAAACTTCTAAAACTCTTCACTACTGAAACATCATTAAAAACCCTATCTACTTATTATTCTCTTTTCTCATGTCCTTGGTCTTTAACAGATTACAGTTAGATTATATGATGAGTATATGTTAATGGAATAAGAATATACAAGTGCAACCTTGAGACCTGAAAGAAGAGGTCAGGCACCAATGGAAGGTATGCTGGTGCATCTGTCTGAAGAGCTGGGTGTGTCCTGCCTGTCCCTGAAGGCTTCCTGGCTTGGACTTAGCCTAATTTATTGAATTTCAGTTTCCTTATAAATGAAATGGTTATATATGATCTATTTTTGTAAAAAGAAAACTGCAATGACTTAGCAAGACTCAAATGTAACAGTCTTTATTAAATAAGAAAAAAAAAAAAAACTACCAGTGCATTTGTATTCCTCTGTACCTATAAACCCCTATATAATATACAAATAGATGATTGCAACAATGATTAATGTAGGTCTTTAGAGAAACTGTTGTAGACACTGCCCTCAAAATCACAGCATTGAAAGAGCTCAAAGATACACACACACACACACACATACACACACACACACACATATCCTATTGGTTCTATTTCTCTGGAGAACCCTATTACATAAACAATATATGTATATTTGTGAAAGTATGCTTAATGTAGAAATTCAATATTAAGTCACCTTTTGTTCTAATATTATCTGTTATACATCCTAAGTAAGTCACATAATATTATTTTACCCTAATAATGATGTTTATTGATTTAGAAATTATTGTTGAATTTAACTTCCATCAAAATCACATTTATCATTTCCATGCAAAGATATAAAACAATTTCAGAGTAATTGCTAAGTAAAATTCTATTTCTGATTATAAAATCATAATAGTTAATAATCATTAAAACCACCACAGGGTCTAAAATAAAACACAATATTTAAATCATTAGGATTTGAATGTTCTGTTTTATGGAATTGATGCCATGCATATTTTCAAAGATGAATCATAACTAAAATTAGAAAATGATCTTTCATCTTATTCACTTATTTATCTGAATATACCATTAAATAGTTTCTCACCTAAATTATGATTTCATTGTTATTCTCTATTTACCTGAATGACTTTTGCTTAGATGACTAAAGAATACTAGAAACTTGGGGCTTCCCTGGTACTGCAGTGGTTAAGAATCGGCCTGCCAATGCAGAGGACATGGGTTCAATCTCCGGGCCGGGAAGATCCCACATGTCCGTGCACCACAATTACTGAGCCAGTGCACTAGAGCCTGCAAGCCACAACTATTGAGCCCACACCAAATGCCACAACTGTCAAAACCCACACTCCTAGAGCCCATGCTCCAAAGGAAGAGAAGCCACTGCAATGAGAAACATTTGCACCGCAACAGAGTAGCCCTCACTCGCCACAACTAGAGAAAGCCCGTGCACAGTAACAAAGACCCAATGCAGCCAAAAATAAATAAATAAATAAATATTAAAAAAAAAAAAAAGAATAGTAGAAACTTGATCTTCTATTACAGGCTTCCATTCATGCACCAAATTCCTAAAATTTATAGATAGGATTAAAAATATGGGAATACAAAGAATGTAACTAGAAAATATGAAGTATTCAAGGAAGATAAAAATCAGACAAGATTTTACTGAAGAATATGACACTCAAATTCCATTTAGGATGTTCTGCTGCACAAGTGGTACGTGGCCAGAAGGGTAATCTACATCCAGACACGGATATTCTGGGTACCCTGAGACAACAGGGACAACCCTCTCCACAGAGGGGCCTCATAACATACATCCGGGTACAGAGCATCAATACTTCAGGATATGGCAATGTCTAAGATGGATGGCAGCACCAACCCCCAAGCACTAGACCAGGTAAACTCTTTCATGACACAGCTGGCCCTCCATTCTTAAAAAACACTGACTGGTAGAAGTGTTAGCTTTTCCTTCTAATATTAAAAATATTACAGGCAGAGGGAGAAAAAGATGGCAGCAAAGTAGAGGGACGTGGAATGCAACCCTCTCCACAGATGCATTGAGAATGCACCGAAGGATGCAATAATTCCCACAGAGAACCATCTGAACACCAGCAGATGACCTCGGACACCAGAAAGGACTGCAAGGATCCCGACATAACCGGTAGGGAGGCATCTATGACGGCTAGAAGAGGGTGAAGCGGCGGAGTCGTGGCAGACGGGAGGGAGTGAGAAACACACGGAGGGTCTGCACTGCAGCTCAGCGTTCCCGGACTGAGATGTGGATTCACAGCTGAACAGAGGTTCTGGGAACGGGAGCATGGGAACTGGAAAGCTGGCTCAAGGTGAGAAACATTGTTGCCAGTAAGGTGACGGACTGAGAGGACAGGAGGGAAGAGATCCACGGCAAGGTGTGCCTGCCCCTGAGAGCTGCCCGGCCACAATAGCAGCTGGATACTGCAGGCTCAGGGGCGGCTGGGGGGAGGAGCCGTGGTCATAGCCTCTCTCTCTCTTTCGGGGCCTGCAGCCAGCAGTGGAGAGATGCCCTGTGGGCCACCTAAGGCGCTCAGGGATAACAAGGACCCTCAGGCACTTGGCGGGGCTAGATTAAAACCCCTTGGAACACCAGCAGCAGGGAGGCTGCTGAGAAGAAAAAAAAAACAACCCGAGAGAGGCTCAACTCTGAGACTTTCTGTTTACACCTGAGCCACCAGTGTCCCTCTGCAACAGGTGCCTCCAAGCCCACTGAAACAACAGTCTGCCACTCCTTACTCACTCCCAGGGGAAGGAGCCACTATTGTACCCTCTCCCTCCCCACACACCAACACTTACAGACGAACCATAAAGGAAGCTCTGCTGGCCACAGAATAATGCAAAAAAACCCAAGGCGAGGAGAAGGACACTTACAGCTGAGACTCTAAGGAAACAGAAATATTAGTATCAATCCTATTAAACTGGTCCATTCTGGGATCAGTGCTGGATTTTTTTTTTTCCTTTAATAATTACAGTCTTAGTCCTAAGGGATCTACAAGTTTTATAACATAGTTTTTTAATGCTATTTTTTATTCTATTTTTATTTTTTTGCCTTTTTATATACTTCTATTTCTAGCTAAGTTCTTGGTAGTACGGACAATATCTCTCTCATATTTTCCTTTCATCCCTATCTTTTATACATTTCTATTCCTTTCTTTTTATTTGCATATTTCCAACCACACTACACTCTTCTGTTCCCCTTTCTTCCATTCATTATTAGTTTATTTTAAGTTAACATACTTATAAGCAACACTATTGATCTGCTCAGACTCCTTGCTCTATTCTCCAGATGACACACCGCCTTGGTGATTAATATTAGGTTTTTGTCTTTATCTTAGTTCTTAGTACAATTGTCTAATTTCATTCTGAGACTCTCCATTCTCTCTGGTGGTACTCTAGCTCTTTTCTATATTTGATTATAGCTTACAAAATCTCCCTGGATTAGTGCTTTTATGTGTAAGGTGTTATTTGTTTGTTTGTTTGCTTTTGCTTTTGTCTCTGATTTGTTCTGTTTCAGTTGTCAATTTCTGTTGGGTTTCTCTTTGAATATCTGATAGCATACTGGGGTTCTGTCAGGTCTTTCCAGAGCCTTATGTCCTAATGGATTCAGTAATTGTGTGTCTTATACATGTATGTGTTTCCTAGACTTAGTATCTGCTTAACCCAACACTTGGACATTAGTCTGAGGCTTGGACAGTCTTCTATAAACACCTCTATCGCCAGGACAAGCAATCCCAAAAGTTTGGACAACCATGAGGAAACAAAGAAACACCATGCAGGCCAAGGAGCAGGAAAAAAACCCACAAGACCAAATAAATGAGGAGGAAATAGGAAAAATGCCTGAAAAAGAATTCAGAGTAATGATAGTAAAAATGATACAGAATCTTGATAACAAAATAGAGAAAGTACAAGAAACAGTTCATAAAAACTCAGAAAAACAAACAGCAATGGATAACAAAATAACTGAAATTAAAAATACTCTAGATGCTATAACCAGCAGAATGACTGAGGCAGAAGAACAAATAAGTGAGTTGCAAGATAGAATGGGGGAAATAACTGCCACAGAGCAGGAAAAAGAAAAAAGAATGAAAAGAATAGAAGACAGTCTCAGAGACCTCAGTAATAACATTAAACATACCAACATTCGAATTATAGGCATCCCAGAAGAAGAAGAAAACAAGAAAGGGTCTGAGAAAATATTTGAAGAGGTTATAGTGGAAAACTTCCCCAACATGGAAAAGGAAATATTCACCAAGTCCAAGAAGCACAGAGAGTCCCATACAGAATAAACCCAAGGAGAAATACACCAAGGCACATATTAATCAAACTAACGACAATTAAACACAAAGAAAAAATAGTAAAAGCAGCAAGAGAAAAGCAACAAATAACATATAAGGGAAAACCCATCAGGATAACAGCCGACCTTTCTGCAGAAACTCTGCAGGCCAGAAGGGAATGGCAGGATATACTGAAAGTCCTGAAAGAGAGAAACGTACAGCCAAGAATACTCTACCCAGCAAGAATCTCATTCAGATTTGAGGGAGAAATCAAAAGCTTTCCAAACAAGCACAAGTTAAGAGAATTCAGCACCACCAAACCAGCCTTACAACAAGTGCTAAAGGAACTTCTCTAAGCAGGAAACACAAGAAAAGGAAAACACCTACAAATACAAACCCAAAACAATTAAGAAAATGGTATTTGGAACACATATGTCAATAATCACCTTAAATGTAAATGGATTAAATGCTCCAACCAAAAGACACAGACTGGCTGAATGGATACAAAAACAAGACCCTTCTATATGCTGCCTACAAGAAACCCACTTCAGACCAAGGGATACATATAGACTGAAAGGAAAGGGATGGAAAAAGATATTCCATGCAAATGGAAGTCAAAAGAAAGCTGGAGTAGCAATACTCATATCAGACAAATTAGACTTGAAAGTAAAGACTATTAAAAGAGACAAGGAAGGACACTACATCATGATCAAGGGAACCATTCAAGAAGAACATATCACAATGGTAAATATCTATGCCCCCAATATAGGAGCACCTCAATACATAAGGCAAATGCTAACAACTATAAAAGGGGACATCGACAGTAACACAATAGTAGAGGGAGACTTGAACACCCCACTTACATCAATGGACAGATCATCCAAACAGAAACTAAATAAAGACACACAAGCTTTAAATGACACATTAGACCATCTTGACTTCATTGATATTTATAGGACATTCCACCCAAAAATGACAGACTATACTTTCTTCTCAAGTGCACATGGAACATTTTTTAGGATAGATCACATCTTGGGTCACAAATCAAACCTCAGCAAATTCAAGAAAATGGAAATCATATCAAGCATCTTCTCAGACCACAATGCCATGAGACTAGATATCAATTACAGGAAAAAAACTGCAAAAAATACAAACACACGGAGGCTAAACAATTCACTATTAAACAACCAAGAAATCACTAAAGGAATCAAAGAGGAAATCAAAAAATATCTAGAAACAAATGACAATGAAAACACAACAACCCAAAACCTATGGGATGCAGCAAAAGCAGTTCTAAGAGGGAAGTTTATAGCAATACAGTCCTACCTTAAGAAACAAAAAAATGATCGAATAAACAACCTAACCTTACACCTAAAACAACTAGAGAAAGAAGAACAAAGAAACCTCAAAGTGAGCAGAAGGAAAGAAATCGTAAAGATCAGAGCAGAAATAAATGAAAAAGAAAGCAAGGAAGCAATAGCAAAAATTAATAAAACTAAAATCTGGTTCTTTGAGAAGACTAACAAAATTGATAAATCATTAGCCAGACTCATCAAGAAAAAAAGGGAGAAGATGCAAATCCACAGAATTAGAAATGAAAAAGGAGAAGTAACAACGGACACCTCAGAAATACAAAACATCATGAAAGACTACTACAAGCAACTATATGCCAATCAATTGGATAACCTGGAAGAAATGGATACATTCTTAGAAAAATACAATCTTCCAAGACTGAACCAGGAAGAAATAGAAACCATGAACAGACCAATCACAAGTACAGAAATTGAGGCAGTGATTAAAAATCTCCCAACACACAAAAGCCCAGGACCAGATGGATTCACAGGTGAATTCTATCAAACATTTCGAGAAGAGCTAACACCTATCCTTCTCAAACTCTTCCAAAATATTGCAGAAGGCAGAACACTCCCAAACTCATTCTACAAGGCTACCATCACCCTGATACCAAAACCAGGCAAAGATGTCACAAAAAAAGAAAACTACAGACCAATATCACTGATGAAGATAGATGCAACACTCCTCAACAAAATACTAGCTAACAGAATCCAACAGCACATTAAAAAAATCATACACCATGATCAAGTGGGGTTTATCCCTGAAATGCAAGGATTCTTCAATATATGCAAATCAATCAACATGATACATCGTATCAATAAATTGAAGGATAAAAACCATATGATCATCTCAATAGATGCAGAAAAAGCTTTTGACAAAGTTCAACATCCATTTATGATAAAAGCTCTCCAGAAAATGGGCATAGAAGGAAATTACCTCAACATAATAAAAGCCATATATGAGAAACCAAAAGCCAACATCATTCTCAATGGGGAAAAACTGGAAGAATTCCCTCTAAGAACAGGAACAAGACAAGGGTGTCCACTCTCACCGCTATTATTCAACATAGTTTTGGAAGTTTTAGCCACAGCAATCAGAGAAGAAAAAGAAATCAAAGGAATCCAAATTGGAAAAGAAGAAGTAAAATTGTCACTCTTTGCAGATGACATGATATTATATATAGAAAACCCTAAAGATTCTACCAGAAAACTGCTAGCACTAATTGATGAGTTTAGTGAAGTGGCAGGATACAAAATTAATGCACAGAAACCTCTTGCATTCCTATACACTAACAATGGAGGAGCAGAAAGAGAAATTAAGGAAACTCTCCCATTCACCACTGCAACAAAAAGAATCAAATACCTAGGAATAAACCTGCCTAAGGAGGCAAAAGATCTGTATGCAGAAAATTTTAAGACATTGATGAAAGAAATCAAAGACGACACAAACAGATGGAGGGACATACCATGTTCCTGGATTGGAAGAATCAACATCGTGAAAATGACTGTACTACCCAAAGCAATTTACAGATTCAATGCAATCCCGATCAAATTACCAATGGCATTTTTCACAGAACTAGAGCAAGAAATCTTACGATTTGTATGGAAACGCAAAAGACCCCGAATAGCCAAAGCAATCTTGAGAAGGAAAAATGGAGTTGGAGGAATCAGGCTTCCTGACTTCACACTATACTACAAGGCCATAGTGATCAAGACAGTATGGTACTGGCACAAAAATAGAAAGGAAGATCAATGGAATAGAATAGAGAACTCAGAAGTAAGCCCAAACACATATGGGCACCTTATCTTTGACAAAGGAGGCACGAGTATACAATGGAAAAAAGACAGCCTCTTCAATAAGTGGTGCTGGGAAAACTGGACAGCAACTTGGAAAAGAATGAAATTAGAACACTTCCTAACACCATACACAAAAATAAACTCCAAATGGATTAAAGACCTACATGTAAGGCCAGACACTATCAAACTCCTAGAGGAAAACATAGGAAGAACACTCTATGACATCCATCAAAGCAAGATCCTTTTTGACCCGCCTCCTAGAATCATGGAAATAAAATCAAGAATAAACAAATGGGACCTCATGAAACTTAAAAGCTTTTGCACAGTGAAAGAAACCATAAACAAGACTAAAAGGCAACCCTTAGAATGGGAAAAAATAGTTGCCTATGAAACAACAGACAAAGGATTAACCTCCAAAATATATAAGCAGCTCATGAAGCTTCATACCAAAAAGGCAAATAACCCAATCCACAAATGGGTGAAAGACCTAAATAGACATTTCTCCAAAGAAGACATACAGATGGCCAACAAACACATGAAAAGATGCTCAACATCACTCATCATCAGAGAAATGCAAGTCAAAGCCACAATGAGGTATCACCTCACACCGATCAGAATGGCCATCATCACAAAATCTGCAAACCACAAATGTTGGAGAGGGTATGGAGAAAAGGGAACTCTCCTGCACTGTTGGTGGGACTGCAAGTTGGTACAGCCACTATGGAAAACAATTTGGAGGTTCCTTAAAAAACTACAAATAGAACTACCATATGATCCAGTAATCCCACTACTGGGCATATACCCAAAGAAAACCATAATCCCAAAAGAAACATGTACCATCATGTTTATTGCAGCACTATTTACAATAGCCAGGACATGGAAGCAACCTAAATGCCCATCAACAAATGAATGGATACAGAAGATGTGGCATATATATACAATGGAATATTATTCAGCTATAAAAAGGGATGAGATGGAGCTATATGTCATGAGGTGGATAGAACTACAGTCTGTCATACAGAGTGAAGTAAGTCAGAAAGAGAAAGACAAATATTGTATGCTAACTCACATATACGGAATCTAAAAATGGTACTGATGAACTCAGTGACAAGAACAAGGACGCAGGTGCAGAGCATGGACTGGAGAACTCGAGGATTGGGAGGGGGCGGGGGGTTAAAGGGGAAGCTGAGACGAAGTGAGAGAGTAGCACAGACATATATATACTACCAACTGTAAAATAGATAGCCAGTGGGAAGTTGTATAACAAAGGGAGTTCAACTCGAGGATGGATGATGCCTTAAAGGACTGGGATGGTGAGGGTGGGGGGGACTCGAGGGAGAGTGGGGGTGGAGTCAAGGGAGGGAGGGAATATGGGGATATGTGTATAAAAACAGATGACTGAACTTGGTGCACCCCCCAAAAAATAATAAATAAATAAAATAAAATAAAATTATAGGCAGAAGTTCACAGACTAAAAAAAAAATGTTAATCACCAATATACTTTTGGAAGTTAAAGGAAACCTGAAGAAAAAGAACACGCATGTGAGTAAGAAATATTACTATGTTAAATGTAAGCATTGTTTTCTGAGGATAATGCAATTTATCACATGAATAAAACTTGAATATAGTCTGTGAAAAAATTAAAGATATATAATTATATATATTATCTATAATTTATATGTATATAATATTTATTATATGTATATAAATCACATATAAATATGTATATATGTGGGTAGTAATGATTGGAATGGACAAAGATGTAGAACAAATCACTAAACTATTACTAAGCTTGAAAGATAATGCCAACAGTTTTCCCCAAGATGTAGTGTAGAAAGTTTGAGGTGGAAAGATTATAACAAAATTTACCATGTTGGGTATTGAGTATAGTTATAAGATCTATATGGTAAGTATCCCAGAGGAAGAGAATAGAGAGCATTCACAGAGGTAATATTTTAAATGAATTAATAAAATACAATAAATTGATGAGACTTTTCTAGAATTGAAGATAAACAGAAACAGATTAAATACAAAGTGAACTAAGCATTTTTTTAATTAATAAAAGTATAAGCATAAAAACCCTGCCAAAATTGAGAGACAAATTGTTAAAATTTTAAAAAGATAAAGTTAGAGGAAAAAAATACTCCCAAACTCTAAGCAGAGAGGAAAATAAAAAGATATAAATAAGAATAATAATCAGAATGATATCAGAGGTCTCATTTGAACACGGGATGAAAAAAAGATCAACACAGTCAATATACTCAAAGTTATGTTTAAAAAAATTAACAAAAAACATTAAACTTACAACACTTTTTGATGAGACTAACATTCAAGTGTGAAGGTAAAAATGACATGTTAAGACTCATAAAGTTTTTAACTTCCATATATTTCCTGAAATAATACATTGCAGCAAAAATAATGACGTTTCTAAATGAAATGGAAAATGGAGCAGCAAAATACATATAAACTTAGTAAAATTACAATTCTAAATTTAAATTTACATTTTGTTAAAAATATAATAAGAAGAAAAATAGTTTTAAATGATGATTTTATGAACATGGGAGATGTATGTTTGAAGGAGAAACAGGAGGAAGTTCTAAAGCCGTCCAAGGTTATTGTGTTATTTGGTTGTAAAATATACATGTATTAGGAAACTTAAAACTTTTAGGTAGTTACTAAAATGATACAAATAAAATGCATATCTTTTAAAATATTAGAGAAAAAATAGAACCAAGACAATACAATCAATCTCAAAAATGATAGGAAAGGGAAAAAAAACAATAAAATGGGATAGAGAAAAAACACTAACTATATATAGCATGCATACGTCCAATATATATTCATAAACACAGCAAAGCTTTAAAGGCATTCTTAACAGCTTCAGTGATGATAATAATACCGGAGGATGAAGCTCATTTTTGGTTTAGTCTGCTAGTCACTTGCCTTCTAAGTTATTAAAAGAGTAGTATGTCCATCAGATATTGATTATTTGGTCACAGAAATGGTGGCCCTAAGAGATTCTGTAAACTATCATACAGTTTCCAAGCCTGCCTCTTTCTAAACACCCCATTAAAGACCCTGGTGTTATTTCAAATGCTCTAATTTTAAGTCGTGGACATGATGAAGCACTTTCTTTTCAGGTACTATATCAACCTCAACAGTAGACACTGGTTGAATTAGTACTAGGAACACTCTAGGAAGATGCTTACATATATTTGTTTTGTTTCTCCCAGAGATTGTGTTTTTATGTCACAGATAAGTTGATCATGCATATTTTATTTTTTAAGATGAAGTATGCAAAATTTAAAGAAAGCCTATTGTCTCTTTTACCACTTTGAGTTTTTAGTTACATTTGGAATCAAAATGAGCAATGTGTTTTGAAAAGAGAGAGGGAGGGAATATCAAGGGAATATGTCCTAGTAATTACTATTCTCTCATATCTTCCATCATGAGAGTAATGGTCTAAGTGCCAAACACAGAGATTTTGCCTCTGCAATTATAGCTATCTCTTTTCTTTTTAAAAATTTTGCATTTAACTTATTTTACTACTTTCCCTTTTTGTGTTAGTGGCTCAAATATCGTTGGCTAGTGAGTCCTGACAAAATATGTTTTCTTCTCTAAAATACTGTCCAAATATTTTCTGACACACTTAGAGCTGCCAGAGCTAGCAGAGGTCTGGGGATGCTTCAGCGTAAAACCCTTTAGGTCACCTTCATAGACTGACTTCTAAATATCACTCATCATGGTGTTTAACAAATTTTCTTTACATGTGAGTCTCTGGGTTAATAGTAGGGTCTATGATGGACAAGATATGTTTGTGGTGGTTTTTTTTTAAATATGTTTTTATTATTTTATTTAGTTTTTTTTTAAATTTTTTATTTTGTATTGGAGTATAATTGATTAACAATATTGTGTAGTTTCAGGTGCACAGTAAAGTGATTCAGTTATACATATACATGTATCTATTCTTTTTCAAATTCTTTTTCCATTTAGGTTGTTACATAATATTCAACAGAGTTCCCTGTGCTATACTGTAGGTCCTTGTTGGTTATTTATTTTAAATATAACATGTCAATATGTTTTTAATATTTTTTTGCCCATATCCTGGGATTTAACAAGCATTGAACATATGGAAGATATTCAAATAACATCACTGAATTCATTAATTCATCTACCTAAAATATTTTTAAATGAGTGAAAAATAAGTAAATGAACAAATGCACTTCTTTCAAAGGCATATTTTATCTTTTCTTGATTGAAACATCTATACTCTTCACCAAATAATGCTGGGTGGGAAAGGCCCTCTAATCTATCAATAGAACTGCCATTCCAGAGGTAAACAGACTAAAATCCAGAGATAAGTATGGGTTAGTTTCTTGTGACTGCAAACTACTACAAACTTGGTGGCTTAAAACATCAGACATTTATTCTCTTATTGTTCTAGAGGTCAGTAGTTTGAAATCAGGATCACTGTGCTGGAATCAAGGTGTTGGTAGAGCCACCCTCCCTCCAGAGGCTCAAGAAGAGTATCGTTTCTTGTTTGTTTAGCTTTGAAGCTGGCTATCTTTTGGCTAATGGCCAGGTCACTCCAATTTATGCCTCCTTGGTGACATTGCCTTCTTTTCTAGTTTTCAACAACATGTTCCCCAAATCTTCTGAGCCTTCACCAGAAATATCTTTAGTGTTCATATTTCTACCAACAATCTGTGTAAGGCAATCTAGGGTTTTTCTATCATGTGCCTCAAATTTTCCAGCTTATACCCATTACCTAATTCCAAAGCCACTTCCACATTTGCAGGTATTTGTTATAGCAGCATCCCATTTACCAGTACCATATTTCTTTGCAAAAATATATTTTACAAAGAATGATGCATTACCTTAGGAAATGTCTATGCTGTAAAATTACATTGCTTCTATAGGAAAAAGGGACAGAATTAAAGTGAATTTTTCTTACCCTGTAAATTTTTCTAATTTTTTTAAATTATTACTTCCTGGAAATTACATTGGAAAAAAAACTATAATTGAGGACATAGACTAAACATGTTGCATTTTTATAAATAATATATTAATATTTAGATTTTTTTTTAAATTTAATCTTACCAGGATGTATTCTCTCATGAGTTAAATGGAGAGGTTATCATTTCTAACTATGAGAGGCTGACTTTGTCAGGCTAATATTAGATGTGAGCATAGAGGGAAAATATACACACTGAATGACTAGTAAAAACAAATTTAACACAAAAAGAATAAATATGTTGAGTTTATTACCTCAGTATGTCTATTTTGTTTTCATTTTCAACTATTAATTTAAACCACATATGGTAAAAAGGCATATTTGAAGTATGAATAAAATTCACATTTCCACTAAGGACCACTTGAGGAAACTGGACAAAAGATTGATGTTAGGGTGTTAGTTGCTTTAAGAAGAGAAGCAATAGAAAAGCGCTGATGCAAGTAAGCTATTTCCAGTAACAAATCCTGCCACATCTTTATCTTTAATATAAATGTACTTTTATATATTTAACATTTATTCCTATTCAAATAAAAGCTAAGTTTGATGCTGTGGTGGTTCATATATGTACAAAAGTTTTATATATAAGAAACTTATCCCAAACAAATTGATGAAAAAACACTTTCAGAATGGGGGTATGAGTAGCTCTGTAGACTTCCTCTCCAGCAAACCAACTATAACTTGTGCAAATTATTGTAAAAACAATCATTTGAAGTCTCTGGAAATTGTTCTCAAGACATAATACAAGTGTAGAGACATTTACTCCAGAAAATCTATTAAATATCCATAAGAACAATGAGAGTCAGTGATACTGAAACCCAACCAGCTCCTTCCATCACCTCCCCTACTCAGCACCATGTGTCAGAAACTCTACTCCAGGTGAATATAACCAAGAGGCTATTCCAGGAGGAGCAGGCTACCAACATTTCTCATCTACCCCAACTCCATGTGGCAAAAATGCTATTTTAGGCAAGAGGAGGCAAGAGGTCTAGGGCCAATCCTTCCATCCAGCACCTTCTTGTAGTGTAAGCACTGCCCAGACACTGAAGGCTGAGAAGGCAGAGCACAAATTATCCTTGCCCAGATAACCTTTAAGTCAGATGTTCCACACTGGAAGAGAAATGGCAAAAAGCCCAGAGACTACCAAACTGCCCAGATCTCTGCTCATAAAATAGGAGTGACACTCTGAGAGAAGCAGATTGCTGTCCTCACACCCATTTCCAAAACGATGGCACAGAGGTCCTGCCAGGACCAGAGACAGTTTTTAAAAACAGAGACCTCTGTAGCTCTACAGCAAGTAGCTGAAAATTAGTGGAGCCTAATAGCTGTGTGTGAAACCACAGGAAGAAGGAAGATTAACAGAGAGATCAGGGAAAGAGAGAGTTAAAAGCACTGTCAACCCTGGTGCGGAGGAGTCAGGGTAACTGACACACACCCAAGGCTGCACTCTTTGAAAATCAACATTAGAGACTTCAGTTTTGCAGGGGAAATAGACTTCACTGCAATAGTATAGACAAGTTACTAAGCAGATAAACAAGAAAACAAGCAAACAACAAGTAGTCGTGGAGTGGTAGGGATCAGAATCGCGTACTGCTTCAAGAAATTACCTGATGTGTCTTGTTTCCAACAACAACAACAAAATATATGAGACATGCAAAGGAACAGGGAAAGAAATAGAAAATATGATTCATTTACAGGAAGAAAAGCAGGCAATAGAAATTGTTTGTAAGAAGGCTCAGATTTCAGAGTTAACAACTATTAAAATATACTCAAAAAATATAAAGTAGTAAAGAAAGGAAAGCAAGATATGATAATCATGTCTCACTGAATAGAGAACATGAAGATACAAAAATTGAGTATATCTCCAAATGGAAATCATGGAATTGAAAAGAGTAATAAATGAAATGCAAAATTCACTAGAGAGGCTCATATATAGAATTAAGCTGGCAGAGGAAAGAATCAGTAAACTTGAAAATAGATTGACAGAAACTACTCAATCTGAGGAATGAACAGGAAACAGAACAAAGAAAAGAATTCGAGAAATGTGGGACACCATAAAATGTATCAATTTACACATAATGGGAGAACCTAGAGGAGAGAGACCTAAAGGGGAAGAAAAATGAGCAAATACATGATGGCTTAAACTGTTCCTATTTTATGAGAAATATTCATTTACACATTCAAGAAGCTCGAACTCAAAGGAGGATAAACTTTAAAAGATGCATATCTGACATCTCATAGTCAAAATTCTGAAAACAAAAGGAAAATCTTTAAAAGACCAAGAGCAAAATGACTCATAATATGTGAGGAAATTCCAAGAATGTTAACAGCTAACTTTTTATAATACAAAGGAGATAAAAAGGCAGTAAGATGGCATATTTCAAATGCTGACAGCAAAAAACAAACAAACTGTCAACCAAGAATCTAACATCCAGCAAAAATATCTTTCAAAAATGAAAGTGAAATAAAAACATTCATATATCAACAAAAACCGAGAGAATGTGTTGCCGGTAAACCTACATTACAATAAAATGTTCAAGGAAAGTCTTCAAGCTGAACGTTTGTGACACCAGAGAGTAATTCTAAGCTACATTAAAACAAAACAAAAAAAAATTGAAAAATTAATTATCAAGTATTGACAAAAAAGAGAGTATAACTGCATGTTTCTTTCTTTTTCTGACAATAGCTATTGCAAAAAAATTATGTGTATAATTGTTAGTAATATAAAATATAAATATGTAATGTATTTGACAATAATAAGACAAAAGAGGTAGGTGTGAATAAGCTGTATTGGAGTGGTCAAATAACACCAGATGGTAACTTGGATCAACAGAAAGAAGTGGAAAAAACAAAACAAATGAAACAGTAAGATAGATAAGAAATAGTAAATATAACACACTCTATAAATATATACTAATATACATATTAGTATATAATACTATACATTCCTATTTGCTTTCAAGTTCTTTAAGTAAAATAAAATCCTATAAAGTAACATTTATAAAAATGTATGTTTGGGAATATAACATATATAGATGCATATGTATAATAATAGTAGCACATAAAAGAAAAGAGGGGATAAAGCTATATAACCAGAACCTTTCTATAGTTCACTGGAATTAAGTTACTGTAAATCTGAGGAAGATTTTGATAAGATTTGTACTGTGAGCTGTAGGATAATCATTAAAAAACACTCAAAATATATAGCTGAAAAATCATTAAAGGAATTAAAATGTTACAGTAGAAAGTACCCACCTAGTGCAAAAGAAAACAGTAAAAGAGTAACAGAGGAATAAAAAAAAAAAGTAAGACCTTTAGAAAATAAAATGTAATGTGACTGACATGAATTCAACTCTAACAATAAAAATACAAAAGGTAATTTTATTAGACAATTCAAATTTATCTACAGATTTAATGCAATATCTGTCAAAATCCCAACTAATTCTATTTCAGAAATTGATAAATTGATCATAAAATTCACATGGAAATAAAAAGGTCTCACTGTAAAGAGCCCAAACAATCATAGCAAAGAACAAAGGCAGAAAGACTTACACTGACCAATTTCAAAATTTACTACAAAGCAACAGAAAACAATATAGTATGATAATAGTAAGAAAGTAGAAAAACGGATCAATGGAATAGCACTGAGAGTCCAGAAATAAACTTTTATATCTATGGTCAATTAATTTTTGACAAGAGTACCAAAACAATTCAATGCAGAAAAAATCACTTTTTTCAACAATTGGTGCTAGAACAACTAGATATTCATAGGCAACGAAAGATGTTGGACAACTTTCAAACCATAAACAAACATTAACTCAAAGGTAATCATGTATCTAAATGTATAAGCTAAAATCAATTATAAAACTCTTAGAAGAAAACATAAGATTAAATCTTGTGAATTGATTGAGGCAAAAATCTCTTAGATAGGACACCAAAAGCACAATCGATGCAAAAAAAAGCAAATTCAACTTAATCATATTTTAAAACTTTGAGCTTAATGGATACCTCAAGAAAAGGTAAAGGTCACCCATAAAATGGGAGAGTATATCTGAAAATCATATGTCTGATAAGGGAACTGTGCTAAGAAAAAGTAAAGAATTCTTACAATTCAACATAAACAAGATGAATAACTTAAAAATAAGCAAAGAATATGAATAGACATTTCTGCAAAGTTATTACACATAAAAATATGCTTGACATTTGCCAATATCAAAATGCAAATCAAAACCATAATGAAATAACACTCCATCACTGCCCCGCCACTAGAATGGCTATAATCAAAAGCATAAAATAAGTATTTGTGAGCATGTGGAGAAATCTGAACTCCCATACATTGCTGATGGAAGTGGAAAATGGTAGAGCTTCCTATGGAAAACATTTTGGGCAGCCTCAGTCAAACGTAAAGTTACCATGTACACCAGCAATCCCAGTTCTAGGTACATATCCAAGAGAAATGAAAACATACAAGATAAATGAAAACAAACAAACTCAAAACATTGAACAAAAATGTTCATATCAATATTATTAATAACAGCCAAAAATCGGAAACAATTCAAATATCCATGTCAATACAATAGAATATTATTCAGAGATAAAAAATAATGAAGTATGGGACATAGATATACCTTGAAAATATTATGGTTAAGTGAAAAAAAGTCACAAACGTTCAAAAGTTGTAGGATTCTATGTACATTAAAGGTCCAAATTAGGCAAATCTATCAAGAAAGTAGACTAGCGGTTGCCTGAAGCACTAAGGGTGGGGAGGAATGGGGAGTATTTGATGATTATGACCTTTTTTGGGGGGATGAGGGTTATAACTCTGAATATACTAAAAATTATCTTTTTATACACTTGAATTTTATGTTAAAAAATAGTTAGAAAACCAAATTTCTTAAGGAAAAATATCAAATTTTCACCATGGTGAAGTTTAGAAAAATATATTTAACTTCATTGTCATAATAGAGTCAAACAGATTACAAATATATCCATAACAATTCTATCAGATATTTTTCAGACTGGTAGACTTTAAGGCATTGGATGTAATATATACATTCCTTTACAAAAATGAGGTCACCTAGATTCATTATTGCTTCATGCATAAACAGTAACGTTTGAAATTTCAACACACACATAAAAATCCGTGACTTAGAATGTATTATTTTTGCTGGTAAATGGGAAGTTTAGAGATAGAAAATTACTAAATTTGTGCCATTATCTAACACAGCCTCAGAGAAAGAAGAGGCTATATATACAAAATTATTTTTCCACCCATTGGATTTTGACTGTATAATAAAGAGACAAATCCTCTGTTTGCTTATGCAAAAATGAATATTTCACTGGGCTTGGATTAAGTAGAAAGGAGATTGAGCTGAGGCACCCTGCTGGGCACCACATGAGTAACCAGCAGTAATTTAACCCTTCAGCTATTGATTTGTTAGAAGAATCACTCATATATTCACATAAAAAAGTATATGTGTTTTCCCCTGGCTTTCTTTAGGAGAGCAAATGTTTTCTTACTAGTTAATGCATAGTTAAATGTTCCAAAGTACATTACATAATGAAATGCAATTTTTTGCATGAAAAAAAACCTGATTTATGAAGCAGTTACTCTCGTATTTAGCTTTCAAAATGCAGTCATTGGCATTCTTCTAACTTTTATCATTTGGGTCGCATATGCTGTTCCCACATGAATAGACCTAACCATGATTGTGCCAACTCTGGCATCACATTTCTCTTTTATACAGGCTTCCTTGGCTTTTGTAGATTTGCTTAAGGCTTTTTGCATTGAAGGGATAAGTTTTTCAAAAGAGAGGACCCGCCAGAGCTTTTTGCACATTGCCGATGACAGCAGCAGGCTTCTGATTTCTAAAGTACCACATTTTAACTGTGTCATAGTAGTGACATGAAACTACTGCACTAAAAAGGAGAACTGGTAAGTTACTGGTAAATATAAATTAAAAATATGATATATTTGTAAACAAAAGAATTCGCTCAAGTGTTGTAAACTAGACAATGCCATTTCATTGATGGAGTTAATTAAACATATCTCAATGGCAACAGGAACTAGGGTATTAATACAAATTGTATTTGAATATTTTGTTTCCCGTCCTAATCACTTAAAGAATCTTAGAAATAGAAGAATTGCTTTCATTCTAAAAATTATTACAATTTCTATATGGGTTAACAGTTTAATATACAGAGTTGAGAATCAATTAACGTTTCATAATTGAATTACCAGGCTCAGGAAGCTTTTCTCAGTGAATACATATACACTTGAGAATTAGTGCTTAAAGGCAAAAACTAAATGTAGTTGTTTAAAGTAACATTCCATATCTATAATAAACTGAATATATTTGATTTGGTAATATGTTCTTGCCAAATACAATATTATCATTGAGACTTTTTTTCTTAAAGAAAAAATAGTGAAATCTCATTTAAAATGATGTGTCTACTAATAAAATGAAGTTCATCTGTAAAGCAATTGTCCAAGGAATAATGGCACAAAAATTTTGAAGAAAACCTGTATGCACCACTCAGATTCTCTCCTTCCCTGTTTTTGTCTCTTCATGTGTATATTTATATGCATATATATCTGTATGTATAAACCTTTGTATATTTACATATAACTACATAAATAGAATATGCATATATTACTTTAATTCAAGATATAAATATATGATATGCACATGGCATTTTATATAATAGAAGTTACATAAAATACTCAAATGTATTATTAAATATTTTACTTTATGAATATCAGTTATTAGAATATGTCTTCTCTATTTTGTTTCTTTACATAGATTCAGGTATACAGAAGGTTCTCAAGGAAGATATTAAAGACCTGAGCATCATATACAAATAATCCTTGTATGTATATATGCATGCTTTTTCTAAATGAAGTTCTATAAATTTCATCAGATTCTTAAAGATTACACAATATTGAGTCATTAGACATAGACTTGGTCTGTAGGACTTGGTAAAAATACTACTGGATTTTTGTTTCATGGCATAGGTGTAACAAAGTGGTTTCAAAGGGTAATTTATATATAGTTTTCAGGAGGCCAGTCTAAGCATGTGGTAAAAAGATGCCAGTCAGATACTTTTAATGTTATTTTGCTCTAGCACTATCTTTAGATTTGTTGAACATAACTATACATGAAGACAGATTGTTTCACTGTGTTACTGGTACCTCCAGCCAAACTCAACAACAGTGACTGTATCTTATATTGCCCCCAACAGCAAGTAATCTCAAGACCCTGCTGGTAAAAATTTTATCTATATACTTACTACATAAGGTGCAGGAACTTTAAGTCACATGGAATGGAGAGAGGGGAAGAGCAAGAGTGAGGAAGAAGTAGAATCACCAAAAAATGAAAAATGGCTGCAAATCTGTGTATTAAAGTGTTTTTGACAATGATTATTATGCTACCTGGTTTTCATCAAAAAACATAAAATAATTACATAATGCTATAGAATAATGCTGATTAATTATCAGTCATATATAATATGTATGTATATCTGTGACATTATTTATGTGTATACAGTATAAATAAATTTATTCATCACATTAACTTATAAGGTAGGTACTATTACCATTTTTACTTTACAGATGAAGAGAGTGGGATTCAGAGAGGTTAGGTGATGTGTTCAAGGCTATACAGTGTTGCTGGCCTTTCACCTTAGACTGTATGAGGAAAACATCTCTGCTTGTAATATCTGTGCCATTATTGCCTCTCAATATTAAACCATCTCAAATGAAGATACTGAACGGGAGTAACCACGTATGTACTCCATTGCTACTGCAACTCTGTAATTATGATAACCAATTGTTACAGCTGTCTGCTCTAAAACTAATAAATAGTTCAGATCTAGAAGAGTTCTAGGCAGGAAGTGAAATTAGTCCCAGATTTTCTTTCTTCATTGAACAAACTTGAACAATGGTTTTGAATTTCATCAACACAAACCATTCTGTTTTAGATAGAACTGAAAGGGAAATTAAGCACTCACTGACCTGATCTCCTTTCATATATAAGCACAGGTAAAACAAAATATATTTGTTATTTTTTAAGGTAGTAAAGGTTTCCATCGGAGTCTTACATTTCAAAAACTACAGTTAATTTCTTTATGTAAATATGAACACAGAACATCATTTTGTTCTTACTCTGGTGGAATGAAATTCATTTTAATGACCATGAGCTCAACTGCAGGACTGTTAGATAACCTGTGTGACTATAACCTTCAGTCATATGGCAGGTGTTTTTATTTGGTGACATCAGAATTAAAATCTTCAATTAGTTTTCTCAGAGTGTCCTCAAATCTATGACATGAGCTAGTCTATCTGGAGACTATGGCCAATTTCAATTGCTTACTCTGACATGGATAAGCAGGTTTCTTATACCAACTCTGTTCTAGTTTTCCGGTGTCTCTGTTCTACAAATTGTTAAATATTTTTAGTACAGCCCTAGGTTCAACATCAAGTATCCAGTCATTTTTGCCTACTTTACTGACTGAGTCTTCAAATACTGAAATATCATTGACTAGCTGTGCAAAATATGAATGTGTTGCTCTTTGAAGAGAATATTTTAATCAACAACTTGCTTGAACTTTTATATCCTTAGGCAAGAGAAATTCTAAAACGTGTAATAAAATATCAAAGCACATTTTCAATGATAGCTCTGGAATCAATAAATATTGTAAAACTTGTGAGGTGCATTAGAAGTTACACACAGAATAAGAAAAATGTATTGATGTCTCTTCCAATAGTCAATATTCAGAATCCTATATTCACTTTTGAGTCTTACTTCTTTTGCATCTACCACACTCAGGCAAGTGTTAGCAAATTTTGCTTTTCCATATGTCTAGAATAGGCCCTATTTCTATAATCCCATCACCTTATCTCAATCCTATTCAAAGTCACTCAGTATCTTTATTTCCATGGCAGAATCCATTCAATGTTTCATTGAGAACAGTTCTTATTAACCCCTCATTTAAGCAGAATAAGTCATTCTTTAAACCATTTAAATCACAGCATTTTTCAACCTTAAAAAATATAATATTATAAGATTATAATAAACGTTTCACCCTACTGCTTTAAATACTTCAGAAATGTTCTTGGTCTACCCCACCGATCTTATTTCCCACTGTCTTCAGGCATAAGCCATTCACTCCAGTAATTCTCTCAGACCAGCCTCCTCAGTGTGATTGACATTCTTCATGTTCACCTTTGTCTTCACTATTTGTCCTTACTTTAGTCTTGTCTAACCTTTCCCTGTTACTCTCACTATTCAAATCCTTACATCATCTTCCTTTTAGGTTTAAGGATCCCTAAAAGCTTTTCTTTATGTGGGTTTAATATAATGATATTTACCATTTTAGAAGTTAAAACTGGAAACATAATTGTTCAGTTTGTTACAATGCGTTGTCTTGTTGAGTATGAGAAAATCCAGCCTCACACAGATAATACAATGGGAAAGGATACTGCAGATCCCCTGAAATATTCTTGGCTTACCCTAGGGGTCCTCAGATTACACTTGGAATTTGCTACTTGATGTTCCTAGTTAAGACCCACTCCCTCTATTCTTTGATACATTTTTATGAGTCCTTGAAAACATTACAGCATGCACTGCATGCAATGTCATTGCACATGTTTAATTTTTTACATCCTTATAATGCATGCCTTGATTTTTTAAATTATAGAGTATATTTTATTTATATATTCAAGTGAAGTAGTACAGCATAGTGCTTCAATACCAGATTTCTGTAGCAAGATCTCCTGGGCTCATTTCAAGTTTTTGCTCAGCCATTCACTAACAATAGAGCAAGTTTCCTAACCCTCTATGTCTTAAATGTCTTACCTATAAAAAAGAAATAGTAGTACTTATGTTACAAGTACTATTTAAACTAGTCTGTGTGTGCACATATAAACACACAGAGACATACACACATACACACACACACACACACAAATGGCTGAATCACTTTCCCTAGTTTTTTCCAAAATATGGTAGGAAAATTACTGTATACTTTCCAGCAGCAAAATATCAAATATATTATGTTCTAATTCATGTTTGTAGTAATACTTTTTAAATTATGAAAATCAGAAGCTAATAGTCACAGTACATAAGATTTGGAAGAGAGCCAGAAGTTTGAAATATATCCCATCTTGCAAAAATGTATAAAAAAAAAAGTCATTTCTGCACAATTAGAGACAATTAGGTGATCGTCTCTTTTAACTTAATCACAGTCAAACAGTTCAATTTAATGTGCTTTTCATTGACGGGGTCTATCCTTCTTCTTCCCTCTGTTATATCCTCTGTCACATGCATCAAGTTCCCAAGATAATTAAGAAGTAGCTTACAAACAAAAAATAATATTTTGGTTAATTATGTATGAATTAAAGAACATGTTTATTACACTACACAATCAGTAATTAAACTTTGAAAAAAACAAGGAATCTATCCAAGTATCTCAAACATCTAAGGTTACTCCAAAAATGCTGTTTGGGGAATGACACGTTTGAAAAAAGAGATTTTAAAGCTTTATTATTAAAAATATGCTAAAATGGGGTTCTAGGTGTCTTTTGGTTCTTGCAACATACGTGTGCAGGCACACACTCTCCCCACTGTTCTTTTATCCCTAAAGAGAGCCTGTTCCATTTGAATTATATCTTTTGCTCCACAGCAATTATATCCTTGCTCCTTTGTTTTTGGTTTCCATTAGTTTTCACCAGTGGGAAGATCCCACAGGAGACTGGAGGTGGGTGGACAGTGCAGTGGGGATATTTGCTAAACTGTGTCCTTTCCTGCCAAGTCACCATGGGTTAGCTGCATCCTTTGACTGAATCATTCTCTATGCTTTTACTCTCCTCTGGTTCTAGCACTGTTTTTATTTCTTCATCCTTCAGATTCTCTGCAGTTAATAGTTCTTGGAAAGTACCTATGATTGCATTTCCTTGGCTTCTAACCACTTTGAATAAAGAGAAGCCAATGATACAAGTTAAGATATTTCAAATTTTGTATCATGTTGAATAAGTTTCAGTTATTAATACATACAACTTTTCAGTTTATGCTTATTAAAAGGAAAATTTAATGGAGCAATGAATAATTAAATATGCCAGGCACTGTACTAGATGATGGGAAATGCAAATTATGTACTGTATTTACATTTTAAGAGCTCACAACCCTTAGACTCTGTTATCACACTGATAACATAAAATTATAGTACATTAAACACTTTGAACCATAAAGGATCTCAGAGATCATTTAGTCCGATAGTGCACTTTTCTAGATAAGAAAACTAACACCCAGAGAGTTAAATTCCAAATGAATATTGGTGCTCTTCTCAGTATAAAATGGAATATCTACTTTTTTCCCTAGATAATCTCAGTAATTTGTGAACTTACAGATCTATGAATTTTGTTTCCATTTTTATAATTGCCTTGGGATATTACTTAACAATTCACAAAATGAAGCTGTAATACCTATAAAAGCAATCAAAGGAAGTGTAGACTATTTCCTTACCCTTCACTAGGTAGTCTTTCTCAGAAAAATATAATAGTACAGTTGAAATAATATCACCATAGAGAAAGGCTGATTGATTTTTCATCAAAAGCATAATTTACATGTAGCAAATATGGATATATATGTACCAAATATCAATATTTAAATTAAAAGTAATGAAATAAAGTGAGAAAAGAGTATGCGTAACACACGCATTAGGCAACGACCTAATGTAAAATAATAAAGAACCCATTTAATGAAACAACAGCGAGTTGAACAGCCTACTGAATTCACAATGACTTCCAGAACTTATAACAATAGTGTTGAAGAGGAATTCTCAAAAGAAGATATCTTATACGCTGTTGAAGAGTGAGAGAAATAGGAGCACTTTGTTTATAGCATATTCATACTGCTTTTTTTTAAGGTTTATTTATTATTTTATTTATTTATTTATTTTTAAATTTTTTGGCTGTGTTGGGTCTTTGTTGCTGCGCATGGGCTTTCTCTAGTGGTGGCAAGCGGGCGTTACTCTTCATTGCGGTGCCCGGGCTTCTCATTGCCATGGCTTCTCTTGTTGCAGAGCACGGGCACCAGGCATGTGGGCTTCAGTAGTTGTAGCACATGGGCTCAGTAGTTGTGGCTCACAGGCTCCAGAGTGCAGGCTCAGTAGTTGTTGTGCACGGGCTTAGTTGCTCCACAGCATGTGGGATCCTTCCAGACCAGGGCTCGAACCCGTATTCCCTGCATTGGCAGGAGGATTCTCAAACACTGTGCCCCATACTGCTTTTACTTAGCTTCCAGTAAATATAAATATTTAAAGACAACATTCACATAGCTACAGAGTTTCATTTGTTTATGTTCATAACAAAATTAGTAAGTCCTGGCCAAGTAAGGTTTTATTGAAAATATCTATATTTTTATGCATTATCTAAAAACCTCAATATTGGGCTCCATAATTTCACAGCCAAGAAAAGAAAATTTGTGATATTCTTTAACAGTTTGAAGCCCACAAATGTGTTTAATATGTGAAGAAAAGTTCTGCAATTTTAAATGGGAGCTTTCTCCAGTAAAGTAATTCCCACTTTAAAACCCACTGACCTTCTAAATTGTATTATACTGTACTTTTAATGCTTCTTAATTTAGTTCAATTTAAAGTCGTGTTTTAAGGTCTCAAATAGAACAAAATAATCCTATGTGATATCTTTAACCTTAAAAAAGGATTTATTAGAAGAGGAGTTGTGATGAGAATAAAGGACTTCAAGTCAGATATTAAAGCAACCAAAAGACGAAGAACACATCAAATTTTCATTATTTGGATCACTATTTTTGCCTCATTGCTATAAAGAGGCTGTACCTTTCATATTTCTGATATTTCCATTCAGCACAGTCACTTTTTTCTTTAAAAAAATGCTTATTATATAAAATTTAATGGTTCATAGTTCTCACTTTAGTTCAAATTTGGAAGAAATAGAAAATAAAGACCATTCTAGAAATACATAGTTCCAAAACACAAATATTAAATATGCAGTCAAATGAAATTGGAAAAAATGCACACAGTTTATATAGCCATTAGCTAGAACAACCGAGAACTTCAGCAGTGCCCCCAAAATCTCCCTGCTGTCTCTTCTGTCATTACCTTCCAAAGGTAAACACTACTTCACCTCTAATCAACCCAGATTAATTTTATTTGCTTTTGAATCTCATGTGAACAGGATTATACTATCAATGCTATTTTACATCTGGCTTCTTTCCCTCAGTATTATTTCTTTGAGAGGCTTCCATATCACTGCTTTTAGCAACAGCTTATTTTCAATGCTTTATAATACTATATTGTATGAGTACACAAAGATGCATTTATCCATCCTACAATTGATGGACATTTGGCTTGCTTCCAGTTTGGGGAAACATGGATAATTTTGCTGTGAAAATTGATGTGTACCTTTTGGTGAAAATGTTATGCATTTTTTTGCTGAATCTATTACTACAAATGGAATTTCTGTATCTGAGGATGAAAAATTCAGCTTTATTAGTGACTTTCAAGCAACTTTCCAAAGTGGTGGTACTAAGTAAAACTCCTACCTGTCAACACTATTTCAGAAGCCAAGTTCCTTTAAATCTTCTTGAATACATTTTAAAATATATTTTTAAATTTTAGCACATTATAGAGTATCTCATAGAGAGAGGCTACACTTGTATTTCCCTAATGAGTAACGCAGTTCATAAAATTACCTTATGTTTGTCTCTATTTGGATGTTATCTTTCATAAAGTATCTTCTGAAGGTTTTTACCCATTTATAATTATGGTATTTCTCTTTTTATTAATATATAAGCTTTATTTTTATTTGTTCTTTGATATACTTTTAATATGCTTTATTGAGATACAATTCACATACTTATAAATTACACATTTAAACTATACAATCCAATGGTTATTAGTATATTAGAATAATTGTGCAGACATGACCATAATCAATTTTAGAACACATTTACCACCCTAAAATGAACCCTAAAGCAGTCACCCTCCCTTCTCTCTATGCCCACTCCTCAGACCTACACAACAACTAATCTAGTTTATATCTCTTGATTTGCCTATTCTGGGTATTTCCTATGTATGAATTCATATAAAATATGATTTTTTACGATGAATTCCTACCATATATGGTTTTTGTGACCTCTCTTGTGCCTTTTTTCACTTAGCATGTTCAAATGCATTAATGTTGTAGCTTGTCTCAGTACTTGATTGTTTTTGATTGCTAAACAATATTCCACTGTATGAATATATCATTTTTTATTTATACATTTATTAGTTGATTGATTTTTGTGTACATGCCGTTTTGACTTTTATACATAATGCTGCTGTAAACATTCTTGTACAATTTTTTGTATATGTTTATTTTCATTTATGTTGGTTATATACCTAGGGTTGGAATTGCTGGATCATATGGTAACACTATTCAACCTTTGAGAAACTGCCTGTTTCCCAGAGGCTGCACCATTTACATTCATGAGAGTTCCAATGTATCCACACTGTTGCTCATAATTTTCACTACCTGTCTTTTTCATTTATTGACATTCTAGTTATGTGAGTGGTGTCTCCTAGTAGTTTTGATTTGCAGTTTTTTAATAGCTAATGAAGGTGAGCATATTCTTACGTGATTATGGTCCATTTGTATGCCTTCTTTGGCAAAATGTCTATTTAGATCCTTTGTCCATTTTTAAATCTTTTTTTAAATTAAGTAGTAAGAGTTCTTTATATATTTTAGGTAACACTCCCTTATCAGCTATATGGTTGTAAATATTTTCTTTTATTCTGTATGCTGTGTCCTTCCAGTGAATTTTTCATTTCAGTTATTGCATACTGCAATCCCAGAATTTCCATTTGATTCTTTTTTATAATTTCTATTTTTAGTGATATTCTTTATTTATGGGTTGTTATATATACATTTTAAATTCTTTAAGCATGGTCTTATTGGTTCTTTGAAGATATTTATAATGGCTGCTTTGAACACTTTCTCTGCTAAACCTACATCTTGATTTTCTTGCAGACGATTTCTGTCGCCTGCTTTTTTCTCCTGTGATGTATCACACTTTCCGTACTTTTTCATTTTCCAGTGCTCACAAATTTTTGTTGAAAATTGAACATTCCGGATGATATAATTTTAACAAGTCTGCATACTCATTCCATCTTCCCTCCTGGGGCTTGTCACTCTTGCCACTGTTATTGGTTGTTTATCTGTTTACTAACTCAGCTTGACTATTTTTGCAGCATGGAGGTTCTAATGTTGCTCCTCAGAGGTCTCAGCCATGTGCGTGTCTACGTCACCACGTGATGACAGTGGTTTCAGCCAGGCTCTCTTTCATCATTGCTTCCCCTGATCTCTCTGTTAAACCACCTGCCTCTGCCAGTATCATGCCAAGCTGTTAGATTCCACCAACCAACAGTCAATTGCTCTATTGGGACATACACTGCTCCACAGTTTAATCCAATTCGATATGGGTCCCTTTGCATGGGTAGTTTTGGGGGCCATATTTTGAAAGTTCTTTTTGGCCGTCTCATTCCTTGGCCTTCCTTGGTAAATTACCTGACCCATGGATCTCTGTCCTTCAGCTTGCCTACCTCCTGGCCACAATACCTGAATCACTGCTGTAGTGCACAGAAGCGGTTAACTTCTCTCAGAGAGCTTCTCCTGTTTACGGGAAAGGAGGTGGATGAGGGTAGTCACATCTGGTTTTCTGAGCTTGCCTCTCCTGGAATGGGGCCTCTGACCCACCAGCAAGTGTGGGTAAGGTAATCAGGGCCTCAGTATTCTCCATCTGCCATGTCTGGCATAGCGTTCCTTTCTTTTAATTGGGGGCTGAGTGAAGGATAGGAGCTCCCCCACCACAACCTCATTTACCTGGATATTTCCCTCTGCAACACAGACCTGACTGAATGAGAAATTCTCTACCCCCTGCCTAGGAACAGAGAGAGAAGAAGGCTTATCTTGGCCACAGCTCTCTGGAGCAGAACATCCAATGTATATATTATATTCTAATCTTTGATGAGAGAAATTCTCAAGTGAAACTTTGAAAGGAGGTGATTTACTATAATATACATTTGACAAAAAATAATACCAAGTTATATACACAAACTGTTCCTTCATAGTGATCATTTAAATATGTGGTTAAATTGATTTGTTTACTGAATCCATGTTCTGTAGTGTTAAATTTATCATACTTACTTCTATATCAGTTTACGTACCACACAAAGAAGCTACATAAAAGTATTTCTTCAAATCAAAGTGCCATTATATCCACAAGAAATGGCAATTGCTGTAACTGAGAGATGGCTTTAAAATGGCAGGAAAGAGAAGTCAAAGAAGAGAAAAACTATAAAATAGAGCAAAGGAATTCCCAAGGTGTAAGAGATTGGGTCTTTTAAGTAGGTCTAGCAGCTGTTTTTGTGTCTGAGATCTCAGAAGCTTGGGCTATTTATTTTCTCAGGTTTCCAGTTCTGTTCAGCGCTCACCATTGCATCGCTTCCCCATCCCCAACCCAAGCTTTCCTTGACACATTCTCATTACCCTTATCTGCTCACACTGGCGGTCACAGATAAGGCACTGCAAATTCCTATTTATACTACTGAAGCATGGTCAGCTTTTTTTTCTGCATACATTTGAAAAAATTAAATACTTAATCATTATTTTACAAAGTTTGAACGCCTTCAAAAAATACTTGCTGATTTTGTCTTTACTGTTAGAAAAATATTTCACACCTAGCATGAAAATTAAAAAAATGAAAATAAAAAAAAATAATGAGAGCCACGTAGCCCACTGGCACTTTTATCAGCTGTCACTCTGAAGTTGTACAACACCAAGAAAATATTCTGCTCTTGCAACATCTGTGGAGTTGAAACAGTGGATTTCTCTCTAGTCTCAGATCACTCAGCTGTAACTTCAAAATTCCAAAGAGCTATCACAGTATTTGCTTCAGAACCATATCTTTTTATTCAAATAAACAGACAGCTCCAGACTATTTCTCACATATAATATTTATATAGACAAGTGAAATGGACAACTATGCTATTATCTGTTAAAGAGTAGTTACTGAATGTTTGTAGGGAGCATTCCAAATTTCTATTTTTTTCCCAAGTTCCTGGGTTTCATTTCATAGGTTTAAATCCATCCCAGAAGAAAATAAGAAAAAGAAAAATCAAAAGGAAAGGCAGGTCATTCTGGGTCAGGCCAAATTGGAGGAGTTGGACACATCAAATATAAGAAAATATGAGTCATTGGAAACCTGCCGGGTTAATTAAGGAACAGGATTGCGAGACACACAAAAATGTGAATTCAAAAGATGATTCTAAACAAACGAGCTGGCAAGGAGGGTGGAGGCCGTTAGAAAAGACCTAGGCTAACAAAGAGATAGGACCAGGAGGAGATGAAGGAATTCAAAGAGCTGCTGGTCTTGATCTTCTAAGTAACCTGTGAGGCAAGAATCTCCACATGTGTGTATAGTGGCTGAAAGAAGATGAAGGCTTTGAGAGGACTTAAAAAAATAATTGGCACTGTAGAAAATGGGGAAAAAAGCCAATTAGGGCTAAATAAGATGGCTGAGTAGGTCTGAGCACCTAGCCAAGATTAGAAATCATACATTTTGATGAGGGAATTAACACTGTTATGTCACTTCTCTCTGTTAGGTTTTGCCTGCATGAGGGGTGTAACCTGATGAAGGGGCATTCAGTGGGAACAAGGGCGTACAAAGAGAGAGGGATTGAGGGATTATGTTAAGGTTAGGGTGTTTTAGTGCCTTAAGTCATTCTTCAGCTGGTTTAGAGGGTCCTTAGACCAATACTAATAATAACTATGATTTTTTCAAAGAGTCTACTACATGCTAAGCTTGTGTTACACATTTCACACTATCTCCTTTATCTGGTAAGAAGCCTGTGGAGGGGTTACAAGCTCTTTTAAAAATGGCTACACTGAGTTTTGAAAGGTTAATCAGCATTCCAGTGTCACACAGTCCAATGTTACACAGTCCCTAAGTGCACATCCTGATTCAAACACAAGCTTGTTTAGTGCCACAGCCCATGATGAGACAATTATGTTCTCTTGCTCTTCTAGAGGCTTTATACACTGACAATTTCAAGACGCGGTTTTAAAATTCAGAACCTACAATGGATTGAGAGGATGCTGTTTGTATAGGTGTGCTTAGTTTGTGAAAATTCAGCTAGCTTATACAATTCTGATATGTGGATTTGTATGAATGTACTTTGTACTTCAACACAAAGTATTAAAAGATGAATCAGAACTTTGAGGTTGAATGAATGTGTCTAAGAGGTTCTGAAAGATACCAGGTCATTTTTTGTGGCAGATGTGATACATAATAATTTTTGCTTGCATTCTCAAAGACTTCTCTAGGATTCTAATTCTTACTGGATATATTATTTTGGGTGATATAGTTCACCTCTGTGCTTGCCTATTATCTCATCTGTAAAATGAAGAGTTTAGAATTCTTGAGTTATAAGGTGTTTTTGAGTTGTATAATTCTATGCATCTTTTTTTTCCCTCCCTCAAATTTGATTTTGGGTTTGGACTGTTTGGATGAGAGAATATTTGAGCTCTTATGAAATGTGCAAGGATGATTAAAGTTTTATTACATGCATAAATCTTGGAAATGTATACTCCTTCTGTCATATATATTAGCAAATAATCATCCAACCCTTCAAAAGTGGAATTTGCATTTTGAGATGCTTGACTCAAGATGTCATAATTTATATATTTAAGCTAAACTGGAACAATAAGACAACTTTCAAATAAACAAAAGCAAAAGCAAAATAAATCTGAACTTAGTAAGAAAAGACTTTATTCCAAAGGATTGTTGTCATGGGAGAAAGACCTACAGAAGGAGGGGAACTAGTTAAATAAGGGTCATTCTCTGATCATACAAGCATCAAGTGTCTCAAGGGTTATAAAAAAGGTGTTTTCCAAATATCGTATATTAAAGCATATATATGGAATATAGAAAAATGGTACAGATGAACCTATTTGCAGGGCAGGAACAGAGATCCAGACACAGAGAATGGATGTGTGGACATGGTGGGGAGGGAGGATGGGATGAATGGGGAGATTAGGACTGACATAAATCCACTACCATGTGTAAATTAGATAGCTAGTGGGAACCTGCTGTATAGCACAGGGAACTCAGCTCAGAGTTCTGTGATGACCTAGATGGGTGTGATGGGGTGGGGGGGGGGAGGGAGTTTTCAAGAGGGAGGGGATATGTGTATACACATAGCTGATTCCCTTCACTGTACAGCAGAAACTAACACAACATTGTAAAGGAACTATACCCCAATTTAAGAAAAAAAAAAAGGATTTTCTAGTATAGAGAGAAGTCAACAATGCTGAAAAGAATTGTGTGTATGGAAGTAGAATGAAAGGTGTGGGAAGCAGGGAGAAAGGATAGTGTGATCAGAAAGCAGATCCAAGAATGTCTTATCCTAAAGCCGGCCTTCTTCCCAGGAGGGCATGTTGAGGATGAATTGTCTGCTAGCTCAGGAAGAGGTTGGGCCAGAAGTTTCAGAGTCTGGGGGAAGGAGATTATCTTAATCAGAGTTTGATTAATAAACATTTTATTCTGATTAATCAATGAGAGCAAACAGTTCAGCTAATCATTTATGAACTAAGGAATGGAACATTGGCAGGGTGATTTTCGTCTTCTCTTAGGTAAACAAAGAGGGCATCTAGGAATTTTCATCTAAGTCATAGGGGAAAGTCAGTTGCTTAGAAGAAGTGGTTTTTCAGAGCTATAAAACAATTAGTACATAGGCAAAGTCTTATTGGAGGAATATAATGGCAATAGATAGGGATATTTTACAAATACATCATATTATTTAATCCTTATGTTGTACTAACTCTGAACAAGAAATGCAGATTCAGCCATTTTTACATAAAGACTACAATGATATGAAGGGGAGCAGTGCCTTAGTGTGTCGAAGTAGAAGCTGGTATATGTACCAGGATTGTACGTTAAATATAAAATAAGCTTCACACTCAGCAGAGAAATGGAATACAATCAGAATCCAATTTTTTGTCTGCTCGTGTTAAGAATAAACTGTATTGAGAGATAATTAAGAAAAAAACAGCATTGCACAATCTAAAATGGAATTTCTATCTGTAATTTAAAGTAGTAAAGTAAAAAGTAATGCAGAAGAACTGATTTGTACACATTTATAAGAGAAATTTTTGTTTTTATTATTTATTCAAATAATTGTGTTGAAAAATGTCTACCAACAAAGCACCTCTTTATACCTGTTTCCAAAATAAAGCAGATTAAAGATTTTTATCCAGATATTCTTTGTTGTTATTGTCAAACTGAAGCATGACAGAAATGTAAATTGGTGATGGCAAGTCTCCCCCATATAGCCAAAACAATATTGAGAAAGAAGAACAGAGCTGAAGGAATCATGTTCTCTGACTTCAGACTGTACTACAAGCCTACAGTAATCAAAACAGTGTGATATTGCCCCAAAGCAGGCATATAGATTAATGGAATAGGATAGGGAGCCCAGAAATAAACCTATGCACTTGTGGTCAATTAATCTACAACAAAGGAGCAAAGACAGTATACAATGGAGAAAAGACAGTCTCTCCAATAAGTGGTGCTGGGAAAACTGGACAGCTACATGGAAAGGAATGAAATTAGAACATTCTCTAACACCATATACAAAAATACACTCAAAATGGATTAAAGACCTAAATGTGAGATGGGATACTATAAAACTGCTAGAGGAAAACATAGGCAGAACATCCTTTGACATAAATTGCAGCAAGATCTTTTTTGATCCACCTCCTAGGGTAATGAAAATAAGAACAAAAATAAACAAATGTGACTTAATTGGCACAGTAAAGGCAACCATACACAAAATGAAAAGACAACAACCTACAGAATGGGAGAATATATTTGGAAATGAAGCAACTGACAAGGGATTAATCTCCAAAATATGCAAACAGCACACAGAGCTTAATATCAAAAGAACAAACAACCCAATCAAAAAATGGGCAGAAGACCAAAAGAGACATTTCTCCTAAGAAGACATATGGATGGCCAATAGGCGCATGAAAAGATGTTCAATATCACTAATTATTAGAGAAATGCAAATCAAAACTACATTGAGGTATCACCTCACACCAGTCAGAATGGCCATCATTAAAAAGTTTATAAATAATAAATACTGGAGAGAATATGGGAAAAAAGGAACCCTCCTACACTGTTGGTTGGGAATGTAAATTGGTGTAACCACTCTGGAGAATAGTATGGAAGTTCCTCAAAAAAACTAAAAATAGAGCTACTATGTCGATCCTGCAATCCCACTTCTGGGCATATATCAGGAGAAAACTCTAATTCGAAAGGTTACATGCACTCCAATGTTCATAGCAGCACTGTTTACAACAGCCAAGACATGGAAGCAACCTAAATGTCCATAGACAGATGACAGACAAAGGTATAAAGAAGATGTGGGGGGTGTGTGTGTGTGTATACACATACAATGAAATACTACTCAGCAATAAAAGGAATGAAATAATGCCTTTTGCAGCAACATAGATTGACGTAGAGATTATCATACTAACTGAAGTCAGAGGAAAAAAATATTATATGATATCATTTATATGTGGAGTCAAAAAAATGATACAAATGAAGTAATTTATAAAACAGAAATAGACTCAAAGACATAGAAAAAGAACTTATGGTTACCACAGGGGATAGCGGAGGTTG
This sequence comes from Hippopotamus amphibius kiboko, assembly GCF_030028045.1. Classification (NCBI taxonomy): domain Eukaryota; kingdom Metazoa; phylum Chordata; class Mammalia; order Artiodactyla; family Hippopotamidae; genus Hippopotamus; species Hippopotamus amphibius. The sequence continues at coordinate 192,030,217 of NC_080188.1, read as the reverse complement.
AGTCAGGGGGAGAGACAAAGTAGGAGTTTGGGATGAACATATACAAACTACTATGTATAAAATAGATAACAAGGACCTACTGTATAGCACAGGGAACTATATTCAATATCTTGTTTTAAAAGAAGAAAATATCTTCATACTCATATTCTATACTTTTCTGTGTTTCTTTTTATTTTGCTTTTGTAGCTCTGGAATTCTTAGCAAATTAACATTTACTTCTGCATTTATAAAGTAATTTCTGGTTGTGCTCCTTCTGCCAATGGGACCAGTGCATAAATGACCCATTCAGCAAAATTATATTCACAACTGTGTCTTGTGAATCACGATTCTGTGATTTTTCTGGGTCCAGCTCCTCAAAATTTTCAAAACTTCATGGAAAACAGAGGATTAACAAAATGCATCTACTGTGTGATGTCAGCTGAAAGAAAAACAGACAGGCAACTTGACTGTCAGGCAAAGTGACAGCAGGGCTTTAACGGGTTTGCAAACTGGGGAGACATGGTCTGGCTGAATACCATGCGGTGTGCCCCACCGTTGAGGCAAAAGAGCAGAGTCTATAAAATAAAACCCACAAACAAGGTACGAAAGCCATTCAGTCCTGCCTGGTTGGTGGGGAGCTGTAAGAGTTCTTTGGATTCAGTACTTTCCAAGTGTCAACCCCAAGCAGGAGGACAGACTGTCAGGTAGCTGTCCTTTTCCATTGCTAGGAGCACTGTTACCAGTCATCATGGTGTTTCTCATGCTAACCCTGGCCTCTTTTCTTTTTTTCCTATTGTCAATGAATTTATTCATTCTTCATATAATCTCCTTGAGTCTGTGTTATTAACCTTCATAGTAAAGCAAAATGTATTTATTTAATCAGGAAAACTTAATGTCCATAAAGGAGAATATCAAAGGGAGATAAAGGAGATTAACATCGCATCACGTTTCTTAGCTCCTACAGTGTGGTTTTAACTATAACAGAAGGAATTCTTCCATTTTAAATATCTTTTACATGCCAAACGTGGCTGTATATTTGACCTTAAGAAATCCTTGCATTTATGGAACAAATATATTTAAAATCAAATAAAGAAATTCTCCTAAGAATCCTATGGAACTGGAATTATTAATCTCATTTAAACATGGGAGTATTGAGGGTGTGAGGGATTAATTAAATTCAATGATATCACACACTCTGGGAGTCAGAGCAGAAACTCAAATCTAAGAGTTCTTCCCCTACATGATCCATGCTTTTTTTTGCCACCCTTTTATTTTCTATACATCATAAATTCAAACAGACATTGATGCTGTATATGCCAATAAAGTTCCTAATAGTCACAATAATATATATCATATTGAACATTTACTACAGACAGCACTGTTTAAGTGCAACACAAGTATTAGCTCATTCAACCCTCACAGCTGTTCTAGGTTTTTGGTAGTTTTCTCCCCCATTTTGCAGATGAAGGAAGCAAGGCATGAAAGTTAAATTTACACAGCCAGCGAGCACTGTAAGTGACCAGGTGAGATTCAAACCCAAGAAGTTTCACTTCAAAGCCCATACACAATCGCCATTTAATAAAATGACACTACATATAATAAAAAATAATGACCAGGATAATTGTACAAATATATGTTGCATTCAGTTAATAATATGGGAGTAACAAATGTAGAACAGTGATGGAGGGAGTCATGGTGATCTAGGCTGAACTGAGAATGTGTCCTCCTATCTTATTCAACCATTTACAAATCTTTTGCCCTCAACATCCTGGTACATTTTTTGGTGCATATACGTATACATTTGTGCTAAGAGTATACCTAAGCATAGGACTGCAGAGCTATGAGTACGCATATCTTTGGCTTTAGTGTATTTACAGAATGATGTCACAACATTATTTGGCAGATTGAAAATTGCCAAGTTTTTCTGATCCGACACATTTACAATTAGCTATTTATTTGCCATTGGTGTAGAGTGACTTGACTGAGTTAGAATGCTAATAGACATCAGCATCCGAATAGCAACTGAAACATTTTCCCAAAATGATCATGTTGTTGGTATTCTGTTGACAATAGAAAACTCATTTTTTTCAACAATGTAAATAAATACAGCAAACTCACTTTATGTAACATAATTATAGATGATTGAAGTCGTGTAGATTTGACCATTGTGAATTTTAGGTTTAACACAAAATATCACTGTTAACCCATTTTTATGAGCAGGTTGTATGTTTCCAAAACTACGCCAAGAGCAGGAGATTCTGGAGTGAACAAAACAGACCTACAACTGCTGTCCAGGAACTTGAAGTTCAGTCAGGCAAACAAACATTGTTATTAAATACACTATTTCTATTCAAGGTAGATAATTAAATCAATCATTAAAAGAATACAAAAATTTTTTGAAGCGGAAATGTGGACACAATGGAACAGATAACTAACCTGGGGGAAGAACTCACTGGAAAAAAGTTTTTCCATAAAGTATCTCTTTGATCTTGAACAAGGGCTTGAAAAAGATATTTCTAGATATTATCCAATATATGTACACCCCTTACGTACAGAGAAATAAAGCAAAGTGCAGTAAGACTGCCATACATACATTTCTTGCATGTGTCCTTATTTGGGGGAGTGGAGATAAGAATAGATATGAAACCCAAAAGCCCTCCATTACTTTAATCATTTCCAGCTCTCTAGTGCATTTATTTCAGAAATATCAGTAAGGCCAATAGAGGTTTTCCAACAGGAATATCTGTCCTTGGATCCAGATTCCTATCTTATCAGATTTCCTGGGTTTGCTTTTTCAGGGACTATCTTCTCCCTTACTGTCGGCTCCTTCATTTTATTTTCTTCTCTCACTGCTTATTTGACACTTGTCTGCAGAACAAAAAAACTCCATTTCTTTTTTTTTTTTTTTTGATTTGGTTTGCTAATATTTTGTTGAGAATTTTTACATCTATATTCATCAAAGATAATGGCCTGTAATTTTCTTTTCTTCTTCCTCCTTTTTTTTTTTTTTTTTGTACTGTCTTTGGTTTTGGTATCAGGATAATGGTGGTCTCATAGGATGAATTTGAGATTATTCCCTTTTCTTCAATTTCAAAGAAACTCCACTTCTATTTTCTAATTCTAAACTATCAGAGCCTGGATTCCACACCAGAGCTTCATTTATATGTGTCTTCATTTTTAAAACAGGTATTGAGCACTTTCCTCTGTTAGGTACTATGCTCAGTGCTGATGAGTGAGAAATAAAAATACTGGATCACCCCTAAAAAAAATCATGGAATCCAAGCCACAATTATCAACACTACTAAAACTACATGAAATACAGTTGGGGAACTTTTAGCAGATGGATAAACTGGCATTATTGAAAATATTAACAAATTTTAAACTACAGTATTGTTTAATAAAGTATGCATTAGAAAGCACCACAAATCATAGCTGTACTGCTGAATGAATTTTCACATGGTGAACATAGCCATGTAACCAAAACCCAGATGCATTATAGCACATTAACAATAGCCCAGAAAAAACCCTCAACCCTGTTCCAATCACCATCACATCCTTACAGCACCTAAAATTAGTATTATCTCTTTCTGAAATTCATATCAATGGAATTATGTAATTGGTATTTTATTTCTATTGCATGTAATAATAGTTTGTTTTTCTATTGCTATGATCATTTGTGCACATATTTTTTGGTGCACACCTGTATACATTTCCTTTCAGGCACAGGTATGCACATCCTCAGCTTTAGTATGTTTATGGAATAATGTTATTATAATATAAATAATTTGGCAGACTGACGATGACTATGGGTTTTTAATCCACTCTTCTCTATGTAAAAAAAAATAAAAATCATGTCTACGCATTACAGGGTCTCAAAATTCTCATAGTTAAGGAGCCTCTATATGCTAAAGAAAATTATTTAAAACCTCATCTAAGAAGCATTTATATGAACACTTTATAATTCATTCAATTATATGCCTCCCAGGTGTTTTATGTATTATATGCATATGTATTTGATCATTTTTTTGAAGCTGTATTTAACCTTATGTTTTGTTTTATATTATGTTCTTTTATTAGAGCCAGTGGAGGCAGAGAATGATAACAAAGGGAAAATATTACATACATGATAGTATTTTTTACTTTAATTTTTTTTTCAAAATATGTAGTGATCAAATTATATAGCATTCCTGGAATCAAAGAAGGGAAGTAAAGAATGCATCCCCTTCTTTTCCAAGCGTCACCTCTCTCTGGAGGGTAGAACAATTTGCTGCCTCCCATTATGCATGAGAACCCTCCACTGTAGTTTAGCATAGAAATCAAGGAGGATGACAGCTGTGCTAGAAGCTGGCAAGAAACTGTAAGGAAGGGAAAATGCAATTACCCAAATTGGAGTCTGACCAGGAGAATGGAAGTCATTCTTTTTTTTTTTTTTTTCTTTTAAGTTTTAGACACTTTTAATGAACAAATGCCCTTTGTATTTTAGTCTTCCTCTTCTTTCAATAACAAAACCCAAACATAACCAATACTTTTCTACATTTAATTCTCAAAAACAGTCTTTCTTTGATTTAAAACTGAAAAAGTGTGTCTGTACAACAACATGCTAGAATCATTCTGGTAGGTTTGACAAGTAGTATATTGAGTAAATGCATATTTTCTAAAAGGACCAAAAAATTTTTTTTTTCAAATGAAAACAATTCACACAATTCTTCTTCATAAAAATCTACAATGCAGGGATTGAATTAAGAGCCTCAACTATTTCATTAGGAATCTCATTCTTGGGTTATGATATGTTCTACTACTTTACTGTTTTTGTTTAACTAATAATAAAGACTTTATGAATTATAAACCCATAAGGACCATGGAGTAATCTCAAAAATATTTTTATTGCACAGGCTCTAAGCCATAATGGACTGGCTGCTATACATAAATATAAGGGGAAATATTTTGGTTGTAGTTTCTCTGTTGTCAAAAAAGATTTAATTTGGTAGCAAACTGGTTTGAAGAACATTATTATCTACAGTGTCATTATCTTTAAAATACAATTTAAAACATATTTGAATTTTATTGTTGGTATTGTAGGATATGAAGGCGAGGGAATCTGAGTTCCATCCTGGCTCAGTTTACAGGTTGAGTAATCTTTAAAAAGCTCACTGTATAGGTGCTAATTTATTTTACAAACTTTTGCAAGTCACTAGGAAAATGAAGTTGATTCTTCCCAGCACGATTGTTTTGTAGGCAGAGATGTCCATGCTTATAACTTGTGAGGTGGCGTGCTCTTCACTACTTCACTTGCTGGCACTGTGTGTGACCAAATCAGCAGAGAAATATCATTTGTGTCCTCTTGTCTTTAGCATAAATTCCAAACCTATCTCTGAATCTTCTCATGAGGTGTTGCACCCAGAATTACCAGCTACTTCAACTGTAATATTTCTTCCTTAGTATTAAGTCATGACTACAACTCTGACGGTGCCATGCAGGGGACTTCACACCAGCACTAACTCAGTCTGTCTCTCATTCAAACCCTAACTCTGTGCTTACCTCCTACCCCTACAGTGGCCAGAAGAAGGCAAACAACCCCATACTTGTCCACGTTATCTCCTTGTTTGACCCGTTTCTCCCTAAGATCTCACCAACCCGTTTCTTCAGCCTGGTAAACTTTACTCTTCTTATAGCTACACTGAGTTTGATACATTTCTCTTTGCTCATAAAATAGAACTCCTTCTGCATTCCATTTTGTGTAATTATTGCCCACTTCACAGACTGGGGAAGAAAAGAAAAATCATGCTTGTTAGAGATAAATATTAGAACAAGTGGGAAAAATTATATAGTTATCCAGTAGAGAGCCATCCCTTTTTTGGAGGGTAAGGCATTTTTATGGCCTTCATAAATGGAACCCTGCACCCAACAGTTCATGCCCCTTCACCTCTCACCTCTAATCAATCAAGTCCTATCGCAACTTCCTATGTACGTCTCAGAACTTATCCATACTGATCCTCACTGTCAATCTTCTAACCTAAATGTGAATCATATCTCCCCGGAATCACTGCAGAAGCTGTGTAAACAGACCTGCTCACACCCCTCCTCATCCAGCACTGCACACTCCTCCTCCTTAGGGAGTGTTCTCAAAGCAGCCCCGAGGGGATTCCTGTGTGTGAAAACCCCCACTGTGGCCAATCTCAAGTCAACAGTGTCAATGTGGGATTGGGAAGAGGTGTGTATAGATGTGCCCCATCCATGAGCCAGTTCTCACCCAGGCTAATTCCAGGCACCAGGGCAAGTCTAATGCCAGGGACCAGCTTGTGGCTCCTCTGTGGTTTGTCTGTGTGGCTCTAAGTGAACTGGACCCCATCCATCTCCCCCTTTACCTCTCTTTGCTTGCTCCAGAGAGTGAATATACGTCTGTTCTTACATTGTATTGTCCTTCCTCCCAGATTTTCCACATGTGATATTCCCTTTGAAGGAACAACTCTCCCACCTACTATTCTAATCATGTCTAATAATTTCAGGTCACAAATTGAAATCTATTACCCTGGAAGTTTTTTACCTTCAAGACTAGGTCATACATCTTTTCTATGTTCCTATACCATCTTGCAATTCATCACCATGCTTATCAAAAAGTGGTTTTTTGGTGTGTATTCTCTTCATTTCTGTATACTTTTTTTGCTAGATGATAATATCAGGTCGTCTCACATTGATTGTCATTACTTCTTTGCCAAGTAGTGTAGCTCTTTCTTAGTAGGTAATCAAGAAATATCTGTTACATTATATAATTAGATATTTCCCAAAGTAGATGACAAAAAACTCAAGAATAACTAAAAATGGACTAATTCTAGTCTTATTCAGAGAAAATGGTTTGGAGAAGGAAGAGGTTCTCATGACTTGTTCCTGTTAAATGCTTCCTACTTTGTACCCGTGCCTTGAATAAGCCCCTCTCAAAATGTCTCAATCAGGATCTTATGCCAGCTTTATTGCTACCATTAAGAAAATATATGTGAATTCGCTACATTAGCTATAAAGGTCTATATATGCTGTCTCACTGGCATCATTCTTATCTCAACTTTAAGCATAAAGCACAGACAACAGAATCGAAAACTAACATGACAGAAATAAGTATTATAAAATTAAATTAATATCATCATATGGTATAATATTCAAATAGCTTCATCATTACTATGTATTTTATTTTTGAAGAAGTTTAGGTACAATTAAGATTTTTATGTGTGAATGATACTTTTTCCTCATCATTTTGCAATCTACTCATGGACTCATTTTAAAGACCTATTATTTTAACATAGATTGTTAAGGTCAGCTCAGTGCAGAAACCAGAAACCACTTACAGCCATCAGCCCTTCTTCTCCCAGGAGAGCTATAGTTTCACTTTATCCTTCTTTGACCTAAAACCAATACAAGGGGGACAGAAAGCCCCTAAGTTTCCAACATGCTGTTATACCACCACAGCATGGTCATTTATTTGGCTTTAGCCTTTGCACGCTGACCTTCTGCAGTTCCAACCTTCCAGATTTTATGTATTCCGTTTGAAAAAGGCCAATTTTTTCAAAAGCAGCTAGCTGTTAACAGAAAGAAGAGAAAAACAAGATTATCTTATCCCACTCCATCCAAAACAAGGTGCTGTGCTTTCTGTGCCTCCAATTTGACAAGTAAAGCCCTGGGCAGGCATGTAGCATCACTGCTTGTCACTATAAGGCAACAGAGTGCAAAAGATAGTGTAGGAATAAGCAAGGGCAGCAGGTAACTAATTAAGATTAGGAGTCAACAGTGAAAGGTTTTCTAAATCCAAGACACCCAATCCTTCCATATCTACCATAATACAAAACATACATAACTGCTATGCAACAAACTCATCTTGGAAAATATAAAAATTTTTTTCTGTAACTTTTTAAAGCAAAAATGGCAGATGAAATCAAAATTGGAAAGTGAGACAAAAAAATGTGATAACTCTACCTTTATTTTACAAGCTCGTCACATTCAGAAAGCAAATATCTTCCAAATGAGGAGCTCAAACATTTCTACTCCCAATTCCTAATATTTAAAATAATATCCTTTCTCTCTCTCTCTCCCTGTTCCTGTCAGCATATAAAAATATCTTCACCTTAACGTATCTAATATATAACAGCCAATATAATCACATGTACTCCGGTTCCTTCACTGTGAAGTCTTCCGCCATTTCTTTCTCTATAGCATTTTCCCTGATTTTTTTCCAGAGTTGTTTCTGCCAGTTTCTTTCCTTCTTTTTATTATTTTTTTTCTTTTCTTCCTGTATCTATCCATTAGTCTGAAATTATTTGAGGAGCTTTTTTTCTCTACCAGGCTCTGTTTGTACTGAATATACTGTGTGGAAAAGTGGCATTCAGGAGTAATTACATGCAATTATAACTTTGAAATCAACTATTAAAATTGTGTTAAGAGATACAGACTAGGAAACATCCAGTAGAGCTCCTTTTTTATTCTATTCCTCCACACACTTTCTCTCATGCTTGAATTTATTCCCAAATTCAGTCATTTCCCGACTTCTAGTTCTAATCTTCCATTATGGAAATTGACAAATGTTGAAAAAGTAAGTCTTCTAGGTTATCTGTATTTTCCACTTTTTCAATGAAGTATAGAATCATTACTATGGGCCCGCTGACAATGTGCTCAGAAATGAAGATGATATTTTTAAAGAGACATGATTTCTGTCCTTCAGGAAATAATGAGCAAGATAAAACTCACAACTGCATTAATACATTTCTTTTTGCTTTCTTACAGGTTACCCATCAATATTCCCATGAACTTCCTGTCCAGGCTGCTGAGAATCTGAGGTGAAGTTATTCCCATATCATTTACAACAATGGAAGTTCAGTGCCAAAATACAGGAGGTTGAAGAGGAATTAGCAGAGCAGCAGGTTCTGTTTAAGAATTCTTCACACACTGGCATATACCATGACCGCCTAACCAAGGAGAGCAATTTCTGAGTGGAAGAATCACACTCATTTTCTTTTTTCTGAAATTATACTTCCAAATGGAGAACACTGACTGATTTATTCTGGCACTGACACTCCTAATGTCCTCATTGTATTTCCATACAGAGTTGCCTCAAATTTATGGAGTGGTCCCTACTGCAACTCAAAAGCTATGTGCAGTTCAGGAAGTTATAGATATTTAGTTACCTGAAGTGACTTTTCAAGTCCAGAGTCCATTACCACATGGCAATGTCAACTTGTGTTCATTTTTCACAGTGATCCCATTAATTGGATTATATCTTGCCAGTCTGCAACCTGTGGACTAGCTGGTGACCATTTCTTACAGTATTTTGGTAATTTCTTTCAGTTCCAGTATTTTTACATTTTGTTCTGTGTAAACCCTTTAGCACAATGAATACTGATTAGGAAAGGTAAAAACTGGCAGCAAATATTTCCTGCAACTTCTAAATATCATACTCACTAGTAACAGAAAAAAAACTAATGTGAAATTTAAGCCTACAACCACATTTTTCACAGTGCCAGGATCTTATGACTTCCTTCCTCTATTACCACCTCCAAGTTTCTCTTGCCTTTTACTAGGTTTTCAAGTATTTCAATTCCTCTTGCCTAGTGGAGAAAACTTAGCCTCCACCTTCATAGGTTCTGAGCAGCCCATTATGCATATAATTGAAATGTTTTCCCATTAATTCTCACTCTTGTAACTGCAGCAAAACGAGGAAATGGAGCCTGTTGGTCTCTGCCCATAAATCCTATGAACTAAGCTGCACTGTAGCTCTTTTATTTCTATTCTTTTAATGACGTGAGAAGCCTGAAACATCCAGCTGACAGGATTCCCACCAGCAGCCATGAAATCTCCAGATGACCAGAGATCACGATTCTAAGGACGAAGTAACTCATTTTAAAGGTGGGTCATTGTATGTGATTGAACATCAGTAACTCCAACTCTTCATAACCAGATGTGCAGTGAGCCTACAACAGAACAACTTTAAGAATGTCATTGGTCATTCAGAGCATATGTTCCCCTTCAAAGGAATGCCTGCGATTAACATATAAACAAATAAAAAAAAAAACTGGACGCTCTGTCACATCAGCAACATCTGAGTAAATATAGTGGATGGTAGGATATAGCATTTCAAGATACACTCTCCACACTCGCATGCTTTTTCTCCCCAGGACCTTCTAGCATATTCCCCAAGGCTAGAGCTATTCAACTCTAACTAGTGTCACTATAGCATGTGAAACCACACAGAAAGTGAGATCAAGTACCTTTATCCACACTCATTAGTTGAGAGAATTAAAAATATTCTCAAATAGATTTGAGTGTATTAGAAAATTGAGGAATCTGACCATGGATCTTACCTGTGCCTTCTGAGACTCCTACAGCTTGTTTGTTTACAAATCAACTATGTTTAACAATGTTGGATTTTTACCAGGAAATAAAAATACATTCTCACTTTTAGGAGCATGACCTTCCACCAAAATTAATAAACAAACTGGATTATTGACTAAAGACATCTTTGGCTAGAATCTGTTGTAATTCTTCACCATCTTCAACCAGACTATTTCACATATTTTAATAATGGTCATTTATGAGGCAAGAGAGACTGAGTCATCGGGAACCTGGATTTGCTAAAAATATGTCCCTGACTATGGATTCCCTTAAAAGTGAGCAATTTTTCTATACACATGGTAAATGGTTCAGATAAATACACTGTCTCTGCCATTAAAAGAGCACCACAGCACATGAATCTCTTCCCTAGTGCTCTTTGGTGAGTCTCAAACTTACTCCCAATCAGTGAAATCCCAGAATGTCAGGTCCCTGTCTGCAATAATTGCTTCCACACATCTGTCATGTGTGTGTCTTTTCACTGGGTCTGAGAAGTGCTTCCAAACTTCTATTATTACTTATTACTGGGTCAACTTATTACTGTTATTATATCCTGTATAATTATTTATTAAAATATTTATTATGATATTCCATAATACATCTTACACTATGCTTTCTAATATGTTATGGAACAATATTTTTTATATAATACAATAAAAATGAATTACCGGAAGAATGCCAAATACGTACAGAACATGAGCCCTGATATTTATCAGTGGATTCAATAAACATTGTCATTCTACAATTGTAACTTGAGTTATGAGTAAAACATCAATTCCCCATATTAAATGCCAGCACAGACACCCTGAACAGAAATATCCTTCCTACACTTGGTATTGTTTTTTGATTCTAGTGGGAGCATGTGGACTGGTGTCTCACAATGGTTTCAATTTTAAATTTATATCATGCTGTGTTTAGTGTAGCATATTATTAAGAAAGGTATATCCTTTGGCTAAATAGTAGACATGTACAGAAATAACACTAATAAAATAGGGATAGATGGACTTTCTAATATAAAAATAAATTAGTTTTATGTTCCAAAGTGCTCTATTATAACTTGTTTTCAAAAACAGCATTAGCTGTTCCATTTTCCGGGTGGGGAGTTATAAAATGTGTCCATGCATCTGCCCTACACAAAGTTTACAGATTACATCTATCAATTACAATTCATAGACCATAGGCCTTGCTCACACAATTATTATAAAGCCATAGTTTAATTTCAATAGATAATCTAATAAAGAAGTTTGTCCAATTTTACAGTTTTAGTAAGTTTCTGCAGTCTGTTCTAGGTTTTGTGAGAAAAAGAAGGAAATGAAGGCCTTCCTGGCCATTCTCTGTGAGTAGCATGTTACTAGAACAACCATAAACAGATCAGTTAGGAGCGTGTGAGGCACACTGTGATAAAGCAAGAGCCAGACTCTGCAGGAGGTTAGGGAGACACAACTGTCTGTTGGATGAAATAATCTTTCACAGTGCAGTGCTAACAGGGAGGTTTTATATGCATCTATGGTTGCAGGGAGGAAACTAAGAAAAATCAAAGTCCTATGATCTTATTCTCACACTTTTCCAGCCTGGAATCCCCTGTGTTCACAAAATGGCGAACAGAGCTGTGTGTCAAAAACATAGGATAGGCAGGCAGGATCTAGGAGGTGAGCTTTGAGGTTCTACTGTTAAAGATTTTAAGTACTAGATTGTGTGTGTGTGTGTGTGTGTGTGTGTGTGTGTGTAACTGTATTCTGCACACAATGTGGGGCCGTAAGTATAAGCCCAATAGAGCTTGGACCGATGGAGCAGACGGGGAAAGAGGAGAATGATTCTAAAATAGAAGCCAAATAATTAAACAACTTATAATCTGTTGGTTGAAGAGAACATTCTAATAATTCAACTGAGAAGAGGCCTGCTGATGGGGATGGTGAAGGAAACGTGGCCTAGGGAGAGAGAGTCGGGTAAAAATGTGTGGATGTGCTGGGCTGGTGAGAGAGAAAAGAAAGCAGCCAGTGGGAAGTTAGAAAAGGAGACATGGTGTTGAGAAGAGGGGTCTTGACTGGATAAATGGGGGAATAAGATCACAGAAATGTTAGTTGAAGTTATGAAAAGAAATCAGAGCTTTGAGGGAATGAAACACCTGTAATAAAGAAAGAGATTCTGAGAGTGGTGCTTTGGTGCTCTTTATTTTAAGTGGCTGAGTAAAGGCAGATGAGTCATTCAAAAACAGAGAAAATCAAAAGCTTAGGCATACTCGGAGATTTAAATGACACGGAAGCCAGGTTATTCAAGGGAAAGAAGAAAGAAAATAACATCTATTTAACCTCTCTACTTTGTACAAAAAAGTTATGATTTAGTGATTAATATTACCAAGGTATAAAAGGTTTCTGAGAAGCAAAGATATTAAGTATGTTTCTTAGCATAAATGAATGATAAGACTGGGTTTTACTCAAATCAAATAACCAAAAAAAAAAAAAAAAAAAAGAAAGAAAGAAAAAGAAAAAGAATATCCTTGGATAGAGTGAAGGATGAATCATTGGTGCGTTGGTATAATAGGATAAATTACATTTGCTGCACTAACGAATTAACCCTGCAACCTCAAAAGCTTAATATCACAAAGATTTGCTTGGTTTCCTCTAACTGCTTGTCCAGCATGAGTCAGTGATGGGGTTTGGGTTGGTGGGTCCTGGTCCACACCATCGCTTTCAAGTCAGATGTAGGCTGTACCACAGGGAGTGGCACCACGGCTCACAGGGAGAAATTCAGGTGCAAACTTCACTGCCTCTTTGCTGCATTAGCCCAGAGGTGACATATGTCTTTTGGGTACATAACCCATTCTGTAGTGATGAACTGAAAGTGGGCTGGGAAATGTGGTCAAGCAAAGGTTATGTATGAGGGGTCCCACTGCTTACCTAGACAGCAAACAAATGAGGACTTAAAAATGAATAAGTGACCGATAAGGATCAAAGGATAGTTGAAATTTGCTATGTTTACAGATTCAGTGAAAGTAATTAAAAGAGGAAAGATTTTGAAGACACAAAAGAAAGACCCAAATAAGACTCCCCTTTTTGTGTGTATATGAAAAAGAAACCAATGCTTTAAAATTCAATATTCAGTCTCAATAAAGAATCTTGAACCTAAAGTTTCAGATATTTAGAGTATCCCTAACCTATAATAGATAAACAGTTTTTTTCTTTTTTCAAATAAGTGAATGAATCATGTAAGTTTAAAAGAGATTTAATAACATATTTCCTTGTATAGTTGAACACACAAAATTGGAACATCTTCAGAGCTTGGAAAAATTTTTCAAAGTTTGCCAAGAAAAAAAAAGAAAAAGTCTTACAGGAATTATCATTCATTCAAATGTGTCTTAATGATATTTTTTAGAAACAAGTTAAAATATCTAGTGAAAGAGGGATCTCTAGGATGACATACACAGTGACATATATACTAAAATTTTATATTCTTTGGAATACAGAAAATATTTGTAATTCCTTAAAACTTTAATCAATTTTGTTAAGCCTCCAAACAAATATATACTCTATCATCAATAATTTTGTTAACTTAAAAACTATTTTTTGGAAAGTAATATGATCTATTCTACACCAGTTCCTCTTACTAAAGGTAATAACTACTAATAATTTTTGTGAATAATTCTAGAAATATGTATAACATATATTAGACTAGATAGATCATAAATGCCTTATCAGATGGTTTATGCTATTTTTATTTAAGAAGGTAATATATATACTTTCTTATACCTTCCATACAGATGTCTTTAAAAAAGAAACATAAATATGATATATAAATGAGAAATAAAAATATTTTTTCAAATATAGGTATACTATATTGATTTCTAAGTGCAATTGATAATTATTATAGAGCACACTTTTCAAATGTTTCAAATTCACCATTTAAACAATCAGTATTCATGTGACTATTTTTCATTAGGTAAATATTACCAAGTTGTAATATAATGTATACTTACTAATTGATCTCACACTTTTGTCATATGGTAATGCTTGAAGTATTAAACAACAAGAGTAAAAGCAATGTGTTTATTCACCTGGAGTTACAAATCTATTTATTTCTATTTCAGAAAACTTGGATAGCAAAATAAAATTATTTTAGGGAGTTTATATAATAATTAAAATATATGTGGTTTCTATACAGGAAAAAATGTACATTCATTACTTGAAACTCTTTGCCAACCTTGGTTAAAACCTCATAGCCCTTGGCTAAGCATCAAGGTCTTCTTTAAATCTTACTATATGATATATTGACATATCCAATAAAATGCTATATGGATTAAATAAACACAAGTACAGGATGTATGATATGTGAATCAATATGTCTGTGTAGGTTATCAGTAACCAATAAAATTCACTTTAAATTCTAATGTGAAAAGACCTCTTACCAGACTGTAAGTATCTAAAGAAACTATAGGTCATTAATGCTGTAGTCACATTGTCTTGATTAGTATCTAACATCTATTCGGCACTTTAAAAAACATTGAAATATTTATGAGGGAATTAATAAGTCAGAGAGTGAATTATTGATACTATTTAATGAACAGTCACATAAATTAATGCTTCATCCAGGAATACTAACTGGCATTTAGCAGTTCCTATGATTAGGTACATGACCATAGATAATTATACTTTTTAGATCATCACATTTCCTAATATTTGAAGATTATTTATTCTTTTTTGGACATTTGTGAAAAGTGTGCTTGCACATAAAGATTACATAATTTATTAGAAATAAAAGTTTCCTCTAGAATTATGACTATTTTTTATATATCATGCATTCTATGCTTTTGAAAAAGTAATAAAGTAATAAATGATGCAAGAGAATTTTATCATTATTGCCACTGAAAAAATATAACATTAGTTTACATAGAAAATGTATTATTAATTGTAAGTTTTGTTTATTTGTTCATTTTCTTGGGCAGTTTATCTGAAGCACACAGGTAACTGCCCTATTGATTAACGAGGACATTGGTGGCAGACAGGTCTATGTTCCAACAGCTTTAGGCTAACACACCTGCACAATGTATTTCAGTATCTTATTGAATGCTGTTAAAGAAATAACTTATGACTAAAAACATAAAACATTTTCACTGAATTTCCTGTACTGTGCATATTTGAAAGTTTGATAGAAGTATTAACATAAACTTCCAGAATGTCATGAGAAAAATGTTAAACATTAAATAAAAATTAAATTAACTCCCATATGGGTAATATTTTTCCTTATAACAATATTATCAACTCAAATTTAACAGATAATTTATTTTTATAATGAAATTTCTAAATTTCTCCTTGTATCATATACACTATCCCAACTTTAAATCTTTTCTTTTAAAAAAATCGCTTAGTCATTCCAATACTACTCAGCCATAAAAAAGAACAAAATAATGCCATTTGCAGCAATATGGATGCAACTAGAGATTAGCATATTAGGTGAAGAAAGTCAGAAAAAGAAAAATACCATATGACATCACTTATATGTGGAATCTAAAATATGGCACAAAACAGAAAATATACACAAAACAGAAGCAGACTCACAGACATAGAGAACAGGCTTGTGGTTGCCAAAGGGGAAGGGAGAGGGGCATGTGGTAGAGAAGGATTGGGAGTTTGGGGTTAGCAGGTGTAAAATATATATGGGATGGATAAACAACAAGGCCCTACTGTACACCACAGGGAACTACATTCAGTATCCTGTGGTAAACCATAATGAACAAGAATATAAAAAAGAATGTCTATATATGTATAACTGAGTCACTTTGCTGTACAGCAGAGATTGGCACAACACTGTAAATTAACTATATTTCAATAAAAAAGGTAAAAAAAATTAATTAAAAAAATAAAAATCACTTAGTTATTCTAAGATTGGGCATTCTCCTGAGGCTAATAACATTTTACTCCAATACCCCTCTTCCGTTAGGGAGAGGCTACCCATCCATAACCTTAGCTCACAGATCCCTGGGGCAGAAGGCTGAATTGTGTCTCCCCTAAAAGATATGTCCGCTAGGAACCACAGAATGTGACCTTTATTGAATTAGGATCTTTCAGTGTTAAGGTAAGAATCGTAAGATGAGACAGTCCTGGATTAATGTGGACCCTAAGTCCAATATCAGGTGTCCTTAGAAGAGACAGAAAAGGAGACACAGGGAAGAAAACCATGTGAAAATGAGACAGAAATTAGAGTTATGCTGCTATAAGCCACGAACACCAGGAAACTCCCCAAACTGGAAACACAAAGGAGCATTGTCCCCCAGAGCGTGGGCCTGCTGACACTAATTTTGGACTTTCAGTGTCCAGAACTATGAGAATAAATATCTGTCATTTTAAGTCATGAATTCTGTGGCAATTTCTGGTGGCAGCTATGGGAAACAAATATACAGGGGTGGAATAGATGTTATTCTCAAAATTCTTCTTAAAATAATATTAAAAGATACTTTAAGCTCCTGTATGAATGGAGGAATTTTTTGGTGAGTTACATATGCCATCTTGTATAATCATGACCTTTATCTTCAGTAAGTAGATAGAGACATATTAATTCAAAGGAGTACTTCTGAACCTTGTTTTCTTATTCACCCACCTCTCACCAGGAGTAATTTCACACATTTTTCTTCTAATCACCTCCCCCATAAAATTTTAATATCACATATATACTGTATAGCTGTTTATGTACTGGATGCATACCTGAGCTTTATGCATAAAAAAAGTAAGATTTTTGTCATTGTCCCCTAAAAACCATATTGACTCTACTGAGAATGCACTTTTTGTGAGATGAGGTAGTCTTGTCTCAGAGATGTCAAGTGACCCGCCTTGAGTCAAGCAAAGCAAGGGGCAAGGAAAGAACTGAACTTATTCTAGCTAACTCCAAAAGATGTGTTGAAGTATTATAATTCACCATTGCTACTTTATAACTATTGTACTTATATATAAAGCAAAATAGAAATAACTAATTTTTAAAATTAAAATTATTTGCTTCTGAGCTACAAATCTCCTGCCTTGGGCCAATTACCCATAGTCCCTTCTCTGACACTCAATTAGTAACTATGAAATTATAGCAAAATGGAAAATGTATGAACATGAAATATGCAAATACACAAATATATAATCAAGCCACCTATTTTCCACATCCCCAGATACACCATTGGCATAGAAATTTTCCTAAGTATTTATACATGTACTTGCATTTTTAATAATTTGGGAGGTATTGCACTATTCCTTGGAAAAACTGCCCCAGACACAGAGACATTCATTTTGCACAAATTCTCTATGTATGCCAGAAATTTATTGAAATGTTAACTCTTTCTCCCTGACCCCATCTCTGAGGGCAATAGAATTCCATCAATTATTTGCAATATATCATTATTCACACCTGCTATGTCTGACATTATCTCCAAATCTAGCTCTTATGTGGAGATTTTAGTGAAAATTGAGGAAAGTGGACCAAGGAGGAAGTGAGTCCCTTCAGACACTCACTTGTGAATTTTTCTTCAAAAAATCATGAATGATTTTTCTTAGGAAACTGTCTTAATTTTCAAACTGTTAAAAGTCTTTCTTCTTTTATATACTTTGGGTCCTTTCAGTAGCAAACTGGGAAGGGTATAGCTAACTACCCATCCTCACAGAAAACCCACCTTTCACCTTCACAGGATGTGTCTATTTCACTCTCTTATATAAGGTGACTCCCTTTAACCACCTTTTTCACACAGTCCTTGGTTGATCATCCCTTTCTTCTCTGCTTCTAAGCTGCAAATCCCCTGCCTTGGGGCTACTGCCCACAGTCTCTGCTCTTACTCTGAAGCTCTCTGGAGGGATTCACATCCTGGTGCAGAAGAAAACAAAACAAGTTCATTTGCATTAACTTCAGTAGGTTGGTTGGGGTTCACAGTAACTGAACCCCGTCAGAAACACACCTGTGTTCCTGGCTGATATTTTTTTAGCTTATATCCTTGCTTTCTAATGCAGGGAAATCCATTCAATCTCATGCTTGCTCATATCTAAAAATAAACCTTTCTATTTGCTCTTACTTCCTTCTTCTTCTCCAGCCTTCAAGGACTAGAGGTACTATCACAGTTCAAGATATTTTCCCACCCAAGCTTTTGATCTGGTCTCCTGTCATCTTTGACAAGAAATTGCACATTTATTTATTTGTTCCTCTCTTACTCCTGAATTTGCAACATCAGCATTTTGAAGATACTGTTCCATTATCTTCTGGATGTTATTAGTGCAGTTGTGAAATCAGTTAAATGATTTCAATCAGTTAAATGATTGCTTATTATGGGGTAATGTATCTTTTCCCAATTTTATTTTCTTCCTTTTTTTTTTTAATGGAAGCTTTTGTTTCACAAATGAGTAGTGAGAATTGTATACTGAACCCCATACCTTCATTATCCAGCTTTAAAAATTATAAACATTTTTCCAATCTTTTTTATCAGTGTTCCTCTCCCTTTTTTTTTTTCATTTCCTGTTTTTCCCCCACAATATATTCCAGATAGGTTTTCTTTATTTTACACATAAGTAGTTGAATATACATTACAATGCCTTGAGTTCTTTGCTTTGTTTTGTTACGATAATCTCAATGCCATTATCAACCTAAGGTAATAAAAAAATAATATTTTAACATATTTTAATGCCTAGTCCATATTCAAACTTTCCCAATTAAGATGCCTTTTAACATTGACTCCTTCAGCTAGAAACCAAAGTAAGATCCCTAAAATGCATCTGTTCTATTAAATCGCTTGATACATATCAAGTGCATTATTTTTTCTTTTCCACGCCATTTATTTATTGACAAAGTTTACTCTCTGGATATATCTGATTGTTGCCTTATAGAGTCCTTAAACTGGTTAACTCTTCTTATTAAAATAAATAAGTTAATTAATTAATTAATTAATTTGTAGCTAAATCTAGGGATTTGCTTAAATAAGGGAATTGTTTTTTGCAGGCACAATTCATAAGTGATGTTCTGTACTCCCACTGCACCATATGAATATACACAAAACATATGTGGTGTGATTTTAAGGTTGCTAAGATTAAAGATTAATCCACAAGTTCAGGTGTTGGCAGGGTGATCTAATCATTAGAAAATTTTTCATTAACCTTTAACATGATTGTTGTAGCATCTACTTATGATGATTGACTAGAACTAATATTCCTTTATAAAATGCATTTTCCTTCACTTATTATGCAAAAGAATGTTTTCCCCATTTACTATTTGTTTACAAGAAAAGAGAATCTATTTCCCCTTCTTAATTTTGAGAGTTAAGAGGATGGTTCTCTAGAATCCCAAAATGGATTTGGTATATTTGATACATTTCAATAAGTATCAGTCATTATTCATTTTAATGTTCAAATTGTTCCATTCTCAGGCAGGGAAACCTCCTTCAAGTTTGTTGTTTCTCTGTCTTTTTGGACATAATCCCAGCAGCTTCTTGCTTTCTGGAATAAGATTCTTTGGCTCCGTGTGTACTTTTCAGCATGGTAACTGAAATCTTCCATCACCACCCCTCTCTGCCACACACCCCCCCCACCCCCAGCTCAAATTCTTTTAATAAGAAATGGCATTTAGAAACCACACTTGTGGGTGTTTGGGATGCAAATTATTATCAGAACATTATCTAGGCATTTTTAGTGAAGAGCTAGGAAATACATGTATCTCAAAGAAAAAGCAACTTGAATTTTAAGACTACAGTGATGTATTTAAACTTTAACAATTTTTGCTCTGGTTTTATTTTTTTATGCTGAAAATCTTGGCTCTTAAAACATTAGCATATTTTCTTGCTTTCTTTTTGCTGCAGAATACGTACAATAGTTTCAAATGGCAATAATAATATTAGCACTAAAATAAGAGCCCTGAATGTTTAACATTTTTTTGCATATCTGTTTGTACTCTGCACCTAGGTTTACCATCAATACACATGTGTTTTAAAATCATTTGTTAAAATTGGTCTTGTTGTCAACTTGATACAAATGTAGCATGTTTCAGTTCATTTTCAACTTTTAGAATTTGTATTTTTTCTTTCCCTATAATATCACCTTCTAAAATATGTAAAATACATTATTTCAAAATTAAAAATATAAAACAAGGTACATCAGGTCTTACTTTTTTCTTTGTCCCCTTCATTCTTTCTCCAATAAGTAACCATTTCATTATATTGTTTTTCTTTTTCCTTTCTGAAATAGAATGAATACATACACACACACATATATGTATATATATATACACATATATTTCAAATTTACTTGGCAGATATATACAAGAAATGGGATTTCTACATCAAGTGACTATGTGATTTCACTTTTCTTCGCATATTTATGTCTCTTTATCTTTGTAGTTCTTCAGTTTCACAGCAGTCTTGAGTTTCAGATTTGTTTAAATAGCCCTTGTTGGAAAAGGGTTAATCCATTACAATTTAAAGATTTCATTTTTCTTATTTAAGTATTATTAAACAACTTCTATTTGTCCCTTAACTTATCTATTGAGATTATAATTTTATTACATTTTTACTTCTAGAATTTTTGTATGGTACTTTTTCACATATCCCTTTTCCTTTTAAGTAATTTATTGTTTTTTATCTGAATGAGTCTATTTCACTTATCTCTTAAGATTTTTACCCACACTCTTCCATGGCTCATCAAATTCAGAGATGGAAGCAATGCCCCTTAGATGGAAGTGATGGCTCCAAGGCAGCGACGGGTGAATCTGGGATTAGTGGCCCATGCCACTTAAACATTTTGGGAAATTTTATTATAAGAAAAAAATGCATTTGGCCATATGCATAGAGCACTTTAAGTGCCTGGACTCTTGTGAGTGAGGAGTCCTGAAGCTTGAACTTCATAAACTTTATGGCAATTCTACCTCTAGTCATATTCCAATTCCTGCTTCAAGGATATATTCATTGTTTTTTCAAGTGCAAAGAATCCTAGATACCTTCCTCACATCTACTCTGGCTTCATCCTGGCTTTGGGTGCATGGGCAGAATCTCTCTCATTGTGCCATCTCTTCTGATCCCAAGTGACAGGCTGGAAATTGACTCCCTCAACCCCACCCCCATGAGATATCAATGTCTTAATTCCTAGAACTGGTGAATGCTACTTTATCTGGCAAGAAAGGTCCTTTTCATATTAGATTAGATTAAGGATCTTGAATGAGATTATTCTGGATTATGTGTGGGTCATCAATACAGTCACATGTATTCTTATAAAAAAAGAGATAAAGTTGGGGAGAGGTGCAAATTTTAAACACAGAGAGGAGGAGAGGCAATGTGAAGACAAAGCAGAGCAAGATTTGCAGGTGCTGGCCTTAAAGATGGAGTGCTGCAGCCATAAACCAAGGAAGAATGGCAAGCATCAGGAGAAAGAGAAGGCAAGGAAGAGATTCTCCCCCCACCAGCACCCCTGGAAGGAGCATGACTCTGCTGACACTTTGATTGTGGCCGTGATACTGACTTCAGACTCGTGGCCTCCAGAAGTATAAAAGAATAAATATGTGTTGTTTTAAGCCACAGTGTTTGTGATAATTTATTACAGCAGCCATAGGAAATTAATGGACCCCATGTAACAGGAATTTTATTTAGTCTTTTTCAGAATTCACAGAGTAAAAATCAAATATCAATGCAATCATCCAGGGTTTAGGAGCCACATGACAGTATCTCTGTGCTGTGTTAAAGAAAACCCTCTACCCTCATTATGTACAGAAACACCACAGACCTACAGCTTGAAGGTTACTCAGTTGGAAGCAAGAGGACAGATGTTCCCCCAGCGAGTACTGCGACTCTGTGTGAGGGATCTCAAATCCCCATATATGTCTTGGCAACGGTTGGGAGAATACACAAGCACCCTGACAATCCCTCCCACAGGTTCCTCTCTGAATCTTTCTCACATCAATTCCTCACCTTATTTCACTTCACTCAGACCCAACACTGTGCTAAGAGTCCTGTGCATGTCCAAGGTCCTACAGCCTACCGAGAAACATCTTGATCCACTTAGAAAATCACCTGAATCCATACTACCTCAAAAATACATTCATGCTGCAGAGCATGTTGGAGAGGAAGAAACAGATTTTCAACAAAAAGATTCACTAATTTATAAAAACAGTTTACTTCCTTAGATTTGCATTTTATAAATTTGCTTTTAAAACCACTTCATGCATTTTCCTTTTAATGAGAATATTATTGAAGAAATATGTAAGGTCCAGAAAAGTCTATTCATTTTAGTGTGATTAGTTTATCAGTTAAAGTTTTTTATTTGATTTTCTGTCTCATTCTAGATGAGGTTAGTCATTACTCTTCTTTTGCAAAAGAGACTATAATTTACAAGTCTTTATTTCCAGATGCTATACTTTTAAATACAACACAAATAGGCACCATAGAGTGAATACTTATTCAAGTATTTTTCTTTTCATTACAGGTAGGCATTCACATATTTGGTAAAGCTAAATGCATTTTTCAACTGTTTTCCTCTTACATGATATACATTTTAAGTGTCCACTGTCAGAAGGACTTTCACACTACAATGCAATCATTTATGGTATATATTTATTGGTCTCTGTATAATAGTCTCACTTGTCAAGTACAGTAATAAAAAAGTAAATTTCAAGAAAAGCTTAGGAAACATATCAATCAGTTTAAGCATTAAATTGATTTCTCTCACTCCATCTCCTCAACAGAAGATATATTACTTTCTGAAAAGCAATAATAAAATACTGATAATATTGGGTAACAGCTATAATGTTAAGAAGTCTCTTCCAATTACTGGTATCTGAAAGTCAAATGAAGTAAAATTCATTTTTTTGTTCTTTAATTCATAAGAACACTCTGAGGAAAGACTTTAAGATACAGTAACTGATGAGTCTTTTACTAGAAAACAGTCACATTTTATCACAGATTCCATAACCCATCATCCCTGCAGATTAGGGGAACCATATATTATAGTTATTAAGCTTAATTTTCCTCCTGGATATAAGTTTCGTATTGAACATCAGTATATAATTAGGGACTTGTAATTTAGAATCAGGATATGTGCTTCTAAGAAACAAGTTTAATAGAACCATGTGAATTTACTGCCAAAAAAGAAGGTGATAATTCAAAAATCAAAGGATAAGACTGACAATAACAATAGCAAATTCCAACATATTTTACACATGTGCTAACCATGCATCAGCTCCTGGGGAGAACATGATGACAAAGGTAATACAAGTTAGATCAGCAAATAAATGCCTTCACCTTTCTGTCCTTCTAAATACCACGGGGTGGGGGGTGGGGGGGAGGCAATGAGTACATAATAAGTTTACAGCAGTGCTACAAAGAAGGAAGGGTGGTATCAGAAGTGACTGCCAAAACCACTAAATTTTGTATTTTGCACGAAATGTGCTTAGAAGTAGAAGCTAGAGCTGGATGGTAGAACAGGAAAAACAACAAAAACAACAGTGGGTTGATGCTAAGACCTAAATATTGATGCCAACGCTTGCCCTTAGATTGGAGCCAAGAATAGTAACTCTCCGAGGTGGGATGCTTCTAAGATAGGGGGTAAGACAAATGGACAAAAAGCACATGAAAAGATGTTCAACATCACTAATTATTAGAGAAATGCACATCAAAACTACAATGACGTATCACCTCATACCAATCAGAATGGCCATCATCAAAAAATCTACAAACAATAAATGCTGGAGAGGGTGTGGAGAAAAGGGAACCTTCTTACACTGTTGGTGGGAATGTAAATTGCTACAGCCACTATGGAAGACAGTACGGAGCTTCCTTAAAAAACTAAAAATAGAGCTACCATATATATGATCCAGCAATCCCACTCCTGGGCATATATCTGGACAAAACCATAACTCAAAAAGATATACTCACTCTTACGTTCAATGCAGCACTATTTACAATAGCCAAGACATGGAAGAACCTAAATGTTCATTGATAGGTGCATAGATAAAGAAGGTGTGGTGGTATATATATATACAATGGAATATTAGTCATAAAAAAGGAATGAAATAGTGCCATTTGCAGAGACATGGATGGACCTAGAGACTGTCATACAGAGTGAAGTAAATCAGAAAGAGAAACACAAATATGTACATTATTGCTTATATATGGAATCTAGAAAAATGGTACAGATAAACTTAATGGCAAAGCATAAATAGAGTCACAGATGTAGAGAACAAACTTATGGATACCAAGGGGGGATGTGGGAGGTGGGATGAATTGGGAGATTGGGATTGACATATACACACCAATATGTATAAAACAGATAACTAATGAGAAACTACTAATTAGCACAGGGAACTCTACTCAATGGTCTGTGGTGACCATTAAATAGGAAGGAAATCCAAACGAGAAGGCATATATGTATACGTATAACTGATTCACTTCACTGTACAGGAGAAACTACTACAACTGTAAATCAACTATACTCCAATAAAATTTTTTTAAAAAGGCAGGTGGTGAGTCTAGAAAATCAGAACAGGAACTGAGGTAGTGTGTGGCCATCAGGAGAGCGAGGGGGCCCTTAGAATCAGGAAGGATCTTTCTCTTCCCAGTCCTCCATTCAACATCCCCATACAACCCCTGCAGCCAAGGCTCCAGCCATTGGGATGCACATCATTGCTTGCCTGATGATAAGAACTCCTTCCTCCAATCTTGTGGGGTCCAGCTGATCTAACCTGGTCAGAGGACTGAGAATCACCAGACATTCAAAGAATGTCTTTAGCTTGAGAGTTTGGAAAGTTTACCCAGATGACAAAAGAGTTAAAGAAACAACAAAATTTTAAAATAAGAAAAATTAATATATACAAAAATAGTATCAGGTTATTTATCCACAATCAAAGAAGATGCTGTGATAAAAATTTGATAAAAATGAAGAGTTTTTGAAATGTATGAACAAACCTTTTTTAAAACTCAGCATATGAACTTAACAGCACAAAAGTACAGCTGCAGTTTGAGTCACTGGGCAGCAAATATGAAGTAAACATATTGTAAAAGGAAAGTGTCACAGATTATAAATATACCAAAGTCCCAAACTTTGGATCAGAGTAGTTTAAGAATGCAAATACAAAAAAAAAAAAAAAAAAAAGTGGACATCATCAAAGTAATAATGTCATAAGAAATGATATTTCTGTTGGCACATAGTGAAAAATAATGAAATACATCATACACCTAAATATACAATAATAAAATGTACAAAAAATATTAAAATTTCTTGAGAAAACAAAATAATAAAAACACTAAATACATTAACTGTTAAATGAGCACTTATCATATTGGCCTCTGATTTTTTTCCAGACAAAAGCAAGATGATGGAGCAAAATTTTCATAGCTCTGAAGAAAAAAAGAATTTTGAACATAGATTCTGTCCATGTTAAAGAAATGAAAATACTCAAGTTTAAGGGTAAAATAAAGAGCTTTCCCTAAATGTAAGAACTCAGATATTGATAAAGATATTCATGTGAGAAAACACTGGCAAACAAACCAACATAACAAAATAAAAATTAAATTTGATAATAATATTGCAAAAGTTACTTTTTCTCAACGTAGAGTGAAAATGTTAAAAAATGTACAAGTGATTACCCAATGTATAGAAGGTTACAGGGGGAAATGAATGCAGTGAATGCTTCCAATAAGTGTGAAGAAATTGTAAGAACTGATTTATGTTAAGTATTCTTATCAAAAAAGTAGGGGGACAGAGGAAACTTTTAGAGATGATAGTCAATCTTAAGGCATTGTATATGGTGACAATTTCATGTGTATATTTCAATTCAAACTCATAAAACTATACATCAAATATGCACAGATTTTTTGGTATACCATTCATACCTCAATAAAAATACTTTAAACATTAACTGAATTATTTTTATCATTGGTAGAAAAAATAGCAGTTAACTACGTCTCTTAAATCATAGACTTTATCTTCCTTTTGTTCTTATCCTCCCCAAATTCCAATAACAGTGAAAAAGGGCTTAAATCAATGAAAGCATGGTATCTATTAGAAGCCTGAGAACAAGGAGTGTGGAATAGCAGCTGTCATTTGGACCTGTTTCTGCAGGATGGAGAGGGAAGGAGTCATACTGAAGGATGAAGAAGCAGAGCCTTGGGACTGAAACCTTAACACAGAAGACCAGAGATGTGAGTGGTCCTTCTCACCATGACTGTGGAGATTTCACAAGCTCACTGAATGTGCAGAGCAAATGTGGATCTGGGTAGAAGGTCCCAGTAATTAAAGGAGGTACACAAGCCTCTTGGCAGCCTTTCTAACTTTGGCCCCTTTTGTGTATAAGACAGAATTCAAAAGATTGAGACCCAGGCTGTCTAAGGAAATTGAATAGTATGACTGAGGACACCAGGGATTTTAGTGAAGACTGGTGATTCTGAGCTAATTGGGTGGAGGTTGCACTCATAGGCTGTTTCCCACCAAAAACACTCCAAATATCAAACCCTTTCCACTTATCATCTACAATCAGCCTCCCCTTTCTGGGTGAGGCTTGTGAAAACAAACCTGCATGACAGTAAAGGAAACCCATTTCAATGACAAATATAAATTGACTTTCATAAGTGTAAACTGAGAGTCAGGAATAAAATGAAAAGGAGAGATGAACAAGGTGCTTCCGTATACAACAAAAGTAACTCTGGGATTATGAAATGACTTAGGAATAACTGTAGTTAGTGTAATCATAAAGAGTTTCAGGACAATGGTTTACTTAAAAAAACAAGTGTACTTTAGCAGGAGATGATTTTTTTTAATTAAAAATGAGATTGAAGAAATAAAATTAATTAGAAATCTATTATAATACAGAGCAAGAAGCCAAAAATAATTAAAATATGAGAGAAAAGTTTAATAGTTGTAAAAGTAATTTAGGAAGTCCAAAATCATGTATGGAAGAAACAATTAGTGCATGGGGAGGGACAAATATTCAGCAATGTAATAAAGGACATTTCACAGCAGAAGAAAGAACAGTTAGAAATAAGAGCTGTGATAAATTTATTACACTTTAAAAAGGTGCAAGAGAAAGTATTTGGATTATCTTTGTGAGGTGTTATAAATATTTTCTTTATTTTTAAGCAAAGATATGAAATTAAGGCAATTATAATCTCTAGGATAAAAATAAAGCTGTAGAAAAAGTCTTAGTGCAAACAGGAAGTAATGTAAAATATGCTGTAATTTTAAGCAATTGATGAGATTAAAGAAAGAAAATCTATTTGAACTTGAATTTTGATAATATTCTTCTTTGAGCAGTGATGTTTAGTGAAATTGAATCACACTTCTATTTCTATCAAATATTCTATTTCTGATGTTTTATAATGGAATTTTATTTCTATTTTTATGGGATAATGTGTGTAGCTACACTACAGACAGTATCACCATCTATAAAAGTATTTGAAAATGATAAATTTCTATGTAGTAAGTATGAAAAAAGACACACAAGAAAATCCCTATTAGAACAAATTCAATAATTAGCTAGTACATCACATTTTTATTTGGAAAATAAACAATATTGCCTATCAAAATACTCATAGCCTACTGTAGTTCTTTGTAGTTGTATATACCCTCTTTTCAATGAACTCATCCAAAGGTGCATTTTTAAAACTAATTATTTCCAGTGTCAAGAGTCACAGTGCTGTGCAATGAAATTCTCTGCCACGATAGGAATGTTCTATTTCTGTATTGTTCGATGTGGTACCCACTAGCCACATGTAGTTACTGAATGTTTAAAATGTGACAGCAATAACTCTGAAGCAGAATACTTAAAATTTATTAAATTTGATTGGCTTAAATTTAAATTCAGATAGGTATATGCATCTGTGGCTACCATATTGGAAAATGAAGGTCTAGAACATTTCTTGGTATATATGTTCTCAATAAATATTTGCATCATGAGCATTGAAAAAAACACAGATTTTCCCCAATACATTGACCAATCATCCACATTTTTTAAAGTATAATAATTAGGATATTTATTGTGAAAAGGGAAAATAACTATTTCCCAACGATCTTCTGGACTAGAAGTACAGGTAACAATCTGTGGAAAGTATTAAACAGTTGATTTCACCTAGTTTTTCACATTTTAATCATTTAACCAAAACCAAAATCAACAACCCAAGCAAGATCAGTTAGTTTTGAAAAACCAGTGGAGAAAATGTGCAAAAGTTATCAAAGAACGTAAAGGAAAAGCACAAGTATATCTTCAATGGCTAAACCAGAAAATAAGATAGCCTTTAATATTCACTTAGCATTTTTAAGGGGTCATTCTCTAGCTGTGGACCCCTTAAAAATACTGTATTTTTTCTTTAGACACATTCTATCTAACAATAGGGTTAAGGAACAGGTTGGTCCTCACTTTGGCTATAACAATAGAACATGCTTGAACGACAAAATAAAATTACACCCATGAGGATATATTTTTTCCCCACAAATGAACATCCACATGGGATTTAGCGTTCATCATTTGAACAGATGTGGGCTCTTTCACAGGATGTCAGAGAATGACCTAGTATCTCAAGGGCAAAATTATCTGTCTTAGGAAGACAAAATTCACTGTGAACAGGAAGAGTGATAATTGAATAAAAATGTGAAATTGTGGAGTCTTAGTAAGGAATTTTGCATTTAGAAATTGTAAGAAAGTTTGAAATCAGAAACAGGTCAAAATTTTTGATTAATCACTCATGTATTTTCTTTTACATGTCTCTTATCTGCAAACACAATTAAATATATTATGGTTACATAATGGAAGTAAGAGTAGTAACAAAACTTTGGTACTTTGGAAATCTATACATAACTTGAGGGCATAAAATAAACAGATGATTATTAAATATTAAATATCTTTCAAGAGTTATTACATGCTAATATGTATGCTTTAAAAATAAAACAGGGTTTAATGGAAAAGAATATGAAAAAGAATATATGTATATAACTGAATCACTTTGCCATACAGAAATTAACACAATATTGTAAATCAACTATACTTCAATAAAATATTAAAAAAAAATACAAAAAAAAAGAAACGGGGTTTATAAACAAAAGCATCACCAACTAAACATATGTGAAAAAAAACTGTTAAGGAATGTCAATGCTCCCACTACTGTGACTAGAATTTAGGCTGAATGATCAAGCCACTGTTTTGTCAAATAAGTAGCAGTAGCTTAGAAAACTGCTTATCAATAAAATAAACACAATCTTACTATTGGTCGGCTAAGATTTCCAATGAGGTCGTACATGTAAATATCTGAAAGAAGATTGTAAACTTACATAGTTCAGTTCTAAAGCTTGAGACTCTCCATTAAACTGCACTGGTTTCTAAATGCTATGAATGCAACATTAATAGCATTTATAAATTTTTTTTATAATCTTAAAGAACTATAGAAACACACAGAAATATATATATAATACTTATAATCTATGAAGAGAGAGAGCACCATAAAAAGAAAGTAAGCATAGAGAGACAAAAAAAATTAGAAACTATGGAAGACTATTAAAAGTTATTAGCTTTGAAAAGCACACAACAGTAACAAGAGAGACCTAAATGTCAGAATAGCGATGACCTGTGGTCCAGAATAAAAGGCTGTTATCATAGGAGTACTGTTATCATTATTTCACCTCCATGTAGCTGATGAGTGCCATAATAATAACAAAATATTTTTTAAGTGAATAAACATATCATTAAATGGAAATTATGGCTTAAGTTAAGTTGGTAAGTCTCAATTCTTAGTCTTCCAGAATAAGTCTAGGGCCCGTGTCACTTTTGACTACCACTTACCTTTTAAAGAACCTAACCAAGCCAATCATGCCCACCTATATCTTTATTAATGTTAGTATCTGCCTGTATCCCCTTTTGTATCCAAACCCTATGAAATTTCTGGGTCTAATTTTTATCCCAATTCACGCATAATCCCTCACAATTACTTTACTAAATATCTATTGCACTTACTTGCACTTTATATTCACCATTATATATTTTTGCCAATTTTTAAATATCTTACTTCCTCAATTGTACCATTTGTCACTGAAAAAAAAGCACCACAATTATCAGAAGAGTTAGATTGTAGCTCTAATCCTATAATTTATCAACTCTGTATTCTCAGCAAGTAAAAATCTCAGTTTCTCGCTTATAAGATAAAGATTTGCTTCTAGATCATTTACTCAGAGGACATGACCCTAACACTCTAAGTTTCTCATTTACTTATATACTCCACACTTCTGAAAAATGAAAAAATGGCATTTCAGATGTGGAAGGGACATTACAGTTCACCTAATTCAACTCCTTTTGGCTCTAGCAATGGCAGAACTAAAAGCTGAATTCACATTACTTATTCATTTGTCTGTCAAATGCTTATTGAATACTTTCTATACTAGACATTGTGCTAAGTGTCAGGAAAATCAAGATGAATAAGTCTTTCAGGAAATGTGTGGCAATGTGAAAGAAATGGAAAATAAGTATATAATTATTATACAATTATTAAAGATGCAAATAAAACTGTGAATAGGGAATTGTTGAAATACAAAAGGGAGCCTGAAGGAGCAAGAACAGTATTTCTGGACATGCTTATGCTTGAACTGATTTATAAAAGATTTGTAAGAGGTGGAAAAATTAAAAAAATGAAATCCAAATTTTTGAAAATTCCATTCTACTATGTTTACAGACTCATGTTAGTGAGAGGGGGGCATTAGCAATCATTAATTCAATTGAAATTGAGACCCCCTCAAAGATGAACTAGCTGTTGGATTTATACATGACATGTTTAGATAGAACTCTGAAAAGATAAACATCAAGGAAAAAATCTCCAAAGAGAATGTAAAATTATAAAAATAGACCAGGTAAATTCTTTTGGAAACATGTCATGCTGTTCTTTGGGCTGAAACAGATGAAAGAGGACCAGCAGAGTAATGCATCTGGTGGAGAAGGACTCAGAAATAGGAGCATGTTAAGCAGTCAATAAATCAAATCATGGGCAAGTGTGATACGGAGAATGCCAGTGCTGAGATCCAGGTAGGCAAGTAGGTGGGTCTAGAGTGCTGATCTGGTCAAGGTCAATGGGGTCTTGCAAAGATTAAGTCAGGACTTTCAAATTAAAACAAGTCGCTAAAGTCTACTTTGTTAGACTTAAAGCCTTCAATGTTGAAAAATGGGTCAAAAGCAGAGAAGAGCAGTGTTAACAACAAGGCTTTAACCTCTGGTCTTAGCCCAGAGGCTCCTTCCTCTTAGATTTCATTCTCTTTGCTCTGATGGATGTGCTTGATTAAAAATCATAAAGGTCAGCATCTCTGAAGGTCAGAGCCATAGGATGTCAATGGAGGCCTTGTAGCTGGATCTGGTCCATCAGTGCTGACAGGATCATACAGAGAAACCCAGAACTCAGATTATAGATTCGAGAACTATCACTGACCTTCCAGCTTCACAAGTAAATTTTATAGTGAATGTGAACACTGTTGATTCATTTATTAGAACTTCTTTTCCTCCACTGACAAAGCAAGATTAGTGAAAAATAAAGCCTAAGAGCTCTTTTTCAGCCAAGAAAATCTAAACAACATGCAGCTTGTGATTCCATCTGTGCCTCCTGCTTTCTATCCAAAACAATCAGATTTCCCCAATAAAACCAAAGAAAGGTAGGAAGTTCAATAGTGACTCAGAGTCTGGGAGGAAAAGAGGGACCATAGTGATGGCATTTAGATAATTGTGGAACTGAAGCACTTTCGCTTGTGAATACAACCAAAATGACTTATGTGTTTGTTCTATAGAAAAAAGTCAGATAAAGTGGGATAAGTACTGGATTAAAAGTAGGACACTAGGGAAATCCCTGGTGGTCCAGTGGTTAGAAACTGGCACTTTCACTGTGGAGGCCCAGGTTCAATCCCTGGTCAGGGAACTAAGATCCTGCAAGCCATGTGGTGCAGCCCAAAAGAAAAAGTTAGGAGACTTGCCTTTTAGGTCCAGTTCTGCTACTAAGTCCTAGGACTCAATTTTCCAATCTATAAAATAGAGTGTTTCCACTACATGACCACTAAGTCTCCACTTAGTATTTTATGGAACAGAATTTTGGTTTAAAGGCAGTGGAATAGTCTTCTTACTTTTTTCTCTCTTTTGTACCCCACAAAACACAGCAACCAGAACAAAATATACAGAAAATGGAGAACTGCCTCAAGGTCACACTGTGACAGACACAGCACGGTCCACATTCTGACAGC
Source organism: Hippopotamus amphibius kiboko (assembly GCF_030028045.1). Lineage (NCBI taxonomy): Eukaryota > Metazoa > Chordata > Mammalia > Artiodactyla > Hippopotamidae > Hippopotamus > Hippopotamus amphibius. The sequence continues at coordinate 191,997,689 of NC_080188.1, read as the reverse complement.
TGACCCAGGATGAGAGCTCGTGGGGGTGTCTCTGACCATAAGCAGTTCGGCAGTACATATAATTATCCAACAGTAAGAGACACTCATACAAAATAATTTTGATTAATGTACAAAGTTTTGGAGAAGAGCTATTTTTTCCCAAAATTGAGAAATAATCACAAATGAACCAGAAGTAGAAATTTGTCTTAAGACATTAAAAAGAAAGTGGAGAAAAAGACAAAATTAAGAGGCAGATAATGGAAACTTCACAAGAGTCCTCATTCAAAGAAAGAAAGAAGAATTCATCAAAATATGAAAGGTTGTAAGTTACATGAGCTATCTTCTAAAACTTCAAATTAAAATTAGAACAGTTGGAGGGAAAGTATAGAGTGTTAAAAAGTATCATACTGACATCCTAGGAAAGAAATGTAAGAAAATTCAATGTTAAACAGCATTGAAAGCCTTATGATAAGTATCAAACTAAAAATTAAAGCAACTGAGACAGCAGTGTGATATTAGGCTTGAGGAAAGAATAAGACATAGAATGGAGAAGACTGAATATATGAGAATGGTTATTGATTAGTTAATTATATAAATCAAGTAAATAAGATGTAGCAGGGTATACCTGGTATTTCTATAGAATAAACAAAAATAAAAGAAAAATATTCATGTCTAAGAGAAAAAAATTCCCTTTACTTAAATATTTTGTTATAGTGAATGCCTTAATTTGTATCAGAAATGGAAAAAGAATGATCTGAGGGAAGGCAGTGAATTTAATCATAAAGAAGAAATCAAATGTGGGTCTAGTAAAAGTGAATAATACTCTACTCATTTACAGATGACAACAGAGTAATTCCACAAAAATCTGAGAAAAAGAATGAACCAAGCATGTCATAAATATTCAAATGATCTTTTAGGTATGACGGTAAAAGACAAGACATTTGCACCATACCCATACCAGAATTCAGAAAGTGGAGTAGATTTTCAAAAAATTATTAAAATTTTATATGATGATCAATTCTTGGGACAGGATATAATTCAAAATAAAGCAGAATGAATACAGTAAAAAGGTTTTTGTTAAGCATCAAATATATTTAGAAAGGAACAGAAACAAAATCTCTGAAAAAAGAGTATAAATGCTATGAATATTTATATTGTAAAATTAATGCTATAACTAACAAATCAGAAGACAGATTGCAAGGAAGTTAGTATTAGAATATATCCTAATTTTCTCATTTTCTACAGTGAGAACTAGTTTTACAGAGTCTCATTTAAAATACAAATTTGTAGATAATACTAATATCTTCTATATTTATTTCTTGGTTTGTAAAGAATATCTGTCAGTTAAAATCTCTTATGATAAAGAATCATATACTAAAAATCCCCTAAGATTTACTCAAGTTTTTTTTTTTTTTTTAATTTGGTCAAAATCAACTTACATGTAATTATTTTAATATTGCATCTGTTAAATCTATTTTTGTTCTTAATTTTTCTTTATAATTAACCATATTCCTAGAGAGATATCTAAAGTGATTTCAGCAAATATTAGTAATGTTTTTCCTAGGTGTTGGCATTGTTGGTGATTACTCATTTTTTAAAAATTAGCCTTATATACCTGCTTTTTGAAATCTTATGTTCTATATTTAGCAAGTATCATTTTTAAAAGGTGTAACCCTTTATAAAAATAAAACAACATTCTAAGACATGATATCCCAAGCTGATTATATAGGATTGTTGGCGTCATGTTTGCCTCCTATGTAAATGTGTTTCTTACAGTAAGCAGTTGGATCTTATGAATATAGCATATTTCTTACTATTACTAAGTGAACATTTATAATTTGACTTGACAAAAATTGTATTTAAGTAACTGGAAAAAAACTAAATTTTAACCATAATTAACTATGTAGATACTGTAGTTAATGGCAGTTAACTACATCACTGCAGTTTCATTTCAAATTGAATCATAGAAAAATGCTAAATCTTAATCTTTCCCCTGTCAACCCTGTATGTCAATACGCTTGAAAAACAGGGAAGCTTTTTACCATCATCTACAATTCACACACACACACACACACACACACACACCTCTTCTTTCCTTAGAAAAATATGGACTAGTGTAAGAGTGGAAAAACAAAATAAACAAACAGCTATGATTCATGAAAGACAGCTGTACAGATCAATTATTATGAATAGTCACTTAGACGAAGCAACTACTATAGTTACACTGGGACAGAGGGTAAGTGTGTTGTTTTCTTTTTTTTCTCTCCAGAAACTCTTGGCATGCTTTTCTTAGACACCTTAGATCTTTTTACATTTTAGCCCTTTCCTGAGGAAATACATATGGTGATGGAGTTGAATTACATGGCATACTTTGAGCCCAACATGGCCCACATCAGTAACAGGTGATTAAACCATGCAGCTGATAATGGGAGGTTGTGCCTTCTAATGAGTGTTGAGGGCTATTTCCCATTAAAGAGGGGAACTGATACTGTGCAACAGGAAGCCTTCCAACCTCATCTGCAGGACTAGCAGTGAAATAGAACACAGAGTCAGACCCTCAGCACTTAGTGTCCTCATGGAATCAAAATGAGAAAACTAGTACTTTTTCCTTGTGTATTTAATTCCCCTGGTGCTTGGGGAAGAATTAGCTAAGAGTGGCACTTTTAGAAACTAAGTAATAGAGAAGTCACTTATCATTTGATCTGCTTCTAAGAAAAGAAAGTGTGAATTGAAAAACTTTTAGCTAGTGAATATAAAAACCCTAATATCACTAATATTTCTCAGATCAAGTATAGAATTATAATTTATCTTCAGTCCATAACACTTGACTTGTTTCATTCCCTTCTCTACTCACTGTGTTCTGGGTAATCTTTCAAATAAGCAAATCCTGCTATATTTGTTTCTTGCCTAAATCCCTTCAGTGTTTTTCAAACTTCTTAATCTTAAACAAGCCAAATCTCCTTAGCAAGATATTAGTCATTTTGACATATAATCAAGACCTGAGACATCATATTTTCAACCAGTCACCTATTGCCAACTTAAATTCCAGAGATAGGCAGAGGGTGTTTCATGTAGAAACAATGTTCCTTAATACTTGCTAAGACTTTTGCCTAAAACCTGAATCCATGGGCCAGCTTGTTTGAACTGCTTGAGTTGACAATGATTCATGTGAAGTTAGCAACAGCCAATTCTGAAGACAACACAAAGTCAGTGTCTAACATGGGCAGCTCCCTTGCCTTAGGGTTACAGCCAAATCTCCCCACTGTGAGATATTTCTATACTGTTAAGAAATGGCAAATGTGGAAAAAAGCTTACCAAGGTTAAGAAAGAGGGCATTGTCTCAACGCATAGAGCAGATCTGATTCTAAGTCATCCTTCCAGTCCTTGCAAAAAAGAGTATCCTCATGCTAAGCTGTAGATACCTAGACTCCTTTATGTTACTGACCACTTGACACATCAAGATCCCTTACTTCTGTAAATTGCCTACAATTCAGACCTATTTTAACACAAGTTTTATGGTAAAATCAAGAGAGTAAGGTGCCTGAGTTTCACCACTAACAGATAGGATATTTGTTCTATGTCATCTTTAACATTTTATTATTTCTTTCTAGCTCTCTGCACTCTACATTCAGCCATCATGAGTTACTTGTAACTCATGTTTGTAACTCATTTGTAACTCATGTTATTTGTAACTCTGCTTTTTTATGTCCCTTGGAATCCCACTACCCCCACTTTCTCTGAATTAGGAGGTCAAGCTCTAAATTCCCAGAATGTTAGAGGTTACCTGCATTGTACTTAAGTGTATCTTTTTTCCTTAGACCATGTGGTCCTCGAAGTGAGTTATCATATATCTGATGTCAAACATAGTGACTGAAGCAATGTGTGTCCTTTGATAAATACATAATAAAATTCTGTCACTTAAACGTATTTCTGAAGTTAAGTTACAATCCATGACTACAAAAACTTCTAAAGAATTTAATGCAGACATATTCATTCTGTATGATGACATATAGAAAGTTCTGTTTGACCACAGCAGCTATTCACAGCCAATACTAAATGAAACTAGTTTACGATACTAAATGAGGCTAATTTAATATTTCCCACTGTAGGGGAGGAAAACTATTTTTGCCTTTACTCTTCTGAGTTCTTAGTTGAAACCCCTATAATGAGGCAGACTAAAAAGAGAAAAACATACTGAAGTTTATTAATATGCATAACTTATGATACTTGAGAAATACCCAGGGAAAAAGAGTATTTCAAAGAGGTGGTTTAGAACTCCAGCTAAATACTATCATCACCTAAAGACAAAAGAAAGAAAGGTGTGGGGGTTGCGGGGGGGGGGGGGGGGGAGACTGTTATGGTGAGGTTACCATGAAAAGCATGGTAAACAAAGATAATGTTTGTTATACAGATTTAAGTCTGTGCTTTCTCCATTGATAAGGGTATAACGTTTTCCTTAAGGAACAAAAAGATAAATCTTTACAGATAAAAATAATAGAAGCACTTCTTCCAGCAATGTCAAATTAGCCTATATTGAGAGAGAGGATCAAGATGGTGGAGTAGGAGGACATGCACTCACTCCCTCTTGCAAGAGCACCAGAATTACAACTAACTGCTGAACAATCATTGACAGAAAGACACTGGAACTCACCAAAAAAGACACCCCACATCCAGAGAAAAAGGAGAAGCCGCAATGAGATGGTAGGAGGGGTGCAAACTCATTAAAATCAAATCCCATAAATGCTGGGTGGGTGACTCACAAATTCAAGAACAGTTAGACTGCAGAGGTCCACCCATTAAAGTGAGGGTTCTGAGCCCCATGTCAGGCTTCCTAACCTGGGAGTCCAGCAACAGGAGGAGGAATCCCCAGAGAATCAAACTTTGAAAGCCAGCAAGATTTGATTGCAGGACCTCCACAGGACTGGGAGAAACAGAGACTACACTCTTGGAGGGCACACAAAAAAGTGTGCTCACCAGGACCCAGGGGGAAGGAGCAGTGACCCCACAGGAGACTGAATCAGACCTACCTGCTGGTGTTGGAGGGTTGTCTGTAGAAGTGGGAGGCAGCTGTGGCTCACCAAGGAGACAGCGGCACTGGCAGCAGGGGTTCTGGGAAGTGCTCATTGGCATGAGCCCTCCCAGAGTCTGCCATTAGCCCCACCAAAGAGCCTGTAAGTGCTAGGTAACTTCAGGTCAAACAACCAACAAGGTGGGAACACAGCCCCACCCATTGGCAGACAAGCAGATTAAAGTCTTACTGAGCTCCACCCACCCAGCCCTACCCACCATTCATCCCTCCCATCAGGAAGCACGCATGAGCCTCCTAGATAGCTTCCTCCACAAGAGGGCAGACAGCAGTATCAAGAAGTATCAGCAGTATTTCGTCTTGTGGAACTGAAAACCGCAGCCACAGAAAGATAGAGAAAATGAAAAAGCAGAGGACTTTGTACCAGATGAGGGGACAGGATAAAACCCCAGAAAAACAACTAAATGAAGAGGAGATAGGCACCCTTCCAGAAAAAGAATTCAGAATAATGATAGTGAAGATGATCCAGGACTTTGAAAAAAGACTGGATGCGAAGATCGAAAAGTTTACCAAAGACCTAGAAGAATTAAAGAGCAAACAAACAGAGATATGCAACACAATAATGGAAATGAAAAATACACTAGAAGGAACCAATAGCAGATTAACTGAGGCAGAAGGGCAAATAAGTGACCTAGAAGACAGAATGGGGATAATCACTGATGTGGAAAAGAATAAAGAAAAAAGAATGAAAAGAACTGAAGACAGCCTAAGAGACCTCTGGGACAATGTCAAATGCACCAACATTTGCATTATAGGGGTCCCAGAAGGAGAAGAGAGAGAGAAAGGACCTCAGAAAATATTGGAAGAGATTATAGCTGAAAACTTCCCTAACGTGGGAAAGGAAATAGCTACCCAAGTCCAGAAAGCACAGAGAGTCCCAGGCAGGATAAATCCAAGGAGAAACACACCAAGACATATAGTAGTCAAATTGACAAAAATTAAAGACAGAGAAAAGTTATTAAAAGCAACAAGGGAAAAACAACAAATAACATATAAGGGAACTCCCATAAGGGTAACAACTGATTTCTCAGCAAAAACTCTGAAAGTCAGAAGGGAGTGGCATGATATATTTCAAGTGATGAAAGGGAAGAACCTACAACCAATAATACTCTACCCAGCAAGGATCTCATTCAGATTCAATGGAGAAATCAAAAGCTTCACAGACAAGCAACAGCTAAGAGAATTCAGCACCACCAAACCAGCCCTACAACAAATGCTAAAGGAACTTCTCTAAGTGGGAAACATAACAGAAGAAAAGGACTTACAAAAACAAAAACAAAACAATTAAGAAAATGATAATAGGAACATCCATATTGATAATTACCTTGAATGTAAATGGACTAAGTGCACCAACCAAAAGACACAGACTGGCTGAATGGATACAAAAACAAGACCCATATATATGCTGTCTCCAAGAGACCCACTTCAGACCTAGGGACACATACAGACTGAAAGTGAGGGGACGGAAAAAGATATTCCATGCAAATGGAAATCAAAAGAAAGCTGGAGTAGCAATACTCATATCAGATAAAATAGACTTTAAAATACAAAATGTTACAAGAGACAAGAAAGGACACTGCATAAAGATCAAGGGACCCATCCAAGAAGAGGAGATAACAATTATAAATATATATGCACCCAATATAGGAACACCTCAATACAAAAGGCAAATGCTAACAACTATGAAAGAGGAAAGGCAAGGCAGAAATAGATACACAGATGTAGAGAACAAACATATAGACCCCAAGTGTGGAACTTGGGGAGGATGGGTGGGGAATGAATTGGGAGATTGGGATATCAAATTGTACACTCTAAATATATGTTGTTTATTGTCTGTTAACTGTATCTCAATAAAAGTTCTTAAAAAAAAAAAGATTAGCCTATAATCCTACAAATCTTCCAAACACAAACTATAAAACCAAGGTAAGTTCTTTTAAACGGTTACTTCAAGGTTGCCAAGATCTCAGGGAAGAGCATCCTGGACAGAAGGGACACAGAGAGGCTGCTCTGGATTTCCTGACCACCTCTCCCTCTAGGCATTTAACAATCCACAGGCAGTGCTGTAGAAATTAAGATGTTGAACAAAGATTTTTGCAATCTCTTAAAGGTGGGATAATGGAAATGAATGTACGATCCATCACCAGGGAGGAGTTCTCATAGATAGTTTAGCTTTTCATTTATAAGACATGGAGGAATAAGCTGCAAATGTAATGCAGCTATAAACAGACAAGCTCTCACAAAGACTGCAGTCACACCAAAAATGAGCTCAGTCACTGACTGAATTATGGTAATTTGCCCATAATTGACATCAAACCCCAGAGATTGGAAACTGAAGACAGCTATCGCTAATCTTACTAGACATGGAAGAAATATTGGAAGTCAGGGCTAGCAGAGGTGGAACATTTCTGAGGAATACACTAGGCTTTCAGTTGCTCTGGGACTAAATGTCAGTGAGATGTAATCAGCTCTCAAAAAGATTGGTATTCAGCTTTAAATAGGCTGAATTTCATATTGGGTAAGATGGATCTCATTGAACTACCTAAGAGAAACAAAAGAAAACCTCTGTGAAGGTGATCCAATATGTTACATTATTTCTAGAAATTTTCTTATACAATCTCCAGAATTCAATTTAAAAAATGACATAAGAAGAGATAAAAATAAACAGGATGGTCATGATGGTGATAATAAAGATGAAGATTAACAAAGAAACAGACCAAAAAAAAAAATTAGTTCCAGAGGAAAGCTGGATTTTGGAATTTTGAGACACAGACTTTAAGATAAATTAGTATTTAGAAACAATAGAGGTAAGTTGGAAATTTTCATCAGGGAATTGGATTCTATAAAATGATTTTAGAAAGTTGAAGAAAGAAAAACATGGTATAGATGAAATTAATAATTAAAGAGCTAGATTGGAAAGCAGATGAGACACAGCAAATACAGGTTTGAATATCTGGATAATAAGACAAATGAAAATACCCAGAGAGAGGAATACAGAACAAGAAGAGGTACCACAAACAAGTCTAATATATGTGTAATTGGAGTCCTAGTAGTAGTAAACAGAATGAGACAGAAAAATTATTTGAAAAATAATAGATGACTTCTAAAACTAATCGATTACATTGTCAAAGATTTGAGTTTTTCAAATCTCAAATAGAATATATAAAATGGAAATAACACCTATTATATTAAAACATCTAAAATGTCAAAAAGAAAGAAAAAATATTATAAACAACCAGATGTTTTTGAAAAATAATAGTAACAACTGCCCTGGCAACATACATGAGAGAAAAAAAGGCCATGGGATGATTTTCTTTTCCCAAGTGCTGAAAGAAAAACAACAGAAACCAAACCAACCAAGAATTCTACAAGTAGTAAAAAACAACAACAACAAAATCCCACAAAGTGAAGGCAAGACAGACATGTATTTTAAGGCAAACAAACATTAAGAGTCTTCATCAGTAGCAGATTTTCAGTTAAAAAAAAAAGTACGAAAGAAGTTTTGCAAGCAGAAGTATGTTACAATTGATAAACTGGACTTAATTAAAATTAAAAACTTCTGCTCTAAGATAATGTCAAGATACTGAGAAAATAAGCCACAGACTAGGAGAAAATATTTGCAAAAGTCATATCTTCTAAAGGACTCATCCTCAATATACAAAGAATGCTTAAAACCCAACAAGACCAAAAACCTGATTAAAAAATGGGCAAAAGACCTCAATAGAGACCTCACTGAAGAAGATAAACAGATGGCAAATAAGCATATGAAAAGATGGTCTACATCACATGTGTTTAGGGAAATGAAAATTTAAAAAACAATGAGCTATTACTACACATCTATTAGAATAACCAAAAATACAGAACAGTGACAGTGCAAAATGCTGGTGAGGATGTGGAGCAATAGGAACTCTCATTCACGGCTGGTGGGAATGCAAGATAGTGTGACCAGACTGGCAGACAGTTTGGTGGTTTCTTACAAAAGTGAACATACTTTTACCATGTAATTCATCAATAACATTTCTTGGTATTTACCCAAAGCTGAAAACTTAGGTCTACAAAACAACCTGTACATGGTTGTGTATAGCAGCTTTATTCATAATTGTGAAAACTTTGAAACAATCAAGATGCCCTTTGATAGGTGAATAGACAGACTGTGGTACATCCAGACAATGATATATTAGTCAGCACTAAAAAGCAATGAGCCTCAAGCCCTGGAAAGACATGGAAGAACTTTAAATGCATATTATTAAGTGAAAGAAACCAGGTTGAAAGACTATATACTGTGTAATTTCAAGTATATGGCATTCAGTAAAAAGATCAGTGTCTCCAAGGGGAGTGGGGAGGATGTGTAGGCAGAATCTTTAGCCCAATGAAAACACTTCATATGACAGATACGTCATTATACATTTGTCCAAGCTCATAGAATGTACAACACCAAGAGTGAACCCTAATGTAAATTATGAACTTTGGATGATTATAATGTGTCAATGTAGGTTCATCATTTTAACAAATGGACCACTGTTGTGGAGGATGTTGAAATGGGTGAGGCTATGGACACGTGGCAAAATGAAAAGAAACACAGACAATAAGATGCGTGTGTGTGTGTGAGAGAGAGAGAGAGACTGTGTGTGTGTGTGTGTGTGTGTGTGTGTGTGTACACAGAGAAAGACAGAATGAGAGAGGCAGACAGAGAAATAGAGGAAGAGAATTATTTTAAGGAACTGGTCATGAAATTGTACAGGTGCAAGTCCAAAATCTGCAGGGTAGGCCTGCAGGCTGGTGATTCAGGGGAGAGTTGTTCAGGTGCATGTGCAGCCTGAGAGTCAAACTCTCTCTTCTTCAGGAAGGTCAATCACTGTAAGATCTTCCCCTGATTATATAAGGCCCACCACATTATGGAGGTCAATCTACTTTACTCAATGTCTACTGATTTAAATGGTAATTCCATACCAAAACAAAACAAACAACAACAAAAACCTTCAGCCAAACATCTAGAGTAACATTTGACCCAATATCTGAGTACCATGGCCCAGCCAGGTTGACACATAAAATTATCACATCCAACTTCCCATAATGCAATTTTCTTGTTTGTCTTCCTTAATCATCCTGTAATTTCACCATTATGGTATTTGCCACATCCAAATGGTCATCTTCACTGCTAGAGTATAATCTGCATACAAGAGTCTGCCTAATGTACTTCACCATTGCTGCCCCAATGACATGAAAGCCCAAAGCCCTTGGCAGATACTTAATACTTATATGTGAAGTGAAAAAAATAAAAGATTGTATATTATAGATATTATGATGAAAAACTTGAGGAGGTTTGGTCACTGAGACAGGTGGTATGAAAGGCATAAAAATTAATTCCAGTCATCAGGTCATGTGACTGTGGGTACTAATAACAGCAATATAAAAAGCGGATTGAAGAGCAGACATGTAGAAACTAAGGTCTTACCAGGTACCAGGGAAGAACAAATCCAGGAGATTTGAAAGTATGAAAGGTGATTACTGAGGAAAGAATGGGACAAGATGTGTAAGGGTAACTGTAAAGGTTACAAGAGAGGTTGAATTTCCAAGAGAGCTACACAAAAAAAATCTAAAATGCTAGCAGTAAAACACTGAATTGTAGGAAGTGTACATTGTGCTTATTCTGATTTTTATCATTTTTATTAATAATGCAGTTGATACACTAGAAGTCAGACTGAGAGAAGCAGATATACAGTGGGAAGTGAGAGAGGAACTGGAAATCTTGAGGGTGTAGGTAATTCATTCCAGTTCACACAACGAGTAAGTGGCAGAATAGAAACAGTCAGGTGCTTTGGCTTTAGCATCTGTACACTCTCAGTTTGCTGTCTCTTTTGACTCATTGGAAATTAAAGAGATGAAGAGAAGACAGACAAAACCTGGGCAAGTGCTCGCATTTAGGGGATGAATTCAGAGAAGAAGCACTTAGAGACTGAGAAATTATAGCATAGCTAGTCAGGATAATATAATATCACAGAAGAGATATCGTTTTCAATGAAAGACAGCAATGCCTCAGAAAGGTGAGGAAGAGGACTGAGTAAGCAACTGTGGGTTTCCTTTAAGTTTTAACATCCGTGGTTTAATAAAAAGCTGACATAAACTAGGTACCTTAAATTTACAAAAGGTGTCCTCTAAGGTATCATTCTTCCTCTCTGTTCTCTGAACTGAAATAATTAATATTCACTAGCCTTTTTGCCATTTGTCATTTTGACTTTTAGACCTCAAGGATACCACCATCTTGGTTGTTCTTTCAAATATCTATTATAATGGTAACTTTCAGCTATTTAGAGCTCTTTTAATGACAACATACTCTCTTCACTACCAATCAATTACAATAAACAAGAATGAAATTCTATTTTTTTCCAGGTTACCAGGATAATTTTATTCTAAAATTTAACATTTATAATATCCAGAAAAAAGAAATGAAGAATGCCCTAATCATTCTGAGATCTTTTCCTTTTTTAACCTAAGTGCACTTTAATGTGTTCATAAGATACAGAAAGTCAAATTTTGTGTTTATCTCAGGATCTCAGAGACAGTTGCAGGCAATATCAGGCAGCATATGTCAAGTTTTTATTTGGGGTCATTTAAAGTCTCAAGAGCTCACAGGCTCACTGCAAGAAAAAGGTTACATGGAGTTAGACTGGTTTCCATCCATTGGTTCCCACTTAAGAAATAGCTCAGCTGAAGGTCAGCTGAAAGTGTGAAAAGAAGCTATAAAATGAAGTGCTCCACAGATCAGAGGTCAACAATCTTCAGTGTCTGAATGATTGACCTTCAGTGGCCAACATAAACTGTCCATAAAATACAAAACATAAATGCCACAAGGGGAAGTGAAACACTATTAAGTGACAGAGAATTAAGGATATACTAAATTAAGGAGGAAATCTGAAAATTTTTTCTATTACCCAAATTAATTCTCCTGGTGGAGAACAGAAAATTGTATAAAATACTCAAATTGGAAATTGTCTATAGTTTCACAGTATTTTTTCACCTCTATTTACATCTATACCTAAATACCTAGTTGATATTCCTCCAATTTTTCTCAAAAGTATTTTCTCAAAGTTTTTCATGCCCACCTTCATTTCTAATTCCTCTGACCTGTTCTCAGTCATCCTGTTAAACCTTCTGAAGTATTTAACTCCTCTGACCACACCCTGCATGGTTTTCTTTTTTAATTTCACAATGTTATGGTATTCTAGAAATCTTTTCTCGTTTCTCTTGCCTAACAATGCAAGACAAAAGACACTGCTCCTATATCCGCAATCAGAATTTGTAAGCCCACTTTACTGGCTCTTCTTTGTCTTCAGATTAAAAAATAATAAGAAAATAAAAGAAAAGCAAAATAAGCCTCCAGGCACTATTTTCAGCTCTTTTTTCTTGCTTTACATGGTCACCTAGACTATTTAAATCACAGGACAGCTTTGCACACCAACCCTCTGACATGACTAAAATCTACAGTCCTTAATACACAAATCACTCACAATCTCTTTCCACAACTCCTTTTAAAGGACTTGTGGTTCTCTCTTTCCAGGCTGTTCAGTCTGATAGCTGCTCCTTTTTTCCATATTGAATTCTATTCTGTCAAAACACAACACAAAATGTGCATATTCTTTGAAGGCTTCTGTTACTTCATAGGAAAAAAGTAGTCTTTTCAGTTTCTCTGTTCAATGAGTATATTACCATGTCTAGAACCCACTGCCCTCTGTTGCGATTTTTTCTTTTAATTTTTCTACCATATTACATTGTGAACTGAGAGAAGGGTCCAAGTCTTATTCCTCTTTACCTTTTCCACTGGATTTAGCCTTGTACTCTTTTCAACATAGAGAGCACTTAATAAATGCTAGTTATTTATCTTTGACAATGGGATCTTAAATCTCCCTAAAACCTAAGAGAAACTATAAATGAACTGCCATGATGAAATGTCTCTAAACAGGGAAGTGCAAGAATAAATTAGCTTTATGTTTTTTTTTTTTTCTTTTTAAGAAAGTATGTCTAATTTTAGGCTTTCATTGTGAGATCTATATTCAGTGTTTTCTCTGGGACTTGATCCTGTTACTCAAAAGACATTTTCTGAAGCATGTAAATGAAGTTTTTTTTCTTTTTCCAAGATGAATATATTTAAACATACTAGAATAATTTCTTATTTAGGCCAATATTGAAGATGTATCATTAATATTAATATCCTCAAATATGTGCTTGGTATATTGGATCTTTTGTTCGTATGTTGTTTAATTAAAGCATGCATAAACTTTTCTTTTTAATACATGTGTTTTATATACATTCCTTCAAAACCACTCCAAAGACTGTCTCATCATCTTTTCCAGAAAATAAGCTTTTCCTATTTTGATTTACTTTTTTTCTCTTTCTTAACCCTCAGCTGTTTTATTCAACTTTGGAAAAATAGAGGTACAAGGATAATTAGATGGAAAGCTGTCTATAAAACATCTTGATTGCTGAATGGAATTCCATGGGTCTAGTCCACTTTCACTTAATAAATCAATTTAAATATAAGCATGTTTTCTCAGTAGTATCATTTACTGACATTTAAAATCACCCAATTCAATAAATTGATTTAAAAAAGAATCACAGTTGTAGGTCTGTAAAGCTTACCCCATGGCAATGTTTTTACAAAATTAGAAAGACAAAAAGAACAACTTAATATTTAGTAGAGTTATATTTGCTGAATTTAAAGGACTGGTATATATTGCCACATATATCCCAAGGGCCTAAAATTATTCCTGGCACTTAATAAGTCCCCAGGAAACATTGTAGAACAAATAAATGACATATTTTACATGACAACTGTCCTGCTTTAATAGTCTTCTTTGGTAAATGTTGTTAAATTCATATCAATACACCAAAGACTGCTTCATTGTTCTTTAAAATCCAAAATTCTAGAAATTATTAGCTTAGAGGGCAATTTTATGAGTGGGGTCACATTAATTCCTAAGAATTTTTAATTCCACTCCCATCTCACCCAAACTTTACTCTCCACTATTATGAAGGAACTGCACAGTGGATCCAGGCCATCACAGAAACTTCCATCCCAGAAAAACAAAAGGAACATATCAAGTCAAAGTCATTTTGGGAAGCGACATTTAAGAAAACAACCAATAATACACAAATCCAGAAGTTCAGATAGATTCAAGTTGAGGGCAGAGTCAGATGGAGTCAATGCTGAAGTGATGGAGATGGAAACTGAGCCAAGTAATCACCTGGAAGATGAGGAAAGTGGCCCCAGGGTGTCACCTGTGCTTCTGACCTCTGATTGGCTATAAATCAGAGGTTGCCATGCCCCCTCCTTGAGTTTCGTAAATTTGCTAGACCAGCTCACAGAACACAGGAAATCTGTTCACCTGCTAGATTACTGGTTTACTACCAAGGAGACTAAAGGATGTGAATCAACAGCCGGATGAAGAGGTCCACAGGACAAGCTCCTGAACAAACGAGCTTCTATTCTTGTAGAGTTGGGGGCTGTTATGGGGGCACCTGGATGCATTCTGATTTCCCCACCTGGAAGTTCTCTGAACCCCCTTTTTGGGAGTTTTATGGAGGCCTCATTACATAGCCATTATTGATTAACTCATTGGGAATTGGTGATTTATTCAACATGGAGCACCTCTCCCCTTCCCAGAAATCAGGGAAGTAGAATTGAAAGTTCCAACCGCTAATCACAGGGCTGGTTCTCTTAACAACGAGCCTCTAACTTTAGGTGTTTCCCAAGAGTCACCTGACTAACATAATAAAAGATAATTTTATGTGCCTCTCATCACTTAAGAAATTCCAAGGCTTTTAGGAGATCTTTTCCAGGAACAGGGTTGAAGACCAAATATGTATTTCTTATTATAAATCACAATAGCATATCATCCATACTATTTTCTCCTCTAATATTTTACAACACTGTCATGAAAAGGTTTTCAACAATGTCGGGTAAATGATTAGTTGTGCTGATCAAGGAACCCTTTAAATAGAGATTTAGGTATATTTAGTAAAAAATTAAAATAAAAAATAAAAAAAGCATTCCCTCCATCTTTAGGATGTAGATGTTCAAAACTACACCTAGGAGCAATAAAGAGTATGTACATCCTCACTTAGGAAATGTGAACATCATCAAAGAGATGATGTGGAAAATAATGCCTAGCTTTGTGTTTCATGGCATTGGGAATGAATGATTTTTTTAATATGTTTGAAATGCATACTGGAGATAGCACAAATTCTTTGGTTGTGGTAGAGCATCTTAAACATTTTGTAAGCAAACCATCAAACTTTGTAAGTATATTTGTGAAAACCTTTCAGTGTGTTACAGTCTCATATAATTATTCTGTGGGGGCCCACAGTGGAAATATGCACTGACAATAAGCATCTGTGTGGATGGTCCCTGGTAACCAACATTTGCACTTTGGTAGCTTCATCATCACTGTGTGTGTGTGTGTGTGTGTGTGTGTGTGTGTGTGTGTATTTCAGCAAGTAACTTTGTATTTCATTTTAGAAAAATGAATAAAATATGGAAAAATCACATTGCAATGAGTAATCAATATATTTGTCATTACATGATAAAAATCATAACAAAATTGGATTTTTTGCCTTTTTTATCCCTTGTTTTTTGCAGATTAATTCTGTTGTATATATCAGCCTATTAACAGTGTTTTAAAGTTTCATGTTGTTATGTTGTCATGTTGTATGCTGACTGTTTAAATTTTCCCCCTTAGTTTATCACAGAAGGAAATCTCTCTAAGGACTTCTTTTAATTTTCCTTTTTAAATCTTTCTTCTTTTATTGAGGTATAATTGACATGTAACACTTTATTAGATTATTTTGAAATGCTTAATGCAGCAAAATTCCAACTTTAATCAGATATCACTGTAATTTCACAAGTAGGCTACAATCCAACTGAGTAGGAAAAATATACAAAATTGAAAAGTGTATAGACAAAATATTGCTGAATAATTAGCATTTTTATTTTTGGTTTTCTTTTGTTATTGTTTGTTGGATAGCCCGATGACCACCATCTGTATATGACCACAACTTTAAGTCTATTGAAGTTATCACAGTAGAGTTTTCACTTGCTTTCAGGAATAAATTATATGTAAAAGCAGTGTACTGCTTAGCAAACATAAACATGTAGTCCTAAATAAATATATAGTCACACATATAATTAAGCATGTACACATATACAGATGTATGCATAGCCTAAAAAAAACAAAGAAAAGGACAAATTTGAAATTGTGTTTTGTTTGTGATGACTTGTGATATTTCATGATGTTTAGGGATGTTACAATGTGTGTATGTTTCTCTCTATGAGTTTTTCCAAAGCCCTTTCCCCATTCTTGTCTTTGGCATAGAGTTGATTCTAAATAAACATTTATTGGAAAGAATTGACGCTTTTCTGAACATATTCCTGTTGTACCCCACTGTTTCCCTTTTAATATAAGAATTTCAGCTTTATAAACCCTGCTCGTATTTTAAGAAAACAAATTTGATATTTCCTCCATGAAATATGTCTAGTCTTTTACCTTCAGTTCTCAAGTTAGTTAATTGAGAGCATCACATGTTCCAAGATTGGGTGTACAATGATAATTTAATAAGTTCTGGTCTTGACATTCAAAGACCTTGAAGTTTAATGGAAATTTTATTGTGTTCACAATCAATATCTCAACATCAATTTGGTGCTCAGATATGTAATTTTTATTACTCCTTTAATGCTTCTGCTACTGAGTCCAAGTTTGCTCTGCTTGCCACATGACAGGCCAATGAACGGAGACAAGGTGTTGAGGCAAGGAATACAACTTTATTCAGAAAGCTGGCAGACCAAGAAGATGGCAGACTAGTGTCTCCAAAAAAAAAACATCTCATTGGGGTCTGGATTCCAGTTTCTTTTAAAGAACCAGAGAGGAAGAGGTGGAGAAGTAAAGAAAAAAGCGTTATCAATCTTGCAAAACATCTCCTGGAATGACTAGCTTTGGGGAAGGGATGTGTTAATTTCACAGGTGGGTAGGGTTCCCTGAGGCAGGCCATTGTATGTGATTAAAGCAACAAAAAGCAAATGTTCAAGTCAAAGAAACAGATCCAACATTGAGACCAACTTAGTTCTTCCCTGTTACACTTTCTTTTTCCAGTTTGGTTTGAAGCTTTGTGAGAAAAATAAAATTATCTTTCACTGCCTTGCAGTTCCATATGAGTAAAACTGTTTGATTCTTTTCTTAAATGTCAGGTGATAGCCAAAAAATTGGTCAGAACTCTAGATGAATCATTCTTGGTCATTCACACACAATCTATCACAAAAGCATTTTGACTTTGCTTTCAGAATGTATCTAGAATCTGACCTCTTTTCTTCATCTCCACTGCTACAGCCTCATATCACCATCATCTCACACCTGGAATACTGGAAGAACATTCAAGTAGCCTCCTAGCTTCTACCTTTCATCCATGAACCATTCCCAACATTACCACTAGAATAATCCCCTTAAGCACCAATGAGAAAGGTCAGTCTCACACTCAGTGCCTTATTTCACTTATAATAGAGGCTGCCATCTTCATAGGTGCTTACATGGCCCTGCAAGACCTACAACACTCCCACCTCCTTTCCACGCTACTTGCTCTCCTATTCCTTTTTCCTCCCTCACTCCACTCCATTGACATTGGCCCCCTTGCTGATGCTAAAACATGGAATACGCCAGGCCTTTGCTCTACCTCTTATCTCTGCAACACAGTACAAACACTCACTTGCACTCCCAAACTTCACTTCATACTACTTTTTTTTTTCATAGACTTTACACGCTTCTATAATGGTACATAATTTACTTACTTATTTTTCATTGGTATTTCCCATTAAAATATAAGATCCACAGGGGGTTTATCTTCACACATTTATATTTTATAGTTTTACAGAAATTTGTACAGATATACCCCAAAAGACTAGAGATTGACAAATACTGGGTTCTCATTAAATTATTTAAGTATGAAGGAATGAGTGAATGATTCTGAAAAGCAAAGTCTTAGAGTTGTATTTAAACATCTGTAGGTGTTTAAATATTCAATCAGAAATCACAATTGTCCTTACAACTTGGGGATATCTTTCATTCCTATGTATTTGTTGAATTTATATACCAGTTCAATTATTACAGAAGTAATTTTTGAACTAAACAAAATGGTATTTGGTTCTTGATTTGTCTTGAGAATTGCAGGACTTTCTTTCAAAAAAATAATGAGAATACAAAAGATCCAGGTTGAGCTTTGATATATGTTCAGGAAGAAAGTTATTTGGAAATCTACCAAGATAGGGAGTAGCTCCATCATACCGAGCTGGATTTCAAGAGCAGAATTTGAAACCCTAGAAAAAGACTCAGGGGAAAATTTAAGCAAAAAAGGTCCTGGGTAGCAAGTAGAATACAACTACTAAGAACGCAACCTATAAATTACTAAGTATTCACAGAGTTTCAGTTATCCAGTCTCAGTATATAGGAAAATTAGATTAATGGGAGTTGAGAAATAAAAGTAAAAGCAGAAAGACAGTCATATTAAATGGGAAAAATAGGCTAGGGACTAAGGCTTGTGAACCCCATTATTCACCTGTGAGCACTGCCATGTGGACAAGTTGCAGGGCATGTGCATGGTGGCTGCTGCTCCGGCCAGTCTCCTTTCATTCCCACAGCCTCTGTCCTCATATAGAGACTACTTTGAACCTTGTAGTTTTTGTATCCTATACCCTAACATTAATTTCCTGGTAAAAAATAATTCAAGGTATTTTACGATTGCACTAAAATCCATTTCTTTAAAAAAGATCACATTGGGACTTCCTGGTGGTGCAGTGGTTAAGAATCCACCTGCCAATGCAGGGGACATGGGTTTGAGCCCTGATGTGGGAAGATCACACATGCTGCAGAGCAACTAGGCCAGTGCACCACAACTACTGAGCCTGCATGCTGCAACTACTGAAGCCTGCACACCTAGAGCCTGTGCTCCCCAACAAGAGAAACCACGGCAATGAGAAGCCCATGAACTGCAATGAAGAGTAGCCCCTGCTTGCCACAATTAGAGAATGCCCATGCAAAGCAACGAAAACCAAATGCAGCCAAAAATGAATAAAATAAAGAAGTTAAAAAAAATCACATCATTTTTTGATGTTTAATGTCTTCACAACCACGTTCATGGCTGCTGGTCAACACATCATTAAAACCTTATAGCAAGAGTCAATAATTATGTCTTCTTATATTCAGAGCAATGAAAATGTCAGTATGTTAAACATCCTCATAAGATTACAACCTTCCTTATACTTTAGAACACATACAACAGTTAATTCAATATCTGGTATAATGGAAAACTCTAGCAAATCTAACAACTCCCTAATGGTGTCTTGGCACAGCTGCTTGATGGGGGAAGAGACTGTATCAAATTTTAACTCCTATTTAAGCTCTAGAGAAACAGGCTTGTTTATTTACAGCAAAATAATACTTTATCAGTAGCACTTAAAATATATTGCCTGCCATTTTTAATATTTATTATGTCATAAGTGACCGATAAAAACAGAAAGGAATACAATTTTAAAGACACAAAGATAGAGCTTTGCCAAATTCCTCCTGAGACTCAGGTTAAGGAAGCTATCAGTGACAGCTCTTTGAAAGAAAAAACATTATTTAATTAAATTTCCAATAATGAAAAATAATGTGATAACAGATAAGAGGAAATTACTACTTATTTGCTTTCAGACTATAAATTCAAATTGTTCCACAGATAACAATCACTTCTCTTTCTATGACATGTATGTGAATAGATAGATTGAAAGATAATTAATCAAGAAAATGCAAAGATCTATCCTTATGATAGAACATACAAAAATATCAAGAAGCAATTCCAGAAAAGGGATTCCAAGCAAGGTTATGTGCACTGATGTACTTTCATTCCTTGAAGGAGATCTTCATACCCAAATATCATCCCTACTTGCCATTACTTCCTCTTATATTTCTAAGTTCTTTTTTTCCTATGAAGTCACTTCCTCTATTTCTCTTTAGTGGAAAACTAAAAATAGTAATCTGACCTAATAAAAAACCTAAACAAATATGTATATTTTGAAACTTTTTTTTACTCTGTATTTAGAAAAAAGAAAAATAATTTCTGGCTTTAAAATGCACTTTGTTACTACTATTTTTAAAATTCCATAAAATTAAAAATAAAACACAAACAAATTTTAGAAGAAAGGCCATGGGACACTGGGTTTAAAAGCTGGATAAATGAGAAGGGATGGAAATGGAACCAAGATATCAGCAAACATAAGTTTCCTATCAATAATTTCATAAATGACTAAGAACTCATGAAGTATCTTGGTTTACATTTTCAAGGATTATGTAATCAAAATCAGACTTTGAAAGTCTTTTGAAAATCACAGTCCTCTCCAGAACTCTACAATTTAAAAAATATGAGGCTATCTTGGGAACATGTTGAATTCTCGCGAAATCATAATTCAAGTGATAACACTGACATCCTTGACCAAGACACAAGATGCTCAGTGACCTGCCCCCACCCAACTGTCTCTTTGCCTCACTTGTTTTAGTGCAAGTGATACAGAACAGCCCAGAATATCCTGTTGCATGCAATATTCTCTTTCACATCTCTCTGACTTTTCTAGTGCTCTGAAAGGAAAGGATTTCTCCCAGCTTGTTTCTTTAAGGAAAAAAATATATATATTATTTATCTTCAAAGAATCAAGCCAAATATCTCCTCTATAATTCCTTTCCTGGACCTCTGAAATGGACTGAGGTCCCCCCATGACAATGCAACCCAAACATACCATCATAACATCATTACTAAGCACACTCTGGAAATTATCTGTTTTCTGTGGTTTGCCTCTTCTACTAGGCTAGAAAGCTCTTAATTAGAAAAAAAAAAAAAAAACTGGCTTTATTTATCTTTGTCTTTCCGGTGCCTGGAACAATGATTAGCACTCAATCGGTGCTAAAAAATGTCTATCATAAAATAATGAGATCATCCTCAGAACCAGGATCAAATCGCCTGGGCATCTATGGGCATTAGCATTTTACTTCCTTTTGTTTCCTACAAGCTTTGGGATTCATTATATACCATTATCAAAATAACAAGGAAAGTTTTAAAGAGGATTATATCCTCCTGCAGACGGAGAAACATGCTATAACACTTTTTTGCCTCTGCTGCTTCTAAAAGATAAGCAGTCAGCATAATGGTTTAAGTTATGTAATGCATATTGTGACATTAGATCCTGTAGGGTAGAAGGAAAACCAATGCCTTGAGGATCTTAAGTACTGGGATTATGTGGTTTGTTTTCTGCAGGAAAGCCTTTGGCCCAGTAAAGAAGATCCATGATGTTTATTCTGATTAGGACTAAGGCATTCTTCATATTACTAAATAAACCCTGTGGAAGACAATGGAACATGAAAGAGAGGAAGAGGGAGAGGTATTGAGAGAGGAAGGAAGGAAGGGAGGGAGGGAGGGAGGAAAGGAGGGAGAGAGGAAGAAAACAGAATTGGATCTTTTGAATTGAAAACATATCGAGCACAACCTGCGTGTTCCTCTCAGGAGTGTGACACTCACAAAGTACCTCCTGTCACACATTTTAGGGCTTCCTCCATCATGGCATCTACAAATATCATCACTCATCAGAACTAACTGCAGGGAAGAGTTGGGTGACATCACTGTATTCCTCTAATGCTACAATGATGAAGCTTCATTAAAATCAAAGGAAATTTGGAACTGCTAAATAATAGGAAAACACAAAAATGCGTAAAGGTTGGGTCTACTTCCAAACAGTTTAAAAGCAAAGATTGGGAATTCCCTGGTGGTCCAGTGGTTAAGACTCATAGCTTTCACTGCAGGGGGCCTGGGTTCAATCCCTGGTCAGGAACGAAGATCCCGCAAGCTGCATGGCCAAAATATAAATAAATAAATAAATAAATAAATAAATAAATAAATAAATAAATAAATAAATAAATAAATGCAAGTATCATTTTCCTGTTAGTGTATGTTTTGCTTCTTATCTCTAAATATTTTCCTGCTGTTTGACAAGAAATAAAAGAAACATTACTAAATCTTTCATAGTATATATCTTATTGCAGTCTATATTTTATATTTGATATAAACATTTTACAGCAGGTGTTTTACACTACAATTTTTATTCATTTTTTTCCCCATGAAAGGAAATAAAAATGATAGGCTGAAATACTCTGGTATCTAAGATTTTAAAGTATTAATCCTTTCATTGAAAGTTATAGATTATATTAACACTAGGCTATAGGCTATAAAAATATTCTCTATATTTTAGCATCAATGGTCTGAACCTCAGTCAGTTTTCCTTAAAACATGAAAGCCAACAAATTCTGTTACTGGGTAACAACTTGACTGAAAGTCTAATCTATATTTATCCAATTAAATGAGAAAAGTGAAAAACAAAAATGTGGAGTCTTTTAGATGTTAAGTATTAAGTGTAGTGATATGCAAATATTAGTTTTAATCATTAACACTGAATATAACATATAAAAACATAAATTACAGTTTTATGACACTCAGACACCAATGTCAGCCTTAATTATTACACTGGTAAGCAATTTTCTGCTCTAACACTTTATTTTTCTGATTTCCTCACACAAGTAACAGAACTTGTATCATATAATCAAAAATCTGTAGAATATTAACATTGTTGACATCATCTAGGGAGTTCTCTTAATTAAGCTTAGTTCTCTAAAATATGTAATATGATGTCAAATTCTGAAGTAAAATAATAACATTAATCCACATTTTCTTTACCTCTGGAATTGTAAACAAAGTACTTAAAGCTTGCTTGTTTTTCTTGGGAAAAATGTTCCATGAGTCTTTAATATATGTTTATCAACCAGTAACTATAAGACAATAATTTGAATCATTTTAACCATCATTATTTCATCTCTTGATCAACATATAGGATGGGTGCTCCATTTAACTGGCATAAAAGATAACTTAATAAAGTAATAAAAGTTATTACCACTCAGAGGCCATTCTGTTGCACTAAAATAAATATAAATTGTACAAGGAAATACTTTGTTAATGACTATGTATACAAATATAGAGGGCTTCTCCCTAGTCTGTTAATAGTTATTATTAATACTTATCCTTACTTATATACAAATAATGGTTAGTCCCAGGCAATTTTAGGGGAGAATAAGAGACAGTAAAAGGTATCTATAATTATACGATGATACTATGACCCCAGGAAAGTTCAGAGAAGACAGATGACCAATAGTGCAGAGAAAAAAATCATTTCTAAAATTACTCAATCTTTGTATTAAAGTCGTCAAATACTTGAGCCACAGTTTAAAGTGTAGAAGACAAAAAGATTAATAAAAGCTAGATGTTCATATGAAAAATAGTGGTTTTCAAATCTTAATCTGCATTAGAGTCACCTAGTGTTTTGTTAAAACCGAGATTACTGTGCATTCTTTCCACACCCACCCACCCTCCCTCCAGTGGAGTCTCCAATCATCTGGGTTAGGGCCAGAAAATGTGCATTTCTAATGAGTTACCAAGTGCTCCTAGGATAGAGACCACACTTGAGGGTGGCTGTATATGATGGTCAGTCATGGGGGGAATATTTACAACATACTGATGCTCAGGACCACCACCCAAGTTTCTCACATAATTGATTGCTGAGGGCAGCACATCTCTATGCACTTTTGAAGCTCTCCAGGTGTTTCCGGAAAGTCTAGAGGAAAAGTGCACTCTTCAGGGATGATGTGAAACTTGGCTATTGACATATAGATTGAGCACCCAAAGCTTTAAAAAACTGGAGAAGGATGTTTAATGGTAACAATTAATTACACTTACATAGCATCTTCCATTTTACAGTGTGCTTGCCTATCCTTTATCTTGTTTAATTTTGATCTTCACAACAATTCAATACATAAGTAAAGAAAGTATTAGAATTTCCATTTTTCAGACAAAGAATTTGAAGCTCAGGAAGCTTTCTTCATTGCCCCAGGTCACAATGTTCATAGGCAGGCAAGATAACTGAAACCCAGGCATCTGGGCTGTCAGTTAAGTGATTACTGCTGTATAACATATGATTATTGCATCCACAGGACACTGAAGGCCCAATTTGGGCAGAGCAGAGACTTAATTAGGTAGTAGCAAAAACTGATATAGGATATTTGAAGGAAAATAGGTATCAGTAGGGTAGGATGCAGATGCGGAGAATGGACTGGAAGACATGAGGTTGGGAGGGTGGGGGGCGAAGGGGAAGCTGGGACAAAATGAGAGAGTAGCATAGACATAGATATACTACCAACTGTAAAATAGATAGCCAGTGGGAAGTTGCTGCATAACAAAGGGAGTTCAACTCCAGGATGGATGATGCCTTAGAAGGATGGGATGGGGAGGGTGGGGGTGGGGAGTTGTGGGAGGGAGGGAATATGGGGATATGTGTATAAATACAGCTGATTGACTTTGGTGTACCTCAAAATCCGGTACAACAGTGTAAAGCAATTATATTCCAATAAAGAGCTTAAAAAAAAAAAAAAAAAAAAAGAGGTGTCTAACTTTCAGCCTTGTTCCAGAATCTCAGGGGCCTGCATTCTATTTCTCCCTTTGGGATTCGCTGTGAGTTCCTCATCGCATTGTTTCCTACTGCTGACATTTCTGACACCATAGGTGTTACTGGCTTTTATAGCCACGTGGCAGTCTATAGACCCAGATCTGCTGCACAGCCTTTCATGCTCTGAGACTCACTAAAAGTGACATAATTTCCAGCACAGAATGTGTTGTCTCCAAAACCCAAGGTGGTCTACCAGGCGTTGTGTTTTCTTGTTTGTGGTATGGGGTTCCAGATGGAGCCATTTGTCTTTTGCACGGGAGGAGATCCTTCAGGCCACCATGCAAGTCTGCCCCCTGAAAAGGAAAGGAGGAAGGAGGGACGATTGCATGGAAGAGTCTACATCACAATGTGATTCTAAGAATGTCTGGGCCGTGCCCATGGGGATGCCTTGAGCTGAAGTGGCCTGCTGGAGGGAGGTACCTGACATATCATGGAAGTGGGCCTGCCTTAGTACCACTTTCCATGCTCAGTCATTGACTGGAAGCAGCCTGTGAACATGTGGACTAGGTAAAAATCAGTGGCAAATAGAGTATCAGTGGTTGGGGGTGCCCTTCAATGATGCTATCAAAAGCAAGAAATAGGAGAGGCACATTTTCACGGCCTCCACAGACATAAACAACCTTCCAGTTCTGTTTTCTGGCCACATAGGTTGTGGTGCGCCAGGAGCACTGAATCAGACTTACACATCTGGATGCTACATGCTGTGACTGCTACAACTGTTGTGCTATCAGTCCCTACCCGGGAATAAAGCCACCTTGCACAGTCAGCTCTTCCCAAGCTTCCATGCGGAAAGCAGGCTAAAGCCCTGCTGCTCTGAGCTTCCTCTTCAGCCTCTGAACCCACCTCTGTGCTCCAGGAGATCAGCACTGTGCTTCACTCGTTTGATCCTCTTCCTTTCCCACAGGCTTCTGGGACTCAGAACTAATAGCTTTTTATTCCCTTCACTCATGGTTGGGACTTTTAATATTTCATATCCTTACTTCTTATTACCACAGCTTGAGTTTACTAAATTTCTATGATCTAATCAATGAGAAATTTGTCAATGGAAAATGAATGAACTAAGAAAATCTTCTGAAAAAGCTTGATTTTCAAGACTATTGCCGAAATATCTATTACTCTAGATATCAAATGGTAAATGTATTTTTTTTCCTTCTTTCTCATTGAATTCCTCCTACAAATCCTACTTATTTATTTTTTGAAACAAATGGATGACTCTGGCAGATTAAAGAATAATCCTGAACAAGGGAACATAAAGTAGACAAGTAAATATTTTTTTAAAGTATTATCTTCATTATGAGTCATGACAAATAAATGACAAAACTAAGCAAAGGATTATAAGTGCCAAAAAGGGAAAGTGACTTAACCAAGGAAAACAACCAGAGAAACAGCTGTACCAGTTTATAGTTCGAATGATTGAAACCTGCAAACATTTGCCTTCTTCTGGCCATTGTTGGGGGATCTTACTAGCCTGCTGATGCTAAAGTGTGTGTCAGGACAGGTGGTTAGTGATGGGAAAGCATCACGTAATATAGCTGTGATACACACAGCCTGGCTGGCACATCCCTTTGCCTTAATACTGAGAAGTGATCTTCTTTGCTAGGTGTTTTCACATGGTAGTTTTTTTTTTTGTCCTTTTCCCAGGATTACTTTAATCTCCTTCATATGCCAACCTTTCTGTTTGTCTATGAACCTTTAATCTCTTCTATCATTTTATCAGTCCTACTCTCCTCCAACTCTTTCTAATGTAGGGACCTCTTCCTAGGCTTGTAAATATTCAAGAATATCAGTGGGAGGTGAGTATTTTTCACCTGGGTCCACTGCTTGATGAGGGAAGTAGAAATTCAGATCCTGAGCACAGAGGAACACAGAAAAGCCACGCACTCAGTCTTACTTCCAAGTTTAAAATCAACTTATTGTTCTTTCTGTATATACGAATAAAATACAACTCTCTAAAATTGTAAGGATACTTTCCTGCCAACTCTGAATTTTTGGTGGAGGAGTGTGAAACTGGGCTGAGGGTACCTTTTTATTCTGAAATATAAATCTGCCCTTCCACCAGTAAGGAGAAAGATGATCTCAATCCAAATGAAATGAGTTTGTTAGTTTTAGTCCATTTCTTTGAATTACTTTCCCCTCCATGAGACTTGGCCATCAAGATGCTAAGAACTGCCTTCAGTCCAAAGGTAAATCCTGAGTGTACAGACCATCTGTATATGTGCCTAGAGAACAAGTCCAGGGGGAATCAATCTCTCTTACTATTTCAGTTCATTACTGACCACCAAGCTCTCCACTATGCCCTGTTCACCCAAAATTTCAATCTTTCCTCCCTGTGTACCTTTGCCTGTTTCTTCCTAAGATTCAGTTATTGCCAATTTTATTAGTTCCTCTCCCAGTTACTAGAATTGGTCCTCTGCCTAAATGCACCTCATAGCAACTGTTGACTAAGCTTTGACTTAATCATCTTTCTAGCCATGATTTCTTTTCCTAATTTGGACAAATTGTTGCTGTTTATCTGGAATGTGAACCTAGGTTTTTGTACTCATTGGCTATGGTATCAACTCTTCGTCCTGAGCATATAAAGTTAATGTATGTAAACAAGTCTCCTCTCCATATTAGCATTTCGCCCTCCTGACCAGATGTGGAACTGCATCTCGACACTTGAACATGGTCTGCCATGAGCCACTTGTTGAAAGTTGTAGTTTAGGAAGCAGTGGCACCTGCATGCTTTCCTGTAGCCCAGGACTATTATCCTCTGGGCCTTGCCTGAGCATGAGAAGAAAAATCAGACAAGCAGATGGGTTTGCCCTGGATGTGGGAGCTCACATCTTGATTACAGCATGAGTTTGTTGGCTGTGACACTGTGGCAGAGAGAAGCCTAAGTGGCTACGTGGAGGTTGAAATTGCTGCCTTGCCCTCACGATTCAAAGTCTAACAGCCTAGAACCCAAGCTTAGAAAAAATGCTTCACCAAATTTTCTTTTCATTTTTGCCTGTCAAAAATGTTTTGGAGTCCATATGCTATATAAAATATCTTTCAAGTTTTTATGGGAGATATAAGAAATGCACTTGGAACTTAACCACCCCCCCAAAAAAAAAAGAAAGCAAAAAGACAAGATTCTCATTTTTCTAAGCAATGTAAATATGGAGATCTACCCCATTCAACATTATTTTTGCCCAGAGAAATAAGATGTAATAAATACCTTAAGTGTACTCTAACATGTATCAAAACTGTCCTTAGAGACCTTCTGATTTGTTTGAGATATCATAGAGCCTATGAAAACTAAATAATAATGCTGGCCAATTATGTAGAACATTACAGAAATGATAATTAAATGATGCTTAAAGAAAAGCATTGTATTATTAGAATAAACAGTGATGACCTTAATGGTTAAATAAGTGTATCTGGATGGCTTTTCTCAGACACACTGAAACTATAGTATCTCCCTCTCTTGAGAATAATAGGTTCTACTGCAGGTAATATCCATCCTCTCCATAGAGTGAATGCACCACTCGAAAGCATAGACTACAGAGCTGAATTTCATGTATTTAAATTCTGGTTCTGCCACTTACAGGTTGTATGACTGTGAAAAAAAGAACTTCATCTACTATGTCTCCATTTCCTTATCTATCATATGGAAATAATAATTATACCTACTCAGGCAGTTACTAAAAAAATTAAACACATTTATATAAGAAAGTACATAGACCAGTGTCTGGCAAATATTAATGCTCACTAACTGTTAGCTGTCATCATCTGAATTCCTTCTGTATCACTCAATCAAGAAGTGTTCATTTAAAACCAAGTTATATCAGGAGGTAATAACAGTAGATTAATGACTGAATTTCTTTCCTATCTGTAAAGAATATCTTGAGGGGGGAAAAGAGTAGGGGAGAACTCTAGAATAAGGGAGGAAGAAGAATATTTATTCAGCACTTAGGATGTGCCGACATTTTTCATGCACTATCGTATTTTCCCTCAAACCAACCCTAGCAATGGCTCAGGTTTACACATGTAGTAGCGGCAGAACAGGAGTTAGAACAACTTCTCTTACTGGTAAATACACTGTTCTTGAAGAAAGAGCAAGAAAGTGAAGGAGACAGGTAAATACAGGTGTTTTAGCCAAAAGCTTACACAACAACAACTAATTTGACCAAGTGTATTAATCAATTGTTTAGTTTCACTTTGCCCATATGTACTATCTAAAACATACACTTTGTCAAAAAAAAAAAAAGAGCTTCTTTTGTAGTTAAATATTATTCATCGCATAAACATTTTACATTTTATGTTTACAAATTGTTTGGCTCCTTCTGCTGCTAGTAGTTCTTAAATCATTACAATTATAGAGTGTGTGATGTAAATATGAAATTTAAAAAATATGTTTAGTAAATTGGCCTTTGGAAAATAGAGTAAGTTTTCATTAAGCTGTCTTTTCAGCTTTGTTAAATACACCAGCACATAATTTAAAATGTTAATGAAAATGTGCCCTTCAATTTTAGGTGGTGACCTTTATTATAAATTACTTTATCTCTAGAATATATTTGTAAAAGTTCAATGATGTTCTAATTCTGAAAGACTAATAAACCTCAAACAAATATCTTTGAAGATGGACTACAGCTCTTAATTTACTGTCTTTTCACAGGTTACATACCCAGAAGGTAGGCTATTGACTTATTATTGTGTTTCTTGATAAAAAGCTTATAAAATACCTGTTTAGCTATTTCTCCTCAAATTAGCAAGATAACACAAGTATGTAGGTATGCCACAGGCAAGGTCTAAAGGACAGCCATTTAAAATCACAAAATATATATAATTGCACTTTTATCACAATCTTCCTGGTTCTAAAAAGAAGGAAGCTTAGATGAGGCGTGGTATTTGTCATGCAAGAAGCCCCATCCCTTGCCTTTCTCTGCAAACTCATTTGCTTCTTGTATGGATAAATTGTTTGAGTGTCACCTTGTTGGATGTCTTTAACTTTGCATTCACTGTTTCCTGTTCAAAATATCTATTCTTCCTCCTTGCCCCTCCGGTAAATGCCTATTCATTTTTTTTTTATTATCACCGACTCATTTTTTTTAAGTTAAAAATTATATACTTGGCACTATGTGGGAAGCACTATTTTTCATTGCTGGTGATATGGCAGCAAAGAAGAGACACAAAAATCCTTGCTACTGTGGAGCTTATATTTCAGTATGAGCAATAGACAGTATGCAAATAAATAACTATATAGAATGGCAAGTGATGGTAAGTATTCTGGGAAAAATAAAGCAGCAAAAGAAGACAAAAACCACTATCTGTTTCAGGGAGGAGAGGATTGATGCTTTACAATTAAGTGGTTGGGAAGATCATGATGAGAATGTAACAACTGAACAAAGGTTACTCAGCAAAGGGTGACATGTAGATATCTGGAAGAAGAGTGTCCAGGTAGTGAACTTAGCACATTAGATGCCTTGACAAAGATGTGTGTTTATGGTCAAGAAATGGTAAAGAGACCAGAATAACTTCAGCAGAGTGAATACAGAGGAAAGAGGTCAAACCATGAAGGAGAAAGATGTAAATCACAAACACCCTTGTAGGTAGAAACTTTACCTTTTGCTCTGAAAAAGGAGTGAACCTTTGATAGTTTGATGAAAAGAAGCTGCATTAACTAATTTACATTTTAACAGGATTGTTCTGGCTGCTAAATGTAAGTCTCTACCCACAGGGAGAAGGGCTGAATCAAGGGTACCAGTTATCCAGGTGAAAGATGATGGTGACTCAGGACATGATGGCAATGGGGAAATGGTAAGAAGTGGTCTGAATCTGAAGGTAGATGCAACAGGATGTACTCACAGATTGGGAGTGGACTCTGAGAACAAGTGAAAAATGAACAATGACTCCGAGGACTGGGGAGAGGCTCATTGCATGGTGCTCAGTTTTCTCTTACTGTGCCTTCCACTGAGTCACCCTTCTCTGTATAAGCTACAGCTACGCACACATCTCTAATATAAACCATAAGTGAGCATCTCTTCCTAACATGCCCTATGCTCAAGTTTTATTTACATGATTTCATTGAAGGGAATACAATGTTATTACCCCCATTTTATACATGAGATTATATCCATCCCACCATAGAGCCATAAATTGCTCATGCATGTGTCAGTTCTCAAATACTGTCATATATTTGAGGACAAGAACAATGAGGTACTAATTTCTGTATGCCAAACACCCAGAAAAATTCCTTCCTCTAAATTGCTTCCCATTACTGTCTTGAGTAAATGAATACAATTAATTACTTATGAAGTTTTTAAGTGGAGTGATTTGAATAAGGACAAAATTCCTTATTACATCAACAAATATGTGTCCTTACCATTAACATTTTACAAAGTGATTCCTGTAAGACAATATAATATATATGTATATTCTCTTAATATGGCAAAAATAATATGCATATATATTTTTCTTTTGTAAACTCTGCCATGAAAACTAAGAATAATTTATGAATTTACTAATGACTTTATATAAATGCAGGCTATTCAAAACATAAATGACTAATGATCCAACTTGGGAAGTTTTTCATCATATTACAGATTTCCTTTTAGTTTTTAAATTATTAAATTAATAATGGTAATAAATCAGCATGAAATAAATAATAGCGTGTGCAGTCCTCTTTGGTTAAGAGGTACTTCTAGTCAATGTTTGTGACAAAAGTCTATAAAAATTAGGGGGGAAAAGATCAAACTCAGTCAATGAAATTTAAAAACTAAATAATGGCTGCTATTTTTATATTAAAATCGCTACTGGCTTCTTGTATATTGTACTATATAGAAAATTAATATTAACAATATTAGTATTGGCTTAGTGCATGCCTAAAATTATTTGAAATCTGAAATAAAGATAACTGATTTATTTTTATTCTCATGTCATTGGTATTAAGTGGAATAACCATCACAGCCACTGTAGCCTCTCTTTAACCAGTCATTTTCAAATATATCAATTAAATTTCATATAATTTTCCAGATCATTACTGAACATCTGGTTAAGTCCTGTGACACAACTGACATTTATGTTATTCCATGCTACCCAAGAATTATTTTGCTTTGCTTCTTCCTACTAATTCAGTCCTAGAAAGACACTTCATTTTTTTTATACAAAATTGAAACAAGGGAGAACAAAATGCAATAAAATCAGCTAGAGCTGACTGTCCTTCTATGTATAACATGTCAGCCCAGATACAACTGTACCAGCTCCATCAGCTCTGTGAGAAGCTGCGGGAAGATCAGGGGCCATCAGTGTTCCAGGTCTTCTTGCATAAAACTCAGCCCAGCGTAACAAAGCAGAAGAACGTTCTGGTGCACACACTACCCTGCTTCACAAAATTATAGGTGTCATTATAAATTAAGAAGAGAAATCACTCTCATTGAGGACTTATTGTATGTTTCTTTAGCCTTTAAATTATTTGACCTAATACCTACAATTAATACAATGATGTGTATCATTTTATTTAAGGATAAGGAAAATGAAGCCTTAGAGAGGTTGATAGAAGTACCCAAGCTACTGTTCAACTGGCGTGGAGCCCAGGTCCATCTGAGTTTTCACATCATCTTCTTCCCATACCACTATCACCAAGCCCTGTCTGGAAATTTACATAAATAAAATGTACCAAAAACTCTACAGAAGGCAGAAAATGGGATTTTATTATTTTATAAGTATTTATTTTAAAAATGTTATCTAAGTATACCACATTTAAAAAAATCCCCTCAAAAGACTAGTTATATATATAAATATATATTACAATAAAATGAAACACAATTACAATGTTAATTGAAATTACACATTGATTTAAAATATATAATTGAATTACATATGTACACATATATGTATACATATATTTTCTAAAATTAAAAATTTTATATGTGTGCACATATAGATGGACATATATAATTCAATTATATATTTTAAATTAACATGTAAATCTTGTTCATCTCATTGCAATTTTTTCTTGGTCATTAGCATCTACTGCTCCAATTGTTATACTGACTGTGTTATATTCTTGCAAATAAAAATTGATGCAACCAAATATTTTTAACCATTTTCCTATTTTTCAACATTTAGGCTGTCCTCCAAATTTTACTAGTATAACCTGAGTTATCTAGGCTTTTTCAGGGATTTGCTTGATTACATATGCATTTGAAAAATATCACTCTGTGTTCAGTATACAGAATAGATTGGAAGGGTCTCAAGGTTGTACAGAGAGAATATTTAATACATTGTTAGAGAATTCCAGCCAAGACATGATGGAAGCCTGCATTAAGGTATTCCCTTAGGAATAGGGCAGAATTGAGAAATATTTGAAAGATGAATTCAAAAACATTTGGCATTTAATATAATATGAGGACAGAGTGATCAGGAAGAATCAAAGATTATACTTTAAACTCTGGTTTAAGTTACTGGTTAGTTATTAGTGAGATTATTGAGATTGGGAACACAGGAGGAGAGGTGTGTCAAAGGAAAAGATCATATGTTCAATTCAAAATGTCTTGAGTTTGCTCTATCTACCCGAAATCCAAGTTAAAAAGCAAAGTATATGGTTTAAAAAGAAAAAAAAAATCTTGGCTGGAGATACAGATATGGGAGTCATTGGCATACAGACAGGCAGAATAAGAAAAAAAAGCATTGGGAACTCTCAGATAGAGACGGATAAAAGCTTATTAGGATGGAAAATAGGTCTGATGTGGGTAACTGAATAAACAATAAAAAGAAAAATGCATTGAATTTAAGACAGTGGCATTTTTACTCAAGGCCTGAATATCAAAGCAGATTTGGATAACTGTAAATTCTAGGATATGATCATATGTTGCTGAGATGGGATGGATAGAAAAGTCAATTAACATGGAGAGGTCAAGATACTGAAAAGCTATAAATATCTTCTATATGAACATTGAAATCTAGGGAAAAAAAGACAGCTCTTGAGATATAGATAAAATTATGGTATGAGGTACTTGAAGACAGTAATGATTAAGAGAGTTATGAGACAGTGACAAGCAGGAAAAGACAGTGGTAGAGTAAGATACCATGTGCCACAAAGAACTGGTAATTTTGCAAAGAGTACAGAAATGATGATTTCCAGTTTCCATGGATAACAAGTTACACAGTACTTTCATCTTCTACCTCAACACTTCTCTCCTTAGGCTCTGACACTAGTTCATCCTTGAAACTGAAGGACACTTCATTTCCCAGCATCAATGGCTTTTGAATGCAGAATCAACCCCTTCTTGTGGGTCCTCTTTGAAATATCTTCCTCGTCAACTTGATCAGTTGTTTGTTTAAGGCATTTCACACAGGTACAGTATATACACCCACACACACAGGAACATACAACTTAATTTCTTTCTAGTAGTTATAAGTTATATAAAATGTATGCAGGAGTATGATGTTACTTAATATGCATTATCCTTCTTTTGTTCCCATAGGATCCTGTGCTTCACATGAATTAAAGAGATTTTATAGTGTATTTCAAAATAATGTTACCATGCAAAAGGCACATGAGACAATGTTAGACATACAACTAGTACTCAGAAAATATTAATTGGCCGCTTAGGCAAATTCTTACAGCCATACAGGGAAAAGCATTGGGGGCAACCCAGAGCTTCCCCCTTATTGAAAATGAACCATGAACCCCAAATTTAACACTGACTCTTCAGATCAATTTGTAAAAACACCTTATCTATCTAAAGTTACTATGTGTGTCTGGTTACCATTTTCCAACACTTAGGACCAAAATATAGTCCCAGTATATCTGCATTGTTTACCTATAACCTTAAACCAGAATATGGAAATAAGAAAGATAAACATGGACAGTGATGAAAAAACAGGACAACTCTTATTCAAATCAGGTGGAAATCACTATCAGTATAAACAGGTCAAAATCACAACTATACACTACAATCTCAGATAATAAGTGCACTGACGTCTAATAAAGTCAATTAAGTGATAAGAAAACATTGCATGATGACTATTCTACACAGGATTTCAGGGAGAGCTTCTCTGAGGAGGTGATGTTTGAGCAGAGTTCTGAATAAAACAGGAAGTTAAATCATATAATATGAAGAAAAATCATTCCATGTAGTCAAAGCAAGTGTAATACCATGGTTTTGGCAGATTTGAGAAAAAACAAAACATCTCTCTAATGTGAAATATTCTAAGATTTGAATCTGTTGGTTAGAATAAGATACTTTCTTTTAGATTTCTTTGGGCTTTTATCACCATCTCTAGTTCTATTCCCTCCTCCACTCTCTACCAAGATTGCTGCTACTGTCAGGCAGAGATTACATAGATTGGTAATATTTCCACCACAAATGATTGGTATAACTTGCCAGTGAAACCACCTGTGCCTGGAGACCTTGTTTAGGGAAGCTTTTAAATTATAGATTAAATCTCTTTCATAGACGTACAGATATTCAGATTATTCTTTCTTGAATGAGTTTTAGTAGTTTCTGTCTGAAGAACTGGTCCACTTTCTCTAAACTGTTTAATTTATGGGCACTGAGTTGTTCTTAGTACTTCCTTATTATCCTTTCAGTGTCTGTTTGGATAGTAGTAATGCCTTCTCTTTAATTCCTAATATTTATAATTGATGTTTTCTCTTTATCTTTGTCAAAGTAGTTTGGAGGCTTATCAATTTATTGATTTCAAAAAAGTCAGCTTTTGTTTTCATTAATTTTTCATGTTTTGTGTTTTCAATTTTATTTATTTTCTTCTCTTAAATTTATTACATACCC
This sequence comes from Hippopotamus amphibius kiboko, assembly GCF_030028045.1. Taxonomy (NCBI): domain Eukaryota; kingdom Metazoa; phylum Chordata; class Mammalia; order Artiodactyla; family Hippopotamidae; genus Hippopotamus; species Hippopotamus amphibius. The sequence continues at coordinate 191,962,255 of NC_080188.1, read as the reverse complement.
CTTTCTTTTCCTTGCTTTAAGTTTAACTGGATTTTCCTTCTCTATTTTATTATGGTATAAGCTTAAATTGCTAATATGAGATTTCTCCTATTTAATATTAGTTTCAAAACACTGCTACAAATTACTCTCTAAGCATTGCCTTATACTTCTTGCACACATTTTCATATGTTGCATTTAATTTTCCCTAAGTTGAATATGGATAGGTGATAAATAGGTAGGTACACAGGTAGATAGGTAGACAGACAGATAGTTGATAGATTTAAATTTTCTTGAGACTTACTCTTTGAAACATGGGTTACTTAGCAGTGTATTTTAAAATTTGATAAAGGATTGTGGAATTTCCCAGATAACTCATTATTACTGGTTTTTAGTTTATTTCCATATAACCTGAGAAAGTATTTTGTAGAATTTCTATTCTCTTACACTTAAGCTGTGCTCTCTAGCGAAGGATATGCTCTATCTTGGTTAATGTCCTATACATAGTAAAGACATGTATATATTCTACCACTGTGTGGAGGGTTCTGTAATTGTTGATTACATCAAGTTGGTTGATAATGTTTTTTAAGTCATCTATATATTCAACTGATTTTTGCTTTTTCATTAATTACCAAGTAAATAATACTGTGAATACTTAAGTTTATTTCTTACTTCAGATCTATCAGTATTTATCTCACATATTTTGATTTTTTCTCTTGCTATATGTGTTTATATGCTATATATCCTTAGAGAAATTATCCCTTTATCATTACATAATGTCATTTTTATCTGCAATAATATTCCTTATTTAGAAATTAATATAACTACTTCAGTTATTTCAGTCTGTATTTGCATTGAATTTTTTTCTCTAAGCATTTAACTTTTGTCTTCTAATTTTGTTTATATTTAAATATAATTCTGGTAGATGGTATAAGTGGATCTTATTGTTTATCTAATCTGATAATCTAGGTCTTTTAACTGGTATGTTTATTTGAATCATTTACCTGTTTTTACACACAGCACATCTGATTTTATTTCACTTTGATTTATTGTTGTGCAGACCTTGCATTTTTCTTACAAATTGAACATTTATGCCAACCCTGCATCTAGCAAGTCAATGAGTGCCATTTTTCCAATAGCATTTGCTCACTTTGTGTCTCTGTGTCACATTTTGTAACTCTTACAAAATTTCAAACTTTTTCATTATTATTACATTTGTTATGGTGCTCTGTGATCAATAACCTTTGATGTTACTATTGTAATTTTGGAGGTTGCCATGAACCACGCCCATACAAGGTGACAAACTATCTATAAATGTGTGTGTTCTGACTGCTCCACCAGCTGGCCATTCTCCCATGCCTCTCTCTCTCCTCAGTCCCCCTATTTCCTGAGACACCACAGTATTGAAATTAGGCCAATTAATAACCTTACAATGGCCTCTAAGTTTTCAAGTGAAAGGAAGAGTCATGTATCTCTCACTTTAAATCAAAAGCTAGAAATAATTAAGCTTAATGAGGATGGCATAGCCAAAATTGAAATAGGCAGAACACTAGGCCTCTTGCACCAAATGGTTAGCGAAGTTGTGAATGCAAAGGAAAAGCTTTTGAAGGAAACTAAAAGTGCTACTTCAGTGAACACATGAATAAGAAGAGGAAACAGCCTTATTGCTGATATGAGAAAGTTTTAGTGGTCTAGACAGACAATCAAACCAACTAAAACATTCTCTTAAGTCAAAGCCTCATCCAGAGCAAGTCCCTGATTCTCTTTAATTATACGGATGCTGGGAGCAGTAAGGAAGCTGCAGAAGAAAAGTGTGAAGCTAGCAGAGGTTGGTTCCTAGGGTTTAAGGAAAGAAGCCATCTCTATAACAAAGGCTCAAGGTGAAGCAGCAAGTACTGATTCCTGTAGAATCTGTAGGAAGTTATCCAGAAAATCTAAGATCATAAAATAATGAAGATGGCTAAAATAAACAACAGATTTTCAGTGTGGACAAAACGGCTTTCTACTGGCAGAAGATGTCATCTAGGACTTTCAAAGCTAGAGAGAAGTCACTGCCTGTCTTCAAAGCTTCAAAGGACAGACTGACCCTCTTATTAGGAGCTAATGCAGCTGGTGAGGTTGAGTTGAAGCCAGGGCTCATTTGGCATTCTGATAATACTAGGGCCCTTAAAAATTATGCTAAATCTACTCTGCCTGCACTGTGTGAGTAGTACAACAAAGCCTGTATGACGGCACATTCTTTTACAAGATGGTTTACTGTTGACATCTACTGCTCAAAAAAAAAAAAAAAAAAAAAAAGATTCCTTTCAAAATATTACTGCTCATTGACAATGCACCTGGTCACCCAAGAGCTCTGATGGAAATGTACAAGATTAATGTTGTTTTCATGCCTGCTAATGCCACATGCATTCTGTAGGTCTATAGATCAAGAAGTGATTTCAACTTTCAAGTCTTATTATTTAAGAAATACATTTGTAAGAGCACAGCTGCCATAGACAGTGATTCCTCTGATAGATCTTGGCAAAGTAAATTGAAAACCTGGAAAAGATTCAGCTCCTAGATGCCATTAAGAATATTCATGATTCAAGGGAAGAGGTCAAATATCAACATTAACAGGAATTTGGAAGAAGTTGATTTTAACCCTCATGGATGACTTGGAGGAGTTCAAGACTTTAGTGAAAGAAGGAACTATGGATGCAGTGGAAATAGAATTAGAAGTGGATCCTGAAGATGTGACTGAATTTCTGCAATCTCATGATAAAACTTGAAGAATGAGAAGTTGCTCATTCAAGAATGTGGTTTCTTGAGATGGAAACTAATCTTGGTGAAAATGCTGTGAAGATTATTGAAATGATAGCAAAGGATTTAAAACATTATATAAACTTAGTAAAGCAGTGCAGGGTTTGGGAGGACTGATTCCAATTTTGAAAGACCTTCTATTGTGGGTGAAATGCTGTCAAACAGCATCACATGCTACAGAGAAATTGTCTGTGTAAGGAAGAGTCAGTTGATGTGGCAAACTCCAATGCTGTCTTATGTTAAGGAATCGGCACAGCCACACTAACCTTCAGCAACTACCACCCTGATCAGTCAGCAGCCATCAACATCAAGGCCAGACCTTCCAATAGCAAAAAGATTATGACTCAATGAAGGCTCAGGTGGTTAGCGTTTTTAGTAATAAAGAATTTTTTAAGTTTAGGTATGTGTATTGTATTTAGACATAATGCTATCACATACCTAATACACTATGTAGTATAAACATAACTTTTATATGCACTGGGAAACCAAAAACTTTATTGCAGTGGTCTGGAAATGAACCTACAATATCCCTGAGGTCTGCTTGTAACAACTTTATAGAGTATAACTGACACACCAAAAAAAAGTAATCCTTATAAAACTGACAATTCATAGTTGATTTACTTCTACCACCTGTCTATTTGTTCTCTATTTGTTAAACTATTTCTTTTAACCTATTCTTCCCCCCATAACTGGACTTAACTGAGCATTTTTATGATTCTATTTCACATCTCTATTGACCAATTTTTATACCTTTAAAAATATTAATTCATTATAGTTTACAATATACATTTTTTAATAACTTGAGTCTACCTTCAAATAATACTATACCATTTCATATATAGGAGAAAGTCCTTAAAACTGCATAACAGCATTTTTCCCTCATGTAATTTCTGCTATGTTTGTCATATATTTTACTCTTACATGTGCTATGAAGACACAATGCATTGTTCCTAACCTTGCTTTTAAAAGTCAATTCTTAACTAAAGCAAGTAAGATAAGTATAAATAATGCATTTTATTTTACATTAATTTGTTATATTTAAAAAATTCATTTCTTTCTTGGAATTTTGTTCCAAGTTTTTAAATTACATACTACTTCTTCTGGAAGAACTTTTAACATTTCTTACAGCGTGGTCTGCTACTCTCAATGTATTCTCCCAATTATTGTTTGCCTCAAAAAGTCTTTATTTCTTTCTCATTTTTGAGAAAAATTTTCTGGGTATAAATTTATGGACTGAAAGTAATATTTATGTATGTATACATGCATGTGATTTGTATGTATATATTTTTCAGCCCTTTAACAATGTCATTCCACTGTCTTCTTGCAATGTTTCTGATAGAAGCCTGTCTGTAATCCTACGTTGCTTTGTCATTAATGTGTCTTTTTCATCCAGTTGCCACCAAATTTCTCTTTGCTTTAGTCTTAGGCAGTGTGATTGTAGGGTTCATATTTTTAATTAGGCTGCTATACTACCTTTCAATATATTCTCACGAAAATAATAAGTATGTGACTTTAAATAAACCTTCAGACTATTTCATAAAACTTTCAAGCAAAAGTATAGAATACGACACAGTTTTATTATGGCATTATTTTTGTGGTTGTGTCCATGATCCTCTATGTAAAAAATCTGAAAGAATTAAGCAACAACAACAAAAATCCTCCTGGAACTAATAAACAATTATAGCAAGGCTAAATGATACAAGCTGAATATACAAAAGCCAATTGCTTTTCTATATACCAACAATGAACAAGTGAATGTGAATTTAAAAAATAACAATACAATTGACAATAGCACTCTCCGAAAGAACATTCTTAGGCATAAATCTAAAAAAATATGTGCAAGATCTATATGAACAAAACTATAAATATATGATAAATGAAATTAAAGAACTATATAAATGGAAAGATAGTCAATGTTCATGGTTAAGAAGATTTAATATTGTCAAGATGTCAGTTCTTTCCATCTTCGTCTATAGCTTCAATGCAATCCCAATCCAAATCCCTGGAAGTTATGTTGTGGAAATTAACAATTTAATTCTAAAGCTTATAGAGGAAGGCAAAAGACCCAGAGTAGCCAATATTGAAAGAGAAGAACAAAGCTGGATGACTGGTGAACGCTGCCCAACTTCAAGACTTACTATAAAGCTACAGTAATCACAGCAGTATGGTCGGTGAAAAAATATACAAATAGATCATTGGACCAGAATTTAAAAGAAAAAAGAAAAAAAGCCACATAAGTAGAGTCAATTGATCTTTGACAAAGAAGCAAAGGCAATACAATAGAGTAAAGACGGTCCTTTCAACCAATGGCACTGGAACAAATGGACACACACACACACACACACACACACACACACACAGTGAGTCTAGATACAGACCTTACATCCTTCACAAAAATTAACTCAGAATGGATCACAGACCTAAATCAAAATGCAACACTGTAAAACTCCTAGAACATAAGAAAACCTGGATTACCTTGGGTATAGCAATGACATTTTAGACAGAACACCAAAGCCATGTTCCATGATAACACATAGTTGATAAGCTGGACTTAATTATTTTTTTTTAATTATACCTTGCAAAAGGCAATGTCAAGAGAATGAGAAGACAAGCCACAAAGTGGGAGAAAGTATTTTCAAAAGACATGTCTGATAAGGTACTGTTATCCAAAATACACAAAATACTCTCAAAAGTTAACAAGAAAAAGACAAACAAATCGATTTAAAAAATGGGTCAAAGACCTTAGCAGACACCTCACTAAAGAAGATATACAGATGATAAATAAATATGTGAAAAATGTTTTAAATAATTTGTCATCAAGGAAATGAAAATTTTAAAAAAAGATATGACCTATTAGAACTGCCAAAACCAAAACACTGAAAAAATCAAATATTATTGAGGATGTGGAGAAACAGGAATTCTTATTCATTCCTGATGGTAATGCAAAATCATACAGATACTTTGGAAGACAATTTGGCAGTTTCTTACAACACTAAACATACTCTTACCATACAATCCAGAAGTTGTGCCCCCTGGTATTTGCCCAAAGGAGTTGAAAATTTATGTCCACACAAAAACCTACACAAAGATGTAGATGAATAACGGCCAAAACTTGGAAGCAATCAATATGTCTTTCAGTAGATGAATGGATAATAAACTGTGATTACTTCAGAAAGTGAAATATTAGTTCAAAGAAGAAATGAGCTAGTAATCCTTGAAAAGACATGGAGGAAATAAATGCACATTACAAAGTGAAAGAAGCCAATCTGAAACGGCTACATATTGTATGATTCCTACTATATGGCACTCTGTGAAAAGTAAATCTACGGAAATACTAAACAAACAAACACACAGTAAAAAGTGGTCTCTAGGTTCTGGGGGAAGGAGGAATGAATAGGCAGAGCACAGTGAGTTTTTAGGGAGTGAAACCACTCTGTATGATATTATAATGGTGAATACATGTCATTATACATTTGTCTAAATCCACAGAATGTACTACACCAAGAGTAAACCCTACTGTAAATTATGGACTTTCGGTGATAAAGGATGTGTCAGTATAGGTTCAACAATTGTAGGGAATTTACAATTCTGGTAGGGGACATTGATGGTTGGGCAGGTCGTGCCTGAGTAGGGGCAGAGGTAAACAGAAAAATCTTGGTTCCATCGGCTCATTTTTGCTCTGGAGCTAAAACTATCCTAAAAAATAAAGTCTACTAAATATTTATTTCAAAAATGAGATGTCAGTAGTCTCAGGCTCTCAATTTCAGAGTTTCTATCTCCATTTCTGACACCATACCTTTCTCTTGTTATTTGATAACATCATCTCCTTATCCAAAATTTGCAGTTTTTGTGTTTCCCTTGCTTGTATGTTTCATTATTTATAGGATAAACATTTTAATGCATAATTTAAATTATTGACAAGTAAATGCATTAAATTATTATTCTCTCTAAATCATTTGTTTTCATGGTGATTGTGTTTTTTGATATGGATACTTGATTTTTCTGTCACAAACATTTCTATCCCCTCTAATTAGCTTCTTTTTTACACTCCTATTTTTTTATACTTTAATTTACATACAGAATAGTTCATTTTTTTGTAACCCTATGAGTTTCGACAAATGCAGAGTTATAAAATCTTTAATATATAATGGAATATTACTCAGCCATAAAAAAGAATGAAATAATGCCATTTGTAGCAACATGGATGGACCTAGAGATTATCATATTAAATGAAGTAAGTCAGACATAAATACCATATGATATCAATTATATGTGGAATCTAAAAAAATGGTACAGATGAACTTATTTACAGAACAGAAATAGACTCACAGACATAAAAAGGAAATTTATGGTTACCAAAGGGAAAAGGAGAGGGAAGGCATAAATTAGGAGTTTGGGATTAACAGGTACACACTACTATATATAAAATAGATAACCAGCAAGGACCTACTTTACAGCACAAGGAACTATGTTCAGTATCTTATAATTACCTATAATGGAAAAAATCTGAAAAAAAATGTTTTTATTCATATATACACTCACATACATTTCAGATCACTTTGGTGAAATCACTTTTCTGTACACCTGAAACTAACACAACATTGAAAATCAACTATGCTTTAATTTTAAGAAGGCTAAAAAATAGTCACATATGTACTTCTTTTACAATGGAATTCTTATTTTATTGTTAGTATGAGTTTTTCCCTCATAGTCGAAATATTTTAAGACATATATAATCTCGAATGGCAAAATGAAGAGACTGAGGTATAGCATGAAGAGAAGAGAGTTTTCAGATATCAGGGCACAAATTATTACTTACTTCAAGCAGTCAGATTCTAATTACATGTTTTTATAAATAAGAAAAAATATTGATATTTGATGTTTCCTTGGTGCTTTGTTTATCAGCTCTGATAAAGGGAATTTATCAGACCTTCTGTCCGTGCCTGCTGTCATCATAAATCTCCATCGGGATGCTTTATTAACTTTGAAAGAAAACCAAATTAGCAATTCTGGGCAAAATGTATTTGTAATTGTTGCGTCCTAAGCAAAGTTAAAAACAACACGGTCTTGACAAAACATTCTCATTATGATTAATTTCAGGGACAGTAATTTGCATAACTTGTTTTAGGAACACAGTTTCTCCCTTCAAAGGCCTTTCAAAATTGTTCTTGTAAGTTCATAATGCAAATGAAACAAGAGCATAGGTTTATAAGAAAATATAGTTAACAATTTTTCTGCTCCGACAATGTTTCATTGTTACGTACGGAATGAAGGACTATATGCATGGTCACAACATTGTGAGCCTCAAACTGACCCAAATTTCAATACAATTTAGATTTACTTCATACATTTTCCCTTTTTTGTTACTGTATTTTGTATAATCTACCTGTACTAAGTTTTACTTAAATTTTCTTCACTGATTACATATACATAATTGCTTACTTTGGAAACAGTTTCAATAAAAAAGATACAATGTTATTGATATATACCTACACATTTAAAATTTTACTATGATTAGCATCAAATGTCTAATAATTTAAGTGAAATGAATATTTATAGCATGTTAATAGATATTTAAATGTATTACTTAATATATTATAAGATGATATGTAGCATATATATTGTGCAAATTATCAAAATATCAAATAATTGATACTGTCTTTTCATATTTTTTGCCAAATGTTAATGATGACTATTCATAATTAACAAAATATAGAGACAATCCAAATATACATCAACTGATAAATACATAGCCATGATGTATACATACAACAGAATGTCACCCAACAATAAAAAGGCACTATTGATACATGCAGCAGCATGGGTGAATCCCAAATACACTAAGCCAAGGGAAAGTCTAGACTTAAAAGGCATAATTTGATTTACATAACACTCTCGGAAAGACAAATTATAGGGGCATAAAACATGTCAGAGTTGCCAACAAAAAGATTTAGAGAAGGAAGTTGACTAGAAAGAAGACTAAGAAAATTTGCAGGAATTTTGGGGTTTTTTTCTGAATATATACCCAGGAGTGGGATTGGTCTTGAAAAGCTACATGGACCCCAGTGGTCACAGCAGCACTATTTATAACAGCCAAGACATAGAAACAACTCAATGCTCAACAACAGAGATTGGCTTAAAAATATGTGGTGTGTACACACACACACACACACACACAATGGAATATTACTCAGCCTTAAAAAAGAAGGCAATATTGCCATTTGAAGCAACATGGATGGACCTATAGAATATTATACTAAGGGCAATAACTCAGGCAGAGAAAGACAAATACTATGTGATATCACTTATACATGGAGTCTAAAAAATAATACAAATGAATCTATATACAGAACAGAAAGGGACTCACAGACATAGAAAACAAACTTATGGTTACCAAAGGGGAGAGGAAGGGAGGGATAAGTTAGGAGTATAGGATTAATAGATACAAATTACTTAGATAAGCAACAAGGACTTAGCGTATAGCACAGGGAACTATATTCAATATCTTGTAATAACCTAAAATGGAATATGATTTGAAATATATATATATGTAGCTGAATCACTATGCTGTACACTTGAAACTAACACAATATTGTAAATCAACTAACCTTCAATAAAAAAAGAAAAAATGTAAAATGTTCAGGGAGAATAAAATAGAACTGCTGTGTCTTGATTGTGGTAGTGGTTATACCTCATAGAACTTGCACAAAAATGGGTAGATTTTATGGTATTAAATTAGACCTCAAGATGTAAAATTTATAATGTGAGCTAACAATAAAAAGCAATGAATTATAAACAGGATGGCTACATATTAATAAAAGTAACAATTCACCAAGAAATTAAAGTGGTGAATTAGCTTATCTACCATTAACATGTTCACCATTTAAGATCTTGCTTTTAATAATTGACCTGCCTACAAAAAAGGAATGGTATATAAACTATAACAACATAATTAACAATTTTAATCAAATAGACATGTATAGAACTATAATCAGTCATGACCTTAGAAGGAAACAGACAGCACATTCAAATAGGTTAATTGAGTAGTATTGACAAAAGGAACTACTTACTGAGTTGTTGGCAGAGTTAAGAGAAATAAACAAGGGAAGATGGAGTTTTCCAGGAGCTAGCTACAGCATGAAATTACTATCCTGAGGCGTAATGGAGAAAGTGGAGAGAGCATCCCTGAACCCACTGAAAGATGCAGTTACAATGATAGCTGTAGAGGATGTGCATCCAACAGTATCTGTGGCTTCAGGGAAGAATGAAGCCACAGCCAATCTGTAGCCTCATGGTAGAGAAAGAGCAGGATTTAATACCCTACATTTACTCCTCTTTTTTTTAATATTTAGGTATCATGGACACACAAAGAATCACACATAAATAATGGACACATTTTGATAGTTTGGACGTAAACACACACTCATGATACCATCACCACAATCAAGGTACTAAACACATCCATCACCTCCAAAAATGTCTGTGTGTGTGTGCACGCATGCGAGCATGTGTGTGTTTTGTGGTAAGAACACTTAACATGATGAGGTCTACACTCAACAAATTTTGAGGTACACAATACCATATTGTTAACTATAGGCAGTGTGTTGTACAGCAGATCTCTAGAATTTATTCACCTTCTGTAACTGAAACTTTATATTCATTAAGCAAAAACTCCTCCTTTCCCCCTCCCCCTAGCCCTTGACAACCACAATTCTATTCTCTGACTCTAAGAGTCTGACTGAGATCCTATGTGAGCAGTATTTGTCCTTCCGGGACTGGCTTATTTCATGTAGCATAAAGTCCTCTAAAGCCACCCACGTTGACACACATGGCAACATTTCCATCTTTTTTAAGGCTGAATAACACCTCAGTGGATATATATGCCACATTTTCTTGATTCATTTGTTTATAGACACTCCAATTGCTTCCATATCTTGGCCATTGTAACTAATGCTACAATGAACACAGGGGCACAGATATCTCTTTGAGATCCTAATTTCAATTCCTTTGGATATATACCCAGAAGTATGGATTATACAGTGGTTATATTTTTAATGTTTTGAGAAACCTCCTTAACTGCTTTCCATAGTGGCTACATCATTTTACATTCCCAACAACAGTGTATACGTTTTCTAATTTCTCTATATCCTCACCAACACTTATCGTTTGTTGGTGTTTTTTGTTTTGTTGCTGTTGTTGTTGTTGTTGTTGGTAATAGGCATCCTGCCAGGTGTGAGATGATAGCTCATGTCATTTGATGTTCATTTCTCTGGTAATTAGGGATGTTGAGCACCTTCTCATAGACTTCTTGGCCAAGTGTATGTCTTTTTGGAGAAATGCTCATTTAAGTTATTGCCTATTTTTAAATCAGGTTATTTGGTTTTTGTCATTGAGTTGTAAGAGATACCTATATATTTTGGATATAACCTCTTATCTGATAGATGGTTGCAAAAATTTTCTATCATTTCACAGCTTGCCTTTTCAGTCTGTTGATTATTTGCTATACAGAAGCTTTAGTGTGACATAGTCCCACTTGTCTATTTTTAGTTTTGTTGCCTGTGCTTTTAGTGTCAAATCCAAGAAACCACTACCAATACCAAAGTCAAGAAGCTTTTCCTCTATGTTTTCTTTGGGGAGTTTTACATTTAAGTCTTTAATCCATTTTCAGCTGATTTTTCTGTACAAGGTAAAAAGTCTTTTTCTATTTTTCAAATCAACTTGAAGACACCTTGTATTCTTAATATTTTATTTACTCACTTTCCTCAGTGACTGAGTTGCTCTTTTAGTAGCTATTCACGATTCATATTCTAAAGAAGACTGATATTATATTTATGGAGGTCTTTAAAATAATTGATTATTTCAGCAGAATTCCTATCTACCAAGGAGTTTAAAAATGTCAGTTTATGTGTGAAGCCACTGTGAACTCCCTTGAGTCCTCCATACCCCAAGTCAAGATAGGAGCCCCTTCCTCTATGCTACCAGAGGGTCACCTGCCTGGCAGTACCACTCTATTTGTAACCTTGCCCTGTCTCTGATGGCTGGCAGGCTTGATTTTCCCACCTAGGGAGGAGTTTTGAACTCTGTCTTTATATCCCAACACTGACATGGTTCTTGGTGCAGCATATACACTTAATCAGTGTTTGTTGAATATGTGCAAAAACAAATGTTTTAGGCACTCAATTTAATTTTTTTATATTGTTAAATGATATGATAGTACCAAAATCGCTAAAGGTCTATTTTTTTTTCAATTGTCTCATACTCTGCAATTGCCAATTTGAAACTATAACTTTCTATCTTGCCATTTCAAATCAATTCAGCAAACATGTACTAAATATTTCTTATTTTGGTAAATACAACAATGAAAACAATGACCTTACATAGTTGCAACCTAAGAGCAAAAGTAAACACAAATAGCATTGAAATAAAGGCAGATGGGATTTCCCTGGTGGCACAGTGGTGAAGAATCCGCCTGCCAATGCAGGGGACACAGGCTTGAGCCCTTGGGCCAGGAAAATCCCACGTACCTCAGAGCAATGAAGCCCGTGAGCCACAACTACTGAGCCTGCGCCCTAGAGTCCAAGAGCCACAATTACTGAGTCCATGTGCCACAACTACTGAAGGCCACGTGCCTGGAGCCCATGCTCCGCAACAAGAGAAACCATCGCACTGAGAAAGCCTGCACACCGCAACAAAGAGTAGCCCCTGCTCACTGCAACTAGAGAAAGCCTGCATGCAGCAATGAAGATGCAACACAGCCAATAAATAAATTAATTAAATTTAATTAAATTTAAGAAATACAGGCAGAATGTGGCAAGTGTAATAAAATATTTAATGCAGAATATTTTATCAATACAAAAAATGGAATAGTTCCTCTAGAGGTCTTCTTGAATCTATAAATGGATGGAATTTATATACTTTATGTTAGAGAATAGAGAAAGGGGTATTACAAGAATATAAAATAATAATGAGATAGAATTATCAGAAGTCATCTAATTTAATGAAGTACAGAGATATAAGAGCCATTAATTGGAGGGGTAAAAGTGTGTGTGTGTGTGTGTGTTCATTAGAGGCAATGAAAGTCCAAGCTAGAGAAGTGGCAATGGGGACACAGGTGGCATAACTGTGTTAGAATGTCATGGAAATGAAACTCAAAGGCAGAATATCTACACATAGCCTGATGCTGTGAGACTAAAAGCAATAATCCAGGAAAAACAGAGAGAAAAGATGAGGCCTGAACATAGGACTGTATGTAAAAGATACTTTTAGGAAACATAGTTTTTATGTTTTAGAAACTGATTTTAATAACCATTGGTACAAGACTTTACATGATAAAATTTAATACTTAATAAATAACATTATAAGTCAAAATAGTTAATTTGTTAGACTTTTTTCAATTTCTTCTTTATTCTGTTTTTGTTATCCTTCTAGAATTCTGAATACTAGGCTTTTTAAGGGCCTGTGGTTTTTAATAACTGCATTAACTTCCTTTGTAGTTAACACACAATACTCTTGCACCTGCCATTAAAGTGGTTATAATTGACTCATTTCACATTTACTCCTATTTCATATCATGTGCAAAAAATCTCCAGGTATTAATAAACTTTTTAAGTGATACAATCAGTGACTCTCCTGAAACCCATGGAAAACATATAACCCCTTGTAACTCAGTACTTCTGAGCCACTGCATCTTACAACAGGACACTCATGAAAGTGCATAATCTTCTTTCCCTTTATTGCCACTTTGAGCTCCAGCCATTTAAAAGCCAACTTTATAAGTTTCATGAGCGCTAAGGTGTGATGCTATGACTTAGGTTCTTTTTTTTAGTCACATTTTAGTAATGTGTCTCATAAGTTCCATTGCTATAGCTTCGTAATAACATTTGGCAGGGGGAGGTGTTGTGCCAATACCTTTGCACATTAAATTTGCAGTTTACACATAAGATAAGTGCTTAACTATTTGATATGTAAGAAGAAATTTGTGCAAGTTAATCCAATAGTACATTAAATTTCTTTATGTACAGATCAATCATCCAACCCAAAGGCACTTGGTAGATAATATTTCTCTGCCTATAAGCAAATTCCTACCCAAACTTTCATATATATTAAAAAGCAAAGAACATGTGGGTTACTTACTTCCTCAATAAAATTTCTTCATAATCACCATGTGTTCTTTCTCAAAATGTATTACTGTCTTAACATTCTTCCAAAGATTTCAATGACTTTCACAGTTAATTGGAAAAGAAAAAAAAAATCACCACTCCCCCAACCTCTTACTAAAACCTTCACATATCTGAAAGGACAGTAGTAAGAATCCAACAAGCAGTTCTTCTCCTACCTAGGTGGTATTCCCATTTTTTATTTTATTATGTACTTTTATATACTTTTAAATTATACATTTTAACATATAATCCAAAGAAAAATAGTTTCATGGGAATTTGTCAGTCTAAAACTAATGACTTTATTGAAAGATTACTTAATATCTTTGATTGGATCGAGTGGATAGTAGACAGTACCTTTGTCAATACAATAAGCAGACATTCCTCTCTTTAAACTATAATGCCATATCAAATGAGAAAACAACCTACAAACTGGGAGAAAATATCTGCAAATTATGCTACCAACAAGGTATTAATTCCCAAAATATACAAACAGCCCCTACAGATCAATATCAAATAACAAAAAATACTCAATCAAAAAATGAGCAGAAGACCTAAATAGATATTTCGCCAAAAAAGACATACAGATGGCCAAAAGGTGCATGAAAAGATGCCCAATATTGCTAATTATTAGAGAAATGTAAATCAAAACTCCAAGGAGGTATCACCACGCACCAGTCAGAATGGCCATCTTTAAAAAGTCTACAAATAATAAATGCTGGAGAAGGTGTGGAGAAAAAGGAACCCTCCTACACTGTTGGCGGGAATTTAAATTGGTACAGCCACTATGGAGAACAGTATGGAGTTTCCCTAAAAAAACTAAAAATAGAACTACCATATGATCCAGCAATCTCACTCCTGAGCATTTATATAGAGAAAACTATAATCGATTCACAGACATAGAGAACAAACTTATGATTACCAAAGGGGAGAGAAGGGCTTGCACGTGGGGAGGGGGCACAGCTAAATTAGGAATTAGGGATTAACGGATACACACACTACTATATATAAAATAGATAAACAATAAGGACCTGCTGTATAGTACAGGGAACTATATTCAATACCTTATAATGATGATTGAGTTGGCCAAAAAATGCCTTCAGTTTTTAAGTAGAAATAAAAGACATTTTTCATTTTCACCAAGAACTTTGTTGAACAACGTATTCACCTTTTTGTTCCACTACCTTCTGCCATTTTTCAGGCAACTTCATAATTCCATCTTTGCAAAACCTTTAATCTTTTTGAGCAAAGAAATGTCCCAGGTGCCTTTTACAGTCTTCCAAGGCATTGAAACTTTTTCCATTAAGAAACTATTGTAAAGACCGAAATATATGGAAATCCAAAAGTGCAGTGTCAGGTGAATACAGTGGATGAATCAGAACTTCCTAGCCAAGCTGTACGTTTTTGCCTGCTCATCAAAGAAATATGCAGTCTTGCATTATCCTGATGGAAGATTATGCGTTTTCTGTTGACTAATTCTGGACACTTTTCATCAAGTGCTGCTTTCAGTTGGTCTAATTAGGAGCAGTACTTGGAATTAATGGTTTGGTTTTCCGGAAGGAGCTCATAATAGGAGACTCCCTTCCAATCTCACCATATACACATCACCTTCTTTGGATAAGACTGGCCTTTGGTGTGGTTGGTATTGGTTCATTTTGCTTGCCCCATGATCTGTTCTGTTCCACATTATTGTACAGTACCCACTTTTCATCACCTGTCACAATTTGTTTTAAAAATATAACACTTTCGTTATGTTTCAATTGAGAATTGCATGCAGAAATACAGTCAAGAAGGTTTTTTTCGCTTAACTTATGCGGAACCCAAACATCAAAGCGATTCACATAACCAAGCTGGTGCAAATAATTTTCAATGCTTCATTTGGATATTTTGAGTATGTCAGGTATCACCCGCGTGGCATAACAATGATTGTTCTCAACTAATGTCTTGATTTGATCGCTATCAACTTCAACTGGTCTACCCAACCGTGGAGCATTGTTCAGTGAGAAATGTCCAGCACAAAAATTCGCAAACCATTTTTGACACTTTTGACCAGTCACAGCCCCTTCTCCATACACTGCACAAATCATTTTTGTGTTCCAATTGCATTTTTCATTTTTGCCTTTCTTGAAATAACAAAACATAATATACCGAAAATGTTGCTTTTTTTTCCATCTTCAATATTAAAATGGTTACACAAAAATTCACCAATTTTGATAAATCTTTTTTTAAATGCTCGCTGATATGACAGCTGCCACATACAATCTAACGAAATTGTTTTGAATGAAGTTAAAGACAACTAAGTGCTACTAGAGCCATCTTACAGAAAAAACAAATGAACCTTTTGGCCAACCTAATATAATGGAAAAGAATCTGAAAAAGTATCTGAATCACTATGCTGTATACCTGAAACTAACACAACATTGTAAATTAACTATCCTTTAATAAAAAAGATTAAAAAATTAAAAAGTAAATAAAAACTTTAAAAATATATAATGACATATCTTTAAATGTGGGTATTCTTTTTGCTTTTCACTATAAAACACAGATCTTCCCTCTAGTTTGTGCCTATTACCTCTTTGTCCTGTGGGCAGTTATTGTAATTTTTTAAACATAAACAAGTATTTTTATTTACTAATACAACAGGGCACATTAGATTGTTCCCTTAACTCAACTTTCCTCATTAGTATTTACTAGTGAATATCATCCCTGACACTTAAGTCATCCTGTCCTTTTCACCTCATTATTTTCTTTGCACCATTTTCCCCAAGTTTATAGAGGTGTAGCTGCTAGAATCTGGGGTCCTTACTCCGGCTTGAGCTATGTACTTATAATTCCAAACAGAGTTGGACATGAAACTTTACATGTTTTTACATGTGTTGTTATTTCAATCAGAAGAGTATACCTGATATACCATAGTATGAAAACATACAACTTTTTCAGTTTTTCATCTATAATGGCTACATTTTAATGATGCACATAATTAAAAGTAGCTCCTACACATCTAGATTTTCTGTCTGTATTCTCATTAGTAGTATGATTTAAGAAACTTCCTAGGAAAGCCAAAATAAAACAATCACTTCTGAGTGCAGTTCTCTGATGGGTCATTCTATTTCCTGGCTGTCTCGACTCCTCCCCTGTCTGACAGCAGCCACAGAAAGAGGAAGATGAGAAACTTGTCACTGTCTCTTCACCCACTGTGATAAACACATGTTTTATTCATTTGTACCTCAATTCTCTGAAGCTGCTTAGGAGAAGGTACAATGAAAAAAATGGGTTATAATGTTCTGTTGATAAAGACATTGCATTTATTCTTGCAGGAAAAGAGTGGCATTTTCCAAAACCCAATTGATTCAACTGATTAAAGATAATATGCTATTTTGTGATAGTTAAAAATTATTTTATTTGAACATGCAGGCATGAAATAAACTAGAAAAACAACATTATTCAGAACCACCAAAGGGTAGTTGTCATTTTATACAGTTTTCACACAATCATTAAATCAACATTTGAGAGGATATTAGGAGGATCATACTTAATTTTTAAGCAAAGGATTTTAAAATAAAAATTAATTATTATACACCTTCAATGAAAAAAGAGATATACTCTTCCAGCCAGAGCTTAAATAAGAACAGAACTGATGTAAAAATAGACTCTTAGATTTATTGATTATTGCTGTTGAAAACCAATTAAAATCTTGCTAAATCTATTGGGGATGGGTGGAAAAATTTAGTAACTAAATGTACTGAACATCGGGCCACATGATTTACATAACTTACTTAGTATTCATAAAACATTATGAAATAGATATTAGCATCTTCATTTTATGCATAAAGAAAAAGAGGAATTTAAGTGTTTCCCAAAGGCATACATTTAATTAGCAGAGATATTTATATTTAAAATTGTATATATCTCACTATGGAATCCATTTAATGTCCACTACATGATAAATGTAAAATCAGGGGGAAATACATATGTCAATGCCTTACATTTTATCAAACATAGAGTGCTTATTATATGTATAATGATTCAAATAATTATTTTAAATTTTATTCAACAAATATTAATTGAACACATATAACATGATCATTTTTAGAAGCAGGAAACATATTTGATGACAAAATCTTAAGGATGTAGAGGATGACAAAACCCATGGCCAGTCTATGCTGGAGATATGAGCTGTGAGTGCAGGACCTTCTTACACTTAGATTAAAAGACCCTATTTGCTGACTCATTAGCATGAATTAAACAAACAACAAAACCTTTTACTTGCGCCAGTTTTGATTTTTAACCTGCCCTCAGATAGTTGCATTATTTATTAAAGAAAGGGCTGCCTGATCCATTTTGCTGATCATAAACAAAGAGAATACCGATAATTTGTGGATCCAGAGAAGAAAATTACCAAAGGGAAAGCTGAGGAGGTAGGCATGAGAGAGCCTGTGTTGTGATTGACTGGTCCTCATACTTTACTCTCCAGGGTGGTATCATGTTTTGAGTTTTGCTGTGTCCTCTGATTGGTCAGGATGTCTCCCCCTACCACTGGATTTGGGCTTTGTCATATGACTTGCTTTAGCCAATGACATATGAATGGATGTGACTTTAGCTTTAGAAAGGTGTTTGTTAGCACAGGGAACTCTACTCAGTGCTCTGTGGTGACCTAAATGCGAAGGAAATCCAAAAAAGAGGGGATATATGTATACATATAGCTGATTCACTTTGCTGTACTGCAGAAACTAACACAACATTGTAAAGCAACTATACTCCAATAAAAATTAATTTAAAAAAAAAAGATGAGTTTGGGGTTCACTTCTTGTATACTGATGACTTTCTATAGGACCACTATCCAAGTAATCAATGCCTCAGGATAGGATACTTGAAGCCCACCACTCGTTCCTGCTAAGTTATGTTCCAAAGAGAAGAGGAGGCATAGAGCCCAGATCCAGACCAACCTGAAGTATGGGGCTAGAATCCAGCCTATTCCAATCAAATTGTAACTGCCACACAAGACATTGAACATGAGATTATGTTACTATTGTTTGAAATCATTAAGTTTTGGGGTTCTTGTAGCTAACTAATACTCTTGTTAATGATACCTATGATTGCCATGATTAGCATATTTTTAGGATCCATTAGTTGAAATGCAGATAAAGTAGAGTTTTCCAGTGACCATTTACTTTCTGGACACACAATGAATTAAGATAGTATTAAATAACCCCAAAGGAGTAATATCCAAAAGGAATAATACCAAAAGAATTAACTTCAGTGAGGATTCACATATGATGACCAGTATATTTTCAAAGTATATTGGATGAGTGCTTGACATATTCCAGGGACCATGCTAGTACCCAGCCCACACAGGACCTAGAACCTAAATTTAAGTATCATTAAGATTCTAAAAATTAACTTTCATAGATCTTTTTGAATTAATTGATTAGAGTTTCCCAGTACGCTCACATAGCTTCCGTATTTGTTACAACTCACAGTTCAGTGTCACTCAGCAGCACAATCAAAATTCTGAATTCAGAGATAGGGAATATAAAGTAGTTAATTTTTGGCAGAATATGTCACTTTTTTTTTTTTTTTTTGGATTGGACACTGCTAATTCTGCAGCTAATTTTTTAATGCTCTCATTTTCTGTACACAGTACTTTCTAGAAAAGTGCTGGGGGGAGAAATCAAAAGCTTTACAGACAAGCAACAGCTAAGAGAATTCAGCACCACCAAACCAGCCCTACAACAATTGCTAAAGGAACTTCTCTAAGTGGGAAACATAGGAGAAGAAAAGGGCCTACAAAAACAAAAACAAAACAGTTAAGAAAGTGGTAATAGGAACATACATATCGATAATTACCTTGAATGTAAATGGACTAAATGCACCAACCAAAAGACACAGACTGGCTGAATGGATACGAAAACAAGACCCATATATATGCTGTCTACAAGAAACCTGCTTCAGACCTATGGACACACACAAACAAAGTGAGGGGATGGAAAAAGATATTCCATGCAAATAAAAATCAAAAGAAAGCTGGAGTAGCAATACTCATATCAGATAAAATAGACTTTAAAATAAAAAAATGTTACAAGAGACAAGAAAGGACATTACATAAAGATCAAAGGATCAATCCTAGAAGAGGAGATAACAATTATAAATATATGTGCACCCTATATAGGAGCACCTCAATGCATAAGGCAAATGCTAACAACTATGAAAGAGAAAATGCAAGGCAGAAATAGAGACACAGATTTAGAGAACAAACATATGGACACCAAGTGGGGAAAGCGGGGAGGATTGGGGGAAGAATGAATTGGGAGATTGGGATACCAAATGGTAAAAAAAAAAAAAAAAAAAAAAAAGTGTTGGGGACTCCTCCTGCTTCTTTTCTGAAGTGTCTGCCTTTGAGTTGAATCTTGAGATCCGTAGATTCAACTATGACTGATTAAATGAGTCCCCATGTCTCTACTTTTCTTTTCTGTCCATTGATCATATTTTTCTGCCTGTTCTTCCACTGGTTCCTCCATTCCTAAAACTTTTCCTCTCTCATTTTCTATGTCTGCTAATGGTACAGGCTTCTCCCTATTACAAAAGCATTTAAGCCAAGTATTAACCTTTGATTACATACAGTTGACACACACACAAAAAATATGTAGTTGGTAGAACCTACCAGTAGAAGTGTTTTCCTCTCTGGTCAAACTCACCTTCTGTATTACCATTACACTCTCCTGAATCTGGATGACCCACACTTAACCCTTTACTGTCACTTTTTAGCATGCAGTTTCCTGAGGCTATGAACCATCCTACACTCCCTAATCACATCAATCATCTCAAAATTGTGTGATTATCTAGAAAGAGATGTCTTTTCAATGCCTCCTGTTACCCTGTCAAGGCAAATACATAGACCATATCTCATCATTCAGGATGACACTTTGTGTCACCCTTCTTTGGAAACTTGCTGATGATATTTCTTCAATTCACTGTGGTCCTCTACTCATTCCCAATTTTTTTCCTAATTTTTCAAAGGTATTTCACACATTATACATTCTCTATGAAGCTTTTGCTGCTCCTTCTAATAGAGAAATCTAACACAGCATTACTTTGAACCACAATAGCATTCATGATATCCAGTCAGATATTATAATTACTCAGATAATTATTTCATATCTTGACAAGGCAGAGACATTGCCTTATTAATTTTAAAAAGATACACTAAATCCCCTACATTTGTTACCATGTCTCATATTGCTGTAAAGTACATTATTATTTAAGTGAAATAAATTGAAAATATTCTAGCAGCTATAATTCTAGGTAGTAGACTTTAGCTAGAATTAAAATAATAATAATAGTAACAGCTAACATTTATTGAGGGCTTACTATGTGCTTGACATTTTTATAAATTGGAACAACATTAAGAGTTTGGTTGTATCATTTAGTCACCTTTTAAAGAGGAGGAATCTGAAGCACAGTAATGTTAATTTACTTGCCCAAGATTGTACTGATAATAAGGGCCAGGCAGGCACAGAAATGGAAGGTATGTGCACCTGTAGCCCATCTTCCTTCTCATCAGTGATGTGAAGTGACCCAAAAAGATACAAAAACTAATAGGAAGGGTACATCATGGTCCAATGGTTCCATACACAACATGGTCAGGAATTGTGAATGAGTCAAATGAGGCTAAGTAAACATGCACATATTTGGAACAATTTCAGTCATCTTTGCCAGGAATAGAGATTTTAAATTTGTAGCGTAAGTGTGTTGTTTATTTGTATTTTATACAATCATTAAGCATTTATTTTGATGCATACAGCATAGAGAAATTACCCTGTGCTTTAGAGCAAGCGTGGGCAAACTGCATTCCATGGGCTTAATCAAGTTTCTTTTTAAAGAGTTGGAAAAAACTAGCAAAGAATATGTAACAGAGACCGTATGTGGCCTAGAAAGTCTAAAACATTTACTATTTGGCTTTCTATGGAAAACGTTTCCTAATCCCAGCTTTAGTTCTAGGTGAAAACGCCAACTCATTTGTTAATGACAACTTGATAAGTTTCCTTTACCCAATAATTTAGATAATAATAACAGTAATAATACCACAGATAACTCAGTGTGAAGATTAACAATATATAAAGTACAGGGCAATACATAAAAAGATCTCAATAGAATGAGAGCTGGTATAAAGAACAAGTGAATACTATGTTCGAGGAAAATGGATTGCATACATTTTAATCAAGCCACTTGCTAGCTAACACTCAGTTGAGGAGAATAATACAAAAAACCCTCATGGCTGTTGGAAGATTAATGTGTGCCTGGTCTACACTCAAAATGTCAACTGCTTTATTTTAATTTGGGCCACTTAGGTCATGATCAGAATAATTATGAAACAATTCATGCCATGGGTACTTCAGTTATAGACACTTATTTATAAAAATGTATTGATTTTTGTACCTTGGGAAAAATTTAAATAACCACAAAATATAGTCCCAGGCTTCTAAGAGTTGTTATTCTGATTTGTGAGACTATATATGCATGCAATCAACACTAGATCAATATTAACGATCGCATCCTTGCATGCAATTTACCTTTTTAAAAATTATATAAAACCTAAAGTATTGTCATCAGAATACAGTCAAATCTTGGTTTGCCTGGGAAAGTACTAATTTTTACCCACTTTCCCAGCATAATTATTAACAGTGCCTCTTTTCATTCATAATATCAACTCAATTTGGATAATAACTTGCGTGGTTCCAAGTTACAAGGCACAGTAGCAATACTGCTCTCAGTCATGTGAGAAAAACTGTTAAATTAACTGTGATCAAGAGTCACCTAAAACTGTTCATTTAACATATTTTATAGTTAGGATTATTTATACTGTATGTAAAAAGACAGTCATGAGACGTAACAAAAAGCTAATATTTTCAGATTATAGAAGGAAAAAGTAGTTGCCCAGATAAACTAGAAAAAGCAGAATGCTTCTAATGATAAGACCTGAGTTTACAGGAACTATCACATTAGGGAACAGGTCAGGGCTTTTCAATTTGAGAGAAAATGACTGCAACCAGGACTGTTGGATCCCTTCTCCCTGAGTGTTTTCAGCTATGACCCAACTTCATCCCTCTCACCCTGGCTACTTCCCCCACCCTCCCAGCAAGCACAGAAATGCAGGCAGTTCCAAATGCAACACGCCCAGGAAACCCTGGAGACAAAGCACATCAGATGTTTATTGTACAAAAGAAACATATGCAAAGATTATCAGCCAAACCCCCAAAGGATCAAAGTTCAAGTTGACAGGAAAGACATATGAGCACCACAGGAACTATTCCCAGGGAATGATGGACTCTGTGGGGCACACCTGCTACAGGAAAGTATGCTTTTTACATCTCATTCCTTTGACATTTTAAAAATAATATGATAAATATATTTTTAAAATTTGTAGTTATCCAGTCTTTCATATCAGTTACAATGACACATTATTTTGAATGAGTTATATGAAGCTGAGATATACTATTTGTGTTACATGCTTAAAAGTATTATTGATATTGATTTTCTTGTATTGTATTTATCACTTGCTGAACTCTGTTAGGGGAACCACTGATGGAAACCACTCGCCCTGGCCAGGCCCAATAGTAACCACTTGCATGAGTTATCTTACAACAGGAGGTCCTGGTAAGGAACTCAGGACCAACAAGTTACCAACAGCCAGAACAATATGGTAAAGCTCAAAAGGAGAGAGGAGATGCCAGTCCATGTGTCCTACCAACCTCCCAGAATCCTTCTCACTGGAATCCATCTTGGCGGAGCAATGCACGTGTCCCCAGGAAGGACCCTGAGTCAAAATGATTGGTCAGAGACAACCTGGAAACTAACCCCATCACCATAAAACCTGAGACTGTGAGCCACGTGGCAGAGCAGCCCTCCTGGGTTCCCTCACCCTCTGCTCTCCACCTGGGCACCCCTTCTCAATACAGTCTCTTGCTTTGTTAGCACGTGTGTCTCCTCGGACAAGTCATTTCCAAGTGTCAGACAAGAGCCTTCTCTCGGGCCCTGGAAGGGGTCCCCCTTCCTGCAACATAACCATCATTTTCAAGAAAACTTTATATTCAGCAGTAAAGCCAGTCATTAAAACAGTTGTATTTAAAATGTCATTGTTTCTGTAGTCAGTATTTAGAAAAAAATATTATAATGCATGGCCTTTATTTCCTGGTAATTTCATCAAAGAAGTAGGTTTCAATTATGACAGTACTGATATGGCACTTAATAACCACACATGCATCATAAAAACTACAAAAGTGAGGTAATTTCTCTATTTTAAATACTATTCCTTCTTATTCTATATTATACACAATATATGTGAGATATACAAAATATATTTTACTCTTATTTTATAAACAACATATATTTTCTCCTTCCTGATAACTCTAAGGGTATGTGAAAACAAAGAACTATCCTGACAAGGGAAAAACAATTCTACAAATGCAAGGATATGACAATTTCTCGCCTTCTGAATTTAATTTTGTGAACTCTCAGTATCATGTTGTTCTCAATGTGACTTTAGGTGCTTATGAAGAGCCAATAAAAATGTTATAATATATTGTAAGCCATTGAGTCTGGGACTCTAATCCGATTATACCGTCTACAGATCTTTAAAAGTTAGTACAAAAGACATCCAAATCTAATAAAATCTAATCTGAGCAAGGAATTATTGAGTTTTCCAAATCCATTAAGAAACCTAATGGCCATGTGTTGTGAACTAAAGCAAACTGAGTAATCTAATTTTGCTTTTTAAATGAGAGAGGTCAGTGCTATCTTCAAAGACCTCTCTTTAGATACTAACTAAGAAAGCCACAATAATAAGCATCATTACATTACAATGAAAGAGTAATTCACCAAGATTTCTAAATCTCTGATCTTTGGTCAGAAAAGAGATCATTGTAAACTGCAGAAGGCTGACCTCAATGATAAAGTCAAGACTAAAAGCAGGGTGCAATTAGCAGGGGAATAGCCTGCACATAAGCCCACAAAGGAGTGAAAGAAGAAAAAAAAATGCAAAATTTCCATAAATATCCATAAAATATATTAAGTTAGGCTCCTTTGCCAAGGCTTTTTTGTTTGTTTTGTTTTCAGCTATCTTATTGTGATTTCTACTTTTCCAGTCTCTAATTACAGAGTAACTTTGCGATTTCAGTAAAGACAACGTATCTGCCTTTGAGACAATTTCATAAGATAACGTAAAATAAAGGTTGTCCCAATATTACTTTATTTTCATTTGAGTCTCAACGCACCAAAAGATATTTTTAAAAACATAAGATAGTCTCCCACTGTGCCTGATAAACTTACTGGCAGGACAACACCAAACTGCCTACGTGGTTCTGCTGTTGCAGATTTCTCCAACTCCCATTCAAAGAATCACTCAGTCATATGTTCAATGCCATCACAATCGCCTGTGACAGTCACTAGAGAAACACACAATCCCTTGGCACCGGAAGTTTACAGATTACTAAAATGATACCAGAAATTAACATTACCACACAAAGCAAATATTATAGGAGCTGTAGTCATGAAAGTATATATTTTGAAACATATCTCATAAACATCTGATCCAATCTTAAGTCTTTAGGGAAATGTGCAAAAAGAGTCATACAAGCTGGAGTATGAGGAAGAGTGGGCCAGATAAATAAGTGGGAGAGTTATAAAAGGATATCACACTTGGAGAAGAAATCATACACACGACCAGCTATATTAAAAAATGAGAAAATTAGATCTTAATTGTTCTCACCATACACACACAAAATAATTATGTGACGTGAAAGAGGTGTTAACTAACGCTACAGTGGTAATCATACTGCACTACATAAATGTATCAAGTAAACATGTTGTATATCTTAAAATTACACAGTGTTATATGTCAATTATATCTCAATAAAAAAGAGTCGATTATAGGCGAAGAGTAGATATGAACTGGGAGATGGGTACAGTGAAAAAGATGAGGCTAAAGAGGGAAGGAGACCCAGGTTAAGAAGCTTGTCATGTGTCTTTTAGCTAAACAGTCAAAACAATATTGATAAGGACTCAGACATAAACATATTTATACATAAAAATGATGACCTGGACTGCCATAGGGTCATTTTTTTTTTCTTAGAGTTGGGAAAATTTGAAATGAATATACTACTAAAATAGACTGCTGCAGTAAAAAGTGGTGGTGAAATTCACATAACCAGAATGAGCTTAAAGTCAATAGTTTAGAAGGAAGAAACAAATTTTTTTCTCAGCATATATTCAAGCTTGCTCTTATATATTTTCCTCACCCTGAAAACCAACTTGCTTGGATCCTATACCTTCACAAGCACTTGGAGGTAATAAAGAACAATAACATTTTCAACATGAGAAAGTTCACTGTAATATCAAAATGCCAATTTCACCCAAATGAAGGCTTCACCCTCCTAGCTTGTCTTGTCCAGGAAATTCTTTAATAGTGGGAAAGTAGGAGCAGTCATATCCTTCCCAGGTTTTGGATAAACAAAGGAAGGAATGGTAAGGCATCAAAATAGTCCTACTTAACTAGTGTTATTAGAATCCAGAGTTGGTGCAACCAATGTCTGTGGGACAGGTGCTCGAAAGCTGGTCATCTCTCTGGAGGGTTGTTTTGTATATTCAAAGATAGCCTGGATACTTCCTGCTTGCAAACCATTTCCTAGAACAGCAATGGCAGTTACCCAGCATTAGAAATACTATCTCTTATTATTCTGTCCTCAGGAAATAACCTACAAAAATTAACAGTACACAGATTTTTTCAGATGGGGATGTTTGACCTGCTAAGTAGTCCTCGTCAGAAGAGGCTGTTTAAAGATTTCTTGAATCTAATCCTCTTGGTTTGAAATTGAGGAACGGGGTTGGAAATAGGGATGTACAGCCATGGAACTCTAAAACCTTCACAAAATCCTCCTAAAATTTCCCAATGAATTGTTTTCTTATCTAGGCTGGAGGATGGTGATGGGCCCAAGGGCCCTTATTAGCAAGCACTGCAAATGTACTTAGTATCATTTTTTAGAAAATTAAAATTATTATTTTACAAATTTTCAATAGCATTGAGGGACTTTCCTGGTGGTACAATGGCTAAGAAACCACACTTCCACTGCAGGGGGCACAGGCTCGATCCCTGGTCCGGGAACTAAGATCCTGCATACGGCAGCAAAGCCACACACACACACACAAATTCAATAGCATTGAGCATCATCTTAATTGAGACAAGTGCTGAAGTCTTGTTTTACATATTCATCCTAAGAAAATCGTGGTAGAGATTCAGTTATTTTTAAGATACATAATCAATAAAATGTAATGATTAGAGGAACGGGGTAAAAGGCAAGCAAGTTCAGTGCGATTATCCAAATTTCTGTAAGAGAATGGTGACACACCTCACTGAAATAAGGAAGACAAAGGCACAGTATTGAGAGCTGGTGCTCTATCTTAACCAGTGGTGTGACTATCAGAAAGTGAAGTATCTCAAAACAATGAAAATCGCTTCCACAGTGTGTGTGTGCTCACAGGCAGAACACGTGGAAAAACAGCAGAGAGCAATTGTAACAGATTTGAGTAATGATGGGAATGATTAATGTATGTTCTCTCTCATAGCATCTGAACTATGTTGTAGTGTTTTAAAAACTGATTAAGGAAAGGCTTTTTTTCTGAAGATAAACATCAAATTTGATGCCAGGTAGGACACAGATGCCGGGCATGGAAACTGATCAGACAGTAGTGGGCATATAATCATCCTGCCTGCCTTATGCACACACCGCTATGGGCAGGATCCCACTTCCGGTTTTATAGCTGGAAATACACAGGGCAGAATTTACATTTATACATATCTATAAAACACTGTACAACATCCCCCGCCCATTAAAAAAAAGGTAATATCTGGGATCTTCCTTCTCTAAGGATAGGTGAAAATATTTTTATAGACAGAAAAACGGACTTTAAAAACACTATCTATGAATTACATAAATATTTGAACAAAACAAGGTAAGAATTGTAGTAGGAAAGCCAGATACAAGGTATCCTGGTACAAGTCTGAGGGTTTTATATTTGTTTTGTTTATTTTCTTAAATAGTATGATTTAATTTAGTGTCTGCTTAATCCTGAATCCTCATAAGTTAAAAAAAAATGTTATAATTAACTATTAACATTAATGTATTTAAACCTCCCAAAAAGCATGATTCCAAAGGGAAGAGTCCAACAAGGTGACATGAGTGAGTCAGATAGCTTGTGACCTTTCTTGTCTGGGTCTTAAACATTCTAAACAACTATCTAAGAAGATGGCTGTGATGAGTTCAAATATGTACTTTGTCCTTGATTCTGCAAGAGAAAATAAGAGCTTAAATAATGATTGATAATAGCATATTATATTTAATACATAACTTTATGGAGGTTTTTTTTTTAAATTTTTGGAATGTTGAAACATTGAAATGGTGTGTATTATCCATAAATACAAGCTGAAGAAGCATTTCTCAAACTTTAATGTGGCTGAATATCACCAGAGAAGCTTATTAAAACTTCAGATTCTTGGTACACAGCAGGTAGAGATCACATATGAATCATTCTGCAAGGCAGGGCTGGTGGGACCAAGATAATAAAATACAAGATTCTGAAACAGGTGGTTAAGAGGTCAGCACTAAGACAAAGATTAATCATATCCTATCCTGCTAGGTTGGTAATTGTGTGTTATAGGAAAGACAGTCAACCAGATTATGCAGAAAATTGTCTAAGGTTTGGCTATCTACTCAGTGGGACTCAAGAGGCTCTTCTAATGGGAGGTTAGTGGCGACAAGCGATTCAGTCTCTCTCTATGTAACTTTGCAAACAAAATCTATGACAGGACAATACAGTCAATCCAGGCATAGAAAAATCTTTCACAAATGTTCTTCAGGATAAATTGTCAGGATTCCGTGCTTATGAAGTGACATTGTTCCAACCTGAGCTCTACATTAGGATAGCTGGTCTCTCTCTGCACCCTTCACAGTCTCTGACTTAATCTTTCATGTTTATTGTTACCAAGATTTTTCAATAACCTACAATGATTTACATGTGCTTAAAGCTCTGCCTTTAATAAAGTGACAAGAAACTTTTAGGCTTTTAGATTTCTCATACATAGCATAAATATAAATTCTACCAAAATGATAGACATCCTTTTGGTATCAATTAATGTCATAAGGGTCTTCCCAAAATACTTAATTCAGGAACATTCTAGTTTTTAACTTTTTCAAAATGAACCTAACAAAAACACGGGTTTTGAGTACTGCTACATTATGGAAGTGGTGAACTAGGCACAGTGTAAATAAACTCTCCAGCTGAAAGCAGAGGAACCCCAACATAAGGATGTTTTTAACAAGTTCTTGCAAAGAAGGAACTCTGCAAATCTGACATTATTAACAGCATTAAAGAAATGGTTTATCTTCTTGGGCACTTACCTATTTCGTAGTTTTTTTTAAGTAGAGATTCATAAAAGTGCAACTGCAATATGTGTGATGGTTTACAGTTTAAAACATGCATTCATACCTGTGAACTTCCCACTTTTCACTGTCTTCATATATATTTTACCTATGAGAAACACGTGACAAAACTGCGGAGAATAGAACTCAATCATAAACAGGTAGTGGGTCTTCCCTAGTGGCGTAGTGCTTAAGCATCCACCTGCCAATGCAGGGGACAAGGGTTCGATTCCTGGGCAGGGAAGATCCCACATGCCTCAGAGCAACTAAGCCCGTGCGCCACAACTAGTGAGCCTGCACTCTGGAGCCCGAGAACCACAACTACTGAGCCCATGTGCCACAACTACTGAAGACCATGCGCCTAGAGCTTGTGCTCCATAACAAGAGAAGCCACCACACTGAGAAGCCCGCACACCGTGGCAAAGAGTAGCCCCCACTCACCACAGCTACAGAAAGTCTGCGCACAGCAATGAAGACCCAACACAGCCAAAAAATAAATAAATAAATTTAATTAATTAATTTAAAAAATAATAAAAAGTGAACAGGTAGTAAGTGGCAAAATTGCTCTTAAGTGTCTCTTTGTTATTAAATTTAGGACATTGTAAAAATTATATTGTACAGAAGAATAGATATTCTGCTTACCACTGTACCATGCCACTAGGAGCACTGGTAATTACAATGGCCTAAATATAATAGCATGTAAGAGAGAAGGAAAACTATTTTCTTTCAGGATAGAGATAATTCTGATGACTTAACTCTGAAAAACTACCATTCTTCAAATAGTGATGACTTTCTGTATTATACTGACAGGGGTATTACTTAGAAGTATTTGAGCTTGTGTCAATATTACCACAAGGAAATTATTACCAGCAATATTTATATTAAAAAAGAAACATAGGGAAAGAATTAGTTTCCAAAATGTTTGTAACATTACATTTTCTATAGAAGGGTTTGAAAGTTTTAATTTCATCAGAAACTTTCTAAAACTGGTTCTTCTCTATTTTTCAGTTATTGCCAGTTTTCAGTGCAGAAACTTTAATGCATTCTCATTTAGATTTTTATTTCTCTAAATTCCTATGTGGTTGTTCCCTTTTATTGGAAATTTGCATGTATATAAAATTTAAATTTCAGAAAAATGTTAGTATTAGTATTTTTCACATAAAAATTGTTTTACTAACTTTTTTTATCCTATTATTAATCTGCAAAACTCAATTTTAAGATGTAGGTTTTTACTAGCTTCAGAATTGAAAATTAGAATTGGACATATATTAATGTAAATATCTAATTTTATGCTAACATTAATTTCCATATCCATTCTTAAATTTCTGAAATAGTATGTGATCCTTCAGCACTTTTAATATCTAAAAGTTTAGATATCTAAATATTTGCTTAAGCAATCTGCAAGTTAAATACCTCCTTAATATTTGCTTAATCTAAATATTTGTTTAAAAATTACATTTTTTATGATTTTCATTTAATTTTTAAAGGAAGTATGTAAATAAAAATAACTTCTTTATAGTATTAATAGTTTATGGATCTTGTTTCAAAAGTACTTACTTTTTTGCCAATATAATAGATTCATTTAACAGTTATCCATATATGGGTAGTCCAATGTACTATTTATAAGCACAGAATCTAGAATTGAAATGCCTTTTCATGACTTTTATTAACTGTGAATTTTGGCAAGTTAATGAACCACTCTGGGGTTCAGATTTTTCATCCACACATGAGGATAATAATGGCAAATGTAAAATAGGATCATGGTAAGAGCGTTAGTTAATTAGAATTCTAGTGCATTAATACTTGTATAGGGTATAGAACAGTGAGTCTCAACCTGTGGTTTGTGGACAATATGTATTAAAATGACCTGTAAAATTCTAACCCTGACTTGACTTCATGAAGAGACTCAAGAACTCTCTCTCTCTCTATCCCCATCCCCCTCCTCCCCAAGTTCTCATAGGTACCTTCTTACTCTAGAACTTTGAGACAATACATTTCTGTTGTTTAAGGCACCCAGTCTATAACAGACTAATACATAGCTAATACTAACCAAAATGTGTTAATTTCAGACAAAGCAGAGTTCAGAACAAGGGAATTAACCAGGGGTAAAGAGGTGCATTATGTAATGATAAAGGGATCAACTCTCCAAGAAGACACAACCATCCTTTTCATTATGTCCTTAAGAACAACACATCAAAATACATCAAACTAAAAGTGAGAGAACCGCAAGGAGAAATAGGTTATTTCTAGGTGGTGGGGCTTTCTTAGCTGTATTTTCTAAATCACACATGAATTATTTGTTAATGAGTGATGAGCAATGTGAACTCTAAATTTGGAAGAAATTTTTTTCTCAAGAAATAGTGAATTTTTTCTTACATACAATAGCTTTTTTCAATATCAAACTCCATTAAGAAATATAAATTTAGAAAGCAAAAACCAAGAAAAATTATAATAATAAACTACATCCCAAACTGCTTACTTTTTATCACTGAAAGTGCATCAGATCATTACCCTAATAGGTTACCCTAATATTCATTTGTGTCATTGCTAGGAAAGAATTTTGTCGGCTTCAGGGGAAGGGCTTTCAAAACACAATTATGTATAAAAATTGTTCAGAAGAGTAACAATAATGTGCTGTTATTTTTAGGAATATATAACATCGTACTAGGATTCAAATCTGGAAAACATTAATTATAAGAGATACAGAACATTTTAAGTTTCAATTTTCATTCTTCCTATATCATCATACTTGAAATTTAACATATGTTCATTTTAGAGAAAAAGTTCATGCCCTAGCTTTCCTTATTCCCCCCAAAATAAAAAGTTAAAATTAAAAACAAAAAGACTCTCTTGTCTGCTTTTTGGAGTCTTCTGTTTTCCTACAGAAATATTTACAAACTTTCACAGTGGAGTAAATCCACTTAGCCTACTTGATTCCTGTTTTGTGTGTCTCTGCTCATTATTTCCATCATTAAAATAAGAGGCTTTGACCTCTCAGTGGCTCCTGAGCAAAGTGTCTTCTTAGAAGGTGAGAGGTTGGGATGGATGGTGGAGAGTCAGGCTCAGAGGAGAGAAAGGCTGGCAGGAGGAAACCAGCAAGCCACATGCGACTTTTTAATTATTTAAAGTAAGAAGCAAGTTTTGAATCATTTTCCAGGACAAGAAAATAAAGCACTTTCTGTTGTTCGCTCTGAGCTATAAATACCTCTTAACTTCGCATGTAAGAAAAGGGGATACATTGTTTTCCTTTACTCATGTCAAGGGAATTTGATGACAACTTTCAGACAGAAAATCATTCCGTAAAAGATATTGCTCGTCTATCATAGCCACATGTCCCCTTAACCCTTATAAATGATTGTAAACATTTTTGTGCGAGGATGTGAGGGTAAGAACACATGTCATTGGCATACTTCTAAAATGCTGTATTTTATTCCAGGTAAACCAAATAATTCAAACCTTTCTTCTTTTCCCTTCTGCTTCTATCCAATTGACCTCTCTATTTTTCCTCCTCTTCAATACATTTGTGAGCTTGTCGAATTCTAATTCTTGGAGCTTGCTTCCACGCATGTTTTTACAAACAGCTCTAAAGCCATGTTCCATTTCCAGAATTCTATCATCTGTAACGTTTCCAGAGTTCTCAGGTAGACTATGTCCTTAACAGCATTTTCAAATTCTTTAATTCTTCATACTGATAAAGCACATGAGAAACTGTAGTACTCAAGATGTACCTCAAGTACTGCTTCGTCTACAGAATTATAATCATGCAAACAATATTCCCAAGGGTGACTTGTTCTGCTCACTTGTTTCCTGGTGGTGATTGGCACTTGCTCTGAACTGAGGGCTCATTTTCTCTTCCTGCTGGTCTCAAACAGACTTACATTTCTGAGTTTAACAATCCTAGAGAATTATTTCTTTCTCTTTACTTTTCACACATCAGGGGATACATGATAAGTTTTTGTTACATTTCATTCTTAACCCTGAAGGAGAGCCTATTTTAAACTAGAATTCTTAGCATTGCTTTTGAAGAAAATTAAGTTAATTTGAAAGTATAATTTTACTAATTGTTTTCATCAGAATATAATTTTATGCATCTATTTTATATAAATCATTACTCCAATGCTATACCTTCAATTATAGAAGAACAAAAGAACAAATTATCTGTGTTTTCACATTGTCCAATTAGGATTCTATTAATTATACCTTATTTCCTTTGCTTCTAAAGAAACTACATTTCAGTCACGACCCACTTTTCACTCTATTTTAATTGACAGTGTGATTTTCTTTCAATTAAACTGCAGTCACAATGCACCCAAGGTAGAAGTCTAAATAATGTGTGTTAACCTGATTATAGATGGTTATAATTATTTGGTGGTGACTTTCATTATTTTCATTATTTCTGATCATGAAAAAAATGAGCAGAGGCCCTGGGTGGTATACTGGAAAGATGGAGATATGCGCTTCCTTCACCTACCTCCACGAACACTCTCTTTCGCCTTTTCTCAAAAGGGATGGAGCACTAATACTGCAAGTATGTATAACAAGGCAATGGAAGTAAAAGCATATGTACTCAAAAGACAAATACATCAAAAGACAAATGAGCTAAATTTATGGAGAGCCAAATCATAAAAATACTAATATCCAGTAAACATGAAAACACATTTTCAACCATGCTACTATTAAAACATCTGTCAATCAGTAAGGAGAGCTTTAAAAATAAAAATAATAAGTAGAGTGAGGATGTGGCAAAATTAACACCTCCATTCATGGCTTGTGGAAGGATATATAGACAAAAGTTCTTCTGATAGCAAGTTTAAAATATTTAACAAAAGGTTTAAAAATAGTCTTAATCTTGTGCTCAGTATTTTATTTTGTAAAAGTTTATCATAAGGAATTAATATATATGCAAATATCCTTGAATGAGACTATATTTCATGCATATATACACATATACAACATAGGTTTTCCAACATTAGTTACAGGAAAAACTATCATGGTTGAATTTAATTACTATCTTTAGGTTATAAACCTCAACATATGATCTCATTAAAAGCTATTTGTGTTTGCATATTTAAAAAAGAGGGAAATGATAGCAAATACATATGAATTATAATAGTGGCTGTCTCTAAATGATAAGCTCTTGATGTTTTTTAAACAAATCTTCTCCTCTATAAATTCATAGATTATAAAGTATTTTAAAAACCTCCCATTAAAATTTGTAAAGGCTGTCAATAAAATACAGGCACATAGCAGATACAGGGCTTTGCTTTCTGAACATCTTGAACTTTTCTTTTTCAATTAATGAGAACTTGCCACCAAATCTAGACTTGGTTAGCTTTTTAGCTTTTATTTAGGATTTTATAAGGTCTTTTAGAATATGATAAGAAGGGTATACACCATTAGAAAGAGTAACAGGGAAACATTATAGTACTATAATAAATGATGATTAATAGATGAGGATTGAAACCTCTGTATGACCTCTACTACCTTATTGAAACTTTCAGACTCGGGTGCTTCATATTTAAAATTAGGACAATGGCATACACATCATCTTTTACACAATTTACGTGATCTAGAAAAATGTCTAAAAAAGTGTATGTGTGTGTATATGTATGTGTGTGTGTATACATATGTACATATATATACTATACATATATATGTGAGCTGGTATTTTGCTTCTGTTACAGTATTATTCTAGAAAACTTCAATGTTTAATTTTCAAACTATGGTGCTCTGATTCTACATATTTGGTATTGAACTAGAAAATGAACTTGAAAATAAAAATATATGCATGAAAGTTGTAGAAGTCACTCTAATATTCTTGATATCCAGGACAACTTTAAAGCACTTAGGTAGATAAGGGTTATTGAAACTATTTACAAAATGATCATCCAGGGTTTCAGAGACAAAGGCATATTACAAACAAAAGGGGATGTTTTATAACTGCCTCTCTAGTCTTCACAAAATGATTATTGATTGAATTTCATACTTGCAGGGATTCTACATGTGCTTTGTTTTAGAATGGACATGTGACATATATTTATATTTTATTGATGTCAATGATACAACTGAAGTTACAGGAATCTCCTAAAAATACTGCCGCTCTTACAAAATGAAGTTAAAGCCTAGTGAATATTTCTATTAAAGCTGTCTTCAAAACATAACATATGATATAAAAACTGTTTAGTAAGACATGTTTTCCTTCTCTTGATATGTATAGACAAAGTTTTATTTACTATTAACATTTTTGTTTTAGAATTTTATTCTTTAAAAAGAAAAAAAGCACCTACATAATAAGTTCTTATATATTAAAGACAATATTGTTAGAAGAAAAATGTTTCTGATACTGTTTTGACAATTTTTAACACATGCTATAAAATTAGGATTTTAGATTAAAGATGGTACAGCAAAATTTTCCTTGACACTTTTCTTCTCAAAAATGAAAAAACAAGGAAAGGGGGAAAGAAACAGAATGAGAAACAAACCCTCATATTTAATGATGTCAGGAACCATGGTGATAAGACTAAACCAAGGCTGGAAGACAGCAGCCTCAGCAGATCCTCAGCAAAATCAGCAGGAATGAGAATTCTGTAGCCAACACTACCCAAGCTGGTCCCCGTGACAGGAAACAAAATACCTGTAAATGTGGCCTTTCTGATATGATGGTTAAGAACGGGGATTCAAAAGTCAAAGGCAGAAACAAGAAGATGATTTAAAAAAAAAAGGAAGAAGGCAGGAAAAAAAGACAGTAAGTTCTTGGAAAGATTCTAAAATATATTACGTGATTGTTTGGTGATATTAATGTTTGAGTATGAATTTATATGCTTGTAATAAACTATTGACAGATTACCATGGCACTGATAAAGGATGTATTTATTTTAAACCATTACATAAGATTCAGCTTAAAAATCATAGATGCCTCTTGCATTGTAACATGATTTTAAGTAGATTGATGTGACAAGCCCTAATTATATTCTTTGTGCTAAAGCAGGATCATAATCATCTTTCTGAGTCATTTCAGACTGATTTGAAGTAGAAGAAAGCTGCTCACATCCTTTAGCTAATTCTTACATCTGTTTCCAAATCAGAAGAGACTTGTATAATATTTATTTTAGTAAATTTGGAAATACACAGAAAATAATTTAAATCATAACTCATTTTCTTTTAATATCACCTAATGCGACAAGGTGATAACTAATTAAAAATAACAAAAAGTAACATTTTCTTACTCAGAGATCAGATATCTGGCCATCTAATTTTCTCTCTACAAGTTCACTCTTTCATGAAAGAACTCTGGCCATTCAAAATAACCCTCAGTTGACAACAGCTTTCACTTTGTGAGTGAGAGGAAACACTGCATATATAGGCTTATCTCTTAAAAGCAGGAATGGTGATGGCAGGAGACACGAGAATGACAACTTGACAAAGAGATCAGAGATGAAAAATGTTTCAGGTAGTCACTGGAGAAAGCTCACTGCAAATGCAGTGATGAAGGTTCATTAATGATGGTTAAAGTATTAAATAAACAGTTGAATTAATCTTTGCTGTACACCTGAAACCCACACTACATTGTACATTAACTATACTTCAATAAAGAAAAATGGTTAAAGAAAAAAAAATCTTGAGAATAACTATTAAATATGTGATATACAGTACAATAACTTTTTAAAAATAAAAATAAATATTTTAGGTGTTTGCAGAAATAAATATTAGTCATCTGTGGTATTTACTTGTATGAGACTCTTCCTAATTGGCTAATATATTGGCTAATATGAGACTCTTCCTAATTGGATAGGAGATATTGAATCCCTAAGACATAGCTTAATTCCTGATAAATATATGCTTAAAAAGACACAGAACCTAAATATTCAGAACAAAAGAAACTTAAAGACCAAAATGACTGTTTTAAACAACTCAAAGAGAAATACTGAGAGATGAATACAGTGAGGACATAGGACAACCTTAAGAATGATATTTTGGATTATGTAAAATGGCAACTTAAATTACATAGTATCTCAGTATCACTGCCCCCAAGTAGCTATTTTACTCTATATTGCTCTATCCATGCTCTGAGTTTTGTGAGTTTTTATCTTGATCGTTTTCCTACTTCTTCACCTCTCTTTTGTGTGTGTATTTCCCTTGTGAATCCACTTTTTGGAATTATTTTGTGTCATCTCTTTTCTTTGCTAACAGTTAAGGGATCTGTGGACTCACCCTATAAATAGGAAAAAAAACTCCTTACCTTAACTATGTCTAAGTCTATATATTTAACCAATAATTTTTGTCCTTGAGTCAGGAGGGATGGTAGTGAAAGCCCTTGTTCTGTTACCTGTGCAGTTTCAGTTTACAATACCAGGGCTGCATGAAAGAGAAACAACTGTATCTTGAAGAATCAACCTTTGAGCTACCTTAATAATTCACTAGACCTTCTTGACCTGGCCATATATCCTCCCCTATTTTGCCAAATTCCCTAGCTGTCATGAAGTCTCACTTTCATTTCTTTGTTTCCACATAGAAAAGGGAAGACCATAAGAAAACATGAAAAGTTAACACACAAAACTGGCAAGAATGTGGGTATCTTAGAGTCCAGAAAAAAATGTTAAAATAAGGAGAGTTCAAAGTTTACCATAATACGTGTACTATTAAATGGTACAAGGATAGTGGGGGAAACTTCTATTTAGAATTTCTTATATACCTGTATTAAATGATAATAGAAGAGATTTGGATTATCTGGTGAAAAAGAATTCAATGCTGCTTTAAACATACAGCAGTGTGTGTGTGCATCCACTATAAAGCAAATAATCAGAATTATCCACAAAATTGGATGGGTTTCTTGAAGAGGTAGATAACTCCAACACAGAGAGTTTTTCTAGTTATAAGTATATAAAAATCTATTTTATATTGTAAAATGACATTCTATTTAGGGTTGGAAGCGGAGTAAGGACCTAAGATCTTCCTCTATTCATGAAATTATCCTATAAAATTCTGGACGGATTTCAATTAAGAGAGTATAAATATGAATGAGGCGAAGACAGTGTAAGTAAGAACACACTTAGAAATGAATGACGCATGACTTTCTGGAACCCTATGGACATATGTTTAAAGCGCGAGAGTTACACTATTCAATCATTACCCAACTATCACTGAACTAACAACTAACATAAATTCTACTGAAACAGCTAATGCTTACGGAGCACATAGCATGCACCAGGCATCGTTCTAATCATGCAAGTTTTATGAAATCTTAAATCCCAGCACTCTAAAAATAGGTACTGCTATTACCCAATAATATAGTCAAGGAGAACTGACCACAGAGAGGCTAGTTTGTGGCAAAGCTGTGATTCAAACCTCCGATATTAGGCCCCCTGGTCCCCATCCGTAAGCACGACACACACTCCGCCCTTGCTCCTTTCCTTCCTTCTCCTCTACTTTCTCAAATGGAATCCCTTTTAATCAGTTAAAATCTTTCTAGAAAACAAATATGCTTTCAGTTTCCAGGTCCACAAGTAAGGAGCTTGGAAGTCACCACACCATCCTAACAAGTTAAAAGGTGAACAGACTGAAGAACCCACAACTCTTCTTGGATCCTTAAGAAAGGGGAGGACATAAAGTAAGCTTCTGCCCCCAAGACAGGAGAGAAGAAAGGAGAAAACAGGGAGTCCTGCTTACTGGAGCTGAGACTCACTGGCAAAAACCACCCCAGGCCCCAGCACTGGGGCGGGAAGCCTCAAGTGTAGTTGATGAATTGCTGACACTCACTGTGGATAATTCTGAAAGTTAAAAACATTAGGGGAAGCCAGTCTCAGGGGTGTCCCCACAATATCACAAGAACAACTTCCAGGAGCTCGACCAGGTTCTCACAGGAAATATCAGAGAAAATCCTTCGGGGCTCCAGCAGTGGGAGGGGAAAAGGAACTATTCTGAAGTACAGCAGAGCACTCTGCACTTCATAACCAGGCCTGACCTCAGGGGAAATCAGTTCACCGGAGATTAACCTGCTGGAGTATTAACAGAGCTTAACAGAGCTGGGGAAGGAGAATAAGCTCCAGCCCACTCTAGTCATCCTGTCCCACCTAAGAGGGTAAAGTAAAGCTGAGAAACATTATGAAATTCAGAGTCCAGACCCACAGACTCACTAAAAGACTGAGACTTAATCATAGGACTACGGGTGCTTCGTACACACACACACCCATAGGTCACTTCCACATTACTACAGGCCTATTTACATGCTCGACTACTAAGGAAAAATCACAGGCATATTAAATACACACACACACACACACACACACACACACACAATTTGAAGAGATAGAGCAAGCATCAGAACCAGACTTGGAGGGCTGTTAGCATTATCAGACTAAGAATGTAAAACAACAATGACACATGTTGGTAAGGATGTACAGAAAAAGGAACCCTTCCTGCACTGCTGGTAGGAATGTAAATTGGTGAAGTTACTGTGGGAAACAATAAAGAGGTTCCTCAAATAGAACTACCATATGATCCAGCAATTCCACTTCTGGGTATTTTTCCAAAGAAAACAAATACACTAATTTGAAAAGATATAAGAACCCCTATGTTCTTTGCAGCATTGTTCATAACAGCCAAGATATGGAAGCAACCTAAGTGCCCATCAACCAATGAATGAACAAAGAAGATGTGATATCTATCTACCCATGTCTATATATGAATATTAGCCATAAAAAAAGAACAAAATCTTGCCATTTGCCACAACATGGATGGACCTAGAGGGTATTATGTTAAGTAAAATAAATAGGACATAGAAAGACAAGTACCATGGGTTGACTTATATGTGGGATCTAAAAACAAAACACATAAATATAACAAGACAGAAACAGAGTCATAGATACAGAGGAAAACAGGTGGTTTCCAAAGAGGAGGGAGCTCAGGGGAGGAGAAAAATACCATACATGAGGGAGATTAAGAGGTACAAACTTCTAGTCACAAAATAAGTGAATCACAGGTACGAAATATACAGTCTGAGAATTTAGTTGATAATAATGTAATACCTTTGTATGGTGACAGATAGTAACTAGAATTATCGTGGTGATAATTTTGAAATGTATAGAAACATCAAATACCTATGTTGTGCATTGGGAACTAATATAGTGCTGTAAGTCAATTATACTTCAAAAACAAATAAACAAGAAACAAACTCATAAAAAAGAGATCAGACTTGTGGTTACCAGAGGTGGGGAGTTGGAGGAGGGGGAAGTGCACAAAGGTAATCAAAGGTACAAATTTATAGTTATAAGATAAATATGTACTAGGAATATAATGTACAGTATGATTAATATAATTAACACTGCTTTACATTATATATGAAACTTGTTAAGAGAGTAAATTTTCTCATATTCAGTAATTACTACAAATTTCAGTAATCAAGACCATGTGGTATTGGTGAAACAATAGACAGACAGATCAATGGAACAGAAAACTCAGAAATAGACTCACACAGGCAACTGATATTTGACAAAAGAGCAAAGGAACTACAAGGGAGCAAAGATAGGCTCTTCAACGAACAGCGATGGAACAACTGGACATCCACACGAAAAGAATATATCTAGACACAGAACTTATACCCTTCACAAAAATTAACTCAAAATGGAACATAGTATATGTAAGCCACAAAACTATAAAACTTCTAGAACATACATGGGAGAACACATAGATGACCTTCAGTAAGGTAATGCCTTTTTAAATACAACCCTAAAGACATAGTCCATTAATGAAGTAAATGATAATCTGAATGACAATCTGCT
The DNA here is from genome assembly GCF_030028045.1 of Hippopotamus amphibius kiboko. Classification (NCBI taxonomy): domain Eukaryota; kingdom Metazoa; phylum Chordata; class Mammalia; order Artiodactyla; family Hippopotamidae; genus Hippopotamus; species Hippopotamus amphibius. Next base: position 191,921,077 of record NC_080188.1, on the reverse strand, counting down.
CATAAAATACAATATCAAAAGAATGAGAAACAAGTCACAGACTGGTCTAAAAATCTTAAGAGATGCCTCAACAAAGAAGATATACAGATGGCAAATAAGCACATGAAAGATGCTCCACATCATATGTCATCAGGAAAATTCAAACTAAAACACTGAGATAACACTACACACCTATTAGAATGGCCAAAATCCAGAACACTGACAACACCAAATGCTGGTGAGGATGTGGAGTAACACAAACTCTCATACATCACTGGTGGGACTGAAGAATGTTACAGCCATTTTTGAAGACAGTTTGGCCATTGCTTACAAAACGAAATATACTCTTACTATATGATCCAGCAATCATGCGTTTTGATATTTACCCAAAAGAGTTGAAAACCTGTATCTACACAAAAACCTGCACATGAATGTTTATAGCAGCTTTACTCATAATTGCCAAAACTTGGAAGCCGGTGAATTGATAAATAAACTGTGGTACATACAGACAATGATATATTTTTCAGCACTAAAAAACAATGAGCTATCAAGGCTTGAAAAGACATTGAGGGACCTTAAATGCATATTACTAAGTGAAAGAAGCCAATCTAAAAGGGCTACATTTTGTATAAATCCAACCATATGATATTCTGGAAGAGGCAAAGCTATAGAGACAAAATATATCACTGCTTACCTGGGTTGGGGAGGGAGAAAGATGAACAGGCAGAGCACAGAGACTTTGTAGAGCATTGAAAATACTTTGTATGATATTACAATGATGGATGTATGTCATTATATATCTGTCCAAACCCACAGAGTATAAAACACTAAGAGTGGACCCCAAGGTAAACTGTGAACTTTGGTTGATTATGATGTGTCAATGTACATTCATCCTTGTTAACAATTTTACCATTCTGGTGAGTGATGTTGATAATGGAGAGGCTGTGCGTATGGGGGCAGAGAATACAAGGGAAATCCCTGCACTGCCTTTTCAATTTTGTTCTAAATCTAAAGTTGCTCTAAAAACAAAGTCTTAACAAAAAGACATATTAACGTTATGTTCCCCATCTCCAAAACTTAATTTTATCTTTGGAACTATCTTATTGCATGCTTTAGCAGAAATCTCCAATATTAGCAAATGCATGCTTTTACTTCTGTGCTCAAATATTTTAAATTTATTAGTCTATTATGAAATTAAAAATTGGTGTGTTGTAATTTCAAATTGCTTGAATACATTAATAAATTTAATAACTGTATTTTAAATTAATGTTTTAAGAAATTTTTCTAATAATATTCTTAGAAATACAATGAAAAGTTTTTCTATATAATTCCTCAGTGTCTTTCATAAAGTGAATTATTATAGACATTTCAGTGGTGTTAGATAATTTATAATAACTATAATATTAGAAAACATACATTTCCTTGCAATACAATAATATATTTATAGTAGAGACTAAAAAATATTAGATAATATATTTGTATCTAATGACATTTGTTGTAACTGTAACACAGCAGCTATAGTTTAAAGTTGAGTTGTTCTTTGTAAGCAGAAACACTTAGAAATATATTCACCAATCACAAATATCATCTACATTATTTTAATTGGGAATATCACATAAGGGATTTCTTTAACATAATTTTTTAAAAGTTTTAGATCCAAAGAATAAACATACTAATTACTAGCTATAATAATATTGTCATACATGTGAAAAGGTAGAAAATTTATATTCAATAGTCATTACACTGCATTTTTATACTCCAATATATTTTCTTTCATATTTCTTTCATTGATTCCAAGCAAAGTTAAAAACTTCTTATGTTTATTGACATTATATGTTCCTCTTTGAAATTTCTGTTTCTATTTTTGCAAATTTTATTTGTTTTATTCCAGATTGTGGTTTGTCATTTTAATATTTTTAAGTTGTAATACAATTTTATAAGATGCCTTTAATAAAGAAAATTTCTTACTTTACATGTGGTATATCTCTCAATGACATACCCATCATTTTGTAAAAAAAAAAAAAAAAGAAACAAGAAAAAGAAAAAAGAGTGAGAGAGTGAAAGAGAGGGAAGACTGACATTATCAGCTTTTAGAAAACATGTGGTAAACTAATGTTCAATATAGGCTGCTGGGGAATTTATTTGAACAGATATTGAAAATTTTGTCATTCACATATGCTAAAACACTTCATTTCCAAGAAGATACCCACAAAAAAACTCTTACATGTATGTACCAGGAAATAAACACAAGACTGTGTACAGTCTGTTCACAATAATGTTGTATATTCACCTGAGAAAATATATTACAAAATCAATAAGGAAACATTGGCCTTAAATGACACATTATGCCTGAAGGATTTAATACTTATAGATAGAACATTCCATCCCATAAAAAAAAACATAAAACACTAATAAAATAAATTGAAGACCACACAAATAAGTTGAAAGACATACTGTTTTTGAATTGAAAGAATCAATATTGTTAAAATGCCCACACTACTCAAAACTATCTACAGATTCAATGCAATCCCTATCAAAATACCAAGGTCATTTTTTATAGAAGTAGAAGAAATAATCCTAAAATTCGTATAGAATCTCAAAAGACCTCAAATACTTAAGGCAATCTTGAGAAAAAAGAGCAAAGCTGGAGGCATCATGCTTCCTGATAGCAAACTATACTACAAAAGTACAGTAGTCAAAACTGTATGGTACAGTCACAAAACCAGCCTCACAGTTCAATAGAATGGAATTAGAGAGCTCAGATATAAACTCACACTTATATGAACAATTAATTTATGACCAAAGAAGCAAGAATGCATGATGGGAAAAGACAGTCTCTTCAATATATGGTATTGGATAAGTACATGCAAAAGAATGAAAGTAGATACTTCCTTATACCATATACAAAAGTAAACTCAAAATGGATTGAAAACTTAAATGTAACACCTGAAATCATAAAGCTCCTAGAAGAAAACATAGGCACTCTGCTCTTTAACGTTGGTCTTAGCATATTTAATTTGTCCACAGTTAAGGGCAACAAAAACAAAAATAATCCTTGGGACTCTACCAAACTAAAAAAATTTTTTAACTCTGAAGGAAATTATCAATAAAATGAAGAGCTAACCTACTGAATGGAAAAAGATATTTGAAAATGATATATATGATAAGGGTTTGATATAAAAAATACATAAAAAAACTTATACTACATATCAAAAAATACACAACCCAATTAAAAAATGAGCAGAGGACCTGAACAGATATTTTTCCAAAAAAGATATACAGATGGTTAATAGGCACATGAAAAAATGCTCAACATCATTAATCATCAGGGAAATCCAAACAAAAACCACAGTGAGATACCACCTCACATCTGCCAGGATGGCTTTTATGAAAAAGACAAGAAACAGCGAGTCTTGATGAGGATGCAGAGAGAAGGGAATCCTTGTGCACTGTTGGTAGAAATGTAAATTGATACAACCACTATGGAAAACAGTATGGTGGTTCCTCAAAAAACTAAAATTAGTACTACCATAAAATCTAGCAATCCATTTTTGGTTGTTTATCCAAAAAAATTGAAAATACTAATTTTAAAAAATATATGTGTACTGCTATGTTATTGCAGCACTATACAATAGCCAAGATATGGAAGCAATAAGTATCCACTGATAAGTTGAATGGATAAAAAATACACACACACACACCTATATATGTATGTAGATATAAATATAGATATCCATGAATTATTACTCAGCCATGAAAATAAGTAAAACTTGTGATTTGTGTTAACATAGATGAAACTAGAGGGTTTCATGCTATGTGAAATCAGTCAGAGGAAGACTGACTGTATAATTTCACATATATGTGGAATTTAAAAAAATAACAAATGAACACACACAACAGAACAAAAACACAAGCATAGATATGGAGAACAAACTGGTGGTTGCCAGAAGGGAGTGAGGTTGGGGGTTAGGGTGTGTGTAAGGGAGTGAGAGATGCACACTTCCAGCTATGAGGTAAAGAAGTCTTGGGGATGAGATTTACAGCATAGGGAACATAGTCAACCGTAATGTAATATCTCTGTATGGCGACAGACAGTAACTAGACTTATTGTGGTGACCATTTTGTAATGTACAAACATATTGTATCACTATGGTATATATGTGAAACTAATACAGTATTGTATGTCAATCAAAATTAATACGAAAGACGAAATAAATAAAATTAGACAGCTTTAATGGAAAATTAAATTTAAAATGTAAAAAAAATGATTCTAGTTCCTGGGACTCTCAAAGAAAAACTGCACCAGACAAAGTTGGAAAGGCAAAGAACAACTTATTCAGGACAATTATAGTAGAAGTCAAGACTATTGAAATAGGGAAAAGAAATTGAACTCAATTCTGTTGAAAAAAGGGCCTGCAGATATTTTAAGAACTGAGTTGATCTAGTGGAAAAGTACTGGGGATGTTGAAGAGGTTAGTCAAAGGGATTAGACCATCTGTGTTTGCTAATTGGCACTTACTGAAGATAGACTCCTACCCTCCTACAGTCTGGAAGACAGGGGCCCTGTCTTGATGATTACATTTCAAAGGGATCAATACCAGGTCCTTGAGAAAGATGTTTCTGGATTGCAAAACTCCAAGAGGCTGAAGAAGATTTACATCACAAAAAAGGCAGAGAAAGAATTTACAATCTTGTTTTCTAAAGTAAATTCTCCAAGAAAAGGGAGGTCAAGGGCCTAAAGTCAGGAAAAACCTTCTAGAGTTTAGTCAAGCTAAGGGGAATTTTAAGACTATCTTTGTCAGGAAATATATAATATAATATAATATAATATAATATAATATAATATAATATAATATAATATAATGTAATATAATACTACTATATTAATAAGATATGCCTAAAGTGTAATAAAATATGATGGCCACATGAACTAAAGATAATAATAAATCATAAGCTACAGATTATGAATGAACTAATTTAATTTTGTGCATATGAAATCCTCAAAAATAAGGATAAGAGCACTTTAATACATTTATATAAATTATTTCATCATCTATTTGAATTGGATATAAAGATTATTGCATTAATATGCATATTAATTATAACTCATGAACATATATTAGACATATCTTTATAAAGTTAAACCAGAACTTTGGTATAATTGCTTGATTATTTATTAGACATTTGGAGGAAATATGTTACATATCTAACAATAATAGAGAAAAATTCACTTTATGTGTAATTTCATTATAGTAGAAAGAATTATTTGTAGTCCAAGTGGAAATGTCTTTGTTTAAATATTTACTGAGTTTGAAATAACCCTAACCCTAACCCTCACTGATTATAGCAAGATTTTCCTACATAAAGTGGAAAGTATTCTTGAATCTAGCTAATTGCATACAATTTTCCTAACCGTCCACATTTGTGATATCCCTCCTAACACAAATTCTGAACCTACAAATATGTGTTTTATTTAGCAATAATATTTCATCTTTGTATCAGACAAATACTTGCTCTCCCTTCTACCCTAGTCGTGATCATTTTAGAGGCTAAATATTATTTAGGTGGAGTGAAACCCACCAACTAACAGACATGACAAAAAAGCTTGCAATTTGCTCCAATTTTCAGACTTTATTAGAATAACTTCTAGACAGTGTGACTGTAAACCACTATTTGTCAGTTCAGAAAAACATAGACAAAGTAAAAAATGTCAGTCAAGAAGAAAAAATGCCCTGCTATTGTTTGATGAAAGATAATAAACTACAGTGAGACAAATCAGACCTTGTTAACTAGACCATAGGATTTAAGCAGTTACAAATCTGTTTTTTCAAACAGATCACATTTTTCTTGTCTTTTCCAGATTCTTCATTCATTTCAGATAGGTAAATTCTCTTGGGAAGATGAGCATTACAACAAAAGTGATCACCATGTTTTAATGGAAATAATTCAACAATGCTTAAGAAGCTTACCTGATAAAAAGTCATTGAAGACAGCACCCTACTTTCCATGTTAAAGGAGGCATTTCAAGAGAAGAAAAAAATCAGTCATCCTGCCACTGTCATGGCTTTTGTGAGTGTCAGTTTCCTAGCCAATATAGCCTAAGAGCCCCTGGAACCCCATGGATGAGCCTGGACTCCAGGCAGGCTTTTCTTGAAGGAAAATAAATAAACACTCTTTTTGGTAGGTACAGTGTTCATTCAAAGATCCTATAGGTTTGGAAAAGCAATTTATGTTTCACCTTATTACAATTTTCCAATCACTTTTTATTTCTAGAAATGCAAAGTTAGTTGAGAAGAAATTTAAAGAGGAAAAACCTGATATTCAAACCTTTTTCAATAAAATGACCAGAAGATTATATACATTCATATAAAATATGATTATAAAACATATTACTTACAGATAAGAAATATTTAAGGAAAAAGGGCTTTATGAGAACCACTAATTATTCAATATTGCCATTATTCTTTTGCAAACTCTGTTTCTATTTCCCTAAAATTAATATTTAAACAAAACCATTTCAGATTTAGAAATGTTCTTTAAATTTTTAAAAGCAACTCAAAAAAAAAAAAAAAAAAAAAGGACAACTTTCTCCCCTTTGGCTTACAAGCTCTCAAGGCTTGTAACTGAAAAAATCATAATCTATTGTTGAGAAAGGGAAGGCATGTTACATTTTTAAAAGTTAGACCTAATTTAAACATTTGTTGAGAATACAGTGTAAGCAGCAGGATCAATATTTATCATAAGTTTTCATATAACTTGGAAAGATACATACCTGGAAGAATTTTTTCTTGGATGAAAGTATTTAGTTTGCAAAGTGAACTCGGGAGGGAAGCAGACACATTTAGAAGGAGGATGTGAGAAGCATCCCATTGGACTTACAGAAGCAGAAGGAGAAATCAACCCAGGGAAGGACAAAATGCATCTTACAGCAATTATCTGCAAAATGGCAGCAGCTGTTCAAGCTTTTTTGGATGATTGGGATTCTGAGAAGTCCAGATAGAAACATATGGTATAGTGCATCACGAAACAATTTAAAGCTATTATTGTTCATTTTATTTCTTTATGTTATTCTCAGTGAAAGTTAATAGGTACATAGATGTTTCTCTGCGATATCATGAACATGTGATAAGTCCTGAGGTCCACAAACATTAGACTGTGTCAGAAATAGGTTGCTTCATAATAGATCCAGACAAAAGTAATTCTTATTCATGTGCAATAAAACTTAGCCTGTAATTTATATTAAACATTTTATAACATTTATATTCTATATCTATTTTGCATAACATAAAAGTCTACTGCAGTTACATTTTTGGACATTCATGTAAAATTCAGTTAATAAGAAAAACCACTAAGCTTTTAAAAGCTATGTACCATCTCTTTTCTAATAGATACTCTGCATTCAGGAAAAATAAAATGTCCATTAGCACCTCCCACTTATTTGTGTGGGCCCATTATAATTTTAACACTTATAAGAGGAAGTGTTAATGGCGACATTTCAAAGCACTGGTTTAAAAGGATGAGGTTGACTTCATAAAAAAAAAAAATCAGAACAAACACCCTTTTCTAGTTTGTTGGAAAAAATTATATAAGATAAAATTATATTTACTGAAAGAAGAATCTTATCAAAATCAGAGTGTAAACTCACAAGGTGAATTCAAGATAAATTGACATGTATAATAAACTCTGACATGAGTATTTCTACATAATTATAGTTTTTAAAACATCAAAAATCGTCTAATCAATTAAAAGTACTTGAGGTATCATTTTACAAAGTAGGTGAAGACTATTAAAGCTGTTCTATATATCTACAGTATATATAATTTTTGTTGGTTTGTTTTTCTGTATAGCCTTCGAATAAAAATTTTGTTCATCCTTTTGAAGTGAAGTTGAAGAACAGAAGTATTTTGAATGGAAAAATAACAATCCATTCTCTCTGGAAATTTTTGTCCCTGTTCCACTTTTTATATTTGAGAAAATCCAATTTCTTTATAATTATTTATATTCTTAAAATATAAAATAATTTTATTGTTAAAATTAATTTTTAATTGAATAATATGCAAAATGGCAGACATGTGGCACATGCATGGTTTGCAAAGATTTAATTCTTCAGCTAGATTGGGGATACAGGTTATATAACTAAAATCTATTAGTAAGAAAAATATTCTAAAGATTCACTCATTCAAAAGACTCACAGCATCTAATATGTCAAAATGAATTTCTTAAAGCGATCAATTTCAAAACAAGGAAGTTACATGAGATGTGCTGAAAAGAACACAGATTTTTGAGAAGCAAAACCCTGTATCGCTGAAATATAAGTTCAGTGTTTTACAAGCTGAATGACTTCATTAATTAATGGCTTTATTAATCAATCTCTGTGTCTCAAGTTTCTCTAGTACAAAAGAAGGAAAGTAAAAATTAGTTGCTTAAAATAAAAAGAAAAATAGCTTATTCGAAGTTACCTTTTAAATTCTAAAGCACTTTTAACATAACTGCTTGCAACCCAGAGTCACATAACTAATTAAACCTCAATAAACTGAATAACAGATGTTTAACTGATGGACAATTGCAGCTATAGTTATTTACCTAAAGTGAAGGGTATTTGATGCGATGAGAAGCTTTAGGAAGACATACAAATCTCTCCTCACACTCTATTAACAGCATTTATTGAGTAGGCAGGACTTTCACATTTAAAATAAGATCTGTAGAATTGAAAAAAAATATGTAGATAGATAGATGCACATCTTATATACATATAAATATTCTCTCACTCACTTACTGTCTGTCTACTTTAGTTCTCCTAGATGCATGAAATAACAAATTGCCTGGGCTGAATTTGTGAGAGAGTTGAAACCAGAGAGCCATCTGACTGCACTTCCTGCCAAGCAATTGGGCATTTTGCTGCAGGAGGTGTGCCGGAGCCAAACATCACAGCTCTGACATCACAGCTCTGACTCTAGAATCAACCTTTGAGTCTTTTCTATTCTGAATTTTCAAGTCTCACAAATCTCTCTAGTGGTTTTAATGTGTAAGAAATTATTACAGAAAAACAAACAAAAACACATTTGTTTCATTTGTGAAACTTTAGAATTGCTCACTGCTAGAATACATCCAGTGGGGTAGATACCCAACAGGTGATTATCTGATAAACAATGTTGAAACCTCTTACTGACACAGTCAGACAGAATGTGAGATCACCTGAACCTGTTTAAGAAAACAAAACTTTTACTACCTTACTAAATTTAAAATACAAAGAAAAGGATGGGATAGGGAGAGTGGGAGGGAGGCTCAAGAGGGAGGGATGTGGGGATATATGTATAAATATACCTGATTTACTTTGTTGCACAACAGAAACTAACACAACATCGTAAAGCATTTATACTCCAATAAAAAAATACATAGAAAAAATTTTTGTATTTTATTTTAAATCCCTGATTTGTATTTTAAATGCCTTGTTTTGTTAATATATAGATTCAGGGATTTATTTCAACATAGCATTTCACTTAAATATTTGTTTTAAAAACTAAATTAGTATTATATATACAAATTTACAGGATTTTTATGAGAATACAATATCCTAATGCATATTCAAAAGCTTCACAATTTGTAAAGTGTAATGTTACTAGTGTTAGCATTTCTGTGGAATAATTATTTTCTAAATGGTAAGAACTCTAATCAGCTCTGTATCAGGATATGGGGATAAAATATCTACTTCCTAAACTCAAATGCAAAATTGGGATCTTACTCTAGTCTTTCCAGACTCCTGGGCAGCTTTACACAATAACCAAGTGAATAACAGCATTCACAGAAAAGAGCAAAGTAACCAGAACTCCTGCTAAAGAAAGCACACCTTGGTCCATGTATTTTTTTCCCCTGGTATCATTAGCATAAAGAAAACAACACAAGAATCACACCAAATATGTGCCCTTTTAATATACAGAGGCTTCTCCTACTAACAAAAGTGTCCCTAAAACTTTCCAGGGATCAAACCCCTCAGGTTAGTTATTCCATTTAACTATGGAGGACTAAGAAAGAACTGAGAAAAAATAAGAAAAGAGAGACTAAATGTGCCATTTTTCCCTCCAGAGTTAGTTCTTCAAGGGTCCCCATCAGATTTAAGAGACATGCATATAGTCATCTAGAGGAGAAAATCGTTGAAGGATTCAAAAAAGTCCTACCCTACCTGAGAATAATATTCTCCATTATTTTTTTTACTGCATTTTGAAGTACACTAGGTAAATGGACATTTAACTGTAGGGATTTCTTATGGGTGGTATCCTCAGGAAGTTGTGAAATGAATCCAGTTAGGTCATTAATCAAGGTTATTCTAATGTTATACTTTTCACTTATCCTAATTCCCTTCTTGATTTTCATCCATCTAATTTAGACTCCCCCACAGGATAATATAACATAATGAGCAATCCGTTTTCTAATTCTAATGACCAGAGCTAGCATTTTACTGAGCACTTCATATGCACCCACACTGTATTAAGTACTTCATTTTATTTAATCCCAGCCCATGAAATAAGTAATTTGGAATAACTGTCCTTGTTAACAGAACTAAAACAACAGGGTAAGCACAACTTTTAAATTATGTTTCATTAAAAAGTATAGGCCCCAAAAGTTTTGGCCCCCAAAACTTGTTTCCAAGACATACGCCCACCCATTTATTACATATGCATTCAGTGGTAAGCAGGCACCAAACTGTTCCCAGCTCTTTGTCCTGCCAGGTAATCCAATATGTCTTGATCAATAAGTTTGCTCAAATAAAATGTTATCTTATTCTGGAGTCAGGATTCCATTACGTTATTTTCAGACAACTATATCCCACCAATCTTTTCTATATCCCTGCAATAGCTGGACGCAAGACTAAGGATCAAGCTTTGGATTCCATCCCTAAAAAGCACAAACTACAAGGCTTACTCTGTGTACAAAAGTGTAAGAACTGATGCTAAAATATTCTAGTTAATCCACATATTTTAAATATTACTTATTTTATCCATGAGCTATTTTATCCTCCATTATGCAAATCAGCTAGTCACTAATTTCATCAATGAAAATTTAAATGGTAATATTTCTTATGTTGAATAGAAAGGCTTCAGATACCGGCTGCCTATCAAGATAACTGAGTTGTTTTTGTAACTGCTTCTGGAGTGCGGTTACTGTGATCAAAGGCTAACTGAACATTCGTGAAGGATGAAATTCTGGCTAGAACAAGTAACTTTCCTTAGACTAAGGCCTAACACAATTAAAATATGCATTTATATCACATTGTAACACCCACTGTAGCACCTATCTTAGAGATGAGAAAAGAGACGGAACAAAGTTCCAACTGCCTCACCCTCACCACAACAGTCTAAGCACCAGAACCACAAATCAGACCCAGAGTTTCTTGACTTAAGTGTATACTAGTTCTGTTTCACCAGGGTTCCTTGTGGCAACATAATCTCACTAATATATAAACCACGAAATTTTAAATATACAAACTCTTCTCAGTGTCAGGCTTCTGCAGAAATATATTCCTTCCCCTCAATGACAAATTGAAAAGGGACCAGTAATGAAAACCTTAGGAAACTTACAAATTACAGGCCACATAGATGTCCTCAGTAATTATGTTTTCTGCTCTGGCCAAGAATTAGTCATGGCTAAATTCCCTCTTTATAAACTGATGAAATGTTTATGTAACACTTGAATATAATTTTAAAAATAGGAATAATTGAATGCCAAATCTTTAAGGCCACAGAAGCTGAAAACATTTTCAAATTTGCAAGACACTGAGCAGACTTACAAGATTATCACATCCATAGTTTACATTCCAAAAAATCATGGAGTCTATGGCAGTAGTGTCTCCCAAGAAAAAGATAACCCCTACATTCATAACGCTAGACAAGTTTACTGGGGAGAAAGGGAGGAGTAGACATAGTAGAGAGAAAATAAAAGAGAAAACAATTTTTGTTCTAACTTTGCAAGGAGGAGAGAGCATCTGAGTCAGGTGTCTAGAGTCAATTACCTGTAATGTAAACACAAGTTCGTGAATCTCCCTCTTAGAGGAAAAAATGGGACATTATGTGCCCATCACCTTGTCAAAAATATTCACTTTTATTCCAGTGACTATTCTCCTAGGGAAAAGCACTCAAAATACTCTTGTTTTAGAGCAAAAATTTAGACATCATATCTGGTAGCTGGGAAATGCATACCCTTTCATTCTGCCATCATGTCTATATTCAGAGATGTATTTAGATTGTTGAGAAATATTAGAAACTGTGTGCCCCACACTCCAGGGAATCCTATTGTACTACTCTGCCCTATGGTTGATCTCCTTAAACCCTGAGGTGAGAAGAAAGTACTTTTTGTTCTGCCCCTAACCCTTCATATCCTGGGATAGTAAATGTCACAGGACTCTAGGAAATTTGACTGGAGTAATTTGGTTCCTTCTCTTCACTTTGTCATACTTATTTAACCTTAATTCTGCTGATCAACTGTCACTGATGACAGAACATCACAACCAAAATAAATTTCTATGTAGGAAATATATAGTAAATATTTTTGCTCGTATAGCTGAAGAGTCCAGACATAATGATAATGCTTCAGGCAACCTTTATCTAAAGCATAAAATTTTATCATCAGGACTGAGTTTCTTATGATCTCATAACTCTATTTTCTCCCATTTAGACTATACAGCCAAAATACAAACAGAATAATAAAAGTTATGAATAATGCAAAAACTTAAAAATAGCAATGTTAGTAAGTTCAGGAAAACAAAAAAGTGTAACAAAAATTCATGGAAGTATGGAAAATTTCAAGAGTTTAGAATCTAGAAAAAGGATAAAATTGATATTCTAAAACTGAAAAATTCAATACCTGATACTAAGAATTCAATAGATAGCTTCAATAGCATATTATTATAGACACTCCAGAAGCTCAAAGAATCTCAAGCTGCACAAATGCAATAACAAACAAAACCAACAATAAAAACATTCTACCATGACACATTTTAATTAAATTAAAATCCCTGCCACCCGCCCCCCAAAAAAACCCCAAACACTCATTAAAGCAGACAGAGGGAAAAGGTGTATTATCTTCAAAATAGCAAAAGTAAGACTGATGGCTGAATTTTCAAGAGAAATGACAAAAATCAGAAAGCAATCAAAAATATTTATAAATACAAATGAAATAAATACTAAAGAGAAATAAAGAAAAAATACTATTTTCTAAAATCCTAAATTAAGCAAAAGTGTGAAATATTGAGAATAAATACGTTTTCGGGGGAAAAAAATTTTGTTTCAGTTTTCGCCATCAGAACCTATACTAGAGTAACGCTAAAGAGAATTCTAGAAGAAGGAACATAAACCCTGAGAGGACAGAAATGCACGAATAAATACATGCATATTTTTCTAAGCATCTAACAGTACAGAGGAATCAGGTATCACTAACTTTCGACCATGAAAACCAGAAGTCAGAAATTCCAAATACAAACTTAATAAAACACAGTCCAGTATTGAGATAGAATATATTTTGTTGACATGCCATCTTGTAAAATTAACATCATTTCTTCCTTAAATTGATTTAAAAATCAGAAATTGACTCTCACAGCATTTCTGTAAGGCCAGAAACTATTTTCATGTTTAGATGAAAACCTAGGCAGAAATCTAGGAAGTGAATTGCCTCCAAATTGCTAATTAAAGTGAGATGAGAAGATCTCTCTACTTTTGTGACATAGCTGATTGCGAGGTATCACCAAATTGTGTCCTCGTGATATCACTAAGTATAATACCAATATGTATATTTTTTCCAAAGAAATTTTTGTTCATAGTCTCAATTGATCTCATACTGGTCTTGCACTATCCTAATCCCAGAATTAGAGACACATTTGGAGGTTTGCCCATGTTTCCCCTGTTAGAGAGCAGAGTAACCAGGAATGAAATCTGGTAATACTGATTCTCTTGCACCAACATTATTTTAGTCTTATTAAAATAAGAGAATATAAAGCAAAAAAGGAAATGAGGTATAACAGTCAGTTATTTGGATTAAGTGTCTGAGATGCTCTGAAACATCTCATTTAGCATAACAGTACTTCTATAAACCTACAATTTTATTATCTTCATCTTCTGATTCCCTAGTTCTGCATGAGTAGCTCCAGAGAACATTAGAGCTCATGCCACTACCAGAAAAATTCCAAATATAATTTGGCAAGAGAAAATAGGGCATCTTCATTTAGTAAATTGCTCTTAATTGCTGCCTTATTTTGTGTACGATATATCTTCCTCTGAATAAATCATATGCATTTCCTTATAAGAACACGCAAACCATCATGACTTACGAAGTCCCGTTTTTTAATTTCCTGAGGATGATAATGTAAAAAGTCCTTTCTTGTTGCTACTAGCAGTTGTGAATATATTCATGTTATCATTCTGTTTCAAGGCTTTAAAAATCCCACTGTTATTACTGAATTAAAATGTATCAAGCATAGAATGGAAATTATCTTTAATAAATAGGGACTGTGACACTTAGATACGAAGAGAACAGAGATGCTGCTATTGAGGAGAATGATCTCAGTGGCGTACAATGATTAGTAGCAGGGAAGGCAAGTACAGAATTTGCAGAACAGAATATAACAGAGTGTAAGAATCTGAACTCTGAATTTGACTCCTTTGTGATACAAATGGAGAAGAAATTTTAGAACTTTAAATAGACCTTGCCCAAGATGGGGAGAGAGTTGCAGCAAACTAACACAGAGATAGCTAGGTTAGTTTGTACATTTCCTCTGTGTATTACTTTTATTCCTTTGGCTCCTCTATCAGTCTCTGCTAACCTTGATATCTGCCTTCTAAATTCCAATTTTAAGCTTTCACTTTGCACAAATTTAGTGACTCCCAATTTTTCCTCTAGCAGGTTTTCCCTGATAAGCACATACACACACCCAATCATCAACCTTTCTCACAAACATCACACGTATGATCTCAGACTGAAGTTTTATTTCCATTTTGACATTTGCATATTGCATCTCAAACCAGACATTACCTCAAGTCATTGAATCCTGCATTCTTTCCAATATAAGAAATATATAAAGATAAAACTTACAGACTCCCTTATATAAATACATTTACAAAACTCTCGTTTGCCATCTATTAGGAGCTAAAAGGTAGGTCTTACATTCTGGAAGTCGGAACCCTAATGTGACTGCTGTTTCTATCCTAACTTCAAAGATCTGAATGCAAGCAAACACTGACTTCCAAAAATCTTCACGTAATATATAAACATTCAGTAATTAATCCGGATATTAACTGCATTCAATAAGGTTTGTAAGACAAAGATGAAAAATCATCACTTTTAATTTCAGCATAGCCACAAAGCAAGTAGAAGCTTAGTTCTATTAATAATTGTAAAGAATAATGAATAACAGAAGTTTGGTTGTATTATTTCATATACCTGTTAAACTGTGAATAAAGGCTGTAGTTTTTAAAAAAAAAAAAAAAAAAAAAAAAAAAAGAATAATGAAACAAAAACCTATTTTTAATATTGTTGCCTGTTGTCTTTTGAAACTATATGTAGTTCATGGAATCAGTGGCTTGTATACTGTTCCAAGTGGGCAATTTAATTTCAGATTTAAAGAAAAATGATATATATTTTTTTCATTTGTTACTTGAATGATTCAGAGGTACCAGATGAATAAATGAATACAAGAAAACAATGACCGAGATTATTCATACACATATTTAGATCTTATAAAGAGTTTATAATATTATTCTTATAAATCACACCACATATATCCATTGATGAAAAATTTTGTAACATAACATTAACATACTTAACTACCTCTCTATTATTCCATTCATTCATTCATTCATTCAACAAATATTAATTGAGCATCTACTGTGTGCTAGCTACTGACTGCATTCAAAATTGTTGTTTCTCTAGTATTTCAAGTATGGCCCCTACACTTCTGTAAGAATTGTATTTCTGTGAGGAAGAAGACCCAAAAAAGCAAGCAAAGAGGACAAGACAAAATAATTTAATGTTATCAAAATTGTTAAGAAAGAGACAAAGAAAAGATTGCAAATAGAATAGTAATGGCTGGCAGGATTTTAGCTATCAGGGAACATCTCTCTGAGTCAGTACCACTGGAGCTAAGTTTCACATAATGAGAAGAAACCCATGACAAATGAGACAATGTGTATCTCAAACCTATGGTGCAGAATATCCAAGGTTATGGAATTGGAAAAATCTTGCTGTATTCAAGGAAATTAAAACACAGCAGCTTGGCTAAAGTGGGTTTAATGATAAAGAGAAAGACACAAATGAATTACCCAATGTAACTGACAGCTTGTGCCTCACCCTTCATGTGGCTCCCGTAGAAAAAAATACAGAGAACATAAAATTTGGGGTCCAAAAGTTTATAAACCATAATGTAAAGCCCATCATATGATTGAAAGGACTGGAGATGTTTAGCCTACAGAAGGTAATTTCAGAAAAGCATGGTGGTTGCCTTTAACTTCTTAAAAAATATAATAATATAAAATATACATCAGACTGTCATAGGCTTGTATGAAGGTTTTCCAATTGTGATAACTAGGGACAACATGCAGGAATTTTAGTCGGAGATTTAGGGTTATCACTAGCAAGAGGCTCTGGTTGAAGAGCTGCTCCTTTGAGACATTTTCCTTTTCTTACGCCAGGTTAGGTTAATACTTAATAATAAAATTGCGATTGTCCCAACTATGAGTTGCCCTATATTTTGCATGTTTTATTTTTTGAAGGGTAGAAATTTTTAATTTTTTTATTGGGGTATAATTACTTTACAATATTGTGTTAGTTTCTGCTGTACAATGAAGTGAATCAGCTATATGTATACATATATCCCCTGCCTCTTGGACCTCCTCCCTACCATCCCACCCATCTAGGTCATCACAGATCACCGAGCTGAACACCCTCTGCTATGCAGCAGGTTCCCACTAGCTGTTTTACACATGGTTTTTATATTATTTGTTACTCAGAACACTCCTACCATTATACTTACAAGGAACTAAGGCACATACATGTTAACTTATAAGCCAGATGACATACAGAGACACTCTCCTTTTATAATGAATTATATAACTGGAGTAAACACCAAAATCCATAACTTGTGGATTTATCCTTAAGGGTTCTGCAAATTTCCACATGTAATTTTTTTAAGATTTTTTTTTGATGTGGACCATTTTTAAAGTCTTTAATGAACTTGTTACAGTATTGTTTTTGTTTTATGTTTTGGTTTTTTGGCCATGAGGCATGTGGGATCTCAGCTCCCCGACCAGGGATTGAACCCACACCCCTTGCATTGGAAGGTGAAGTCTTAACCACTGGACTGCCAGGGAAGTCCCCAACATGTACCTTCATATGCGACGTATTAATTCAGGTGTTAAAGATGTGAAACGCAGCCTCTGTTTAATTTACACAGATACAACCCAAAATCCATACACCCAAAGTAAACATAATTGATTATAGACTTTATTGAAAATTAGAGATATAAAAAGAAAGAAAAAGGTTTCACTGGTACCAAGAAATTAGACATGATTTCAATCAGAATAAAGATAACATTATTTTTAAAATACCTTTGGGCTTCCCTCCTGGCGCAGTGGTTAAGAATCCGCCTGCCAATGCAGGGGACACAGGTTGGATCCCTGATCCAGGAAGATCTATATGCCGTGGAGCAACTAAACCCCTGTGCCACAACTACTGAGCCTGTACTCTAGAGTCTGTGAGCCACAACTACTGAGCCCACATGCTGCAACTATTGAAGCCCACGCTCCTAGAGCCTGTGCTCCACAATAAGAGAAGCCACCGCATTGAGAAACTGCATACTACAACTCTCGCCACAATAGAGAAAGCCCACACAAAGCAACGAAGACCCAACGAAGTCAAAAATAAAATCAATCAATCAATCAATCAACCTTTAAGAAACAAATTAAAAAAATAAAATAAGAAAACAAAATACCCTTTGTCCAATGACCAGGAACCACAAAACAGTTTTAACCCCTACATGTTCCAAGCTTTTTCAAGGTTGCTGCTCATCTTTCAGTTATGTGGGTGTCTGTCAATCACCCTTTTCTTGAGGTTTCAATATTTCTACATAGCTTCTCAAGGTATTTGAAAATACTCTCTGCCAAGGAACACTGCCAGCACCAGCACTGTGTCTGTTTACAGAAGAATGTAAACTAGAGAGTGTCATTTGAGTTCTGTTTTCTTTGGTTTCTTAACTGCCTAAATTCACACAACTGATGCAGGGCAAAGTGATTTCATTTCCAGACCTATCCAGTAAAAATATCTCCAATACTCGATTTCTTAAAAAGGATCGCAACTCATGGGTGTGTGTCTTCATCTCCTACTCATCACTCAACACATTCTAATCCTCCTGCCTCCGCAGCTTGAGGGAGTCTGCTCAGGTTGTCAGTGGCCTCTTTTATTCTAAATTCACTGAAAACTTTTGAGTCCTCGATATCACTGAAGTCTGAGCAGTATTTGACAAAGTGAACCATTTCTTCAAAATACTTAAAAACATGATTTTCATAATAATTTATCTTCCTGGCTTGTATATTTTTTGACCACTCGAATGAATGCTGGGTTTAACTGGGGCTCTGTACCTGACAACTCCTTTCTATTATTGCTCTATTCTTCCTACTCTTATTATATTATATAAGGTTATAGAATGTTATGTATTATAAGTTTACTCTTATACAGTTCTCACAGCATCATCATCATGTTTGCCAATAATCTCCAAACATATATCTTTATCTCAAAATTCTATCTTGGCTTAAGGACAAAGTTTAACGTAATATATAAAAATTTTAAGGTTTTTTTTAATATTTATCTCTCATAGTCATGCTTTATCCAGTAATGCCTGTCTGAGCAATTAGACCCACCCTTGATCCAGGCACTCGGACAGAACTATGAAGACATCATGAGCTCTTCTAAAACTATTTCCTATCAATTAACATTTAGTTGATTTTATCATTGAAAAATCTTAAAATATATCTACAAATACTTCCATATTATTCAACATAAGCATCCTTGACAAACTCCACCTTTTTGCAAAATCATGCACTGACAAAAACACAGATTTTTGGGAGAACAGCATTAATGATAGACCACTTAAAACCTATGCAATTTTATCAAAGCATTCAGACATAAAAAACATATGAATAAATAAATAGATGGATAAATGAATTTATGAACAATTAATACTTCAGAAATAACTTGAATAATACAGGCTGGCACAGCTTAAAATAGCTGGGGGCTGTCTCTTATATTAAAAATATTGTGTGGGGACTTCCCCAGTGGTGCAGTGGTTAAGAATCCTGCTGCCAATGCAGGGGACATGGGTTCGAGCCCTGCTCTGGGAAGATCCCACATGCTGTGGAGCAACTAAGCCTGTGCGCCACAACTACTGAGCCTGTACTCAACAGCCCATAAGCCACACTACTGAGCCCATGTGTCACAACTTCTGAAACTCAAGCACCCATGCTCTGCAACAAGAGAAGCCACCACAATGAGAAGCCTGTGCACCACAACAAAGAGGAGCCCCCGCTCGTAGTACCTAGAGAAAGCCCGAGAGCAGCAACAACAAAGACCCAACACAGCCAATAAATAAATAAAAATAAATGAAAAAAAAATTATGTGTGTGTGTAGGGGGGTGTGTGTGTGTGCCTGTGCACATGCATATATACATTCATGGTAGAAACACTAGCTTGTAGCTAGTGAGCTATCATTAAGATGGGCACAGAAAGAAGTACAACTTTTTCAGGAGCTGTGTATCACATAAGCTGGAGGTTCAGCCACTCATTTTTTAAAAAATTAAACTTACTTTAAGATAATCATAAATATGCAGTTGTAAGAAATAACATAGAGAGATTCTGCATACTCTTTGCCTGGTTTCTCCGAATGATAACCTGTTGCAGAATAATAGTTCGACATCACAATCAGGATATATTGGCATTAGTACATTCGAGATATAGCACATTACTATCACCACAAAAATCCTAGTTTCTTTCTCTCTCTCACAGGTGAAAAGTTTCTAATTTTGTGGAATCTAATGTATTATTTTTTGCTTCTATATATCACGCTTTGGTGTCAAGTCTAAGAAGACTTTGCCTAGCCTTAGGTCCTAAAGATTTTCTTTTGCTTTTGTTTTCCCTAAAAGTTTCAAAATTTCACATTTTACATTTATGTCCATAATCATTTTGAGTTAATTTTTGTATAAGATGTGACAGTTAGGCCACAGTTCACTTTTTGCTTATGAATATCCAAATGATAAAGCACTGTTTGTTGAAAATGCCATATTTTCTCAGTGAATGACTTCTAAAACTATCAAAAAACCAACTGGGCATATTTGTATGGATTTATGTCTGAGTTCTCTACTCTTTTACTTTACCCTCTGTTTATAAACCACAGCTTTGTATGTTGCAGGTATATGATAAGTCTTGAAATTTTCACTTTTGTTCAGCTCAATGCATTTCTTTTATTTCCCTTGAGACTTCTTTGACTCGTGGGTTATTCAGAAATGTTTAGTTTCAAGTATTTGGAAAATTTCCTATCTTCCTCTTATTGACTTTTAGCTTGATTCATCACGTTTTTGAGAACACACTGTATATGATTTCAGTTCCCTTAAACTGTTGAGATTTACTTTATGGCCCTAGATAGGATCTATCTTAGTGTATACTCAATGGGCACTTGAAGAGAAGATACATCCTGCCATTGTTCAGTGGGATGTTCCATCAGTGCTGATTAGATTCTGTTGCTTGAGGGAGTTGTTGCGTTCTTCTATATCTTTGCTGATTTTCAGTTCAGTTGTTCTATCAACTGTTGAGAATTGAGCGCTAAATTTTTCAACCATAATTTTGGATTTGTCTATTTCTATTTTCAGGTGTATCAGTTTTGGTTTCATATATTTTGCAGTTCTGTTGTTAGATGCATATACAGGTAGGATTACTATTCCTGGTGGATTGACTCTTTTATCATAATACAAAATTATTATCTCTGATACTTTTCTTGTCTCTGAAAACCCAGGGGCCTCAGAACATCATTCCTTGGGTTCCAGAGGCCCTGGCTGGTCTGCCTATTTCTCTCCACCTTTCAGAGTTTTCTTAAGTTCTGTTTATATATAATTTCTGGAGGTTTTAGTTATACTTAATCAAAAGAATAGGAAAAATATGTTATTGTAAATTCCCAGAAACAGAAATCTCAGGCACTCATTTTAACTTTCTTAGAGCTGAAAAGTGCCTGTTTATGCAGTAGACCAAGGAATTTCTCTTTCTTGCTGAAACCTACTTTTCTATTCCCACTATTACAGCTCTATGAATACAGGAAAACAATTTGGTATGAAAAAATACAAACTCTATGTTATACTGACACAATTCGCCTATTTAACTGCTTGGGGGAGTTAATTTGTGTTATAGAAACACACGTGGTCACAGGACAGATTGGGTTTTCTTCTATCCACTGGCTTAACACGGGGTTCAAGTTTTCAACACTTCTCATTCCCAGGGAGAACTAAAAGAGAACTTTTACAAATGTAACTATGATTACAACCCTCCCACGCATAACTCTTTTCATAAATTGCAAAACAGAAGACCCTGAATCATCTTTCTCCACTTATTCTAATAATTACATTCTCGGTAACAATGTCTTTCTTTCTATATCTTAGAAACATGCTAAGCTTTTTAAGTTCCTAGAATATTCAAAGTTCTTTTCCACCTCAGGACATTTGAATATTACTTTCTGCATACTTGAAATACTCCCAGGTTTACATTGCCTACTTTTACTCACCATTTAAGTACCAAATTAACCAGAAATACATTAGAAAAACCACCATGGTATCCAAGATTTGATTATTCGTCTTTATATACATTAAGATGCTCTCATTTGTTTTTCTCAATATGCACATTCACTTGATATCCTGAGGCCTAAATTCCCCAAGTGACTTTTTTTTTTTGGGGGGGGGGGTGCACCAAGTTCAATCACCCAAGTGACTTTTTTAACAGCCCTTAGTCCCAGTATGCACTATACGATTGGTCCTAAGGTAACCTGAGCTCCTCATCCTGACACTGTTTTCAAGAAAGAGCAAGGGAACCCAGCTTCGTGCACTGCATATAGTAGGTGGAGACAAAGAAACAATTACGCAGATACATACAAACACGCATACACACTCACTCACACATGCATACAGAACACCCAGGCACTCATGCACATCCTGGGGCCAGATTTTCTTCATGGTAGGTGCCAGGTGTCTAGAATTCATCCCAGAAGACTATTGCTGCCTGTTCCTTGAGCCTTGGGGCATTGCCCTCTCTTTCTGATGTGACCATCTGTCACCATTCTAGCTCCTTCACTGAATCCCTTCCATCAGGAAACAGTTTCCTCTTTTGAACACCACAAACACCATAGCTGAGGGCCATCCAAAAGGCAGAGGTCGTGTCTCCGGTGAACTGCTGTAGCACAGTTTATAGCATAGCCCCTAAACTGTCAAGAAATAGTTATCAAGTGATGGAATTCAAAATTCAATTAAAGAAGTAAAATATGACTAAATAATTAAACTTTCACACATTCTCTCTTCTTAACTTTCAGGGATGTTAATGAAATTGGAAGTGATGTGAGATCTTCAAATTAAATACGGTGAGTTGAATATAATTTGTTATTCCAGCTCCATTTCCTTCTGAAACTTCACTAAAATTGCAGTAACAGAATTTTTTTAGAAGACATAAACCAAAAGGTCAAAAAGAATGAAATGAAAGATAACAATAGGAAATAAATATATTTTTAAAAAAATGTGTATGCAGGAGAGTGGAGCAATGGTGGAAACTATGCTGAAAACAGTAAATTTAGGTAAAGTATATACACCACAAGATCTCCAATCCTCTACTCCCCCGTTGCCCCCACACAGAATGCTCAAAGCCAAACAATCATAAGAAGAAGGAAAAGTACAATTCTTTGGGAAAATGGATCTCCAAAAAAAGAGAAAATAGCTACAGATCTTCAACATTCCTCAATGGCATGTTCAGTGCCCAGCACTGGATAAGCCACAATTCCATCATGTTAGATCCTTATTATTAAATATGAATATGAAGGTAAAGAAAAACAAATATTTGTGAAAACTCTCTATCCTGACATATCAAAGGCCAAAAATATCAATCTGAAAAATGCTAGGACAAAGAAAAAATAATGTGGAATTTCAAATATATTTTCTTTTCAAAAAAAAAAAAGAGAGAAGATACTGCATTATTGAAACACAGAGGAGTCTACTGAAAAAAATAGTCAAATAATCAGAATTATAAAGTGCTTTTCAGAGTAAAAATATGAGAACAAAAAAGGCAAATTAAAACAAGGAATAAAAAAGATTAAGGAAATCTTCTGAGAAATAAGACAAAATTAAAAACCAATGAAATATCAGTGAAAGAAATAAGAAATTTAGATAATTCTTTTAAGAGATTCAGTATCCAAATTATATAAATTTAAAGAAAAAGAAGTTAAATGGATGTAAACTATCAAATAAATTACACCAGATTGTTTTTGAGTACTGAAGTTATCAATATTGAGACTGAAATAACTTTCTGTGTACTGCTTACAATGAATGACAGACACATGCACACACACATCCAACTACATCATTCTGGATTTTTAGACCACAGGAATCACAATGACAACAAATTCTCTAACAACAAGCTGTAAAAGGAATAGAGCACTAACACCAAACACCAAACCTAAGCAGGACTACTTAAGATAAAACAAAACCAAACCTGGCAACTACCCAAATATCCAATAGTAGAGTTGGTAAATAAAGTGGCATATAGCTCCACAGTGCATTACTATGCAATACTGACTATATACCATAATTCCACACAATATAGAAAAATCTGACAAAAATAATTTTGAGATAATAGAGTCAGACAAAAATAATATTTACCCTTTCAACTTTTTTCATTTATGAAAAGCACAAAAGAGACAAAATTAGTCTATTGTACTAGAAGTTGGCATAAAATTATGCTGGGAAAAAGTGAGCAGGGTATAGCACATGGGGGTACTTTATGGGTTCAGGATATTATTTTTATTGATATGGGTGCTTATTGCATATGATTGTTTAATGTGTGAACATTCATCAAGATATACATTTATGTCATGGGAAGGAAATCCTAAAAAGAGTGGATGCATGTATATGTATACCTGATTCATTTTGCTGTACAGCAGAAATTAATGCAAGATTGTAAAGAAACTATGCTCCAATAAAAAAGATATATATTTATGTCTTTGCACAAAATTTCTAAAGATTATGCTTCATAAGTTATTTTTTTTTTAAAGGAACTACCAGATTACAGCAAGGGAATATCCCTGGGGAACAGATGTGTAGTGTGCTTAAAGGGCAATCAGACAAATGAGTAGGGTAGAAAATTTGAATTCTGTTGTCAAATGAAAAAATGAGGCAATCATTAACTTCAATTTAAAAAACAAACATCGTATAAGAAATGAAACAATCACAATATTCTGTGATTAGAATAATATTTATATAATCATAATATAAAAACAATATTGCTTGATGAAAATGGTGATAATGTTATAATAGGAGGATTGGGCATGGAAGCTCAGTGTGGAGCAAGACATGACAGACAAGAAACTATTATCATTCAAAACAAGAAATTAACACAATTTCTAAAACAGAAATATCAAAAAATGATATAATGTGGAAGAAAAATCTCATAAAAGACTTAAATGTATTAAAAATTATATAATCTAAGAAGCAGGAATTTATATTTAGGAATGATTAGACAAAGATCTGATATTTTTATTAGCCTAATAATAGTTATTAATTTTTATGTATGCATTATGATTATAAAAAATAATAATTTCAAAGATCATATCAAAAGAGAAGTCTAGTTGGATTAGATATTTAAAGCTACTCAATCTAAAATTTATTATTATTTTTAGAAAAATTTTGTTGTTAAAATACTTTCTATTTTTGTTTCATCATCCCAATTTGGTCTTAATGTGAGCCATTTTAAGGGCTAGTGCAAAGCTGTACAAGTATTTTGAGAGTCAATAAATAATGTTTATCTTGATTTGAGCTTTTTGAAAAAAACAATGCTTGGCTAATACTTGTTTTTAAAACATTAGTAGCATTTTAATTTGTTACCATAATTATGCTGCCCCCAAACAGGGTTAAAAGTGTGGCTGAAATCTAGATGGCATTTTCAGACTTTCTCATGTAGAAACATATTTTTTGGCATCTAACAATGTAAGAAGTGTCATGAAATAGTCATTTCTAGAAGGTAGAATCCTATAATTTGGTTTTGAAGAAGAGATAATTATCAGTTACTTATTGCAAATTATATATATATACTGTATACACAAAACACTTCTGTGTGTGTTATAATATCTGAAAGTGCAAAATATATTTTATTATCAATGTGTGCATTTTTCAATGTACATGTTCAATAGTGGGCATGTTTCAAGTTATTTTGTTATGTTCAGTCAAAAAAGCAAAAGGAGTACATAAATTATTCCTTATATAACTGGTGATCAGGAGATAAGAGTTATGTTGTATTATTCTTAATGGATAACCCCCATTTGTTTAGGAGGAAAGAATTAAGGCAGGACTGGCTTAAAGAAATGCTCTAGCTGTTAAAATAAATGACTTGGAAATGAGTTTGAAGTAGCTTCATACAAGGCTCTTGAGCCAGCTTGCTAAATATAAACACTTATTTCTGCTACTTCTGCTAAAGGGCGATCCAGAGACAGCTTTGGTACCATTTGCTAAATACTGCTTCAGAACAGTCAAACGGCTTAGTCTGTTTTCAGTTATAGATGAACAGATCTTATACGCATGTATGTGTACTCATATAGGTAGATGAAGATATAGATATGATCACATTTGCTCAGTTTATTCAACTACTTAATCAATGAGCCTTCACCAGTCACTGTATTTGACAAAAACAAACAAAACAAAACAGATGAAAAAGGCATGTTTCCTGACTTGACTTCACCTTAAGGAATTCACCAACTTAGAAGCACAGAAAGACAAACAGATGATCAAAAATCACCGCATTGTTTTACTGAAAGGAATTCACAACATACTATGAGAATACCAAAAATAAGTAATGTAATACTAAATAATAGACCCAGTGAATTATTAGGACCAAAGGAATTTTCTGAAAAAGTGAAGCTAATCCTGATTCTCAAAATTGTCTTTTCTGGAAACATAGAAAAGGTGAAATTATTCCAGGCATGCGAGTATTCCAGGGTCCATCACGAGTATGATCTTGGAGTTAAGAGAGTGTTTGTATGTTTGTAGGAGTGGCGTAGAAATTCCTAGTTTACTATTGCTTGACCACAGACTTCAATACAAGAAGTGGCAGAAAACAACACTGAAAAGAAGGCAGGAAACAGTTTGCAGAGGTTCTTGAATCCAGAGCTAATTTTCATGTTATCTCATAGGCATCAACCAGGAGATAAATTTCTGGCAGCAACAGAGAAGTTAACTTTGTGCATCACAGAACCAGCACAGAAAACAACAGATGAAAGCTACACCAAGGGCCATAGTGATGAAGATGGAGAAAACAGGGACAATGTGAGAAAGCTCAGAGAGACTAGTTGATAAGACACAGGATAAAAAGGAGCATCAGCATTAAAGATAACCTTCAGGCCCCTGATTGGGTGATGCTGCCAGCTACTGAGAAAACAAAAAATAAAAAAATATGGTTAAAATACAGAGATTGTGAGTTCTGTTTTAAACATATTGTTTTGAGTTTCTTAGAAGAATTATCCAGCAGGAAGTTAGAAATCAGGGGAATGGTACATATGGAGAAAAAGAGACATCACTGTAGGAGTGAAAAGCAAATACCTGATACATTAAATCCATAAGGAGTGGATAAACTTTCACATTGGCAAATCCTGGGGAAATAGCAAGCTTTTAGAAGATAAGATGAGATACCTATTGAGAAGGGATAAATAATCAGAACAGCTTAAGTAGAATGAGAAGATGAGATGCTGCAAACACCAAGGGAAAATTTTAAGTAGTAGAGTGATTGAAACATCCAATGTAACAGAGACATCCAGTAACCTAGGAATTGGAAATTGTTTACTTTATTTAATAATTAGAAGCTCATCATTAGCAAAAATGAGAGCTGTTTAAGTAGAGATATGATAGCCAAAGACAGGCTTCAGGGTATCCCTAGAAAAGTTTACATTCCCTCTTCTAAAATTTAGTGTCCACCCGATATGATGCATTATTTGCTAACATTTAGAACCCTCAGTTTGCTCTTGACTACTAATATATCCATTTACAGTAAACATGGCTTTCTCTTTTGCCTCATAAGAAACAGTAGGTTATAGTGGGTGTCAACAACTGTGAAGGATCTGAGCTTTTACCATTCAGGTAAAAACAAGATAGCCTGCCACAATTACAAGGATAATCAAAGTACAGATGTCACTCCTTGGTCAGAGCCATATATAAAAGGACTGCATTACACTCAAACCAATAGCAGTGGCCAGAGTGTCAGTATTTGCACCAGTTCCCCATACCCCAAGCTGTGCCATCACATGCATAAGATGAACTGTAGGAGAAGAACCACAAGCTTAGGGACCCAGATCTTTTATAATGAGTCATAAACCTGCCTGATGTTAGCTCTGAGGGAGACACTGTATTATATAGGATATAAACTAACTTGTTCTTAGCTCTGAAGGGAGATGACATCTTGATATTTCAAGGCTGTTCACTATAAAATTATCCTTCAAAAGACAGTTCAAAACAAAGACAGCAAGTGTCCTGCTCACAAATTGTACAAAAAGGCAACAGACCATAGAGAATTCTTATTCAACAATATACACTTCTGCTACCTACACTCTCTTGGTTTGTGGTGAATTTTCCCATAAATATGCCACCCCATTGGCCAATCTAATTAATCTGATCAATAGAATCTAGAACTAAATTCATTTATTTTTCTCTATACAGTATTTAATTAAGGAAACTATCAATAGGACTTTAAGCAGCAAAAAGAAGTCAACTTGAAGTATTGACCTCAACCAGGCTTCCCAGGACCTGAACACAATGTTAAGTTGTGAACAAATCTTTTAAACCTTCAGGATCTAACTTAGAGAGTCAGGCTGATTCCTCTCTAAGGCTTAGTATTGACCTTGACACCGATTTGAGGTATTTATCTAGGTACTGAAGGACGTGTTAGAGATTTACAAACTGCACACCGTCCCATAAGGCGGAAGCCTAAGGTAACTCTATCACCCAGAACTACCCTGGACAGTGATATGAAACTGACCTTTGATGGCTAAAGTGGAACTGCTGAGCATTTTGGCTAAATTCAGGTTGCATTTTGTTGTCATGTCTCCTTAGCCTCCTAGAATATGTAACGGTTCCTCAGTCTTTCCTTGACTCTCATGATCTTGAAACTTTTGAAGAACATTGCTATCACTTTTTTAGAATGACCCTCAATTTGAGCTTGATGGTATTTTTCACAACTATTAAAGTTATGCATTATTGGAAAGAAAACCACAAAATTGCTGTGTCTACCTCAGTACCTAAATGATGCTAAATCTTCTTTTTTGGCAAGGCTAACCTAGAGAACTTGGTTAAGATAGTGTCGGTTCCTCCACTGAATAGTCACTACTATTCTTTTTGCAATTAATACATATTTACTTGAGGGGAGATACTTTGAGAACATGCACGTATTCCATTTTTTTCTTTAATTTTTGTTCACTAACTTAATACACATTTTCGGATCTTGCCTGTGGGATATATTGTTGTGAAGTTTTAATGGTGATTTTATTCTTTATTTTTTATACACTTATTATTTCTTTTCTAAAAAAGAGCTGTGCATTCTTCCTATTTATATTACTTGATTATTTATTAAACAGTTATGGAATCATGAATGTTTATTTTGTTCTTTGAGTTATAATACAATACTATTTATCATTAATTCTAAAGTGGCTTGAATTACTCCATCTTTGGCCATTGGGAGTTCCGGTGCCCTTCTGACATGCCCCAATATTTCTCTTTCTTTTTTTCCCTTTTTTCTTCCCTTTGCCACTCACCAATTGTCAGCCATAAATTTGACAGCATTATAGTTTCCTCCTTTAGCTCTAAAAATTAAGATAATTAAATAATTTTCCCCTTTGGTAATACTTATTTGTTCAAGTATGAGAAATTAATCAAATTTTGTTCAATTAAAGGAAGTAGAGAGACTTCTCTGGTGGTTCAGTGGTTAAGAATCCACCTGCCAATGCAGGGGACACAGGTTCAAGCCTTGGTCTGAGAAGATCCCACATGCCGCAGAGCAACTAAGCCTGTGTGCCACAACTACTGAGCCTGCACTCTAGAGCCGGCGAGCCACAACTACTGAGCCCTCATGCCACAACTATTGAAGCTCATGCGCCTGGAGCCCATGTTCCACAAGAGAAGCCACCACAATGAGAAGCCTGCACATTGCAACGAAGAGTAGCCCTCACTCGTTGCAACTAGAGAAAGCCCATGCACAGCCACAAAGACCCAATGCAGCCAAAAATTAAAATGAAATAAAATAAATTTATTAAAAAAATAATAATAAAGGAAGTGGAATGTAACACTTTTGTTAGGTTTCTCAAAAGAGACCCTGTCTTTTCCCCTAGAAGATAAACTGTGAATATGTGATGTATGAGGACACTGAAGATATTTGATCACAAAGAAATGTCTTGGACACCCTCAGTGGGGGAACAGTCACCCTATGAAGCCTGACAACCAGCCAAAATAACAAAACATGAGCCATTCGGATGTGGGATTGGGGAAGCAATTAATGAAATTTTTTGAGCCACTGGGTCTGTGTTGTGTAAAGTCAACAAATGCATTTTATAGTTGAGCCAGTTTGGTGTTAATGTTTGTTTGTAACTTGTCACTAAATAATTATGTCCTCAAATCAAGCTCCATCTACATCCACCTTTCCAGGGGCCACTTAGCTGTCCAGTGACTAGAGAGAATGCACTGATCATGGAAGAATGTTTTTATATAACTCATCTTGCAGACAGCTAATCAGCTCTAAATACTTTCAAATATGAGCAAATTCCCTCCATCAATCCACCTAAATAGCATCTATTTTTGTGGCTGTTGTTTCCCTATACCATCACTTACTACCAGGCTGTGGCTGAGCAATATTTAGAGGACCTTAAGTATATAGACTCTAATAAAAGTGTGGGTTATATATCAAGGAGGAGAATAATGTACATGGAAATAGGCAATAGGCAACAACAGGCAAACATGAAGTGAAGCTACCTGCTGGTTACCTTCCTCTGTGTTTCCACCAGACTCCTCATTTCTACCCACAGCCAGGCCTGCAGTTAATCAACCAGTCAGTAAACAGTAAGTGGGATAAAGCATTACTGCTCCATCTGCTTAATTATATAGCAGGCAGCAAGTCCATGACTCAGAGTTACTGTGACTTCAACAATTTCTCACTGTTAGCAAGCTGCCTGACCATCTCTGTGGGTACCTGTGCTCACTGCAGGAACTGTATCCACTTACCCTCTGTACTGCTGTCCAGCTGATAACTTGGCACTACTTATTTGCCTTGAAACTGACTGAAAAGGCCCAAGTCCTCATTCTTGCTAACCTGTGAATCCACGTGAGGTTAAGGCATCTGACCTACCATGGCTATAATAAACAAGAAGGTAACCAGACGCACTACATTCTGACTCTTACGGCCATCTTCTAGGCAGATTCACCTTGTCTTCATCAAGGTTGCCTGTCACTGTCATCTGGCAAACTGTAGACCAGTAGGAGAGACCTGCAATCCATCAGAGTGGGACTAGCATGCTTACAAAGAGAATGGGAAGGACAGAAAAGCATTTGTGGAAACATAACTCCACCCTTAAAAATAATCCAGAACATATCATGACTTTCTACCAGGACAGCCTGGGAAACTTGGCACGTGAAGGGTGGCCCAAGGAAGGTCAGTATTTCTTTGTACCTTTTCTCAGCAGTGTTCCTTCAATGGCTTTTCCATCTGCTCACCTCATAAAAATAAACTTCAAATAGCATTTTCTGTTTGAATCAATACCTCAGGACAACATTCACCTTGCTTCTTTCAAAGCGTTTAGCTTTGATTCAATTTTCAGTAGCCTTAGATTCTTGACTCTGATGACCTCGAACTCAGAGGTTCTTAGGTTTTCTCTACAAGTTAAGTAATTGAAAAACCAATTCAGTAATACAAAGGTGATTTTTTAAAGTTGATCTCTTTTATTTTGTAATAAAACAATTTTTCCTGGCACTTTAGAGTATGAGAAACATCATATTGTTAGATAATGCTAGTGTTTTATGTGCCTGCAAATTGAGAATAACACTAAATTTCACCGAACATTTTGGCACAGATTTTCAAATGACACATCTCCACTTTCTCCTAAAATTAATGCAGATCACAAATGAATCTTGGTTTTGTAATGTAATTATGACAACCAGGAGATGATGGAATGGTATTTTTTTGTTTGTTCTATTTCAAAAACATTTCAAAATAATGCAAGTAAAGCACTATGTGTGTCCAGAATGATTTGATATGCTTCCTAGATTTAATGCGTGTAAAAATCTATTTCAGCAAAATTACATTTAGCACAGGTTCTAACTATAATCCTTTTTCACACGTGCCTATAGAAGGTATGGCTCAATTTTCCCCACAGTGATTTATAAGAAGTAGAAACAGCACTTTAATTATTAATACACCATTGCTTCAGCATCTCATTCCCATCAACAGTGATTTGATTATAGCAGGTATCTCATGATCTACATACTTAGGGAACTACATAAATACCTAGTTAGTCAGGATGCAACAACTTCTTTAAATTCAAATAATGCTACAAAACCCACATTATATGTTGTCGTCATTTTTATATTTTAGTTTTATAACAGCTAAAGTGACACCCTATTTTAAGCAATGGATGAAGAGCTATGAAATAAATAATAAACTATACAAAAATGTGATTTATTTTTATGATATTATATACTCTTAGCCTCAGCAAGTTTAAACATCTAACTTTTACTGAGTAGCACCAAATATCTACCTGCTATCATCTATACTGGCCAGAAGAACAACTGCCGGGTGTACAAGACTGATATTCATGATAAAGTCATGACTGTGGCCACGCATCTTTATCTTGTCATGTATTTGTAGTTATTTTCAGTGGATTTTAAAAGGAAAGTGATGGAAAGCCCAACTTACTAACACTGGATTTCCCACAGGAGTTAGGAAAGTGAACTTGAAGAGTGTATCCTCATTACTTCTTGAAAGGGAATGTTCTATGACTTTCTCTGTGATCTATACTAATCAGTCCAATAAAAGATTGTGAGTAGGAAAACCTGCTCTATTGCTTGGAATGTTAAGAAATGCCTACTTATTATCTACTTTTAGGGCAAAGAATTTTCTTAAAATGTAAGATAATTATAACTCCTCCCTATAATACATGACTCTATATTGGATCTATACTCATATACAGAGTTTAAGATCTTTTTTTCTTCTGGTTTCTTATTTAAGAGTCATTTAACTTTGTGTAACATTTTAGGACCAGCACTTGCTCTGTGAGCATATTTAAGACAGCTGCTTTAAATCACTACCAAATCTAATATCTGGACTTGCTCAGGGATAGTTTCTGTCCATTTCTTTTTGTCCTATGAGTAGACCACAATTTTCTGTTTCCTTGCATGCCTATAATTTTTTGTTGAAAACTGGACATTTTGTGTATTATAATGTGATACTATTGGAAATCAGATTCTCCCCCTCCTCAGAGTTTGTTCTTGTTGATTGTTCAGAATTTCAGGTGTCCAAGTATTTAGTGACTTTTCCAAATTATCTTTCCAAAGACTGTATTTCTTTTCATGTGTGGTCACTGAAGTCCATAACCCATTATTTCATTGGTCAGCTAGTGGTTTGACAGAGGTTTCCTTAAATGCCTGTGGCCACAAAGAAAATATACAGTTCTCATCTTTACAGAATGGCTCTGTGTAGAACACATCTTCAATATTAAGCCCTGCCATCTACAACTCTGCTTTAGTTTCCATGTTCCGTATTCATGGAGAACAAAGATCAGCCACTGTGTAAACCTAAGATCTGAGACTCTTTTCTGGGTATGCATCCAGCCCTGGGCACAGGTGCAGTGCTCCAGATTCCCTGGTATACCTAGCAGCCCTTCTAAGCCCTTATTCCTCCAAGAGTTTCCTCCTCAGCCTCCTCCTTTCCATGCTTTTCAGTTTGACTACTATTTACTCTGCCCATCTCCCTTGCTCCAGGAAGCTGTGGGTGGAACATGTCTTTAAATGCTTTCTAAGTAGCTACTAGGAAAGCTTCTACAGCCCCAAAGGGTACTGAAACTACACTGATCGAAAAGCATAAAAACATATGTTTTTTTAGAACAAGATCTATATTGTTTTCCCGCTAAACCTCCCCACCGCCCAGAACCAGCAAGCTTCCCCAGGAATATTGGCAATGGCTAGTGCTAATCTGGAGAGTGGGAAATAGGAGGTGGGCTAATTCATCAAAATTCAGTAGCCTTATTCTTCTGGTTATCTAAGTTTTTAATTTGGTTCCAGATTTCTGAAAAACTTGATTCTGCCCGTTATTCACAGTCTAATGCTTCAATTTTTGGAACAATATTTGGAACTCTACTGTTTTATTTCTGTGACAGCAATACATACAAAGATCTTTCAACAACTCATGCCAAAGAGGGGGACAAATATCAATTGCAAAATATCTAAAAATAAATTATAGTCAAATTGTTACATCACAACCAATGAAAATGACTTTTTAAAAAGGACAGGACACATTGTCATAAATATTTCAAAACAAGAAAGATAATAATTAACATTCAACTAAAAATTCTGTAATACAATGATCAAATAAAAAAGAAATGATAGAAAAGGAAGTTATAATGATTAGAAGAAATCTATTTTTTAAATATCATGACATCTGAAAAACATATCAAAGATTAAGTCACAGGAAAAGGAAATAATAGATTCATGAAAAACTAATTAACTCAAGAAACTGAAGATAAATTTTACAAAATTAGATATGAAGTTGAATAAATGATGACTGGTATGGAGATCATCAAAGAATGATAAAAGTATAATATCTCACTTGCAAAAACATATTGAAAACTTGCTTGACATGACATTTTTAGGAAAA